>NW_024429200.1:39790932-40503754 GCF_017639785.1 Mesocricetus auratus
CTAATCTCTCCAGTAATAGGTTAACCTGATGTATTAGTCTCTATTATATTTCATCACTCAGGGTTCCAACATGCCTCAGCACTGTCACACTGAGGCTCAAGCTTTGAACACATGAGATCTGAAGAAACAAATTCCGACACAATCCAAACTAGAGCGCTGATTCTGATCATCGTTCTTCCTACTTCATCTTTACTTTTGCAAACCTTATCCATGACATGTATAGTGAGCATGTTTTCTAAAATTAGCATTCACATTATGCCAGTCTTTCCCTCTCACCACTCTTCAACCTTTCAGTGAAGATGCAAACTTCTATCCAGCGTACACCTGCTTCCTAGGTTGCCGTGATGGAATCTGCTACATATTTGTCTCATAATGTTTCAGGAAACAATTCTGTAATGATAAGCCTATATTCAGAAGCATTTTAATTGATTTAAATGAAAATACTCCGAATACCTCAAGGACCTTAATGAAAATATAAGTAATTATGTGCCATACCCTTGCAACTCGAGAAAATTAGCATTAATTTCTCTTTATTTGCATTTTGAACAAGTTTCCCTAGTCACACCAACACAGGCATTTTAAGAAGGACTGACACATCCCAGGTGATGCACATTGCAGGAATCCATGTACTATAATAGTCAAATTAATAAGGCTGAATATCTTTCTTCATGAACAAGAACCATTTCTGTCTATATTAGAACAAAATATAAAATACTAAAAGTTAACCATTCTTGTGTGTGTGTGTAATTTAGCCCAGAACATTCTTCTCCTTATGACTGTTTTAGAACAAGGTTGAGTTCCCTACAGATTGCTTTATAATCACACGTCTCACTATGTCAAACTCTGAAGGTAATATATGACTGGAAATGTTATTTATTTGTTTTTAATGTATTTGTTTTAGATATCATCTGCTCATCATTTTATGACTAGCAAATTAGGCTTCAGCCCTCCATATTTTATTTTGGTGTGTATAAGGAAAGCCTTGCTTGCCTAGCATCCCGTCTATTGTGGTCGTTGGGGAGCACACCATTTTACTATTCCCATAAGAGAAAGGAGATATGGAAGGAAGATGTGATATTTATAGCATAGACATGACAGGGCTGCAGGCATAAAATCTGAAAATACATTTCAGTGTAATTACTGCTTGATTACATCAATGAATAAGAAGGGATGGGACATAAGATCAAAATCTGTGATAACCTAAAGCTCTTTGTCTCTTGACATAAATCTTGCTATTTTAAGAATTTTCTCAGAGGTAAAAAAGTGAATTTTGACAGAATGACTAGGTTGTGTTAGTAATACAGTAGAGAATCGTGTCATTGCAACAGTGCCTGATGGTCCCGAGAGTGACAATATGGCTGTGCTTCTCAGCAAGTCCCAAGAGGACTCACAGGTACTTTTGTAGGGACTATGGCTATGCCTAGAACTTTACCAGATCTGTAAATCTTCAAGCCATTGAAATCCATTCTCCAGTATGTAGAAAAATATAACTTCTTTAAAAATCAGTAGTATCCCAATGATACCACTTGTATCTGTTGAGTCCATTTCCCGATGGCATCATAAAGCCCACAGACATGAACTACTCATAATCAAAGTTAGGTGAACAAAAGTGTTATATGATAGGATGGATAAATATAAAATATAATATGACTTCACAACTGAAATGGAACTGGTTCCACTCTATCACAACAAGCTAGAGGGACAAAACACAGGAAGGTAAACTCAGGCTAAATGTCACATTTATATCTCCATGGATTGTTGAAATCATCATACATATCAACATTACATTATTTTACTTGAAGAAAAATTTTTATATAGTATTTACTGGAGTCCAACTGAACTAAATAAATTAAAAATTAATATCATATTTAGAGGTACAACATAATTAACAGCTTTGCAGTTTATGATATTTTCTGATGTATCTGAAATCTTTAGGAAAATAAATATTTCAAGTGGAAACATTTTGAGTATCTTTGAGGTTAAGATACATACATACTCCATCTGGAGTAAGAGTAGTTTGAAGTTTTCTCTAGAAAAAAATAACAGTGACTGTTTATTAGGAGTTCTGCATACTAGAAGGCTTTATTTTTACACTGTAAAAGAGATGTTATTTTACTCATAAATGTTTTCCTACTGAAGAAGGATAAGGAGTAGATGTTATCTACCAAAGGAAGATACTTTATACTTGACCTTAGCCACAATGCCAAGAAACATAAGAGGACCGTTTTAAAAAATGATTAAAGCTTGAGTTTTCTTCTTTATTCCCTCCTTCCTTTTTTGCATGTGATTCATTTTGTTTTAATCCTTCCCTGCCTCATGTTTTAAAGTTTAGCCTATCGATGCACTGTGGCACATGGTACATTTATCAAACAATATTATAGTATACTATTTGAAGTTAAATAGAGTTTTTACATGGGCCCCAAAGTACTCATTATCACGAAATAAACCTGGAATCTACAAATAGCGGCATTGTTCATTTTTAATCATTGAAGAGAGTGAACCTCTCAGTGTCTCATCAGCATATATTTGAGGGCTCAGTTTTTATTGCTAATTTCTCTTAATCTGGAAATATTTTGATATTTTTAATTCATTGGAGAGGAAGAAATTATACCATAAATTGAATTAATTAGTTTTCTTTCAAAATATTTGTGAATGAGCTCTAACTTCCCATCTGAGTCTATCAAAGAGAGGTTTTCTTTTCTGTGTGGAACACTGGTTCAGAAGGACATGGAACACACACTGAGTGCATGTTACAGCTGTGCCAATCTTCCGAAAATTATTTTGAATAGTTGGCTATTTGCCCTATTTGACAGTTTGTGAACATGATGAATAATTTAGTATTCATGCTGCTGCTGTTTTGACACAATTAACATGAAGCATCTACTGTTATTCCAACGATTGCAATATGGAGCCATTGATGCCTCTGAGTTTGTTCTTTGTACTATATATATTTTTTTTCTAACATGACTTTCATAGCAAATCTAAATAAAAGACAATGAACAACATTTCAAGAAAAAGGGTTAAGACACTGAGAACTAGCCTTTTCATTAAATTCCTGATGCTATTTTATATCTAGTGTCTAATTTTAGAATTTTCTTGGAGTATCTACTGGACATTCATCTCTTTCAAGAACTCACCAAATATTTATGGGCTTCTGTGAAAAGCCAGAGCCTCCTGTGTCGTTACATACATCACTGTGCTATTGTCAGCCTGCCTAACATGACTCTAAAGCACGACTGCTACACAATTCCTTTGTTTTTATTCTCAGTAGAGAATAAAACAGTTAGTTTTGTTACTACTAGCTAAGTTTCATTGAAAAAATGTTCAAGAATTAATATCTAATGCTTACTTGGAGATGTGTGTACACACACATCATATATATATATATACATAATGTCCACATACAAATATATATATATATAACTCTATAGTCGTATATGTGCATACACATATATGTATGCACACACATATATGATCCTATAGTATTCTCTCATCCATTAGTTTTCCAGTTATACATCTGGTGTGTTGCAAATTCATTCACTCAAACATGTCCTGATAACTCCTATGTAGCAGGCTTAATACTATTTACTAGGGATGATGGATATAAAAAACAAGATACACAGGATGTTATTTGATGTAGGAAATTGGTTTCAATATAATAACTTCAGGCAACACTAACATGATTGGATAATGAAAATAAATGCTCATTGATAATGTGAACCTTGAGTAGAGACATGAAAACATCAAGGCAATGCACTAAGTATCTCTCCGGTGGACAAAGCTTATAAAACAGGGGGACATCAACTCTCCCCTTTTATTATTAATGTCCAAAAATGCAGCTTAGAGTTTCAGATTCTAGGACCACCTCCAAGGTGAGATGAATGAATATATTCAGCATAATTCAGTTTGTCCTCTGTGTGCTGAAAGTTAGTGTCTAGCTGTTCCAATTTTCCAAGGATAGAAAACTATAATTTTAATAATGGTGTTTGAAAGGACAGTACTGGCAGTCTCTTAGTCCTGGTTTCATTATAATTTGAATTATGACAAATAAAATTTCTTGATCTTTCTAATACTGGCATCACATTGTATTACTATGCAGACCAATATAAAATCAGTTGAATTGTGATACTATAGAAAGCATATTTGAAAATATAACATAAGCTTCATTGTAGGGTATAAAATTATTTAAATGTCCATGTCTCAAAAGTAAGGTTACATAACTCATGCATTATTGAGTACTGTGTTAGAGGCCTTAAATTTTCTCTTGAAAGAATGCCAAATCCATCACCAATTTAGACTGTTTCCTGTTAAGCTATAGTATAAAATTCAAAACCACAGAACCTATAATGTGTATGTCTTCATGTTAATAACATTCTCTCCTTAAAAGTAGATTATTTTTAAAAAATACTAGCAAAAAAGTTTGCGGCATACTTGGATAGGGAGGGTGTTATATTGGTAGACTAGAACTATGTCCCTTTTCAGTACAGGGAGTTCAAAGGTGAATTACTACTATATCCTTAAGAACTGACTATTGGTTCTTTCTCTTGGTGTCTCTATGGATGTAGTACTGTTTATGTTTGTATATATATGTTTACTATGCTAAATATTTAGGAAGTCTTTTTCTTCTAAAATAAATTCAGTCTTTTAAAGGTGATTCACCCATCACTTCAGGGAAATCTGATGATTAACAAAAGTTATTAAGAATCACTTTTATTTATGAACTACTATAATCTTGCTGTTACTCTTTGTCTTATCACCTCATGTCAAGAGATAAATATCACTGCAAACTCCATAGTTGTGTTAATAACTCAGAAATTAAATATCTGAAATTGAGAGTGAAGCTCCATTATTACTATTGTCTTCAACTTTTACACAAGTAATTTCCTAATTTGCTCACACATCCATTCATACAGTTCAAATTTCAAGAAGGGCCATTAGTGTATACTTGTTATGTTCAAAATACAAAGAAGAAATTACAATTTGAGATTCTGTGTATTCCTTAAGCACAAAGTGCCCAGAGTCCTGATAATGGCCCTGATTTTGAGGCACGGACTCAAAAGGAGGTGATTTGAGATCTGTCCTGGAAAATGGAAAGGAGGTTGACCAAGAAGCTTATCTTGGGATTTCCTGCATAGAGAGGCAGGTTTTGTTGTTAGTTCTCATGTTAGATCTTCTGAGTTGTTTTATGTCTGTATGAAGTGGCAGGCTCTCCATTACTTTGGAAATAATGTGAAATCTTGTTCGCATGAGCTGCTTTTGACACCAACCTTCAGATGTTTTTTTGTTTAAGGAATGTGAGGTATTAGAGGAGCCACACACAAAAAGTGTGTTATTAAGGGTGAATGCCAGATGATCTACTTGAATTAGATTACAAAGTTAAGTGCTTCTAGATGCAGCTAAAAGGTCTGGAAATAAGTCATTACTGATATTTGTATTAATTACAAATTACTACTGGATTAGAATTATGTAATTAATTATTAGAAAAAACACACTGAATGAATATTTTATGGTATCCTTTTTCTTAAATATTTTAAGGGAAAAGAAGAATATTACTGGTAACAAAATCTACATATAGAGGATTTTATTTAACATACATAATTCTATACAGATGTTAACTTTTTTTTCTTAAACAGTACATTCTGAGACATGCACGAGGGAAAAGACAGGTTTGAAAATAATGAGGAGAAATTAGAATTAGACTCTGGTCAAATGTTTCATTGCTCTTATTTATTATTGCTTTTAATTTCACTTTGTATTTGTAATAGAATTGATGATTGCTCAGGTAAACTTATGTGTACTTGGACACATACATCCAAGTAAATTGTTATAAAATGAGAAAACACACAAAACGAAGGAAACTAGGAAGTGCAGCTGCCAGCTAGGAGATAGACAAGCTCTTCCACACACAAGTATTAGATTTCATTTTACATTTTCTAACTGCCAAGGTTAAAAAGGAAATCCGTTTCCATTAACTGATAAAGTAGAGTATATCAGCTCTTCATTAGGGAAAATCTTTCTTGGCACTAAATTCTGGTAGAGGATTTATCATGTATACCATTATTTGAGCTGTTGACTCCCATAATGAATAGTGGCTTTGCAGACATCGTTAAGGCTATTCCTCACCAGATCATTTGTTATATTAACCTGCAAAAAAAAGCTAAGGGCATAATATTACATTGTGATCAGAGAATCAATTTGTGTTTGGAGACTCGGAGACACTTGGGAGGCTGGACTGGAGAAACGAATTCAATCATGTGGAAACAGAAGAATTAATTGGTTCGATACTGTCAAAATAGATGCAAACCCTTGTGTGTTGTAAGTAGTATCACTAAGGGCACATGTTTCAAATTTCATAGTGAAATTTCCATGATGAAAATAATTTTTTAAGTCCCACCTGCCTTTTATACTTGAGAAGAAAGGAAGCTGAGTAGCCAAAATGAGCTAATGGCAAAGTAACTGCCTGTGGCGTGGCGTGATGCGCATCTCCAACCTGCTGCCATTTAAAGGCTGTTGCCAACACGGAGTTCCTTCTGCAAACATGGGTGCTGTTCATCCTCCTGCGTCAGACCCCACATGGAATGCCAGTGTCACAAATTTCTCCTCCCTCACCTTGTCCCCCGACTGACCTCAGAGGATTCTCCCTGGATGGTGCTGACATTCTCACCTCCACTTCTTACGTGTTTCGTTGTAGTTCCTCTTTGGGCTTTTCTCCTCTGATTGAGTTTTAGTGTAGTCCAGAGTTCTGTTCTTAGCCTGCTTTCTCTCTCTTATCTTAGCCCTAACTCCCACATGGACGCCTATTTTTACTTATGGCATTTGAGCTTTAAACTAATTTTCTTGACTGCCTATGTGTATCTAAAATGTTCCCTTGTATTCTACACTCAACAAACAAGTCCAAACTTGTACTCCCTTTGCTGTCCCAGCCATATCTGCTCATGTCCTGTTGTCAATGGTTAATGACTCTGCACATCTTGACATATCAATGGTAAAAATGGTAGGAAAAATCTCACTTTTCCACATATCCATCCTGCTTCTTTATCCGCATTTCCCCGACAACAGTTAAGTTTTGGCTCCTTGTGCCTCCCTTATTTGTCTTCTCTTCTCTGAGGATGCCATTGCCGTGATTTGGGGCCTGGTTTCCCCTTTGTATAGTTCATTGAAATAAGCCTCCTTGTCCGGCCTCACTTCACAGTTGTTCCCAGTGAATACATGCTCCTCTGAAATAGGACGCGTTCCTCCACCAGACGGATCTTTTATGATGGTCCCCTCCATTCCATCCTCCCTGGCATTTTATCACCCACATCAGGATTACAAGCGTGACTGCAGAGATGACTTTTGATTTGGACCCTGCTGATTTCTCCTTTCTCTCTTTGTAATTTACATCCTTTTACTGATGAAATTGCTCCCATTTCCTGCACTCACACATGCTCTCTTCTTTTGTGGCTTTGTGCACTGGCTGAAGTCCTGGTGTGACCTCCTCATCTTTCTTCACCTGTTCTTACTCATCATTTAAGAAAAACTCAAGCAATAGTTCTGTTTCCTGCAGGAAGCCCCTTGTCAAACACCAGCTGAACTAAGAGGATGTTGTCTGTGCTACCTGAAGAAGGGATGCCTATGTTCTATTTCTATTTATTTATTGTATCCCTTATTTCATTAGGCTCTCCTGGAGAACAGGAATACGATCTCTTAGGTTTAAATGCAATAAACATTTACTGGAGTCATTTACTTTCCCCAGTATTATCTTCTTCCAGTATACATATCAATAAAGTCAAATGAGATAATGCAAACTGAGTGTACTTACAATCTATTAACTGTCACAGAAGAAACTTTTAACATGTCTCCTAAAATGTGAATAGTAAATATTATCCAAATACCTCTGATTATTTTGTACCATACTAGTTAAAGTTAGCATCAGAATGATATAATTGATGTTTATCCTAAGTCATTATTTCAGATTCTGGTTTACAAGATGTATTATAAATGTTTTGGTGAATAAGTTAATATTTTGACATCAAAGAAAACAAACATTACTGAGGCTTGTGAATGACAGTATCCTATAAAACAGCCTTTATATCTTATTCCAAGACAGAAATTATAACCTTACATGGAGGAGTTTGATTCATTAGATTTTAGTCCTAAACAAAATGATTAAATATTCCAAAAGTAAGATAAAATTTCATACTATGAAGAGTAAGTATACGTTAGAATACAGTATTGTCAATATTAAAACAAAATAGGGTAGGGTTTTATTTACGCCAATTACTTTATCTGTAGAAAATATTGAGGCCATGAGAAATTCACTATGCAACACTGTAACTGATTAATGCCAAAGCTGGATGCAGGATGGAGACTGAGTTTCCCCCAGCTGTCCTGTATGTCATGTATGTCCAATAATATAATCTGTCATTTATGTTAGACATGAGCCTGAATACATGCAAATGCATAACCAACACACATGTCACAACATGAAATAATTAAATAAGTTCTGCTGTTATTTCTACTTGACAACAGGGAGAATAGACAGCTCATTTTCCAAATGAGTAAAATCAGTAAGAAGATGCCAGAGCATGTGCTTTCCTGTTTTCCTATTTTAATTCAAATTCCATCAAGGAATTTATACCAAAATAAAAATTAGGAAAATAATTGCATCCTTAGTATAAATGTAATTAGATACCCAGAACGAAGACAGTATTAAAATGCAAAGACAATATTAGAATGCAAATATTATTCATTATTTATAAAGAAACAATTCTCTTGGTAGTTAAACATGGATCAAAATATAAATAGGCTACCAACCATTGACCTACAAAAATCACATAGTTCTTAGATATTTAACATTATTTTCAATGTATTACTAAAATACATGGTATTCAATTTTTTTAAATTAAAACTTAGTAGGTGAGAGTGCTTACATTAAAGTCATTTATGATTAAGTTTTCAGAAAGTTACCCACAGTTTCCTCTATCCTCATAACGTTATTTCTGAAAATGGGAATTATCGCAGTTTTTCAGTATGAAATCAGAATCATTCTTCAAATAAGGATACGGGCCAATGCTCAGTGCTCCCCTGCCACTTCAGATGCCAAAAGTCACACAGGAATTTGTATCATTCTAGATGGCAGGGAAATATTTTATGACACACAACTAGAAAATGTCTTAGCTTAACTAAACACTTTTAAAACACAGAAGAAAATATGTTTAAAAGTGTATGCTATAATGGCATTGAGAGGATGTTTCTGTAAGCTTCTAACTGGCAAGGTTATTCTGCCTCTCCCTTGAAATGAAAATCCTTAATACTGGGTAGAGTGCTCACTTATCTCAGAATTCCTGCAATGTTATCATACCACCAGCTACAAAAACTAAACAAATACTCTTGAATTACATGAAATGTGCACATTTGTATTCATATAATGTTTGCATGAATAACTCTAAAGGTATATATATATATATACATATACATATATATGGAAATGATGGAAGTTTGAATGACAAATGTCCCCCCGAGTCTGTCAGGAGATGTTTAGGAGGAGCATCCTTGCTAGGGGAAGCAAGGCCATCCTTGCTGGAGTGAGGAGGAGCCTTCTTGCTGTAGGAAATGTGTCATGGGATCCTATCACTTTAAGGTCTTGTGTCACTTTCAGTTTGCTCTCTCTTCTTCACATCTGAATTTGAAATTGGGATCACTCAGCCTCCTGCTGTAACTAACATATCTATCCAGTGTCGTGCCTGCCTAGCATGTTGGACTTCTATTTCTCTGGAAACATAAACCCAAATGAGTTCCCCTTTCTACCAGCTGCCTTGGTCATTATACCTTATCCAAGCAATAGAGAAGCACACAAATATATATGTGTGTGTGTGTGTGTGTGTGTGTGTGTGTGTGTGTGCACATATGTATACGCAAATATGAAATCCAAACTACTAAACTTGAGAAGAAAACTACAGACATAACCTCATTGTCTTCACTGTTTTATTTTTTTAAGGTACGCAACTTGTGCACACGCTCAGCCTCTCCTAGCAATAGTCCTTTACTGCAGTCATTGTGGGGAAATACATCTCTTGTATCAACATCCCCACTGACCAGTTAGGAAAAGAGGGGCTCATTTTCCACACCTACCTAAACAGGAAGAAAACTTACCTCCTAACTTTTACAACGTCTGAGTTGTAGCTTGTGGTTCTGAGAACTGTGCAAAATGAACCTCATGTATGTCAGACCTATACTCAATGAAATTCTATTATTCAAGTGCATTTCATCACCTTCGACAAACTTTACTGTGTATCCCAACATAAAACACTTGAATTTTTTTGTTTAACCATTTTAATCATTCTTTAAAAGTAAATTATGACCAGTTTTCTGAATTATATACGTTGTACTCCAGATCAACCTTCATAAATTTTGGAACTTACTAAATACTTTGAAAAAACATTTTGACAGAAAAGATGGGAATCTTTTCAAAACGCTCAAATTCATTTTATTCCTGTTTTAGATGTTCATACGAATATAGAAAATTTGAGAGTCATCTACATTGCCCAGGTATAAGAGTTGGGAAGTCATTCATGTGAATTTGTTGAGGTCCATTGTGTACAAGGGAACCACAGAAAGCAGATCTATTGAGCCTCACCACTAAAGACTTATAATTATAACTGTGATGTTGAGCAAAACAACTCCTGAAATCAGACTTACTGGCAAATATATACCTCCCCGCATGCCCCAAACAAAATGTATTTGTACAGAGGCTTAGTTTACAGTATAGAATCTGGGTTGAGCAGCTACATCAGGGCACATAATTCTGCAAGTATAAAAAAATTGCATAAAAAGAAAGGGGTGGCTAAATTTCTGGATGATACCAGTGAGGCATGGCATATTTAGTATGCTTTACTTTGGTAAATATAACTTCATTTGACTGTACCCCGTCAGTCATTCCTTTTTACATGTGGACAAGAAGGATCTGTAGAATGTATTTCAAACTCATTTAATGAAAACAGAATATAAAGACTCAAGAGCAATCACAGAAAAACCATTAGTGTAAATAAAAGACCATCTTAGCTTCTATGGTATAAACTAAGCTTTTTAAGGCTCGCCAAAGTGAAAGACTGGCTTATTTTACTTTCCTTCCTAATACTTTGACAGTGTACATTTATCATGGTGATATTAACATTCAAATAAATCAGGATGGGAAGAGTGCCATGGTGTCAATCATGCAACTTTGGTGAAAGCTTTCTGAAATTGCATGGGGCAGAGGAAACATGATCTTGCTTCTGGGGTGGCAAACAGCCCGCCACCATTAGATAGCTCAAGCGCCATGTCCTGCATCCTGTTAAATGTAACTCAATCAGCTCTGCTTCAGCAGAAGGGGTTTTATTTTCATCCTGGCATGCCAGTCCTAAAGTACACTAAAGCTTTCGCTTGTTTAAAGCTTCAACATGATTATTCCTATAAAATAATTAGTGACATTTGAGCCTCTTTCTGATAGACTCAATTTAGAGGAAGGTGAGGCAGCTTTTCACATTCACTGAATTCACATTCAAAACACTGTGTGTTTTAAAATGCATAATGGGTTGAATTTGAAAACTTCATGATGTTTTAACTCCATTTGATCCTGTTACTAACCACCAGTAATTTTAGAACGCCTTGTATGGATGGTTCATAGGCATAAGAATTCTAGTTTTATTCAGAAGGTAACAAATGTATATATCCATGATTTGTTCTATTTTAGGAATTATGATAATTATTAAGAAAAATAAAGAAAACACCACAAGTTACTATATAAGAGATCTGCAACACTCATCCTGTGATTTAAAGTGACACTTTGTGATAAACTGAACATGGCATTAAGCATCGTCTTGTATTCTGCCCATGTGTTTAAAGGGAATGCTGAATGGAAAGTGGAAGAACTCCTGTTGGAGCTATTACAGCACAGATTCCACCAGGATGGAAAATTAACTTATTTACCAGCCAATCAGGGTTCCCTAGAGTTCTGAAAACAGCGTGAAACAAAACATGTTGAACAGTTAAAACACTAAAGAGCGCTGTTGACCTACGAGATGTAATAACATAAAATGTAAATAGTAGCAGGAGATATCCCCTTAATAATTGTACAGGTGTTTCACCCATTGACCCTAACTTCTCTGCTTCCTAAACTTAAGTATGGCATTTATCTGGGAAAATAATTTCCCCTGAAACATAAATAATGCTAGCTCCTGAGGCTTGCAACTTAGCTTATTAAGACCCGCTCACACACTGGTGATGTAGTTAGTAGTAGCAATGGGTCTTTTAGCAGTTTGAGGCTTGACTTAGCAGAAGAAAAGCCCTTCTCTCCTATGCTGTACACCCTGTGAAAAGTGGTGTATCTCACATCCACATTTGGCCCCGTGAGTCACCACGGCTTTGTTAAGTGGTGAAATGGCATTCTCCTTTAAACTGCATCTACCTACCTGCAGTTGCAAGGCTGTTTAGCGAAGGGAACCTCAGGGTTGCTTGTTTAGGTCATGGAATCTGTGCTCACCGCTCCCCATGATTACTTGTCACACTCTAATTTACATCATGTTAGCCCTTATGGTCAAGTATACTGTACATGTGCAGACTCTTTTGTGTTTGAAACTCTAAAATGCAACAAGCAAAGGACTTGTTTTCGCATCATAAAGCTAATAGCAGCCAAGATCTTTCCTCATTTAAATATATACTCTGGTTCCCACTGCAGTAATTCTCAAGAATTCTTCTGTAAAAGGGTAAAAGGCTATTTCCTCCCCCCTGGGGAGCAGAAAGGGTATAGGATAGGGGACCAGCGGGGGGGGGGCCGGGCAGAGGAGGAGGGGAGGGAGAGGGAACTGGGATTGACATGTAAAACAAGATGGTTTCTAATTTAAATAAAAAAATACTTTTTAAAAGGCCATTTCAGAATCATACCTTTTCTCCCAGTTATCTCCATATACAGTTCCCCATGTTCACAGGCTATTATTGCAGTTGTCCCCAAGAGGAAGCTGTGGAGGGATGTAGCTTCATGGTTACCTTTATTCTTGGTGATGACAAACACTATCTGGTTTGACATCTATGATGAAAGAGAAAGATTAGCACATTTCTAAGCAAGTTTAAATTCTTTTTATTTTGTTAGAAATTGTGATGTTCTGATTTAAACCTAAATGTTTCAATACATGTATTTGTCTCTGCAGCTGTCCCCATCTACTTTCTTTCTTTCTTTCTTTCTTTCTTTCTTTCTTTCTTTCTTTCTTTCTTTCTTTCTTTCTTTTTTAGACTCTAGATCTCTGACTTATCCAGTCTCTGGTTCTTGGTCACACAAACAGTGTTGGGTATGGGTTCCATTTCATGAAGTGGGCCTTAAGTATACTAGGAGAATAAGGGCCTCTAAGTCAACTAAGCAAAACTCATCAAGCTCACAGACACAGAAGCATCACAGGGCCTGCATGGGTCAGGACCTCTGTGTATATATTATAGCTTTCAGTTTAGCAATTTTACAGGACTCCAGAGTTTATGAATAAGTGGGGTCTCTAACTCCTGTGCAATCACTTGGGACTCTTTTCCTTCTGGCTGTTTGCCTTGTCCAACTTCGATGTAATTTTGTTTGTTTTATCTTACTATATTTTATTTTGTTAAAAAATAAACTGAAAAGCTTATTTATACTTGGAAACACTTTACAATAAGAAAATTTATAAAACACTCATTTTGCCATTTCTATTAGCAACATATTGTGCTATTTTACCAGGTACAACAAGTCTAAAGAGAAGTCTTTCACTTAAAAAGGTACACAATTGTAAGAAAGTAATAAAAGTAATGACACAATGAAGTTTTCTATGATAAAAGGAATATCAGCTATATCTGTATGGTTTATGAAACAATTACCTTAGTGGCATTGAAAACAGTGGTCCTGAATCTGTGTGAGTCACACTCCCTCAATCAACTTTCTGTTTCTAAAAGTATTTACTTTATGACTCATGACGGCACCAAACTTACAGTTATGACATAGCAACAAGAATAATTTGGTGATTGGAGGTCATCACAACTGTATTAAAGGGTTGCAATGTCAGGAATGTTGAGAACCACTGAAATAAAGGAATGGATCAGAACTACAGCTAATGCTATAGTTTACTTTCCAAAGAAACAGTGAGAGAAATGGAGCAAATAAAGCGTTTGCAATTGCTATTGGGTTTGAGAGTGAATAAATGTACATAGAATTGTGTTTCCTCAATCAAATCAGGCATATGTAACTGTACACTGTTGCAAGAACTTACAAACTCACACTGAAAGATCAAAAAACAGGATACCACATTTAGCTTGATTAATTAAGTTTCACAAGCATTTCTCTAAATTTTTCCCCTAGGATTGAACTAAGTTTTATGGTATCATTGAATTATCAATGGTTAACATAAAAGCCAGTGTGACATCACAAAAATAACAGATTCTTTTAAGTACCTCATTTTAACTCCCGACAAAGCTGACTGTATTCAGTATATCCCTTGTAATGTTGCAAAGCGTGATTGATGCACTATGAAGTTATAAGAATATAGCTAATTACTATGTGCCTTACCTCAGAATTATTATTTTTGTGGTGAGGAAATTTTAAGTCCATTATCCAAACAACTTTAAAAGTGCTATGTGTTATTAGCTGTAATCACCATGTTGTACAAATCTACCAAAAGTTTCCAATATTTCACCTGTGGAAGTTTAAGCAATTAAAATTATGCCTGTCATTTTAATGTGCAAAGAGTAAGTAACTTTGGAACACTAAGTCCTAAATAAGATATTTTCATCAGACCTCTCCCCTCAGGACTTGGGAAGCTATGCTGAGATGGAAATATTGTAGGAGCTGGAGGGAATGGGTGATACCAAGGAAATTGTCTTCCAAGCACAGCAAGACTGACTCACATATCAACTCACATACACCATGGCAGCACTAACAGAACCGACACAGGATCAAGTCAGATGGTGTCCCAGTGCAGAAAGGGGAAAGTGGACATAGGCCTTCCTCACCCAAAAGATATTTTCAATTGATAACTGCTTGCAAAGGAAAAGTTAGGTTTCATGCTGAGAGTTACTCTCACTGGTTAGATAACCACACTTTAGGGTAGGTTCCTTGCCCAGCAAGGATGGTCAACACAAAATGTATTAAAAGGCATTTCGTAGATTTGTTGCTTTGTTTTTGACATTGTTTTACCAGTTCTTTGTTTGTATAGTATGGTTTCTGATTGTGTGTGTGTGTGTGTGTTTCTTATGCTTTTACTTTGATGATCCATTTTTTCCTGTTTCTTTGTTTTTGAAAGCTATAGCGAGAGAAAGGAGGCCTGGAGTTAGGTGGGTGAGTGGGCAGGTGGGGAGGAACTGGGGAAGACTACACTTGATAAGAATATATTGTATGACAAAATATTCTTAATAAAAGAAAAAAGAAGTCCATCATTTGAAGACATAAGTACATAAATAGTATAACTAGTGTGGTAATACAATCAAAAACTGCGTGAGAAAACAATTGCGTATTGTAGACATTATTTTTGTCTGAAAGGAGAATTATATATTAAGTTAGAAATTATTGCTTTGTAAGCTCCCTCTGTCTCTTAATTCACCTGTAAATGTTTAGAAAAACAATCAAGAAAACAATCACGGTTTCATGTGAGTACCCAGCTCAAACCTTTTTACCAGAATCTATCACTTACAGAGATTAAAAAAAAAAACTATAGGCTGGATTCAGGCTGTCCTTCTGCTACAACTGGGGAAGGAGAATGAAGCCCTGTCAATTGCTTTTATTTTATCAGGGCTTAATTTTATGGATAGCCACTAAAGAAAAATGGGAAATTGAATTTTCCTCACAAATCCTTGTTAGATAACCACTGTTAACTAATAAATATGGTATTTTCTAATCTCTCCCACAAGCTGGCAGCTGCTGTTGTAGCCAAGGCAGTGACAAAAACCCAGGTTAAACTCTGCCCTGTAGCACAAAAGAAAAAAAAAACTCGAGGAGCAATCTGGACCAGGTCAGAAGGTATTTTACAGAGGAGACAATATGTGAAAGATAGCCTTTCCCTTTTTACCTATTGCAATTTGGGGTCTTCTGTAGCTCTGGAAAGTTGACTGCATGACAGTTTTGGAATCACTGTTACCAAACAGTTGATTTTGCCTTTCCAGCAATCTTCCCCTTCTATGGCGGTTTGAATCTGGCTAGCAGTTTCTCTTCCCTGCCCTTATCAATCTCATACTAATGAAAAACACATAAATTCACCCCTCCCCTGAATAAAGTTTGTAAGAGGCTCACATCCGAGGCGCAGCATCCTGTCCAGAGCTTAACAGAGAATCTCCTTTGCACAGGCCAAAGGCAAAGTCCGCATTTGTGCAGCACTGTGAGCGTCTACACTTTGCATATTTAAGGAGATCTAGATACTTATTTATTTATTCAATGAGCATGTGTGTGATACGCCTCTCCTGGAAGCAAATAGCTAATAAGTTCATGTCCTGAAAGTCTCTCAGAGGCCAACCTGCTCTTGTCACTTAGATCCTGCTGATGCCACCTCTTTTCCAGCTCACTGGGGAGCCTCTGCTAATCACTATTAACAATGGGATTTTTGTCTCCCTTGAAAACTTTCTCATTCCCTTTTAGTTGAGGTAGAGACAGTCACTGAAACCACCAACAGCAGGTATTTGCAGTGTCTGGTTGACTTTAATATGCCCATATTGGGAAACACTCTGTTCATTTAGGGGATGGCCTAGCAAAAAAGCAAGAGGGGTGGCGAGTTCCAGGCGCAGCTCGAAACAGTTAAAAGAAACGCCATCTTTAAAATAGTGTTAAACGCTAATAATATACGATGGATTAAGAGGATAGGAGACTGTGGAAATAAGATGCTCTAAAATAATTTCAAAAACAGAACAAACAATCCAACGTTTCTCTAAGACTAGGTCTAGACACTTTGGGCAATTGTGACACAACCCATAACTTCAGCTTATTTTTCTAGTCACCTCTTCCTTCCCCCACTTAACCATATTAACTAAGCTAACAAAGCCCACCTGCTAGCTCCACCAGACAAACTCTCAAGGAGAGGGATGGTCACCAGTTCACATTTCCCCCGTGATTTTTGACAGCTTTATTATTTGGGATTCTTTGTATTCTAAAATAGCAACTAATATAATTCTTTGATCATTTTCTCATCTCCTTCTGCACCGATCTAATATTTACTGATTCAGTCTACTTGCAAAATTAGTGCTTTTTCAACCTGCCACAGTTTCAACACAGAGCAAAGGAAAGCCTATTTTCCTGCATCTGTATTCCAGGGCTTTAAAGGGGAGGGAGGAGTCAATGCCTCCATAAAGCTGAATTCCCTTTGCATTTTACCAGGTCGTTCTCTCAACTCATGCTTCCGCACAGTTAGGCTAAAAGCATTCATAGGGGTCAGATTATGCAAAGTGTAACTTAATTTCTGAGACACTGCTTTTAACCTGCCACCCTGGCTTCCCATCCGTGACTACAGTAATTCTTAAGCAATGAGCATTTTTGAACAGAACACATAATACATCAAATATTTAGCTTGGAAAACATCCCAATTAATAGGATGTTTTCTGATCTTCTAAAGCATTTTTTTCACCCACATAATTGTCTTTGAAATAAAAAAGCTCAAATTCCCAGCTCTGAAAAAAATCTATTAAAAATGAATTTCAACATGAGAATGAGAAGGGCAGTGTTTAACTATGGCCTTTCCTACAACTTTGATGATCACAAGATTCTCAGTGACTAATGAAGCAGTCTCTTGAAGAAGAAAAAGTTAAACCAAACAAAACAAAACAGAAAATATCAGGTGCTAACTAGTTCTTTTAAAAAATAAAATCCAATTAAAAACACCTCGGGGGGAAAAGAAGTAAAATTTGTATGTTTGGTTGTTTTTTTCAGTCTTGTTATAAAATCTGATTAACTTTCAAAGAATTCCCTAATTAAGTCACTAATTTCCAGTGGTGAGCACATTTTGAGGGAGTTGTAGAATTGCGATGAAATGAGACTCTAAGTTCATTTTTTACATCAAGTCCATCCTAACTTCAGGTATATTTTACCCATTGAATACTGCAATATGTTCAAAATATGCTCAGTCTTCGCATTGATTCATGGCTTTACTCAGGAAAATGTAGTGTGTTTATACTCTAGGCAAGTGTGTGTGTGTGTGTGTGTGTGTGTGTGTGTGTGTGTGTCTGTGTCTGTGTGTGTCTCTGTGTGTATGCCAAGAGTTGACATTATTCTCTGTTTGTCCTCACCTTATTTTGTGAGACAAGGATCTCTCACTGTGACTAGACCTCAAAGATTGACCAGACTGACTGGCACTGAGCTCTGGGGAGCCACCTATTGAAATCCTCACTCCCCACTGTCCAGCACTACCATCATAGGCAGAAGCCAACAGAAAGGGATTTAATATACTTGCTAAGGATTTAGACTCCAGTCTGCATGCTTTCTCAGCCAGTAATTTACAAGCTGAACCATATCCTAGCCTTCAATTTTGTCTTAAATCACAGTGTTTTTTGCCATTTCAAATTATTTTATAATAACAAAATATAAGTGGCCCCTTCAAAATAGACACATTAATTTTACCTTTAAAAAAATCTCTCCACAAAAGAAATACTTTAACAAGTAACCTCTGGAGGTACCTGAGTCTTTAGTGAATATAAATAAATAAATAAATAAATAAATAAATAAATAAATAAATGACAAACATTTCCTAACTTGTTATGAAGTTGGAATCACTGTTTCTCTGGAAAATCAAGCACAACACCCAGAAACCTATCATTCTTCATAATCTTTCCCAATATGGAATGGGGTGAGGCAAAAAAAAAAAAACTACTGAGTTCTTTGGCAAAATAAGCATAGCAAGGTCAACACAGGAAGCCTGTGATCAAATTAGCAGGTACACACTTACATTTGAAAACTAGAAATGTGAGAAGTTATAGGAACTCATCTGCAAAGAGAATTGATTGTGGCAAAGACACGGGCTGTAGGGCAGAGCCAAGTGAAAGAGGATGGCTTTGTATGAAACGCACAGTATGCCGTCATAGTTTAAGATTCAATATTAAAAGAAAATCAATAGACTGCTTCTGACTTTCAGCAGCAGTAGCAAATACAGAAAAACCAGGGTTTTGATAGCCTTTGCAGCAGGTTCAATCAAGTCATGCCTTAGGCCACAAGTTCTATTGCAGGAGTGAATCAAAAACCACATTGTCACACCTGTAGGTAAGTCCTTGTGGTTCTCACAAACTCTGATGCAGGTACACTCCTGTCTTGTTTCTGCTTCACCTAAGTAAAGGGCTTAAATGTAATTATCCCTCAGGAGGAGGGAAATATATAATAAACAAATGAAGACAACTGTAGTTAATCTTGCCAAAGTCAGGAAAAATGAGTACAGAAACCGAAGACTCAATGGTTTTATGTTTACAAAGTTAATTGCATCAAAGTTATAAGGAGTGTTTGTAAATATGAATTTATTTGTGTATCAAATTCCAGACATGATCTTTATTAAAAATGATTACTTCTGTATAATTCCACAATGTTCTGTCACTTTATTGTCAAATACTAGATGAAATGTTGCTCCTTTAGAATCAACGTGGCCTTTTTTATTGAATCTTACCATTCTTTTATTTTTCATGGAACACACAAACATTTTCAAGATTACACTTTTAACAGGCAAAACGGACACACTTTGATTTATCCTGTTCTTTGTTGACAAAGATAAACTTACTCTCCTACTTACACAAGAAACATGGTAGAATGTCTTAATGCATTAAACAATACGTTAAGTGGAAAGGTGAACTGCTTTAACATAGTAACATTGGTGTCTGGATGGGCTAATTCACTATTGGAATCCTCTGGATAATCCCAAAGTGGCCTGAATTCCTTTGCAGGATGAGTGCCTATAGAGGCAGACAGAAAGCCTCTTGTCATTTGTAGACTTAATCCTCTGCCTAAAGTGTGAAAAGTGCTCAGGATAACAAGGGTGGGATCACTAAAATCAACATGATTTTGGAGTTTATATTCTTAACAATGCTAACTGATCAATAGGCTTTTGGGAACTGACAAACACAGTAAGATCTGTTTGACAAATCAATCTAGTGTAGTGGAGCCTCCCTTTCCCTCCTCTTCTCCCCTCAAATACCCCTCCTCAATCTACATTCCCACAGAGGTCAGGGGAAGAATGCTGTCTATACACAGTATGAGAGGTATCACAGCAATGCTTAGATGGAGTTTATGAGTACTTTCAATAGTGTTTGTGGTTTTGATTGTGAGAGTAGTCCTCTCCTTTCTGCCAAGGAACATTCATATCATGAAACAGGAATTCGAATTCTCTTCTGGTCTTAAGTGTTTAGACACACTGGTCGAAAAGGGAGAGCAGAAGAGGTTAAATTCTATAATACCATTAGATTTCAGGGATCTTGAAAGAAAAGTAAAACGAGAAAATGTAGACCCCACAGAGAGCATGCCTGTATGGCAGAGAATTAATGAGGTTCGATGGGGCTCTGAATACATAATTGTGTCCCACAGACAACTGAGCTACCCCTTACCAGCTCATGAAGACACAAGGACACACTTTTTTTTTTAACTTTGGTCCTTGACACCCAGCAGGGACTTTTGTGAACTTTGCCATCTTCCTCTGTCCTTGAAGCCAGTACTAGGGAAGTGGATCCAATCCATGAGAGGGTGGTGCATTGTAAGAGTCAGCCACTGCCTTCCAGGAGCTGCAAAACCACCGGCACTTTCACATTTGGAGTATCCTTTTGCGAATCCCCTGTTGTAATTTATAATTCTCAGTGGACCTATATTTGTCTTGAACTGATCGTTTATATGGGCTTTCCAAGGAATTTCTTCACTACACTTGTTGTAGAGCAGGGGAAGGGGGTGGCTGAACCCAAGGGGGGCTGTGTGGAGGCGGGAATAATCTCTAAGGAGGCTTTAAAAGCTTCCGTGGTTAAAGTTACACCGATGAGCGGAATACACACACACACACACACACACACACACACACACACACACACACACACTGCACAAGTTCAGCAGGACTGTATAATGAGCATGGACTGTAAATTCTGTAGGTAGCCGAATTCATTTTTTTAAAATAAAAATTGCTCCCCAAAATGGCTATAAAACAACGCTTGCCTCGGGAGGTAAATTTATAGCCCCATGCCTCTCCCAGGCACGCCAGAGGGTTCTGCTCCCGGCTCTAATCTCTGTGAGATGTTTTTTGCATGTGTTGTGTGACAAGAGGGAAGGGGAGTGGGTTGTGCTCGCTCTTCTCCCATTGTCAGCGCGTCTAGTGAGTGTTGGGAAAACCTGTCCGCGGGATCCTGTGTCATCTTCCCCTGCTTGTGCACAGGAAAAGTCCGCGCTGCTCAAGGCTGCTCGCTCCCCCTCTCCTCTCTCTCTCTTTCTCTGTTTCCCTTTCATTCTGCTTCCTCGGAGCCGAATGAAGCAGAGAGAGGGAGCAGGATTAGAGTCTGCCACCGGCTATCAGCGGAGCGGAGATAAAAGGAACTGCTTCTTAAGCGCCACTGCCGCAGCCCTTGTTAATTTTTTTTCTTCTTTCCACACAACAGTTGTGCCTCATTATCCGGTGCCTGGCTCGATTTTTTTCCCCTTTTTGAGGGTTTGAAGTTTCTGTGATTCCGTGACTGTTACAGAAGAAGAGACGTTAGTGTTGCCATGAGGTCTTGATTGTCTGCATTTATGAATGAAACTGACCTAAATCACCTGTTACCTCCAGTTTCCAGATTGTTTGAACTTCTCTGGCCGCACAATACAGGAAGGAAGGCTGCAGCAGCCCAGGGACCTCCAGCGTCTGCAGCATGGGCTGGCTCACTGGAATTGCCTGTCTTTTCTGGGGTGTATTACTTACAGCGAGAGCAAACTATGGAAACGGGAAGAACAATGTGCCAAGACTGAAATTATCGTACAAAGGTAAAGCTTTCTTTTTCTTTTATTTGACTAGCTTCGTGGTGCCCCCCTCCTTTCTTTCCTTGAACTCCCAACACTAACCATTAAGCCTTTAGTTTGACCTGGGAAACCTGTGTCATTCAGTCAAAAATGTCCGTGAAAATTTAAACACTTTCCCTTAAACAACAAAAAAGCATGTCTTCTGTTTGATGTGTGACAACTTAAAAGCAAACAAAGAACATTTAAACCTCAGTGAGCTGTGTGCCTGTTCCGTGCATTCTGAACCATGATCATGCTATGTGCCGTTCATTCTTCTCACTTCTAGTAAAATATTTTCAAATAACCGTTAATGCAAGGAAAGATGCCTTCTTTATAGATAGTCATGCCTCACCTATAGTAACCATTGCAGTGAGCAGAATCTTCCTAGTTGTGGGCACTAAACGGTTAATCATCATCATGAATATTCAGTTTGTTCAAATCTGACACTCAGATGCTTACCATAAGCAGTAGATCATGGTTTGCCAAGAGAATATAAACTGGAGAGAACAGGCTAGTTTTTTCCACACTGTGTTATGATGGTGAAAAGAGTGTATTTCCCTAATTGGTGTAAAACTAGCCTTTGAAATATAATGTTATTTAATTCCATATGTACTTAAGTGGGAGTTAAAGAGATGTTCCCTGGTGACACAGCTAGTTATATGAACTTCTTTTTAAGAAATATAAATTTATAAAAGAAAACCCTTCGAGGTCACACGATACTTTCTGTTACAGATTCTTGTGTGTGTCTTCAGATGACAATTTTAAAGAAAATATTTTTTCTGTATTGATTTGGGGGAGATTTCAAAGACTGATTGATGTCTAAAATAATGGTAAAACAATTTCTAAAGTGTGTGTGTGTGTATGTGTGTGTGTATATGTACAAAACTTTTAGTGGTAGGGTATTTCTCTAACTTGGGCATTATTAAATGGAGTTTAAGATTAAACCGTTTTAACTCCTGTAGTTTAACTCCCCAAGGTGCTGATTTCCTATGATTCTCAGATTTCTTGAGTTGGGGGTGGGGCACTGAGTAGCTTCCACCTCTTCTATATATTTAGCTTACAAGGTACATAAAGAGTATTGGCTATTTCTAGAGACACTTCCTTTTTGTGTATGACTGATACAGAAGAAATGTATTTCTAATTTTCACATGATAGAGGACAACTTTTTCCTGAATGCTTTAGTGTGAATTGAAAGATCAATTAGGAAAGATGTATAATTTTCACACTATGCATGAGAAAATTAAACACCTATTAATGTGTGTATTTGGATTCAATTTAGGATAAAATACTTTGACTTAGAAAATAGTATAATAGTATAATAGTATAATATTTTAGTATAATATTTCACTAAGCATCTAATTACATACAGATTTTTGCAATATAAACAGTTAGTACATCAGTAGTAAAAAATCATATAAAATTCATTAACTGTTTCATTAAGTTTTTATTATGTTTCTACATAATAAAAAAGTGAAATTGCTTACTATGAAAAAATCTACATTTTCATTGGTCTTTGATTTGTATCATTGTGAACAAATAATCAAGGTATCCTAAGACTGATAGTTTATTTTATTCAAGTTTATACTCCTTGTAAGTTTAAATTCAACTTTAGTTTTCAAAAATGTGATTCTCAGGTTTGGATTTCTAATATGTTGAATGGCTTCATACTATAATTTGATATTGGCAAATTTGAAATAATGAAGTATATTTTAAGGCTCTAATAGCCCTAGAGACACTTTTCTAATTGCTGAATAAACTACCAAATAAAATTAAAATTTATTATGCCTCCTTACTTAGTGAGATTTTCATTTCTTTGCCAATAATTATTCTCAAATCAGAGAGGAGGCACCTGTCATGTCTATGCATTCAAATTATATAGTGTCGAATAAAACCTGTTCTTTGTTATACACATATGTTAAAACTTGTCTGATGAGGGCTGAATAAATTAACAAGAGATATCTGTTTGACACTGCTTCTGTAAGTCTTATAGATTTTAGCTATTGCATCCATCATAATTCTTGCGCTTCTCTTTAAATCTAGAACTCCTCCAAAGCTCTGTAACAAATCTAGTGATAGACCAAGAGCTTGGCAGTTTGGTTAAACAAACTGTGAAGTGGACAACAGCAAGAAAAAAAGGAGGCAGGGTCCCAGCAGTTTTTCTTCTGTCATTATACTGGTGTGTCATTACCTTTTTGTCTCTTACACACAGGTTTGTTGTGCCAAAGCACACGCCTGATAACACATTGTCAAGACATTGCTTCTAGCAGTAAAAGAGATTTTATTTAAATCTACTTCTTCTTCTTACTTAATTAGATGTCAAACACAGCTAAAATATCTACTGCATTGCTCTCAGAAATATTGCGGCATGACTCATGAAGAGTTAAATCCCTGCCAACCTTAATTTCCCATGGTCACTTGTCTTCAAAGATCCACCATTAACTCTCTCATTGCTCAGGTTGCCAAGATGTATTTTCAGGCAATCACTGAGCTTGCTTTCTACTTGTCATCCTGCCTGGTAGGAGATGAAAGAGATTTGCTATGTTAAAGGAGAGAGAGAGAGAGAGAGAGAGAGAGAAGTAAAGCACTAAGGCTGCCTCCGTGGTGGATGTGCTTACATAGCTAACAAGGTACCTCTACTTTCTAGGAAAAGGGAGCTGAAGAGATGTTTTCAGAGCCATCTGGAGAAGTGATAATATTAGAAAAATGGGGTATGGTGGCTTCTCCTCTGAATCAGCCTGATTTAGAATCCTTGTGGGGGAAGCAAATGTGAGAACTCTGTAAATCTCAGCGGCACATAGAAATTGTCCTGAAGAAACATTCCCTGAGAGTTGCATTTGACTTCCTTGAGGATGCCAACAGTAACCAGCTAGATGTTCAACACCCTCTTATAAATTCATACATAATTATTTATTTCATCTACAAAATTAGTCACAATTTATTCCTCTTATGAAATACTAAGAAATCATATGATCTTTCATCTGGTACAATGAAATCTGCAGGAAAAACCTGTGTGATTCACAAGAAGAAGGGGGGCAGATTTGGGAGTTTCAAACAAGTAACAAATGTTCCATCACTCAGTGTAATGTTTTTTCCAGGACACGATATGTCTAATAATCAGAAGAAATCAAAGACACATGCACGAATCAGTATGATAGTGTCCAGTGAATCCAAAGGTTAAATCAATGATTTTAACCTTTTCTTCAAAGGGAGGGCTGAGTAAACAACACTTAAGAACAAGGGTGAGCATTTAAAAGGCTTCTCCCTTATCTGCTTACATATATCTTTTCCCAAAATCGAGTTATTTAATTATTGGAAAAATGAGCTTACTTGTAAAATCAAAATTTGTATATATCTCTATGATATTAGAGGTTAATTTTAACTAATTAAGAACCTAAATAAAAATTTCAAAAGTTGCTGTATCTTTTGCTCCATATATTATTATTAACTTAAAATAAAATAGTAAGATTGCTAGTTTATACACTTTCTTTCTTTTGCTTCTTTCAGTAATGCAGCTAAAAATATTTACCAAAGAAATAATAATATATGACATGTATGTGGCTAATTCCATTTATAATGTGCCATTATTACAAATAAGCCTTTTTATCCATTATTGACACTAATAGTTGAATAAAGAATCAACAGTGTGAAAACTTTTAAATTTTAGTGATAAAATTATTTTAAATGACATATTGCAAAGAGTATATAAAATATATAAATATGTTAAAACAGTAGTTCTCAACCTGTGGGTTGGACTCCTTTGGGCTTCACATATCAGATATACTGCATATCAAATATTCACTTTATGATTCATAACTGTAGCAAAATTATGAAATAGCAACAAAATGACTGAGGTTCACCATTACAAGAGGAATTGTGTTAAAAGGTCATAGCATTAGAAATGAGAACCTCTTAGAGTATTTTATATACATATTAGAGTGTTACATACATATTAGAATAATATATATACATATATATGTATATATATACATATGAGTTAGATCTGACTTTCTCAATCCTATAAAATATCAAGGAGCTCTTAAATATATAGTGGCATGGAATGAGATTTAGCTTACACTAATAACCCTCTCACAAGTAAACTATATCTAGAACTGTGCATTCACAATACACAGAGTCACACACAAATGCACAGAATCACAGTTATAAATTCTTTTTACAACTTTCTCAAGTTGTCATCGAAAACATGGGTTTTTGACATGATGGGCCTTACTTAAAGTAATTTTTTCTCACCAAATGTTATTTGCTTTCAAATCATATTTTGATTCTGAGGTTTTAAATTTTAGGTTATGAGAACTAGATTTTTGACAGATCAACTAAAGAGGTATGTCTTGACAAAACCATGAAAGGTGAAAGTGCTGTAAGACACAGACGGATCCTGTCATTCAACTCTGGTGACATCAAATGAAGGCTGCTGAAAGTCTCCAATTTGTGGCCCTTCTGTTAAAGCTGCTGAGAAAGTTGACCTTTGAAGTGACAGAATACACAATCCAGACTATGAGAAACAAGAAACCACTGGGACTGAAATAATTTCATAGAATCCTATACGCTAACAATCTGTAAGAGTTAAGCCTGAAGTCTGAATGACTTCTGATTGTGATTTCTGTCTTCTGTCACCAAGGGAAAGATCTTGAAGTCACTACAGGTGTAAACATTAGTATTCTAGTAATTTGATGAACTAAATAGACACAGGTCTGGGGTGTCAATTATTCTCTGTTTTCTGATATTTGATTATCACAATATAATTGACAGTGTGATTTAGGATCAATTATGCTTAAACTATATACTTAAGAAGTATGCAATCATTCAGGGATAATTTTAATTGAACAAGATGAAATTATTATATGCAATCCTATTGACAAAAACAAAATTTAAACTGTTGCTATAGACATCATTAGTGTGAGTATATGATTGTCTTATAGACAAAATTTTGTATCATATTTCCAGATGTAATCTTAAAAATCTTATAAAGTTTCCCTTAATTTAAAGGTGAGAAGATTTGTGTTTTAACTTCTTATCCAGATTTTCTCATTTAAACATCCATGCATCACAGTTTCAAAGGTCTTTTAAGTCAAAATTCCAGATTTTTTAAACAAAATTCAATTGTCCAATTGACCAATTGAATTTTGGATTAATCATTATGTAACAATTTTAATTTACTGAGTCCTCATGCTATATCTTGACAAGTTATAATTATCAAGAAATATATAGTCATATGAAATATACCTATCAAGTTATAAGCCTCCAAAACTAAGTCAAAACTATAATAAGTTTAATGCTTGGGTTAAAGCTTATTTAGAAAAGATCAACTAGAAATTTTTTTTAAAAAGTTAGGACAATTGGGAATCTAAATTGCCTTTACGCCTTTCTGACTTCTAGGGTACTACTTAAAGGAATTACCAGGATTTGCAGTTCTAGGCTCCCACTAATAGGTGGCAGTAGCAATTTGTGACAGCTCTTTCATTAGTTTGAAATGTGCAGGCTGCTAGAATAAATACACACAAAGTAATGGTGTAAGGGCCAAGTCTGGAACAGCTAACACAAGTGTCATGATATAGAACATGAACTAGACAAGAACATAGGTGACAATAGCATTTACTAAGAAGTGAGTGGCTGGAGGTAAGAAGGGAATGAGTGCATTTCAGTTAAAAAAGAAAATCACACAAAAATGGATCCATAAAATATCCATAGATAAACAACCTAAAAAGTGACAGAGTGATATCAGATAATTAGATTACTATAGGATAGTGTGTGTGTGTGTGTGTGTGTAATTTATAAATGTACATATTACTTCAACTATAAATGTGCTTATGAGGAAGAATGAGCCTACCTATGGCAGATTTTGACCTATCATTTATAATTAGGAAACAACTAGCTGAGACTATAAAATAATGTTTAGAAAACTCTATTTTAGTTTTAAAGCAATGACTCCTTTTTATTTTATTGTGTTTTCGTCGATTTTTGTCATCAAGGATAGAGAAGAACTGGTAATTCTATCTAAAACAAATAAGTCTGAATGTCTCCAGCTACTATCTCTTTCTATTGCCAAGACATAAACATCTGTATAAATAGGGAATTCACACACTATTTCCAAACAGTAACAAAGCTGCACTTTGTCAAACCCAGGATAAGAAAATATACAATTTATACTTGAACTAGGGGAAGAAGATAAGCAAAATTAAAATTCTGTTGATAAACATAAAGAATGATTAGCTCTTTCTATTTTCTGCAATCTTAGTGTAAAGTGCAGTAGGATAACTAGCTCAGTGAGCCTTGCCATCTTCTGAATGAGGCACTAAGCCTGTGTCTTTAGGTGTCCTTTGTTTAAATGTGGCAGGGGAAACAGTGTTGACCAAACTTTATAGTGGCACTGTATAGTCACAATAGCAAATTGGTCTATAGATGAATTACATCATAAGCCACTTAGTGTTCATAAGCAAACTAAAGAAATGCTACTGAATATGTCAAATGAGAATTTCTTCTGCAAAAGTGCTTAAATGAATCATCTTGGTTGCTCCACATTATGGATTTTGCAAGGCTATATGTTAGTTAGCATTTTTATCTGCACTCTGGTTATAACAGAGTCACTCATTGTTGATTGAGTTTGTACATAATTGTCACCCTATGTGGTCTAATCTGTAGTATGACTTGATGAAATGTAATTCTTTTGGTATATACAAAGAATGTGAATGGGTAGGCAGTGGACTGAATAGTATGGTGGTGATGGGTAGTTTTAGTTGTTGCATAGACAACTACCTACAATTGTCTGGGAAAAGTCTTTTTGTTTTTTTGAGGCAGGGTTTCTCTGTAGCCTTGGTTGTCTTGTAGCTAGCTCTGTACACCAGGATGGTCTGAAACTCAGAGATCCTCCTGTCTCTGCCTCCCAAGTGCTGGGATTAAAGTTCTGGGATTGACTACATTGGCATGGTCAATGGGTGTGTCTATGGAGGATTCTCTGAATTACGTTAACTTCTCTGGGAGAACCCAGTTCACTGTGGGTGGCACCGTTCTGTAGGTAAGGTATCCTGAACTAACTAAGATGGAAGATATTGAGTCCAGCAGAAGAAGCAAGTGTTGAGGTAGCAAAATGGTGACTGGAAACACTTATTTCAGGAAACGTGTGAGAACAGATCATCTCCATAAACAGTTTCTCCTTTGAAGGCAACCTTGTTCCAGGACCACACCAGAAATATCTTGTCATTTTGTCATCTACAGCTCGGAGACGGAAAACATATAGCAACACTAAATAGGAAGACTCTAGCAACCAGACTATAGAATTCTGTCATTCGTTTGTACAAACACTTCGATTTTCCTTTTTCTGTCACAGTACACACAGGAGAAAAGAGGAAAGGGAAGAAGGGAAGGAAGGAGGGAGAAACAGAGATAGAAAAAAAGGAGACAAAGAGAAACCTCCACCAAATTGTGGCTAAGTAAAGAAAAAGTAGCCCATCTTTACTCTCAGTTGAGTTGAGCATTTGTGTACAAAATTACTTCTCCAAAAAGAGTTAGGAGCAAAATCATAAAGTAGTTCACAAGATGGTTTTTAATCACCCACAAGGGGCAACAAACTCACTTTGCTCTCTGTTAAATGCATGTCTCAGAGCCTCCCTTACTTCCTCTTCTGTGCTTATCAAGAGCAATGGGTCCCCACCAGCTATGCTTCTTCATGTCCAATCATCCTTCTTCTGTCTTTGTCTTGATGTGCTACTATTACATAATCCAGACCTCTCCTCCATCAGTCAGCTCTTGATCTTGAGCAACTGAGTTTTCATGAGAGTGACTATGATAGGAAGGAATGACAGGAATCTTTTCTGAATTATGAATTCACAGAATGCACCTTAAGTTCTTAGTTTAACTCTTGCTTCTCAAATAATTGAGAAGACAGGAATTCCTTTGGTTGCTTAAGCATTCCTCAGACTGATATTTGTAATCTAAATAAATGTATAAAGTTTGATGGAAGATTCTTAAAAACTGACAACCAAGTATAAATATTTGGAAGAGATAGTTGCACACCTACTCTATATACAAGGCATTATTAAGCATTAAATACTCAGGTAAAGCTCAAATAAACTTGTTCGCACTTGAGGTTTAATCTAAGCATAGGATTGCTTTTGGCTGGACACAATGTATATCATGAATTTTAAAGCTTTTTTTCTTCAAACCTGAAGTCTTGAGAAAATACTTTCCTACAATTTCATCATCACTTCTGAGTTTGTTTAAAAGTCAGTTCTGCAGACTTCTTTCTTCATAAAAATTGTGATAGATGCACATACAGTGTCACATAGGTTAGCTGTTATATTTTTGCATGAATGAACTGATTTTGGGATGAAAAATAATTTAGAATGGCTTCTAAAGAAGGTGGCATGATATCTACTGAAATTTCTATGGTGTTTCTGAAACATAGTATAAGGAAATTAGTCTTGAATGACCAAAAAGACATTAAGAAGGCAAAAATAAAGAATAGAGTGAATACCACCATTCAAAGCCTCTTTAAGACTTGGTCTTCTTTTGTGTATTGTGTGTCTTGTTCTGTGTGGATAACTGTAACTTGCAACGTAGTGGGATAGGCACTCTGTGGATTTATTATGTGGATGTCTAGGTTGGCTTGCAAATTAGATCAAGGTGGCCAAGTGGCATATATTATAAGGACTTGCCACAGTGGTGAGAGTCACTTGGGTTTATCTATGTTTTCTTTGGCTTTATTCCAGATACATAAGTGAGGCTTCTATCTAACCAAATTCCTAGGGACTGGAGCTTAGGTATCCATCGAATGAGCTTCCACTTCTATAGTTCCTTGAGATTACCAACTACACTGATCTCAAATGCTGGTTTCTTCTCTCCCTATCGTGGTTCTCAACCAGTGAGTCACAACCCCTACAGAGGTACCCATATCAAATATTCTGAATGTCAGACATTGACATTACAATTCATGACAGTAGCAATATTGTAGTTATGAAGTAGCAATGAAACAATTGTATGGTTAGTGGTCACCACTACGTGAGGAATTGTATTGAAGGATTGCAGATTATGAAGGTTTAGAACAGCTGTTTAGGTGATTCTAATTTATCCTGCTCTACTTTCTTATGTTTCCAGGAGGGTTATGAAGAGAATTTTTATTTGATTTTAAGAGGAAGCCATTTATAATATCACCAGATGTATGTCATTTCAGGTGTGTCCCCTGTTACAGGCTACCTGTCTAAAACATGATAACCTTTATTATGTATCTGCCAGCCCACATAGTACTAGACTACCACTTGAGGTGTTTTTCTGGCTCACCTCCTAACATATAGTAAGAATTTCAGAAGAAATAGGCATGCAATATATCGAAACAACCTATATTATAATAGGTCAGGCTTATGACTCATGTTTTTTAAAGTACACACAAAATTATATATAGGTAACGTAATTCATTTTGATGAGTTTTTATTTACACACACACACACACAAGCACACACATTGGGTCTAATACTCAAGTGTGAGGAAAGTCAACAAAATACTGTTTTCTACTTCATACTACATTTAATTCAGAACTTCAAACTGCGGGGAGTTAATCATTTCAATACAGGAGGAGGCAATGCTCTTGGGACATCATGTCTTTGCTTCATCTCAGCCCCTCATAGTTTAAGTTGGGGTGTTATCTTCTGTCTTTCCTTTTTTCCCTGAGTTTCACAGACCACTTTCTGTTTGTTGATACTATTGTCAGGCTTCGTCTGCTGTTCTGTCTAGACACAGAGTTCCAGGAAGTTGCCAATGCGTACATTGCAAACCTTTCCATTGAGTCTCCTCATTATCTTTGCGTCAGAACATAACCCTTATTGTCCAGGGTCCATATTCAGGCATTTTTTCTCTAAATTTTCAAATTTAATGTGCAAGAACTCAGTTTCCCTCCTTACAATAATTTTCTATGTTTCACAGTCTGAATGATAGGTCCCAATGCACAAAACAAGATAATCCTGTGTCCCCTATGAGACACAAATCTACAACCTGGACTACGCAAATAAATCTCATCCACTGAAGGGTATCCTTTGCAAAACAGAATTCTATTAATTCAACTGAAGCTAATAGAAAAAATTTTCAGACCTAGGAAATAAAATAAGAATAGTAATAACTGTTTCATGTTCTTCTTGGTAATAAACTGGAACTTGCCGTATTTTGCCAACTAATATTCACAGGAGCAAAATTAAGAAAAATAGGACGTGAAAGCTCTTAATTCAGTAAACTGCATGCTGATTTTCACTACCTTGCCCTCTTATCCCTGCTACTCCCCATTTATACCCAGCCCCAGAGTCCTGTAAATTCTACTTCTTCACTGCCATTGCCATTCTCCCTTGATAAGACCCTGTGATCATTTTACCCATTAGAGCAATGGGTATCTCAATTACAGTCTTTCTTTTTCCCATTCCTGGATACAACTCTTTCTAATAGTCAATGTCCTGTCACAGCTTTATTGTCTTAAAATTCCCCACTTGAACACACTATGATCTGTTACGGTGACTAACCTAGCAATCTAGGGTTCTTCTATTGGATATAGGTCCCATAGCTGTATATGTCTGAATAAAGATGATGAGAAAGAGAGGCTGAGTGTAAGACACATTTACCAAATATAGATTTTTTATCAGTAAATTATTGGTATAGGGAATTGAGGACACAGGTGATTACTAGAATGTTAAGGTATTAAAATTCTCAACTTGAGACTGCAGAGATGGCTTGGTACTTAAGCTCAGATACCCTCTCTTTGTCCTTCAACCTCCTTGTTCATACTTAGGGAGAATTGACATGTAACAAGAGTCCAAATTAGTTCAAAATTCTTTCTTTCTTTTTTGTGGATTTTAGTATGGTTATCCTTTGCTTTATATCTAATGTTTGCTTGTGAGTGAATACATACCATGTTTGTCTTTCTAGGTCTGGGTTACTTCACTCAGGATTTTTTTTTTCTAGTTCCATCCATTTGCCTGCAAATTTCAAGTTGTCATTGGTTTTTACTGCTGAATAATGCTCCATTGTGTAGATACACCACATTTTCTTTATCCATTCTTTAGTTGAGGGACACCTAGGTTGTTTCCAGGTTCTGACTATTGTGAATAATGCTGATATGAACATAGTTGAGCAAGTGTCCTTGTGGTATGATTGAGCATCCTTTGAGCATATGCCCAAGGGTGGAATAGCTGGGTCTTGAAGCAGATTAAAGAATCGTTTCTTTTGATCCTATGAATCCTGTAGTCATGCATAGCCAGTGTCTGTTCCCTGCATTATTATTTAACTGTAACTTTATTAATACGTATCTTCTTGCCTCTAATAGTTTACTGCTAGTCTGGAGAAAAATGTCTACTGCATTTCAGTTTCTTTGCACACAACCATGTAAAAATCAGAGCAGCAATTTCAGAATAATCAATTTAGTTGTATTAAGGCAATTCCAAAATACAAGTGAACTTGATAATGCTAGAGTAATCTATTTCTTCTGGCCATAGCTCAGTATATGCTTTCTTTGACCCTGACCTTAGATCTTCTCAGCCACATTGACGCTGAGATTGCAGTTGTGCCCCTACTGTTTTGCCTGTTTCTTTTCAGTCCTACACATGTAAGATACATTTGGAACACGGTCACCTATATCATTGCGTCATTAATTTAATCCCACTATATACTTCAAGCAATCGAGTTTTCCTCACGGATGGAGATAATTCATAATTTTTCCTAGTGCAGCAAATTTGTATCATACTTCCAAAATAAAGTTTTTATTCATAAATATGTCTTTATATTATAATAGATCGCCATATGGCTTTTTCAAGCATTCTTGGTGTTAGTTATCCCTCTTTCACTCCTTCCTTCCTTCCTTCCTTCCTTCCTTCCTCCTTCTACTTGCCCTCCCATCCCTAAATTTCCCTTTCTGGTATTTTCTTCTTTCTCTTCATAGTGACTGTATTCTACTACCACCCCCCCCCATTTAAGATCTTTCTTCCCTTTATACCCCAATGGTCACCCATGTACAAAGCCAATCTATTTTCTGTCTTTTTTCTTTTTTTCAAAGATGATCTACTTTCAATAGCTATGGCATGGAAATAGTCTTGATGTTCAAAACTGATGAATAATGAAAATGCAATAACTATATGCAAGAGACTTTTATTTAGCTATAAGGAAAAATTAAATTTACAGCTAATTTCATGGAGCTGGAAATATTATACTGAGAGAGGTAGCCTGGACCCATGAAGGCAATCATTTCATGTTTTTAGTTATATGTGTATTTGTGTGGAAGCTTTAGATTCAAGTGTTTAATTTGGAGTATATAAATCCTGCAAATAAAAAGATAGCACTTTTAGGAAGCTATAGAAAAACCAGCCAAGTCTAAGATTAAACTGTTCATTCTTCCCTCTCCATCTGATAAAGGCTACTCTGCTTAGCATAGGTCACCCTTGAACACTGAAGTGAAGTGTAGATGTTGTTAGGTTGTGTAGAGCCAACGACAGGGGTGAAAACTTTCCTTGTAGCTCTGAGTACTTATTGCCAGGTAAGCAAGGAAGCACCTTGCTTTTTAAGGAAACAGTTGGTTACTGGTGTTGGCAACAAACTACATGTTCCAATTCACATTTTCAACATTAAATAGTCAGTTATTTAATATTCTGTAAAAGTCACCAGGAAATGACAAATTTTATTTGTATATCCTCTTGAATGATGTAATGATTGATTTCCATGTATATTATTTTATATGACTTGTCCCATGAAGACACAACCTCCTGACAGCTCAAGGAACATTGAATCCTCATGGGAATAAACAATATTTTTTTTAGTATTCCCTGAATCTGAATGAAGCCTTGTAGACATAGAGGCTGAGTCTTTGCAACCAATTGTGTGAACCACCTGTGACTGAAAATAACCCATTTGCAGGAAAGAGGATATTCAGTCACTCAAGAAAATAAACGTACAAGTCTGAGACTGCTAAATAGAATGGAGAATATGTTGAGAGGAACTTAAAGGGGCTTTTGTCTAGCAGAAGACACTTGGAAAGCAGACTGGGAAACCCAGACATCCTTAGAAAGGGAGGTGACTCTAACCACCACTGGCTTTTAAAGGATTTTTCAGGAAGACAAAACTCTTTTTGAAAACACTTTATGCACTAGCATGAATACATTTCTGAAGCACTCTAGACATTGTGGCTTTCACTGTATTACAATGCTCATAAACTATTTTACTTTATGCCAGACATGTGGAAGTAATCAGTGTATGTAAATGATATGTGAAGGTGAGCTTCAGCTCTAGAGTATGAAGTTGGACTGTCTGTGGCTATAAATTTTAACCACATCACAAAGACAATCTTTCCTTTTAACAGTAACATAGATGTAAAAATAATCTGCGATAAATTCGCAAAACTAGTATTGTTTTCTTAGGAAAGTCCTACCAATGTAAAATATAATGCTAGTTTGGGTTGTTATAATGTTTTAAAAACATATTATTCAAGGAGTAGTTCATCTTTAAATAACTGTTAAAGGTAAGTAGTTGAAGTTAGATAAAATTACATCACTCTATCCCTGAAAAGCTATTTTCACCAAAAGTATGCTACATACTGACAACAATTACTTTTTTATTAAAATAAGAAAGCATCTTCTTTCCTCCTATAACATAATATAAAGGGTTTTCTGGTTCATATGTGACTATCTAAATATATATTTAACATTTTTAAAATGAAACAAATACTGAAAAGGAAATACATACAATAAAATATAAATATTCCCTTCCCATAAGATCATAACTATGCAACTCTTAATATGATAGTGTTGTGCCACTTCTAAAATACTTTTATCAGGTGCTGTGTATAAGGGTAGATATTACAACAACACAATTCAATTCAGTGCTTTACACACACACACACACACATACACACAAAGGAGATGATATAATAGGGAGAAAAAAACAGTAAATGTGTGGCAAAAATTTATAGACCATCTTTGTTTTTTCTTCTTGTTTTTTTTATTTAGTTTATTTAGTTTTTGTTGTTGTTTCATATATGTTTGTTTCCCATTCTGGCATTTAGCCGTCTAGATAAGTACTTTGGTACTTTGCCCATTAAGCTACATGCCCAGATTTCTTGACATTTTTTATATAAAGACAGATTACGGAGTCACTTTCTATGATTGTAAATTCATGCCCATTTTGCTCTACATTTCTTATTAGAAAAAAATAATGATTGCACTCATTCTAATACTTAGCAATGAGAATCAACAAGGAAAGTGGTATTCACAAGAAATATATATATATATGATCTGTCTGTGCATTTATATGTATAATTTTTAAAATTATACCTAATTCCAAGGTCTCACAGACAAATTACAGTTGAGACTTGGCACTTATTTGCTACAGTGATGGGAAAAAAAGTGAGGTGAGAAAATGATCAGGAAAATGTTTTCAAAGAGAAGAATAATGGCTAAACATACTGCATGTAAATTGTGCCAGAGTTGTGATTTATCTAGTGTTCTCTTTGTATTTCTTTTATATTCTTGCTTCTTGTTAATCTTCTCTTGATCCAGGAAGTTTTGTTTTAAAAGATTTAAATCTATTTCAAAGGAATGAATATTTACTAGGTATGACTGTACATTACTGATGGTAAGGATTACTGGGCCAAGAAAAACACATGGGATTAATGTCTGATCTCAAGAACTTTGCAGCATGGCGCTGAAGAAAACATGCCACACAATAATAAAGCAAATTGGCCTGCCACTCAGACACAAAGAACATGTGATTAGGTTCAAAGGGGACAATAAGTTCTGAATTATGCTATGGTGTGCAATTGAGCATAAGGAAGACAGGTTTTACAGGGAGTGAAAATTAACATCATCGCAAAGGTTATCCATTTTGCAAGGTTGAATGAAGGACTTTCTAAGAGCAGCATTCTGTGTTCAGTCATGAGGCACTTGATATCTACAGAGTACCTTACAAGCAGAAAAATGAATTCTTTTGCCTTACATTGAAAGGAACAGCAGACCACAAGACAAAGGGGCCAATTCAGGAAATCTGGTTGTGAATCCTAGAATCTTCTACAATTTCTCTAAAATCCTACAATCACTCTCAAAAGTATTAGGATTATGTGCAACATTGTGCAGTGGTGAGCTTGCACATTTATGTAAGGCACCTCCTCTGCCTAACTTAGCTTACTCTCCATGAGAAAGGTTGACCAATGTATTGAGAAAATGTGAAGAGCAATGTGTCTCACTCAGGTACTATGGAAATTTAGAAAATATCACAGATAGAGAAAGATCAGCGGTGTGTTTATGTGAGAAGAATATTTATAAAGGACAATGTAGAAACTTTGGTAGCCATGGAAGGGGACAGCAGAATGAAGAGTATTCCAGGTGATGAAATTATCAAGGACATCTCAAGGCACATTAAGTATTTTCCTTTATTTAGACACACAGGGCCAGTTAAGTTCAGATACTGACTGGGCAACCAAACGTCGACAAGTATGCCTTCTTCCCTGAGCCCGTATGCATGTCACAAAAGAAATACTCACTTTTCCCTATTTTTACACTTAATTTCCACTGAAAATAACTACTTAGTTAATTTAGCCATAAAAATTGTCATAAAAATTATTTCAACCAAAGTATTTTAGATGCAAAACATGAAGCCCACAACAATAATCTCAATATAATGAGCAGAGCACTGTAGTTGGTTAGGAGGATGCCATTAATAATTACACAGTGTTGAATTCATGCCTAAGCACCATTGTAAGATGTAGACAATAATAAGTCGTTGGTTGCTCAGTTAAATGTTAAAAACATACAGAAAAGTTTAAGAATACTTTATAAGCAATCAAGCCAAAGTGATAAAAGTGCAGATTACCTAATAAAAATAATGGAAAGACGAGGCATTGTTCACACCAGGTGATTTAAGAATTGAGGGTGGAGCAAAAAGTTTGTAGGTCATGTATTCAGAGTAATGTGAGCAGTGAGTTAAATATATAAATTATATTTGGAGGAGAAACGACAAACACTTTACCACTATGACTCACATATTGTTAGTTATTTACTCCATTTTTTGTAAAGGCTATTTAATTGTCAGATAATAATAATAAATCAATGGTATTTATTCTTTGAAAGAGGAACAGAATAGTTTTTAGAATAAAATAGTTTTTAGAATAAAATATGTATTGTTAATTTTTTAAAAAAATTTCAATACCACCAGGTTTTAGCATGTCCCATAATTTCTTTAAATGTGATTTATAATTAAGACTGTGGAAGAATATGTGGTTTCTTTTAGTCCAGATCAGGGGAGGGCTTTATGTTATTAAATATATTACAAAGATGCTGAATCCAAGGGATTAAGACAGTCACTCCGTAAAAATTTACCTGGAAAATATGCATGGTCAATTGAAGAACTCCAACCCCAATGATTTTATGTTGACACTGATTTATTTTATTGTCTTCTAATGTATGCTTAATCAAAATATACATGAAGGTGATTGGTGGATTCCTGTTCACTCTTCCTTGATATCATTATTCTAAGGACAGTCACCTGGTTACCTGTGTCTTCCTTCAGCTACTGTGGTCACATGACTCACACCCAAGTGTGACCTGTGTTTGAATATTCATCCTTGGATCACATCCTTTTAATGCTTGAAGAAACCTCTTGTTTGGTGCTCCTAATGAATAGAAGTAAATTCTAAAGGCATTTCGAAGAAACTTGATAGCTCCGCTGAAGTGGCCATATTTCAAGGCCTAAGGCTAGGAATTATAATGAAATGATGAAAGAAAGTTTAGATTTGCAACGTTTTCCAAGTTTCCACTTGATTTCCTTCATGAATAAACTGGATGTTGCACTCACCAAACTTAGCACGTTACCAGTATAAATGATTCCAAGTCGGCTTCTTATTTCACCAAAATCATTGCTTCCAATTCACAAGCTAACATGGTCAGAGTGGCTTGGAAATGTGCTTGAAGTGAATATGGGAGGAATCCTGTGTTGTGTGGTAACTTCTACCGAGTGTAAGTAGAAGTACTTTAACTCTTTGCACACAGCTCTTAAACTTTGAATTTTATGCAATTCATTTACCCACTAAATATTCATTTTTTGACTATCATGTCTGGGACTTTTGAAGCTATTTTTAAACCATCATCTTAAACTCTAATAGACTATCTGGCAACCAGTGGTTTCCATGCCATCTTTCACTAATAAACATGCTTATGTATCTTAGATGATAATACATGGCTTTTTCTTTTGGATAGGTATACATCAAACTCATGGTATGTTTCCCATTAAATGCAGGAAGAGAGAACCATCATGGGAGAAATGCCAATGGAAAACATATTTATGCCCCTCTGATCTTTACTTCAGTATGGATAATCATTTTTTGACTTGGCTGTTCATTTTATTTAAATTTCTTGCTATTCTCACTAATTGGGACTTTGTTTAAATTGCATCAGTAATTTACCATATACCACAGGATAACTTTTAATGTGCATTTTGTACCAAGATTTGTATCAACTGAAATATAAGAACTGTACCCTAAATCATTTATAGAATCCAGGAAACTAGATACTCACTGTATTTTGTAAAAGGGAAAACTAGGCACAGAGAATATTTTGGGGGAACAACACTGAGAATCACCTGTTTCACTTTTTTTTATGTGTTTGCCATTTCCTATGTTAAATAAAGGGGAGAGTGACGTAGGATGCTGTGAAAAAGGATGCTTTTTGGTGCTGGTGGAACACTGTGGCCATAAATAAAAGCTGCCATAAAACTTCAGAGCATTCTTCACTGGTCAGGCAAGGTTCACACAGAGTGTGCTTTCTATGCCTACTTCCAGACACGTAGAGGCAGCCTTCAGGCTTTTCACAGTTTATGTCTACTGATCCAGCAATCATCCAGTTTCTTTATTCAAATTAATGAATATGCCAGTTTAGAAGCTAGGAATGATTGCTATAAGCTTCTAATCAAATTGTCAACTATCATTGAGACAAACAAAATCCTTTATCTCTTTGACTCATAACAACATTTAAGACACACACATGGGCCTGAAATGGAATTAGACCTGTTCAAAAGGAAATGTCAGTTTGAATCCTCGAATCATAGTTCCAAGTTCCAAAGACTGCTGATTGCTAACCTTGCCTGTGCATGCCCTGTGAATGTGTATCCCTGAAACACAAGAGAATGCTGACTCAGGCTGCTTACTCAATAGGATAGTAGAGTATGGTATTAGCTGGACATTTGTCCTGTGCCTCTTTTACTTGGGATGGCTGGCATTCCCTACTGCTGATGCATACTGTGGTTTGAAGTAATGCCCCCAAAACAATTGTCCTTTAGTTTGGCAGCTAGTAACATAGCCCCCATGTTTCCACTGCCATAAACAATAGTGATGATATGAAAAATATCAACAATTATCACCTCATGATCACTTTCACAGTCAGAAACCTGCTTAGATTTTCCTGTGAACTAATCTAATGGACACAGCACATCTGGGTAGTAACAACTGTTTCCATGCTGTTATAGTGGCAGAAATAAGGATCTCCAAAGGGGAGGGAGAGTGGAGGAAAAAACTAGAACTTTCCTGTCTGTTGGATTCCACGGTCCAACCTTTAAAACACAGCTTGGTCCAAAAATGATTCCAGATAATCACACAGTTGTTCAAAGGTTGCAAATCTGTGTTTAAGCATAATCATTAGAGTAGAAAAATGACCTTTAAAAAGTAGAACAGTCTTGAAATCTTAAGATGAATTTGGAGATGCCTAAGTATTACATGGTATATTATATTTCAAAGAAGTTCCCTATAAGTTGTTTTACTTTTCCAAATTAAATTTTACATTGCTAACTAAATATTATAAAAATGAAAACTTCTGTAGAATATAGGATACAGAATGGGAGAGATGGCTTACTGGCTAAGAGCACTGACTGATCTTCCAGAGGACACAGACTTGATTCTAAGACATCACATATCAACTATCAATTGTCAGTAACTCTGGTGTCAAGGGATATGACACCTTCTTCTGGTCTCCACGGGCATTAAATGCTTGTGGTAACAGACATACATGCAGATAAAGACACACAGGCAAAAAACAAAATTAAAAATGAATATGAATTACCTTAAACAGCTTAAATGATTATATAAGGAGACTATATTCTAGGAAATTATTCATTATTTATATTTAGAAATTTATATGGATTCTTATGAAAATTATTTAAATGTTTACAATATTTTAAAAGAAATACATAGTATTATATACCATTATTTATTTAAATTTATAAGAACTTTATACAGTAATTTTTACAAAGACTAGTACTTCTAGCCTTTTTTATGCTTGTGTTGTTTCTACGTATAAATAGTTATTGTAGACACCAAGAAGTTTTATGAAAAACTAAGTAGAAGGACATTAACATGGCTGGTTAAAAAAAAATCCACATTCCAGTCAAGTTACTCAGGACATGTGAGTTTTTCCCAGCATCTTGGACCAAGTTCATGGACCTGCTTCAGTGCTGGCCCTATGTTTCTTTTGAGTTTAGTTCTTTCACATGAAATTCACCATATGTTTAGTATTGACGAGATGAGCAATTGGAGCACATAATTACAAACCTCAGAGCACTCGCACTGACGTTAATGAGCCTACAATGTTAGCAGACTGCATCCGATCACAGAATTTCAGTACTTCACGACTTATTTCTCTCTGAATTTTAAATCAATGATTTTGTGACTTGGAATTCTCTTTCTGGATTAGATGTACCCGTCTCAGTTCTTGTGGGCTTGGGTTCTTTGAGTCCCTCTCTCTCAGACTCACTCCTCTTTTCCTCTCCTCTTCAACCAGGTCACTGAATTGTTACTTTTCTCATGACTGTGACAAGATACTTACCAAAAGCAACTTATGGAAGGAAGGTTTGGTGTAGACTCAGAGTGCAACAGGAAATGCATGGCAGTAGAAATGTGAGGGGCTGGTATAGTGTCTACAATCAAGTAGAACAGGCTAAGCATTGGGCCTTGGCTGGTCTGTTCTTTCTTTTTGTGTTTTATCCAATTCTGGTTTCTGATGCAAGACCATGGTTGTCTTTGATTCTCGGTTAGACACCTCTGGAATGAGCCTTGCTCAACTGCCCAGAGCTGGGTCTTTGGGATTTTCTGAATTCCGTCAAGCTGACCTGAAATTAACTATTCCAAGCCATCATTTACTGAGCATGACAGAGCACATGGGTCTGCTGTTGGGTTGTTTGCTTCACCTTATACTGAGATATTTAGTTTTATATCTTTCTTTCCAATGAATGAAGAGAAACTCTTGTTTTCAATGCTGGGAATTAAAATTGTGCTTCACATGTAGTAGGCAGACTTTTATTGCCAACCACCAAATGGTAATATTGCAAAAACTTTTAAAAATAACTTACAGTAGATATGGATTTTTTTACCCATCCCATTTCTGACAATTATGAATTATACTTCATTGCTTATCGGCCTTTTGGCTAAAATCAAGTGTAGGAATTATACTTCAGTAAACGATAGGACAAAAATAGACCAACCAGAGAGAAACTCAACAAAGGAAATGGTTTGCATCCATCATGTGAGCATGACAATTGCTTCTCACAGTGCATCTCCTCTTAATGTGTAACCATGGTGTACAAGGAGAAATAAAAAATTATTGCTTCCCTCATGCTTACAGTCAAAATGTAATTCATAATTTAATCATTGAGATGACGAATGTTTCCCCATTACTCTTCCGGTATATAACCCAGAGAAAAAAACCCTCAAGTTGAGGCTTGTACTTCTCTGGATAAAGAAATTCATTTTTCTTTTGATACTTGTCAAAACAAAAACGCAACAATAGTTTAAGTAGGGGTTGCCAATTACATCCTATGGAATAAATACATTTTTCTGGGTGTTTTTTTCAGCTTGAAAGCTAAGAATAGTTTCGCTCATTTGAATGATTAAAAGCAAAATCCAAAGAATCATATTTTGTAATAGAATTGTCACATTTGAACTGTAAGTTTCATATACATAACTGCAAATTTTCCTCAGTAACAGGCTCACAGAATTATGCTATTACAAACACACACACACACACACACACACATACACACACACACACACACACACACACACACATTTTAGGGCTGTGTCTCAGCTCATAATACCAAAATATCTTTTCAAAGTAAGTGCTGCTGGATGAACTGAACTATTCATTTTTCTGTTTCATAGATAAAAGGTCACTATAAATCTAATGACTAAAATCTAAAGAAGGTGAAATGAATGCTAGTTAAATCATAAAGCATAAACAAATTCACATTTACAAGTTTAAGAGTGAGTGTAGACATGAAAAGGCACAGTGGACTCATAGTTTTGATACGTTGATATCTACAATTAAAATTTATTCTTAGTGTTATCCTAGATTAAGAACTTTATGATAGTTTGAAAAGTAAGATTTCTTACCTAGTAGTTTTTGTTTATATTTAAAGATAAAACTTCTTCTTGTCAGCAGTAAGTATTGATTTACATATTTTCAGAAAGTGTGTGTGTGTATGTGTGTGTGTGTAACTCTACCTATATCTACCTATATATTTTACACCCCAAGGTGCTGCATGTTATTGAATCTGGTTGTTCTAGCAGTACTTAGGGTGAGGAAGCAGCTAAGTCAGGAGTTCACGCTAACCTTTTGTAGATACTAAATTTGAAGCCAGCTGGGGCTACATGAGCTCATATGTCAATCAGTCAATAAGTGAATGAATAAACAAATCCTTCACAGTAGAATACTAAAATTGTGAATGGGAATGCATGAAATCCCCTTCATTCCCTAACCCAAATGAAAACTAAAATGTGTCATTTTTTTTGAAAAGCCTGCAGGAAGCAAATATTTGTTTCCACATGATATCACATTTGAACACTGCTTCGTCATCACTGGAAACCCAATTCTATATTCATTTTTTTCTGAAAACATTCTGGTGCTTCAGAAGTAAGCAATGTGTTGATTTTGTACTCTAAATTTAATAGCTATTCAGGCACTTGGGGCTCCATTCTTTATAATTCAGTGTGATGGTGTATCTCATTGCCAGCAGCTCAATTTCTTTTTTTCACCATCTGTTCTTCCTTTCTATTCCCTCTGCCAAAAATCGATAGAACTCAATGAGCAAAACTGAGCTGTTCCATAACCCAACCATATTGAGAAGATTATGTTCACAATACATTGACCTAGTTCTCACACTGGTCCAGTTTAATTAGGTAAGCTCTCTGTTTTATAGAGATGCACATTTACCAAACTGTAAACATTAAAAGAGTGTCATAAAAGAAGCCAAAATGTTATTGTTTCAACAGTCAAGATTTTAAGATGGCAACACTTGGCAGATATAAAACCACAAACTGTCTTCTTCCAGCCTGCAAATCCCTGTATGTAGCAAAAGGTTTTCATGGAGATCAGTAGTACACACTTGAGGAGGTACAATAATGAAAGATGGAAATGCATGGAAACTCTAAAATCAGTATCAGATATTTTTAATATATGGGCAAGTAGTTATATGAAAACAAGCTAAGGGAATTATGTAAACATTCTAGAATATCCAATTTGAGAACACAATATAATATTAATACAGATATCAAAAGTATCTTGAGTAGTAGTTACCAACACCAATTCAGAAAATAGCAGAAAAATATGCAATGGTCTCTTCTAAATAATTCCAAAGGTCACAGTCTTTTCCATATGCAAACTTTTTACCCCAAAGAACCACTATGATTGTGGAATTTCTGCTCTGAAACCACTGCAATGTAGAATTAGAACCTTGAGAAACTTTATAGCTGCACTGCAAAAAAATCTCATTCTGTATTTCCATGTATCATAATTATTACTTTGCTTTTTAAATGAAATGGTGAGGCCTCTGAGAAAAAAGATAGGTTAAGTATAGAGCAATGCATGAGAAAAATGTCTTATCATTACAAAAGAATGAGATAGTGTAACTGTTCACCTTCCATAAGTCATATCGAGGCTGTGCCAAAAGCACAGTTTTCTTCTGAAGCCTCACTCATCTCTGCAGCCTGACAACTGGAATTACATTGGGCTTCTGACATTTTATTTGTCGTTTTCTTCCTTTTCATTATTCTTTTGACTTTCAGCTTTCTCGTTGGAATTTTCACCTCTTAGAGCTCTTTGGTACAAAGGTGGATGGAAAGCCAGCTGTAGATCTTTGTTAAGTATGAATCTAGTTATTGGGAAGATCAATCAGGACTGAAAGGAATTGTTACCAGATGTTGTCATTTGCAGCAAAAAGCAGAATAATTTTAAATTGACTTCATCTCTATTGTGGTCAGGGATAAATTTAATGCTATCACAATTCCTAATTGCATTGTTCAAACTTACTTCCAAAGAAACTTTGCTTTCTGATTAATATCATGTAGCCTATCCAGTGAGTTACCAACAGAGATCACACACACACACACACACACACACACACACACACACACACACACACACACACTCTCTCTCTCATGTGCACTTGTTCACAAACACATACTACTCAGAGTTTCTATTTGTGTTTTGCTCTGTTTTTGTGCTTGTGGGCAGAGTGTGGTGGCTTGAATAAGAATAACCTCCATTGGCTCATGTTTAACTACTTGGTCCCCAGATGGTGGGGCTGTTAGGGAAAGTTTATTGAGTGAGCCTTCTTGGAGGTGTGTCACTGGGCTTCAAAAATCCCACTATTTCCAGTTAGCCCTCTCTGCTTTCGACTTGTACATCAACGAACAAACATTCACCTGCTGTCCCAGTGCCATGCTGGCCTGCCTGTTTCCATGCTCTGAGCCATGATAGTCATGGACTCTGAAGCTAAGGTACATATTCAGTGCATTTTTTAAAAAGGCATTTTGGTAATGGTGTTGTGTATAGAGCAGACAAGTAACCAAGACAGTGAGTTTTGCTATGTATCCATGACTAGACTAGTGATAGCAGCGTAGTCCAAGCTGACCTTGAATTTGCAGTAATCTCTACTGCTTTATCACATGATTATTGGAATTGTAGTTGTGAATGACTAGACCTGGTTGATATTGTTATCTGGTAAATCAGAGCTTGGTATTCTCTTTTAGTTTTTCAGGCTTATTTGTTGAATAATTTTAAAGAGGGTTCAGACATAACCCAAGAAGCTCAAGAATTTTGACTTAAAAGAATTTAAGAAGAAAAGCAGTGGGGTGATCAAGCTGCATGTCCTGAGGTCACAGAGGTGGAGGGAGATGGTTAGGAAAAAGGAGGAAAGCCATGTCCTTTGAGTGAGGTTTCAATGAAGTGGACACATTCACTGAATGAAGTCAGCAGGTACCCACATGGCAGTCAGGGATGAGGGTGGAGCATTTCGGTCAATGAGTAGAATGAGAAAGTCAGAAGTGTTAGGAAAAGCATACCTGGCTTTTAAGGGGACATCTTAAAATGATAGAGGGAAAAGGAAAATTTATACTAAAAAAATCAGGCAAGCTTTGCTAGGCTGGTGGAGACTATAAGCAGCTGCCCTGGAGAGGGGCTCTTGGTTAGTATAAATATACTATGCCATTGGGGGGGTAATTATTCTTCCCAGTGCCTCAGCATGTCTTCACATGAATCAGTTTTCTGATGGAGAGTCCGTATCCTGTCCAGGTTACTGGCAGATTCTGCTGGATTAACTCAAGGGGAAAAGCAATGGTATGTAAAGGGAGCAGATCAAATCACCATGTCTCTTCCTAGGGCCAGAGGTAGAACTCAGGCTTCAACCTTCCAACCAGAAAGCAATAGCTTTCTTTACCTTAATGTACCTCAACACAGCCCTGATCTACCTTCACTTCCAGTATTTTAAGTACTAAGGAGGAGAAGTCCTAATATCTGTGCTACTGGGGTTTGTTGGGGTGTGGGGGGGGGTTGGTTATAGGGGAACATGATTAGAACTGCCCATTCTTGGTATCCCTGCTATAAAACTAGCTGAGATGTCCACATCCTGTTCTCATTCTTTTCCTCCTTTGACAAGATACACGTAGCTATGATTAGTATATTGGGGTTTGCTACTGAGTAGGACCATCAGGTATGAAAGTTGGAGTACTCCAAATGAGTGTTGAGGACCCCAAAATGTATTGATAGTTTTACTTTTATGATTATCCAGGTTGGAGTGAAGTTGGAGCCTTTTGAGCAGGGCAAATGATTTCATGTTTCTGGAAACAAGCTTTCTGACTGGATGAGATGTACTGCTCAAACAAACAGGCAAAAAAAAGTTCATGAACTGGAATAATTAATATTATCAAGGTAGCCACTTAACCAAAAGAAATGTATAGTCATTGCAATCCCAATTGAAATCCATATGTTATTCTTCATTTTTAAAAAAAGCCTTAAAATTCCAATAAAAGCCAAAAGAATTCGCAGAGCAATCTTGAGGTTAAGAAATGCTGCTGAGAGGGATGGATAGGAGAGCTCAAGTCACACTACAGAGATGTAGGAATAAAGACAGCACAGGCCTGTTTGCTTTTTAATTAATTTTTTGCCAGTTTCATACTTGTATTTAATGTGCTTTGATCATTTTGCCTCCCATTACATTGTCTCTTCCCTGTCATTTCCACACTGACCCTCTTCTAGACTTCCCACTCTTATTAACCTGTGTTTTGTTTGATTTCCTCTTCTTTCTTTAAACTTTGGAGTTTAATTAGGGTTATTTGTGTGAGCTTGGCTGGAGGGAGGGTTTTACTTGATCAGAGGAGAATAGCCCTGCTCCAACAGCTAGAAAGTGACAACAGCTAGAAAGCTGTGAGGCTTCATGAGTTCCTTCCCCATCCACGACTGATTGTTGATGGACTCAGGGAGGAGACTGTAGCTGTTCTCACATTCTTCCTTCCTCCTGTACGCCAGTGTTCCCTGAATCTTAAAGTGGATGATGCAGATGTCTCCTTTACGTCTGAATGTACAGCATCACATATTCTAAGCAGTCCGGCCAGTTATGTATCCATGAAGTAGCCTCTGCTCACTGTAAAATGAAGCTTCGCTGATGAAGGCAGAGAGCAGCACTCATCTACTGGCATAACATATATATATATATATGAAGCAAGCCCATTCCAAATAGAGGGATGTTCTCTCAGCCTGGACACATGGGGAAGGGCCTAGGTCCTTCCCTGAATGAAATGACAGACTTTGGAGATTCCCCCAAGGAGGGCCTCACCCTCCCTGGGGAATAATGTGGGGATTGGGTGGGGGGCTGGGAGGGCTGGTGGAGGAACAAGGGAGGAGGTGTGGGAGAGAGAGCTGGGATTGACATGTGAAGCATTCATGTTTCTAATTTAAATAAAAGCATATATTGAGGAAAAAAAAGAAAGCAGTTTGATGGGCAAAACATTCCCATTCACTGAAGCAATCAAAGTTGGTTCTCTACGTAGGGCTTCCCAGACAAAGACTATGAGCAGATTGATAGTAACAGGAATGAATCTCTTCTGTGCAGCTGGCACCTTATCCTATCAGAAAGCAGGTGGACTCATAGCAGTCATAGCAATGTTGCAGTAAGGGGCTCATATTGCCTGAGAGGTCACCATTATTATTGCCTGTAGGGTTCACAGCAAGACGAGATTTTTAAGGACCACCGCCACCTCAAGCAGCAGTCTATAGAGCACCCTCAGTACTAAGAAAGCTAGGTAGGAGGCAGGAGGTCCAGTTTGCTTTCTCCATGCCCTAAAATCAAGGTGTGAGGGATATTCGATGACAGGGTCTTATCTCTAGGCAACTAAGAGAAGTGAATATAGGTTGTATTATTTAGTGGTCTTGGAGTTCTCTCTGACAGATCACAGGTAGCATCTCTATTTTGACACTGTGATTTTCAGTGTAGAGCTTTAAGCATTAGGATGATCCACTTATTCAGTGTTCCTCTAAGTCACACTTTTTTCTTTTAGTTACATGTTTTAAATTAGCTTACAAAATAGTAGGTTTGCATATGACTTTTTCATACATCCTTCATTTAACTTAACCCTCCCATGACCACCTCCTCTCTCCATCCACCTGTCCCCATCCTCACACATTTCCTCTCAGTGTGTCTGTTTTCTGTTTTCACATAGCAGGAATTCCATCATTTTTCTCTTCCTGCATCTTGGTTCTTAGCTTCCATGACTTCTATGAACTCTCACTCCTAACTAAACACATATATTTTAAAAATTCAGACATTGTATACTTAGATGAGAGAACAATGTACATTTGTCTGTTTCAGCCTGAGTCACCTCACTAATATAATATTTCCAGTCTGAAGCATTTTCCTGAAATTTTCACATTTCCTCTTTCTTTTCTCCGTAGTATATTTCCATCATGTAGAATCATTGTCAGTCTCTAACCATGAAATGATAGACAGCAAGGCTTATCAGTTTCCAAGCTAGAGTGAATATGACAGACATTAACATGGGTGTGCAGGTATCTATATGATAGGATATAGAGTTCTTTGTGTATAAACTCAGGAGTGCTATAGCTGCTTGATATTGTAGATCTACTCGTGATTTTTGTTTATTTTTGTGAATTCCCCATTTCCATAGTATTTTCTTTAAGTTAACATTCTCAGCTCCAGTGAAGACTTTTCCTATTCCCAAATCCTCACCTCTAGTAACTGACAGTTGCTTTATTGACAATAGTTTAGTCTATTGAAATGTATACTTAAAATAATCTATGTCTTTCTGTTTAATTTGTGTATTTTATGAAGCTTAGCATTTGTGTGTTAAGTGCCTCTATGTTTAGAATGCTAATGCCTTTTTGTTGAATTGATCCAATAGTCAGAATCACGTGACAACCTTTACCTCCTTGGTTTGAAGATTATTAGGTGGCTGGCACTCTATGATCTATGAAGGATCAAAATAGGAGGCCGGTAGAGCAGGTCCAGCTTCCAGATCCAGTTATATTCTCTGCATGATAGATTTTTAAAATACAAAAATAATATATAACATTAAGAGAGAATAAATTACATTATCCTGAAAATTTCTCATGATTGTAAAGTGACATAATCATACAGTCAAAGTTTATAGAAATTTGATTGAATAAAGTTACATACAATACATGATTAGGAAATAAGCTCCAAGCATTATTTTATATTGAAGATCTTTTTAAAATTTTTTTATTTAAATTAGAAACATGAATGCTTCACATGTCAATCCCAGCTCCCTCTCCCACCCCTCCTCACTTGTCCCTCCACCAACCTCCCAGCCCCCCACCCAATCCCCACATCATTCCCCAGGAAGGGTTAGGCCCTCCTTGGGGGGATCTCCAGAGTCTGTCATTTCATCCAGGGCAGGACCTAGGCCCTTCCCCATGTGTCCAGGCTGAGAGAACATCCCTCTATTTGGAATGGGCTCCCAAAGATCATTCATAAACCATGATAAACACTGATCTACTACGCAAGGCCCCAGTGATTTCTATGGCTTCCTCACTGAAGCTACATTCATGGAGTCTGGATCAGTCCGCTGTTGGCCTCTCAGGCATCAGTCTGGGATTCAAGAGCTCCCCCTTATCTGGTCAGCTGTCTTTGCGGGTTTCACCATCATGGTCTTGATCCCTTTGCTCATCACTCCTCCATCTCTGTCACTAGGTTCCAGGAGTGCAGTTCAGTGTTTAGCTGTGGGTATCTGTCTCTACTTCCATCAGTCACTGGATGAAGGTTCTAGGATGGCATAAAAGGTAGTCATCAACCTTATCATCAAGGAGGGACATTTAATGTAGCCTCTCCACTATTGCTTAGTTTGCCAGTTGGTGTTATACTCGTAGATCTCTGGAGATCTCACTAGTGTCAGCTCTCTCCTCAAGGCTATAATGACTCAATTTCTCATCCTGCTCTTCTCTAATCTTACCTAGACTCAATCTTCCTGCTCCCCCATACCTTCTTCTCATGTCCTCTTATCCCCCTCTCTTTTTCCTGGCTCCCATTCCCCTCCCCTGATGTTCCCAATCTGCTCAGGAGGTCTTACAATTTCAAATTAAAATAGTAACCCCAATGAAAGATGTATACACATAGATACCTACATCCTAGGATGGATGTTATGTGTCCTAAATAGTTCATTAAATGTTAAAATAAATGCCTTTACATTAATTACCTAATCTTTCACGAAGTGATCTAAATTTACTAAATTAAGTTAATAATGTCCATAATTTTATATTCATTTTCTGTTAATTTTTTGGTTAAGAAAAAATGTCATTTTCTTGTATGAAGTATCTATTTCTTGTGGTTAAGTGTATAGAAATAATCTTTTTGATATTGTGAAACTTCTGAATAGATTTAAAATATTATTATAATTATGTATTAGAAATAACAGTATACAAGCTTGGTGGCTTACTATAAAAAGACCTTTCTTTACCCATATTTGTCTTTTGGCAAAAGGAAAATATTAATGTATTAGAACTTCAAACTGTAGAACTGGGATTTTTTAGTCTATGTTTGGGCTGAAAACAGAAGAAAATGTCTGTAAATACATCAAAAGTGGAATAGAGACAAACTGCACCCACTGGCTTACTTTCATCCTTGTGAAGAACCCTACAAGGAGGTTGTACACAACCATGTCAACTGCCATTTTGTGTTGATAACTCTTTATTTGCTTTTCATTGTTTTTTATGGAAGAATGTTTTCCAATTAAGTAAACACTTAAACATGAATGATCTCTACCTTAAATTGATGACCCTTTTACATATAATTTGTGTGAGTAGATGAGGTCAAAGCAAATGGCTAAGCCATGTTACTGATTTCGTGTATTAACAACAGAGCCAGTCATTGCTGGTTGTTCTAAGGACATATCTACATTTCATTCATTCATTATCAGAATTAAGCCACCTAAGTAATCACTAAAAATGCCTTTCAAAATTAAACTATTTCAATGAAGTCTCAATATGATGGTCATTGTCTACTTCTTTCATCTCCATTGAATATGGAATTACTTTCATTGTATCACTTTAGAATGTCATCCAGTTTGATTCAGAAACTTAGAGTGCAAAGAATTTTTTGTTTATCCACATGGCCCAGAAAAATCCACATTACATAATTATGTTTTATTAAGACCACTTGCAAATTCTTCAGTTCTTAATTCCGCCTCTTGCTTTCTCTTTGCCTCAAGTTTTTCCTGTGAAGAGTTATTCTTTCAACTGTCTTTCTGTGTGTCTGCTCATTTTCCTGCCTCAACAGTGTGTGTTAAAGGTATTCAAAGACTCTCAAAGTCAATTTATTCTTTACAGTTTGGAACCGGTACAAACTGTTGCTATAGAAAAGTATTTGGGTTCCTGCCACATCAAAGGCAAACAGAATATAGACTTGGCTCAGACACTGATCTCATTCATTACACTTTCTTTCAGGACATGAAACATGGCAGTGAACTACTACTCTTTATGTTCAAAGGGAAGCTATGTGTGTCCCATGCACGCAAATATTAATAACTCAGTTGATTAACCACCTCATGAACACATCAACCACAAGTCCTGTAGGCAGCTTCAGACTCGTGAATGTTTGAGAGCTCATTCCTGTTCGAGGTACTACTTTCTCTTATTCAGTATCAATGGCTTCTCTCCACTTTCTAGAAAATCATATACTACATACTATTAGAGGCACTGCAGTTTTCTTTAGGGTCTACCTGAGTATTGTTAATGATTCAGCCCTGTCACAGGTAACAATGGCAGTAAAATTCAGTGAATCTGAGTTTTTTTGCAGGCATATTTATTCCATAACTACTACAAGCAAGACCGCCTTTGGAACTGAGTGCACAGAGTCTAAGCAGCTGAGCTTGCTTATTCTCCAATTTTAACCCTTACAGCCCATATCATCTCTTTGAGTCTACTATAAACGTATGCTGAACTAAAACTTTGCAGGACTTAACTGAAAGGTGTCATGAGGTAACCTATAATGCCAAGGGTAAACGCTTGTAATTATTTACCACTCTAGAACAGCAGGATGTTCTCCCATTTTAAACACACAACCAATCTTTGTATTGTTGTTTTGTTCACTTACTCATACCAGGTCCTATACTGTTTTGCTTACATATCTACATGTTCTAAATGGTTTGATTTAACAATTTCTATATCATGTACTGTTCTTTTGGTTTCTCTCTGAAAATTGTGTATCGTATCATCTTTTGAAGGGAGACAAGCAAGGTGCTTATGGATGCTATGCTGTGTTCTCGCACTAGCATGATATAAACAGGAAGCACTAGCTCACATGATACATCAATACTTTTCTTGGTGATCTATCTATAGGAACATTTGTTAAAAATGTAAAATGAAGAATCACAGCTACCCAGAATGAGGACTGTGCTAAGAATTGAGAATCACATTCTGGTTATTGTTTCAGGTATAAAGCCCATAAGGGGTAGCAGAGATGAGAATCCTAAAGCCAAGATGATTGAGCACTTGTCACAAGTTACTTTCCACATACGAATTATGCATCAAATTTTTCTCACTCGGGTTTGGGAAGGTAACATCTGCCACTTTGTTAGCTTACCACAAGTGAGAGAATGCTAGTGAGGAAGCCCAGGGCTATGCAAACAGAAGAATTAGGCAAGAGAACTGTAAAAGGCCTGTAGATAGCTGTCTTGACTGTGGATAGTAAGCTAAAGTAAGAGATAAATGTTTATTTGACTATGATTATTTAAAAAACAATTTTAATTTTTATAACCATATATAAAACCTAGGAGACGTTAGAAAAGTTTTCCATCTGAATTGTAACTCTTGACACATAAATATATTATTAGTTAATTAACATTTAATCATAATTAGAAAGAAATAATTCTAATTCTTAGATGTTGATTAAATAGGCTCTCATTTTTTTTCTTTTTGTTTTTTTGGTTTTTGGTTTTTCAAGACAGGGTTTCTCTGTACTGTTTTGGAGACTCTCCTGGTACTTGTTCAGTACACCAGCCTGGTCTCGAACTCACAGAGATCTGCCTGCCTCTGCCATATCTAGTGATCTTTAGAGCCATTAAGCCTTCCATTTAAGTTTTGAAATGTGTCTTAAGCAAAGCACATCTCTCAGTTTGTCCGTGGGTGTTTAATTTCTAAAAACAGACAAAAAAGTCAAGGTCAGAATAAAAGGATCTGGACCAGAACTACCCACAGATGTTAATCCATCTAGCAGTTCTATGTGGCACTACTTTCACTGATGAAAAAGTAGAGAAGAATAATGGAACTGCGGCTTGATGATCTTAGCATTGTCTCTTCCTTGTGAAGCTTACCAAGTCTCTCTCTCTTCTGGGGCTTGAAAGCATGTACAGGTTCCCAGTTCTAATTCTTAAAGTTCAGCCACCATGCCTGGAATCCAGGCTTGGCTCCAGCTGGCCTGCTTCCTGCCCTTCCCCCACACCCTCCTCAAATCAGTTGCGCAATCTTTCTGTACCGTGCATATGGCAGCTCTTTTGCTAGCCACACACAGGTAGCCGTCACATCTGACTCCTTCTAGAGTGGCTATTTTCTTCTAGTGAAAACCAGAAGTAATGCGTTTGCATTTGGAACAAATTCTGCTTATTCAAGCACTGCCACATAGTATTATAAAAATAATATATTAAAATATATATGAATAGTGTTAAAGAATTACTACAGGAAGCTCTGCATTCTTACTCCAATACATTCAACTCAGACTGTAAATATTTGGTTTACAGTTAAATCCAGTAAGATTCTATTTTGAGAACTGAGTATTAAACAGGCTAAACTCATGAGTGGGAAATAAAGTCAGTATTAAATTTGGCAGTGGATCATGTTCTTTTCTGATATTTTGTTGCTTTTGTAATAATGAGTAATATCAGTGTGGCAAAAAATGAGACATTGATAAATTAAATGAATTCAAATTTTACTTCTAGAATTTTCAGCATACAATATATCCATATTTCTTTCTGAAGAGTTGGCTTGACAATATTTTAGATATCCTTTTGTTTTGATTTCTAGCAAAACCCATATGCAAATGTATTTCATGTATCCTGTATCATTTCCACAATATGATCTAATCATTTCCAAAACTCAGTAAGATAACACAGTTTATAAAGACATCATTTCACACGTCACTTCCAGCCACATATTTTACTGGCTTGCAAGCTGATTTTTTTGTTTTAGAAGAATGGAAATTTAACTTTGGTTTCCATTTCAGGAAATATTATTTCCCATTGTGCTTGTGTGATGTTTTTATGTAGACTATGTTCATGGTTTTAAGATTACATTTTCACATTTTAGTTACTATAATGAATTTTAAAATGCTTCAATTGAAAGATATCCATTATTTCTACTCATCTCAAAGAACAATATTTTCCCTAACTTTCATTACAAATTCTGTTAGAAAAACTTAGAAGAAGTGTCCCTAGGGGGGAAGTTGAAGGGACTTTATGTCCAAGGAAACTTTACATTGGATATTTGAAGTCTCAGCCATATTCTTCACATCTCTGAAAATCAACTTTAATTCGGCAAAATGGAAGCAATTCAATCTATTCCATTAAATTATCATTAGGACAATGAAAGAAATAGGAATGAAAGAATACACAAAATATGCAGAATTAATGAAAACATTCTAAGTTTATGCCACCTCAGGATCAGGATCAACTTGTGATAATTGTGATTTTTATTTCATTAATTGTGAAACCCACAGTTTTCTGCTCATCCACAGTGGCTTTAGATAATTCTCCCCACCTCCTAGACTTTGTACAGCAAAATAACTGAATTGTAAAGCTCACTGTATGAAGCCATTAAGACACAATTGTTCTCACCCAGCTACCGTGTGCACCATTACCTAAAACTAATGGTAAAATTGGGTCTTTCTAGTCTTCAAATTATCAGAGCATTACTGCTTAGACTGCATCAAGAGCAGGGAGAGTGCAGCACTTCTTGACAGTTTATTCCACGATTGAATTATAGTATCATTAAGTAACACACTTCTCCACTGCAAATTGCCCTAACATTGGAATGCTTCTCTCTAACTGGTATGAAGTGGGGGTGTCCTAATTTTATTTTCTCCACAATTACGATGTCAGCTCCCATGGAAATAAGTCAAGAGGTGACTGACAGAGCTGGAGGTAGGAGTTCTGTATCTGGTGTTTTTTACTATCTAATAGAATTCGTGTGCAATATTTCTTGGAAAGAAATAACATTTGTAAATGTCAATGATTTAAAATTGTCACCCTGCTTCTTTTAAATTACTATAAAATAAAAGTGACACTGAAAAAGACTTTTTAGAAGGAAAACACTCCTCATGAAAAATGTAACTTACTACTTGTTCAGGTATGAAAACAACTAATCAATAAAACAGTAAATTACATATTTATTAAAATTGTTTAAATTTAGCACATGGGACAATACTTTGAAGTGTTCATTATTAAGTATGATGGCAGATTTTTCTAATGATTTTTATGAGAAATGAAAGGTAATAAAAACTTTAAGCTTCTCTGGAAAAAAATGAAAAAAAATAAGCTAATGATATTGTTGTTACCAAGTGCAGACAAGCAGAAGTTTTAAATTTTAAAAATATAACTTTTGTAAATGATAATTTTCATTGTCAGCAAGCCTAATTAATGTGTCTTTGAGCTGCTACAAATATTTCGTCACCGATAAAATTCAATATATGTAGTTTTCGCGTTTTTTCCATCTTGTTAAATTACTTATATTCTATAGAAAACATACCCTTAAAAACCTCTTTTAACAAAGATAAAATCAGGGGACCAAAATTTTCAAGCAGGAATCAATGAAAGAACAATTTAGGAAGGCTTTATCTTTAAAGAAAAATTCTTCATTAACTTGGTGGATTTCTTTAGCATCATCTCTACTCTGGGAACTGCATTATTAGGTACAATGGGGACAAGAATACTCAAACACATGGCTTTGCCAAATGAAACTCATGATCTAACTGGGAAGATGGACAGTGAAGAAAATAAAGCATAAAGAAACTCATGCAATTGCAGCCTAGAGTACAGGATTTGAAACACATAAACCCAATTTAAGAAAATCTAAAACTTTGTTCTATTTACCACTGTAATTTCAGGAAACCCATTGCTAATGTAATGTCACATGGATGAAAGCACCTGACACAGAAAATAACTGTATCCAAGTATTACATGAGAGAGAAATTAGTAAAACACTGGCCACCTGTTGCCAGTAATTGAGGGCCTGGATTATGATCAAATTGTTAATTTCAACTTTAACATGATGTACTTATAAACTCTGAGTAGAGGAGTTGTCCATTGAGGTCCTTGTTTTAAAAGAATCTTGCTAATTCTCTCTAATATAATATATCAAGTGTTAGAGTCAAGTCAGGAACCCTATTTAGACCTTATTTACACCTTTGTTGTATTAATGCAGGTAAGAGACAAGTATGTGTTGAACTAGAATGTTGGTGTTGACAATTGAAAGACAAGTGTATATTTGAAATGTAAGTGTAAAATTAACTTTGATCTCCATATTTAGGTAATTACAAGAATGAAGTACTTTTATAAATCATGCCAAAAGTTCAATTATCAATGATCTCTTAGAATATTAAAATAGTTGAATTTGTTACATGTCTTAAATCTTCAGCAGAAGGCTAGCTATATTTTCATACCCATGCAAATCCGATTAATGGAGGTAAGAATAGAGCATCTAATTGAAATATTTTCCCTAGCAGATTTGCCCTACGGTGTGCCTTTAAGAGCTTAGCAGTGTGTGGTCATGGGCAATATCAACAAATTGCAGGAGTTATCAAATTAGTATTACACTGGGCTTTAACTCAAGGTTATTGAAGTCTCCACAGATGTTATCCATTGTTGTTAAATGAAGTACAGTACTTCAAATGATGTAGTCATTTTATAACATGGAAAACCATTCATAGCTAGCTAGTATTTATGCATGTGTTTTTACATGCAAAAACATATGCTAATGTAGTATAAAATTTATAGATGATCTCAGGTGAAGGGAACGTTAGCAAATTTCAATACTCAACAGAATTTTAATGATCAGCATTACTTCTATTGTCATTCAGAATACACATTTTTCTGGTGTCCATGTTCCTGACAAAGTTGAAATTGCCCAGAGCATTCAATCATTTTTGTTCAAAAGCTTCAAAGCTGTGATGATGACTGGTAATGTTTCAGGAATTCAAAGAAAACATAATACACCCCATACATGCATTTTAAATTAATGCCATCATGAAGAATACACATTTCAAATCTGGCTGTAATACTGTAGAGGAAAAGGTAGTTATAAGTAAGAACTTGATAATTAAGTACTGTTAGGCCAGTCTGTGATAATGTTACACAGATATTGTTTAACCACAAAATGAAATATTCTTGAAAGGATTATCGTTAGAGGTCAGAATGGAGGACTATGACTTCCATTAAAATAAATATATATAGAAAAAGTCCCCTTCTTAGAAACACAGCTGCTGAAAAAAACTACCCGTAATCTCTTGACATCCCTTTTGTGTCTTCTTGACATGTGTATCTTCAATGTATACAGGCTTTATACATACAAATTTTTCCAGTGGAGCATGCCACCCACATACATAGAATAAGATTGTGCATAGTACAAGCAATTCCTTTTCCGCAGTCTAGTCAATATAAACTATGTGATATTACTATTTGGAATTACACAATAGTAACCTAAATTAATTTTCCTGGTAGATTATTTTAAAGATGTTTTAACTCAGTCATATGGTAGGTCCAAGAAACCATCGTGGATTGAATATTGACATATTTTTAGTGTCACACTTACAGAGATTCATGATTAGCTGTCCTGCTTTGAAATGCTTACCAGGACATGAAGCTTGCTACTGGAGCCTTCAATCATGAATGAAAGTGTCAGTGACCAAGGAGTTTTCATAGTAGATGCACAAAGTGCTACTTACTTATCAAAAAATCAGAAAGCAGAAACCTCATCTTTTGTGTTGCATCTGCTTCTTATCAGATGTATCAGTCTTTGGTTTCAAAGAAGAGGATAGCAAATAAGAGAGATTCTTAGAAATTTAACACTTCCAATTCAAAGGAGCTGTTCAAAAGTCTTTGCAGGACTAAAATCTTTATAACATCTTTAGGAGGGAAGGGGGACTAAAGTGTTCAGACATTACATCATCCTTCCTTTTTTTTTAAGCTTCCCTGAGAAATATTTAAGGGCAGGTATTTTACATGTGGTCTGACAGAGGCAGAGAACGATGAGGATTCTTGCCAGTAGCAGCACCATAAATCAACCGTAGAGTTAAATATAGTGCTCAAAGCACAAACAGAGCGTTGGGACCTTTTCTATCCTTCCCATTAGGCTGCATAGATTTGAAAGTAAAAACCGTATTATGCTGACTTAAACATAAGGAAAAGAGTTTGTTGCCAAAATGTGAACAAAATCAAAAGCAATCTTATTGACAGAGTGCATACACGTTTATTAGAAAATTTATATTAATAATGCATTTAAAACATTAAAATTTGACCTATCCTACCTCCTCTACCACATTAAAAGAAAACTATGAGTGCGAAGTGGAAAAGAGTAATGCAACCACAAGGAATGCATTTGATAACCTCTCAGCCTATGATTGTCTGCTCAATTAAGAATCTACCCCAGTAGAAATTCACACAGTAAAAGATGACCTATTTGTGGTCACATTGATTTTGTTAAGGTGTTTGAGAACAATGAAGTACCTCTGTCAAAAAAACCCATCGCCTTCTTACAAGGTAGAAGCTAGGGAATGAAGGTATAGAGTTTGATGAAAACTAAAATACACTCCAATATTCATAGAAACGACGTGGCAACTAAAAGGCATTGCTGTAAAATCCTAGCAGACTTGAACACATTTGACTCTAATTAAAACAGACACTATTTTATGTAGTCCTGAATATGCTTCTCCAAACATATGAAGAATGCTACATAATGGAACTCTTGCAAGGAGAAGAGTGTTGATAGATAGGTCTTGTGTTGGAAGTATGAGGTCACTGGTTTATATCCTGAGGAGAAAACCTGGACGTACTCCATGAAAAACAGCTGCTTTTGTAAAATGTCTAGCACAAATGGAATTAAAGGAGCTCCCGTCAGTTTAAGGATTCCACAACTCTCAGAGAGAGAGGTGGACATGAAGACTTACACATTGGAGACATGCAGTTTCAGCATGGAAATATAATTCCTTAAAATAAATCAATCACAGAAATGCTTGACCAAAAATATTGATTTTGATATTCTTTCCAAATTATCATCTCTGTAAACTGACAACAAACATCAAGTGTCTTATGATCCATTGCTTAATTTTAGCCATATGAATGAAATTCTAGGAATCCATCCAAAATTTAAATTCAGACAGTATGAATTAACCAATTTCAGCAGAATTAGAGATTAAATATTTATTATACTCACTTCATCACCTCTTTCAGTGTTCTATTATCACTTTTGTCTTCCATTTGGAAAGTTGTACCTTAATAATAAGTAAACTTACACAGATTACAGAAATTACAAACATTATCATTAAAATATCAATATGTGTCAAAACCATTAATACAGTAGGCCATATTAAAGTATAAAGAAAATATTTTTAATGATAATTAACATAGGCACTATTCATTTCCTTAAAATATTTAACAGCATAGTGGTAATTCATAAATAATACTTATTTAATATTCAAGCTTGACATTAATATACAGTTTATACATAAACATTCATTAAAAATGTTTCCTTGTAAAAGGGAGCTCTAATCATAAATGACTAGAAAGCTATGTTTAATGAAGTTTTATCTGTACAGCTAGATACTTAAAATCTAAATATTTATAAATTCAAATTATTCTGCATAAATATTTTTGATCAATGAATCTTAAATCTATGGAACATCAACAAAAACTAGCTTTTTGATGCATACAAGTAAACAATTATTTGCTCTTTAGCATATACATTAGTTGATTAGTTTTTATCAGGTCAAAAAATATGACCATGTAATATGGCCACGTTTCTTACATAAAGTAGCACAGGAAGCTTTTTTTTTCTTTTTGGTTTTTTGAGACAGGGCTTCTCTGTGAAGCTTTGTAGACCAGGCTGGCTTCAAACTTACAGAGACTCACCTGCCTCTGTCTCCTGAGTGCTTGGATTAAAGGTGAATGCCACCACAGCCTGGCTAGGAAATGTCGTCTTATAACTTTGAGACACTTAAGGGATGTCTTTGATTCTATTTTTCCTGGTCAATTTTTTTTGTTGAATGATTATAGATGTATAAAATAAGATAGGGAGTTGATAATTAAAATTCACCTGGTTTTTGAAACTCAAATTGTATATATATACATACATATATGTAAAAGAAATGTTTGTGTAGGATTATTTAAGAATCAACAAAAATTATATAAATATACATAGGGGATAGTGGACACAAAATAGTTTAAGAGCAAACATAAGAATTTACACAGGCACTTAAATGTATTTTAGAAACATTATATGGGTCTAGCTTTGGGAGGAAAACAGGTTTTTGTTTTTTTAATTGTTATTTCAGTGCCATAACATGGTTACAGGGGATGAATTCTGAGGCCAGTGATAAGCCTCCTGTAGGGTACATTCCATGAGGCCCATAGTAGTCAGAGATGCTGACTCAACCGATCATGGCGCCAATACTGCCCCCTCTCTTTGATGCTCCAGCGAGACCATGGTGTATGTACTTGCTGGTGACATGCCTACCCTCATAGACTGCTTGACTTCAAGTTTGCTCTCAGTCTGTATTTGGCCACAAGACTCTTTTTAGCTCTGTGAATCAGGGCTCTCACGGCAATGTTGCTTACTGGTTCTTGACAGCAAATGAAGATCTCCAGAGCTTGAGGAAGGGCTTGGCTAAACTTTTTTTTTAATGCTAGTTTATTAAATGATGCGAAAGTTATTAAGCTCATTAAAAACAGGTTTTTAAGGAGAAATTTCTCTATCTTGAATACTTGGACCTGAAAAATATTTATAATTGGGAAAGGTTAATCATTTGTTTATTAGTTTTTGTTTCTTTGTTCATTTTCCCTTTTCTCTCAATTATCTACTTTTCCTAGTTTCTGCAACTTTTTGACTTTTACCAGTCATGACATTTACCCTAATAAGAAACAAATGTCTGTTTTAAATACTTTCCTTATAGAAAAACATGAAAAAAATGTTTTAAATCTTAGAACTCTTATCAAAATACATTGCCTATTAGAGATACAGAAAAACACACCCTCAGAGTTTTGAAATAGAAAGTACATAGACTATTATTTCAAAACCCCCTGATAATTTGAAGAGAGGCTTATAAATAAAATTAACAGGGCTCCCAGAAATATATTTTTTGTTTGACTTATCTAAATTCTTTTTCAACAATTTAGCCTTAAATTTATTGATGACTCTAGCCATGAATTGCAGACTCTCTTGCCTGTTTGCATGCAAAATTAATATGCATACAAAGAGAAGGGATTAAGTTGTCAGATGTCTTAGTATTACATATTTTCTGGCTCACAGTGGATTTCTTTGAGGTTTGCAGAACTTCACAGAGCTCAAACATTCACCCAGTCCTCAACAGAAGGGAGCCTTCTCCCTCATTATCCTCCAACTTAAGCCTAATGGGAGGGCCTCCTTCTCAATAAGAGCTGCAGTCTGCAGGGAGTAAAAGAAGATCATATTTCACTCTAAACAATGTTTATCATTTCTAATTCTAACATTGTTGGTAGTGTTTTGCTTTTGTAAAATGACACAAGCATTCTTTTATGAAATGCACAAAGGAGTTCAATGAAAAGTCATCTAATGCTATTTTTCTCAAATCTTGAGAAACAGGTAAATTAGGTTCTGAATTAGACCTTTGTCCTTACAAGAATACATGTCTGCATGTCCCTCACTGGCCTGTAGAATCTTCACTGTGTATTGTCCTGTCTGGCACAGAGGTGTGCTTGACTTAATGGGTCCTGAGAGAGCTGGGGTTTTTGCAAACTGGCTGGATATTTAGCTTTATTCTGGGGATGTATGAGATGTCCTCAGGGGTCTTAAAGCAAGCCTGGTTCACATTATAGTTTTCAATTCATGATGGCTCAAAGTATCATCGAATTTCATAATATATTCACATCAGAAAGTTTTTAAACAACAAAATAGTGCACTTTAAATATGCATTATTTTCTACATGACATTAAACCATTTTTATGTTATTGTCCTGTGACATGAAAATAAATCTGCAGTTGACCCTATCAATGAATTTTTGCCTAACATTCATATAAAGAGAACTAGATAGATATAGGCTCATTAAAATTCTCCAAAATGTGAATAACACCGTCATCCTCTCCCCCTAATTTTACTTGTGCATATAGAAAGTTATTCTCCAAGACTGCTGACCTGAGTTTGATCCCCTCTATTCTCTAGTAAAAGGAAAGAATAGACTACCACAAATTATTCTCTAGCCTACATATGGATATTGAACACACATGTGCCTACACGACCGCACACATTAATACACAAGGGGTGGGGAGAATACATAAAGAGATAAATAAAATATAATTGTAAAAATTGAATAAACTTATTTACAGGTTTTATTATGGCATTTGACTTCAATTGCTCAATAAGTTGTGATATTTGTCTTTTCAAAAATCAAAACACAGTTGCAGAAAAAATGTACAATGTAACAATATAACTAGGACATTGTTGTCCCTGTGTTTAAAGTATCCTATTACACACCATGATTTCTTTGGGGATTTTTCTGTATTTATTTTCACCAATGCCCAGAATTTTTCTCTCCGTCTATTTCTCATCCTGCTGCAGAGACCTCTGATTCGGGATAAGCCAGCACTATTTATAATTGGAGAATTTATCCTAATTACAAGGAAAGGACATGGCTGGGAACTCCATCTGAGTATCCTCAGTTGTCTACTCAAGGCAAGCAGATAGAGTGAGCAAACGTTCCTATCGTGACTTGGTTGCTCCATTACTTGATTTTCAGCTCCTTTTTCCTTTCTTCATTTTTTTCCAGTTCTAGGGATTGAACGTTGAGCAGTCTAGGCAAACACTACCACTGAGCTACTGTCGCAAGCCTTTGTTGATCTTTGAAAGACACATCTCTGTGATTTCCTGAATTTTCTGTCTCAGATTTAAAAAAACATACATCAAAAAACACTAAAGTGAATATGTTCCAATATCATTTTTCCTTTTTAAGGATTTATTTTAATTACATGGTGTTCTGTTATTTGTTTGGGGTGTGTGTGTGTGTGTGTGTGTGTGTGTGTGTGTGTTTAAGTGGACACAAGTGCAGTGCTCTCATGACCAGATGTAACAGCTCCCTCTTGAGCTGATGTACCAGGTGGTTGTGAGTTGCCCAAGATCGGTGCTGGGAAGTAAACTTGAGTCAGTTAATAGAGCAGTGTAATCTCTTAACAACTCAGTCATCTCTTGAACCGAAATACATTTGTTTTTAAATGAAGTAATTTTTATCAATGAGTAAAAAGGCTTACATTACAATAAAAATATGTGTTAGAGTAGAAGCAATGAAGTATGATAGATAAAACATCAATTTCTTTCTTCATCCAAAGCTCAGCTTTAGAACAATTTAATTGTATTAGTTTGTTTTTTAAGATTGCCATTGTGTGGACATATGCAACAGACAAAGCATGAATAAGTGACTTATCATTTCATTTACCATATGTGAATTATTTTCAACAGTTTTACTACCAGAAAATATAAGGCATAATTTGTAAATGTCAGAAAACATGTTTTCTTAAAGCCATGTAAAATCTAGTTATTTGAAGACACACTGAAACAGATGCTATGTTGCATGTAAATTATTGCTCAGAAGTATATGAAAAATTAGATTTTCCACTTCGTTAGCAGGCAAACACTCTCTTTGCTGATGATGACACACAGTCACTGTGCACTAGAACCTACCACACTCTTGTGGTGCAGTAACTTGGAGTTACTGCCTAAAAGGAGTGTCAAAAATTGAGGACAGAGATGTAAGAATCTGAAGCAAGGTTTTGATCTCTCTTTAATTCCTTGCAAAGATCATGCTCTCATTTGCACATGAAAGCATGCATACAGGTACACACATACATACACAAATGCGAATTTTCACCATAAACTCTAGCTTTAATTCTTTAAGAAAGACCAATCATCTCCAACAGAAAATAAGAAACCATTATCAGTGTATAGTTGCATTAACTGCATTTGTCAACATAAAAATATTTAGTTTACTGGGATTGGTGTGTAAAATAAGATGTATTCTAAATTAAATTAAAAAAACATGAAAATGAAAAATTGTGTAACATTCTATTTAAAATGTTTCAATTTTTAAATCATAAGTGAAAATTAATATTATATTACTTTTAAAGATATATTTAGTGTTCGATTTTTGTCAGTATATATTTACCAAAAAAATTAGTAACAGAGATGAGACAACAAAAAATAAATTCTTTTCTAAAATATTGCCCCAGATTTATTCACAAGATCATTGAACTTAGAGCCAGTAGATATATGTTTATGCTTGACTTCTGAAGCTCTTAGGGGCAGAGACACTTAATGCTCTCTCTAAATAGTCGAACGTCGTTCAGTGAAATTCCATGATTGTCTAATCAGCTACTTCCTGTACACATGATTTGATTCTATGGCACTGTGATAACCTTTATTTCTAATGCATGCGCCTCAGCATTCAGCAGCATACCTACTATACACAGTTCCTTCCTACGCTGTGCTTTAATAAGTGTGATTGGGCATCAGAGAAAAGAGTAATAAATACACACCAACTCTCAAGCCCTTCTTGAGAGACAGAGATGGCTTCTGATTTTTCCATGATTCACAAGCATGGGAAAATGAGCTAGAAGCAGGAGAGAGCAAGCCATGTTTTCAGAAGAGTGAATGGCCACAGGAATGGTGGGAAGGCTTGAAAGCAGTCATAAAACATGGTAGCAAGGCAAAATTAGATACTATAATTTCTGTCAGCACTGAGGCAAAGGAGCTGGGTGTCGGTGCTATGATTTGTTTTGTTTTAATAAAAATGATTACTTTTTAAAATTAAGCTCGGGTTAATTTATATGCTGGTGACTTGAAGAGTATATTAAAGTTGTGAGAAACATTAAAGAGCCAGTCAAGTTTCCAGTGGTGTACAATGATATCCAGTCCGGCTGGCAAGAAAGGATTCTCCAAAACTTTGGTCATTTCTAAATGACCAAATCATTTCACAAGAATCATTATGTGAAAAATAGCTTCAGTTTGTAGATAATTAAGGATTTTAAAATCGTGATTATGACCTTGGAAGTTAACATCTAACCAATGGGGATACCTAGCTTATAGTGTAACACAAAATGTAGTCTTATTTCCTTTGTTCCAGATATTGTTATTACATCTATTTATTTTAGCTTAAAATACATTCTATCTAGTACTTATTGACATGTGTACTTTGTTGTGGGTCCAAGAAGGAGCAGTTTCTAGAGGAAGATCATCAAAAATTATGGAAAACAGAATTTAAATCTAGCATGATGACGAAATGGCTAAAATGGTTTTTAGCTATATACCTTTAGAGTGCTTTGTTTCATGAAGGAAGTGTGATACCCTTAACTCTAGGGGCAGAGCACTCAGGTAAGGGGCTTGAAAGGTGGTTTCACTCTATAAGGTTAGGATGGAAACGATACAGTATTTATATAACGAAGAGTATCTGAACCACTGAGTTCATAATCGCATGCTCATAAATATTCTTGCATATTTTGAATGTTGATATGAGTATGCAATATTGATGAGCAAATAAAAAATGGGTGTAGAAATTACAAAATCTGAATAAACAGGCAAAGTTTTCAGCAAGTAATATAGTTTCTGTGTTCTTGGGTTTTTGTTTATGTGAGAAAAGTTGACTGTAAAAAATTGCTATTATCTGCCTTATGTGGTGGCACAAGCCTTCAATTCCAGCACTCATGAGGCAGAAGCAGGCATCTCTGACTTCAAAGCTAGCCTTGTTTGCAGAGTGAATTTCAGGATAGCCTGGGCTACCAGTGACACCCTGTCTTGAAACCACGACAAACACCAGCCAAACAAACAGAAAAGCAAACAAACATAAATAAATAAATCAATAGATGCTGTTACTGTGGTGTCCAGAAATAGGCTTTATTTCTTACCTTCAAATATCTGGAACTGTCTGATGATATCTCTCTTACTCGAGATAAGTGACTGAGTACTGAGTGACTGAGTCATAAACTCTTGAGTTTGTGTATTTGTACAAGTTGCTTCTCTCATTTTGGGAGACTGATCTTCCTCTAAGTGAGTATGAGTTCCATCTGCTTCCTTCGCCTCCATGTAAGACTCACTTTTTCTGCATGGGTCTTAGATGTCTTCCTATTTTATGTAACTTCACAATTGGTTATTCCTTCTGTAGGGTGAAAACTTGCAGGAAGACAAAATCGTTCAAGTCTGCATACTTAACTCTATTTTTATGTTTTTTAGACATGTGTCCTTTCTTTCCCACGATAAAACTGAGGAAAGACTGATAACACCTGGTATTTATCAATAGCAACCCCATGAATTTAAGGACAATTCAGATGTATGTGCCTTTACTTGGGGAATTTGGCAAGCAGAGCTGATCCTGTTTTCTTTGCCCAGTCTTCTTTCCTGAGCTGTTGGTCTTATTTGAATGAGCTCTTCCCCTTCTGACAGTGAGAACATAGCTGGTGAGGAGGACTTCCCATGCTGACTGTTATTTTCATGTGGACACATACTTTTCAAACTTTAATACTTTAAGAAATCTTTTTCCCCTGCTTCTTCTTGTTTTCTCTCTCATACTTTGCCAGTTGGTATCTTTCTCACGAAGCACATTAGATGTACTGTGGAATAGTCTAGGCTTCACTCTTTCACTCTACTTATCAATTATGATAAAAATTCACATAAATTCCGTGTGTGTGTGTGTGTGTGTGTGTGTGTATGTGTGTGTGTGTAAGGTGTGTGTATATAGCAATGACCTCTGGCTTGCATAGATTAGACATAATTATGTGTCTGCCTCTGTAGTCCTTAGGGTAGTTTATCAACAATATTATAGCCATAGAAATTCTGTAAGATTACTTCTAAAGTACAAGTATTTGTTGATAAAAAGTCTATGACATGGTAACCTTTAATTTACTAATTCTATAATATCTGAAATACATGGAGCTAAGCATGAGTATTTCAAAATCTTATGGTAAAATATTTCAAGTTTCTTTATATTTCATATTTTCTCTTAATAATTTCATGCTTTGTTGCAGTTTCCTCTTCTATGTGTATTTTTCTTTCTTCCTGTGTTCTTAACTTCATGTATCCCATTCCCTCTGCATGAGGTGCAAGGAAGAAGGCAAATTAAACATACCATTATCTTAGTCATCTTTCACCAGTATAAAGTATATGTGCTCTCTGGAAAGAGTACTCTGTGGTCAGTGCATTTGCTTTGTAAACCTAGAGAGGAAGTTCAGTTAGAAGAAAACTACAGTTATTCAAGGAAAATGTTATTGGGAGTTGAACTACGACACTGGCAATGTGTATGTAAGCAACGGAGCAGATTACTGTGCTAAGTAAAACTCTAGTGATAGATTGCATCTGTGGATGATGAAGGGGCTCTGGCTTGTGTGGATCTCTGTGAGTGAGTGGTACTTACAACTGACTTAAAACATACAGAGAGCTGGTGATGTCAACAATAGAAAGAACAAAAGGGGGTGAGTTCTCTTTAATTCATGCAGACTCTTTAAGTGTTTGTGCAACATCTAAACAGAGGTTTCTGTAAGCTTTTGTTTGGCCTTGGGAAGGTAATCTGCCTTAGAAGGTATACATTTGAGGCACATCAAAATATTGTTCATGGTAAAACCCATAGTTTCTGATAAAATCGGCCACAGAGTTACTTTTGTGTAAAAAGAGAAAACACAGGGAATATACAGTAATGTAAATATTTAAGAAGCTGTTAAATAAAGTAAGTGTTGTGATAGAGAGAGGAAACCAAACTTTCCAATCATTAGCTTTTAATATTCCCCCAAATGCACTCTTCTTAAAGACAGAGTGAAGGAAAATTAGGAGAGCCTGACTTCTGATGTCAAATGGAAACAGATATGTTCACTCTCTTTCATGCTTACTGTGTGATCTAGAAAATTCCCAACAGTCTAGTTGAAGCAAGTCCTTCACTAGGGAAGAAGAGAAATTAGAACTCTGCCTTAAAGAATTGTAAGGTATGCATTAACATTTCGTTGTTTCATTCAGCAGCTTGGCTCTGCTAGTCACCATTGATATCTGTGTATTCTTGTAGAAATAACAAGGCATAGAAACTCTTACCTGCCATCCGAGAACTAAAAGCCAGAGAAAGATGAACTGTAAGTTCCAGCCCAGCTTGGTCCACAGGCTAAAGCACTGTTAAAAATAATAACAATAATGCACTTAAAAAGAAAATAAGAATATCACAGCCTTAAAAGGACATGGTATCATAGCATTCATCTTTCACAATATGGCTTGAGATGCTTGCTGTTGCATGCCCTATGGGATCCAGAAACACAGCTGCAGTCCCAGCCCAGAAATGCATCTTTACTCAAGCCTCAACTGGCAGCAGATAGGACCTTTACTATGGGGGAAGCAATGTATATTTTTTAAAAAGCTGATTATTCATGTCATCTACAAATCAATAGCAACTTGTAGAGAAAGGGTATGTTTTCAGTTGGATAAAGACATTAGAAATTAGGCCATCATCAAATGCAAAGAAATTTATTGAAAGAATTTGAAACAAATGATGCTTGGCAAAGATGGTAAGGCTGCTGTGCCCAGATACCATGGATCTTAGCATAGGAAGGTAGTTAAGATAAGTTTCCTTATGCATTTTGATGCTTATTGCTATTAAAATTAGAAGCTAAAGTTTTTGAAGCATAGTCTAGTAACACTTAGCAAATTTATAAATTGAGAATCTGTGCTTAGCATCCCAAGCTAAGTAAAAGGATGTAGGACACCAGTACATTGGACTACCCTATGCAGTGAGAAGATGCAGTGGCCAGAAACAGTAAGAGTAGAGACCATCCTCACCAAAGTTGGTTTTACAGCAGTGTTTGCCATCAAGAATCTGTGGCAAGGCTCTGCCTGCTGGGATGGTTTAAAACTCAGTACTTAATGATGTAAAAACATAAAGTGAAAATGAAGTGAACTGATAATAATATACACTTAGTATTTGGCTTTTGCTTTCACTAACGGCATAGCAAAATTTGAAAGACAAAGCTAGAGGAGGAAGAAGGGGGAGGGGAAATATCTATGTTCCACTAAAATGTAGGCTGTGAACTTATTTAACCTCACTGAACTTTTCAGTATTTACAAATATCTAGAGGTGGTCATCATCTAGTCAAAATGTTTTGTCATCTTTGATGATTTTTAAAAAGGCTCATTTGTTGTAAGAAAAGGACAAAGTTTAAGTCATGGGAAAAGTCCATGAGCCTGAAAACATCAATGAATACAAGCAATTTATTTGAGTCCAGCGACTTGTGGGGTCCTGGTACTCTTCCTGCTATAAAACTCGGGGGGATGGAGGGCAAAACATAGAGGGCGAGAGAGACAGGAAAGAGGAGAATGAATTGGTTAGAAATGCAAAGGCAAAAAAAAAATCTTGTTTATATGTGAAAGGGCAGCAAACGAATTTTACTAGAGGAGCTAGTTCTAGTCAATTTTGACTATTTGAATAAATATGAACTTCACTGCCTCTTTTGAGAATTTGACCCGGTCGTTGAAATGTAATCATGTGTGTAAATCTTTGTTTATACTAAATACAGTCAGAATGACACAGAAACCATGCAATTTTATTATAGAGAGGTGAATTATTATGTAAAAGTTTAAGAGAAATTACTTATTTTGCATGACACGTGCTAAAAAGTTCAAGAAAAGTAGTTTATAAAGATATGTTCCAGTATCTTAAAAAATAGCTGGTAGTAACCACGTATTGTGATTATTTTCTCTTCTTTTTTGTTTTTCCTTTCCCCAAATTTATGTACAAGAAAGTCTGTGACAGATAAGGGCACCAAAAAAGCAATTCAGGGCACATATAAAAACAGAAAAATAGATGGCGTGAACAGCCTGGAGAGTTTCTGCCATGGGGATCTAAGTGTGTTCTTATGATAGAGCAAGTCTATTCTCTTATTTGCTCTGAGCATGTATAAACAAAAGTCTGTAGAATATAGAATTTTGAATTTCAAAAGGCTATTTGTAAAAGTTTAAAAGAAAATGTAATTTCTCCATAGCTGATATACAATGGTGATTAAGCTGATATAAATTGATTTTCCTGCCAAGTCATCTAGAACTTTATTCCTGTTGTCTACATGGTCCTGACTAATAATTCTGATATTGCTACACACTGGGCGTGGACTCTATGGACTTCCCATCTGTGTATTCTCCATCACAATATGTAAACAAATAATTGAGGATGTATTGTTTGCTAAAACTACAGAAAATGAAGTACTTACTCAGACTTGCTTTTCAAATACAAGAAAAGGAATCCTTCGTTAACAATCCTTGATTGCTTCTCAATGTGGCTAACACATCATTAGGAAAGGGAAGTAGTATCTCACAACGATCTTGAGTTACAGCCCTCATAATTAATTGCACCACAAAGCCTTCATTCTACACAGAGGCGTTGTGGTCATACAAGCCTCATGGAAGTACATTTTGTTCTTACAAATGCCGTCTATTGCTGCTGGATAGTGTGAGCACTGGGGAGATGTGAAGGTAAGGAATGGTAAACAGCATCTCCCATTACACAGGCTTCATTTAGGCTCCAGCACCAGTTTATGTCACTGTACGTTTTATGTAACAGAAATGAAGAATGAACAGTCTGGACTTTGCAGGAGCAAATTTATATTTGAAAACGTTTACCATCAATTGCAGTTGGGTGTGTTAACAACTAAGAAAACCAGAATCGTCAATGTGAACAAAGAAGGCACAATATTGAGAACCAGCTTTGGGTGGGAGGAAGGTGTTTGATTTGAACGCAGGAAGGTTTATGGAAAGATCATGTTGATGACTGCGTGAGGATCATGAAAAGATTCTTTTCTCATTGGCATGTCTTTGCCAAAGGCTTCTATTAGAGTAAAATTAGAGGTAATGGACTGATAGAAGAATAAGTACATTGTGGAACAATAGAAAAGAGCTTCTACCCAGGAAAATATTCTTTTTAATGAACTGGATTCACAGTCACATTTTAAATGTGTAGTTTGTTTCCAGGGTGCTTTTATACATAAGCTACCAGAAATTTAACTGTCTATATGTAGAAACACAGAATTCTTGCCAAACTTATATATTCAGCACGTAATGTAATTTTCAGTTGAAAGGATTCTTTAATTATATGTGAAAAGTTTAAAATTACATATACAAAGTCATCCTTGTTATTTAGAATTGATGATATTGAAGATAAAAATTACTTCATTGTTCTTCAAATGAAGAATATGCCAAGGCCACATATTTAATATTATATGTATGTTTACCATTAGTGTGCAATAGGATATGCCTCTGTTACTTATTCCTCCCCTATGGAAAATTACCAGTGTCAATTTCAGTACCTGACTTGGTTTGAGTATGGTAACCCCAAAACCCTTTGTGTTTAAGTCCTAGTTCCACTGAGGCAAAACCACACATTGAAAAGTGACTAGACTATGGGGGCTTGGACCTAATTAGTGTATTAATATACAGATGGACTTATAATATAATAGCATTATGTATGGCATGGAAAATAGGAGGCAGGGCCTGTATGTAGAATAAATATCACTAAGAGAACACCTTTGAAGGATATGTCTTGTCACTCCGCCTTCTGATGCCCTTGACTTCCTGGCTACCATGAGGGGAGCACTTTCCCCCTGCAGTACGCTTCATCCATGATGTCTCTTCCTTGTCGCAGTCCTAAAAGCAATGAAACCAATACGACATTAACTGTATCCTGTGAAACTGTTAGTCCTAATATATTCTTCTTTACATTTTCTTGTTCAGGCATCTGTCACAGTGATGAAGTGTCTGATAGAGAACTATTTAAGACAGATGAAAATGTGGTATTTTCAGTATATTCCATATGAATCCTAATTCCTTATGTCTCAAAGATCAAGCATATTTATATTTAATTTTACTTGTACATATAGATAATCTTTAATTGAGTGCTTGCTATGTAAGCTACTGTTCCGTATTCATCTTCTTAAACATTCTTGGGAGACATTGGTGTAAGGAATTTGTCATAGTGTGCCTTCTTAATTCAAAGGGATTCTGGTGATTGTCCTTCTCTTATAACATGGCAACTCTCAAAGCAATAGCAATGGATTTCCCTTAACTTCTTATACGTCATACTTTTAGAGCATTTCTGTATTTTCAAGGTGTTTGTAATTAATATCCACATCTTAGTTGAACCTTCCATTGCTTAATGTTTCTTAAAATGAATTTAGGCCCACAGAAACAGCTGACCTTAACAAGGGGGGGGGCTCTTGGACCCCAGACTGATAACTGAAAGCACAGCATGGGACTGATCCAGACCCCTTGAATATGGGTATCTGTGAGGAGGCCTAGGCAATCTATGGAATCTTGAGTAGTATTTATCCCTGGCATACAAATGGACTTTGGGTGCCCATCCCACAATGAGGGATGCTCTCTCATCCTGGTATCTTGTGGAAAGGCCTAGGCCCTGTACTGGATGAAATGACAGACTCTGGAGATCCCCCATGGAAGGCCTCACCCTTCCTGGGGATTGAAGTGAGGATTTGGAGGACTGCTGTGGGGCTAGGGGGACAGGCGAGAGGGGAGGGAAATGGAGCTGGGATTGAAGTGCGAAGCAAGTTTGTTTCTAATTTAAATTAAAAATAAAAAAAATAAAGATAGAATTTAAAATCTTTTAAAAAATGAATTCAGGATGAGTTGATATTTTAAGTTTCCTCAGCTACCTATAACTTAGACTCCCTGGCAATAGGGTATGTCATAGTTTTCAAAATTAGAATAACAGAGAGGTAGATTGTAAGAGTAGATGTTGTTTTGTAAGGTATCTTGTAGCTATAGGAATCACAGACACTGGCATCAAAGGTAAAAGAATGCATGAAGGTAGATCCTGTGTATTTCGGGAGAAAAAGGTAGGTGAATAGGGTACCATAAGTGGTAACAGATCTGGAGTAATACTATATACTTAACATCTAAATACCAAAGAGTTTGATCTAGATCCCTTTGATGATCTCATATTTGTTATAAAATGACAGAGAGATAAATAAGGCATGTCATTTTCTAATATGCCTAGTTTTTCCCTGTAAGTTGGGTTGTAAGTAAGAGGCAAGATTTTCTTTGCTGTTTCTCTCCTGAGACTACATTTAGTGGGTTCACATAAACTCTTCTTAAATGTTGCATTCAATATGTACTTGAAGAACATGGAACACAAATTCAGGGCACAGTTTGTAACACTACAGTATTTTTATCCATCAAGGTGCTAAAAAATAGTTATAATGCAATAAGAGAGTGTATAAAAATAAATGTTTTTAATAAATAACTTAATGTCTTTCTATATCTTAGCTAGTAAATATTATAAAGTGTTTACATAATAAATAAAATGATCAAAAGATATTAAAATGCCCCCAATAAAACCACTTAAAGAAGCACATATAGAATGTTGATCATTCTTCTGTGTAAATAGGAAGGCTGATTCAGGACATTCCATGAGGCCCTGATATATGGAGAAGTATCTTGTTTCCTTGTCTAAAACCAGATACGTATTTAGCAAGAGAAGTAGTGGTCTGGGATCAAGTCTTTGGGGGAGTTATGGTTTTCTCAGTCTTGAGAACTCAACTGTTCCTTCCTTGAAGGTTGTCGTATCTGTCACAAAGCCTTCAGCACTCTTCTAACTCACTTGAGACATACTCTTGTTACCTTTGTGTAAAATTTATTGATAAGCTTCCTGATAACTGAATCCCATTGTATGATAATTTATGTTTATTATGTCAGTTTTTTCCTTGGAAGTGTATATGCAATGCTGTACTGATTAATCAAGTAGACTGAGGTAAAGACTAGCTTGTACATGACATTGTGGTCACAAACTTTGCTATCTTCTTTGTTTTTGATCCCCTTGTCCTTCCTCTCAGGAATGTTTTACTAAAGAATGACCTCCAGGTTCAGGTTACAAGTCTATAACAACGTACGAATATATACTACTAGACCACTTTCTATTAAAAGTAATTTCATTCCTTTATTGTTTAGGCATGTATCACCTTAAGAATGAGATCAACAAACTGATTACAATTTCTCCAATGTGATAATAAATATATGTATATATATACATATATATATGTACATAGATTAAAAGTCTGTTCCTGTGAATTTCTTAATACTGTCACTGACAGTAGCACTTAAGATTGTCATGTACCAATAGTGTCTGTTTGTGAAGGATCTCACATTAACACCCATTGTCTTGCTTTGTTGCCTTTCAGAAATGTTGGAATCTAACAATGTGATCACTTTCAATGGCTTGGCCAACAGCTCCAGTTATCACACTTTCCTTTTGGATGAGGAACGGAGTAGGCTGTATGTTGGAGCAAAGGATCATATATTTTCATTCAACCTGGTGAATATTAAAGACTTTCAAAAGGTATCTTTATTATAATATATTTATTCCAGCCATTTTTGAACATTGAAGTTTTTATGATACTCTACAGCCATATCATACAGAACAACATTTTAAAAGGATGTTTTTTCCAGACATATAGAAAATGAAAAATAATAATATGCTAATAGATGTAGTAAGCCATAATATCAACAAAGAAGAAATCATAGAACTTTTGATGAACATTTTTTAAAAAGCAAAAACAAAAACAAAAATTTTAGCTTATTCTTCCATTATCATTCATTTTTCCTGCAGGAAACCATACCCTAAAAACCTAAAATGTTAGAGAAATACATATATCTGAGTTCTTGGACTATGAATTCACGTGTACATGTATTTGTGTAAGCTTGTCCATCTCTCCATGTTAGCAGCCAGTTAAGACTTCATCAAGCAATCTCCACTTGAATCAACGGATGTGCTTCTTTTTTCTGCACATGGTTATTCCAATGCAGGCACTCTCATTCCATTTATATGTTCCTATGTTACATAATGTAACAGAGGTGAGTAATTGTTACAAATAACATGGCCTACAATGCCTACAATATTTATAGTCCCTCTTTTTAAATGAGAACTTTGCAAACTTTCATCTGAAAATCCGATTTCAGGATATTGGCATCAGATTTTTTTGCAAATTTAGTTATTTAGACTTAAGGACAATGTTATTTTTAATAATATTCCTTTAAATTTCTAGCTTACTTCAATAATAAACTATATGAACTTTAAAACAAACACAAATTCGACAGAATTATTTTGCTATGTTTCCATGATCTACCATAAGCCAACCAAGTTTCCCAGCCAGGATCCCATGAGGAACAAAGCCTCTCTCAAACAGCTTCCATGAGAAGCACTGGGTGTGCTTCAACAAGCATGTTTGTTGGGTTCTGTGGGTTTGGCTTTGCTCCCTACCACGGAGGGCATTAATGTGGTGAGGTGAACTATTCATGGAGAGTACACTCATGATTTCATAAATGTGAATAAATTATAAAAAGGTTTTGTTCTGGTTGGGGAATATTTCTCTGGCTATAAAATAACAATTTATATTTAAATATCATTTTTAGTATGTTATGGCATTGTTGTTTTTTATTCTTCTCTCATATCTCACATCCCATTTCAGTTTCTCCTTCCTCTTCTCCTCCCAGGCCCTTCCTCCAGCTCCATTCCCATCAATTTCTTTCATCCCTGCAGAAAAGGACAAGTCTCCCAGGGATATTTTTGTAGCTTGATATTACTTTAAATCTGTTATTTTTCTCATTTTTATTACCCAACCACAAAAGTTCATATGCATACATACATACAGTAAGCTTAAATTAATATGTATATTAATATAAAATTGCAGTTCAAATATGGCCTATTTTATAGTAAAGTTGTGATTCTAAAATTTAACCAGGATACTCCTTGTTTCTGATTCTTGAAACTGAGTGACTTTTAAGCATCCTCAGGTAATAGCAATGAAATGATAAAATGTTTCTTTCAAAGATTTTAAAAATGGTCAAAAATAAGGAGAAATTTGGTATGGATATTTTATCCAAAGGCATTATTCTTTATGAAGTGAATTAGAAATCTTGAACATTTGTTATTTCAACTTTAATGTGTTTTATTTGTTAATATATCAGAATCACTTTTATACATTTCATTTGCATACATTCAAAGATAGGTATATAGATGATATATATTAGATTATTTAGATACATGATTGATTAAATAGAGATAGATATAAAGAAAGATAATTAGATAGGTAGATTATAAGTGAGATATATAGAAAATATAGACTATATATCAGCTGATTATATAAATTATGTATTTAACATTTTCCTTTAGATGTATGTTATATATTTTTCTAATGAATTAAATTGTGTCTAAAATTGAAAAGAACCAAATCATCACACCAAAGTCTGACAGTTTTATAAGTTAGGCAAATTCAATAGTCATGTGTTTAAACAGCATGGGTACAAGTTATCACAGGCCATAAATTCCCCAACACATACACAACAGTGTCTTCTATTAGATAGACTGCTAATAGCAATGACTGAGTCAAGGTCCTGACCATTGTCATATTATTATTGTAGCAGCTCTTGACCTTCAGTTTCAAATTCATATTCTAACCACTTCAGAGAACTACTTCAAAGATTAAGACATCTTATTAATAAAGGAATAATTAATGTTAATTATATCACATTATTTAAAATGGTGAATTCAATTTATATGTGGTTTAAAGGATCATCAAAATATACCAAGTATAAATATATAAATAATATTATGATGAACTCTATAGGACATACTATGGTATGTCATCAATAATTTTTAATTTTGTAACAGTAAAAATAAATGTCATAACTTAAAGGTGATCACTGAGCTATCACTCTTTGAGGCAATATATATATATATATATATGATCAGGTTTAGGAGAATCAGAGAAAGATTATTTATATATATAGTCTATTTAGTCTAAATGACAAATAAGAACATGTAAGGATAGAAATATTAATTAATGGTATATAGTTCTTGCCTAGTATGCACAGGTCCCTGCATTTAATTCTCAGAACAACAAAAAATTATATACAGTCATGATAAAGAACAAATGTATGGCTGGTAAAATAACTCATCCCAAAACGTGCTTGATAGGCAAGGATGGATGTTCTGTCTTCAGGACCAGCACCATATAAAGTGCCAGGGTCACAGCACATTCCTGCATTCCTAGCTTTTAAGAGGTTGAGAGAAGGGGATACCAGTGAATTGCTGGTCAGCCATTATAAGCAAATCTATAAGCTCATGGTTTACAGACACACCTTAAAAATAAGATGGAGAACAATTAAGAAAGCTAAGCAATTTTAACTTCTGGTGTCCACACACCTTTATATAAACACACACACATACACACACACACACACACACAAAGTAGGTCATGAAATACCTTAAATAATGGAGTCAGAAAGTAAGACATGTGAAGTCAACTATTTTTGGAGTAAAGAAAAAATGAAATGTAATACAAATATAAAAATTACTGTACTAACATTGGACAGAAAGGAAACACAAAATAAGCTTAAAATAGCTTAATAAAGCTTAGTAAGAACAATCAAGAATTAGAAAACATTATGTCTTCTAAAATCAATATGTTCATATATATATATGTATATAAGAATATAATCTGTAATTTTAGCACAATTTAGCTAGAAGTTCACTATTCACAGGGACATTCTATAAATCTTAGTTTACTCTAGAATAGAGAAACATTGTATTTCGATACCCAGACACATGGACAGAAAATCACCTGCAAGGCAAAATACAGGTTAACAACTTAATGATAAAAAATGATGTTGTACCCACTGTCTTCTTAAACCTCACATTTGTGACATGAGCATGGCATCATGTTACTTCAGTGACTCCAAATATGCTGCATTTGGGGTTCTAATTCCCTGGATTAAAATCTCAAACTCTGTCTGAGCTCATGACCATTCACAGTGAATTACCTTGAGATTTCAAATGAATGGTGATCAATCATCCTAAGGCTGAAAGCTTTCTAACACACATAAATAACAAGCCGCCACTGTCTCTGGGTTTTAATTTAACATACGACATTTCCCCCTGAAATGAACAAATATTACTGGAAGAGAAAAGTGATGGAGGATTAATAAATTGTTTTTCCCAGTGTAGATAAGACCCACCGAAATTGTTGATGGAATTAGGAAATTTTGATACTAAAATTTGGATGAGAGAATTGCTATTACAGAGAAAATATATTCAAATGCATAATTCACTATCAGTTGCATCTTGTACTGTGACCAGATGCACAAATGGAAAAATTAAAACATGTATAAATTCATTTAAATAGGTTAGATTTGAGTGATTTTTGTTATTTTGTTTTTTTAAAACACTGTCTTGCTATGTAGTCCTTATTGTGCTGACTTACTCTGTATAGCTATCTCTGTCTGGCCTAACTCATTCTGTATATGTAGCCAAGCCTAGTCTTGAACTCACTCTTATATGTAGATTCTATATTTGTAATGAATATATAATCACTATATACAGGCAGCCCTGACTGAACTGACTCACTATATATATGTAGTCTACGCTGTCCCTGAACTCATTTTTATATGTGTACTAGGTACATATACATACATATTCATCACATACAGGTAGCACTGATTGGCCTGACTTGCTATGTAAATAAGCTTTGGCTGGTTGGCCTGGATTAGCAAGAGAGAGAGAGAGAGAGCGAGAGAGAGAGAGAAGCCTAGTCTTAATTTCATGAGGTACATGGAGCACTGGCAAGTCTTTTTGCCTCAGCATCCCAAGTGCTAGGATCATAGCTAAGGAACACCAGGCCCAGTCAAAGACACACGTCTTCAGAGATCTATTTTTTCTTTGTTTCCACTTTTGTCTTCTCCAAACATAAGCTGTTATTCTTAAATATCCCCTATATTCAGGTGGAGAAAAAAAGGAAAGAGAGCAAAAGAGAAAGAAATTACTTTGCAAACTGTGTTTTCCAAACATTTTATTTCTCACTCTAGCATGCCGGCCTGTAATTTGGTTCAAAAAGACATTTTCAGAGTACCCTAGTTTTAAATTTTCAAAGTCACTATCTCGTGATAAACACTGAGGAATTTGGAGGAACATGAGACACACCCTCTGCTAATTTTCACGTAGATCCTCATGTTTTCCCAGGATGACCTTCCTTTCACACCCAGAGTATCAGCTCTTCCCACACCGTCCTCTTCCGTCTATCCATCACGTTAATTGCTCTCCAGCTCTCTTCATATGGAGCAAAGGATAGACAGATAGATGGAGAATGCATGGTGTCAGTACACAGAAATTCATTAGCTATTGGTTTTAAAAAAGCCAAATTTGGGCTATTCCTCTATACACTATTTATCTCCCTTAGCTATTCCAAACAAAAACAAAAGATTATAAAATACTTGGTCTCTTGGCAAATTTACTTGGAATAAAAATGATTCTTCTCTGTCCTTAGATTGTGTGGCCAGTGTCTTATACCAGAAGAGACGAATGTAAATGGGCTGGAAAAGATATCCTGGTAAGCATTAATCTGCTAAATAACTTTAGTAATCTCTTAAATAACATATTACTATGTGATTGCTTCTTCCCTGATATTCTTTTGAACATCAATATTTACTTGTGGACTTAACTTTTGAAAGAGTAATTGACATTGCTCTACTATATAAACAGTTTTATATAAAGAAAATAAATAATCAAAAACAATGTTCATAATTTCATTAATGACTTATGTGTGAGAAGAATGATTAAAGATATGGTATTTGCCAGGCGGTGGTGGCACACGCCTTTAATCCCAGCACTCGGGAGGCAGAGGCAGGCGGATCTCTATGATTTCGAGGCCAGGCTGGACCGACAGCCTCCAAAACAATACAGAGAAACCCTGTCTCGTAAAACCAAAAAAAATATGGTATTGTAGCATGTAGATTTATATCAAATGAAAAATTATTTGCACAGGTAGAGTTATGTAATAAATCATATTAGTTCCTATTGAATGATGACTTTTTCCTGTGTCATTAAAAATACCTTTTTTTTTTGAAATTACATTCTGTTTTCTTTATGTTACTTTTTTGTTATTTGTTTTCCATCCTTCCTGCTATTTGTCAAATAAATGTTAACACATAACCAAATAGCTTACAGTATCCTAGACACTATGGAACCAAACAATAAGTTATGCTGTATGAGTTTTACAGTTTACTATTAGGTAAGTGACCTTTATTTCTTTAGGTAAACTTTGTTAATAAAATTATGTTGGAAGTGGTTTGCAAGTATAGCTTCAACTCTAAACTAAGCATAAGAATAGTTAAATGCATCAATAAATAGATCACTCTAAGTTCAGTATATACTACGTACATCATTTTACTACTTATCAATGTTTCAGAATATCTGAAACACAAAGAATTATTTAAAGGTCTTATCTATTTTAAACACTAACACTAGGAAAAAATCCATGCTGTGGGTTTCCTAAAGTATACATCTCCCTGTAATCAGGTATTATCAAAGACAATCTACTTGTCAGCCTTTTCCTAAAATGGAGAGGAAAGGTCTGGAATCACTGGTAAAGAGCAGTTCCATCAATTAGTATCATTGTCCCCTGCTGAAAGAAGATCGATAGAGGAACAAAAAATCACAAAAAATGACCATCCTTGATGTGTCGGTTTCTTAACAGACACTAGAAATCCGTTACAAAAATTATCTGCCAAATAGAGGCAGTATATTAAAAATTAATAATGAGACTATTTAAAGGTACGAACCCTACTCATTTGGATTTGTAAGTGGGTGGAGAAATCAGAACACAAAAAGAGTATGAGGACAAGTGGAGCTTTATAGGACAGAAGTAGGATGAGGGTTGGGGTAGGTTACCATGATAAAACTCCCAGGATATAGAGAATTGTGACTAATGTGTTGACAGGATTCTTTTCAGAGGGCAAACCAGAGTAATATGAACACAGAATGAAGGTAGTAAATTTGATGAGAAATCATGGGCCAAGGGTGTTTTTTCTAAACTTGCATTTTTGATGAAACTGAGCAATACAGAGATGTACATAGAAACCTTGAGTGTGCTCTTCAGAGAAACCTGGCTGGAGTAAGATCAAAGGTCTGTGTGTGCCAGTTATAATCTGCAATATCCCATTTACTAGACCAGCAAATAAAGAAATCCCTAATACCCATTCAAACGAATTCATTCATTTTTTTCTAACGTTTTAAGTTTCAATGAGAAGTTAATAATAAAATTGTTTCTCTGAACTGAGAAGATGAATCAGTTGCTAAAGTGTCTATGATGCAAGCAGGAGGCAAGAGAGATTGGATCCCTGGGACCTAAAGTAAAAGCCTGAGAGACAGAACGCTCAAAGAATTCTGTTTTGAAGTGGGCAAAGAGAGGCAGACACTTGAAGTTCATAGGTCATCTTGCCTAAGAGTTTCGTGTTCAGTGAGAGACAACCAATGTGACACACCAAAGGTGGAGAGTAATTGAGGAAAGACACTGATGTGGACACATGTCTCCATCCTTCATTTCCACAAGTCCTAACATGTGAGCATATCTACATACACACATGCACACATCCACAGTAACAAGCACCCTCAATACACACCAATGTCACAAACAATAACAAGAAAGAATGATACCTTTGATAGCAATAGTAAAATTTATATTTGAATTATTCCACCTAAACAGAAATGACTACTGCTAGTGCTGCACAAGTGTCACACTTTTCTAGACTCATGGAGACATTGCCTCCAGTGTTCAACAAGTTACCTAAATTTTACAATTAATGCAATGACAAAGCATTCGGTACATTTGGTTGTGTGAATGAATCAGTATATTCAGTTCTCATAATGGGAGAATATTTTATTGTGCTTTTACATGGTTACCAAATGATTCATCTCAACATCTCATCTTTTTTGGATCTCTCTCTATATGTCTCTGTCTTCCTGTCTTTGCCTCTGTCTCTGTCTCTGTTTCTCTCTCTAAGATTTTGATTTTAGTTCACATATAGCTATTTCAGCTACTGAAAAAATCTCATATGTGTCCTAGCATGTAATATAATCTTAAATTCAGAAGTGCATCTGTAGGAAAGAAACCTCAGATTTTCAAAGTTTGTTACAAATGTTCCTGGATTTTATAGAGTGAAAAAAAGAATTAATAGTTTGACTGTGCTATTTCTGGTAGACTAAGCTTGTGGTCCTTGATTGTGTGGTAGAGACACACAATCTACCTAATGTCTAAAGCTAACAGGTTAACAGTAGTACTTTGTGGTTAACTGAAACCAGGGAGATCAATGTGTAGGAGCAGTTTGACTACGCAATTTCATATTTCTTTTAGTGAGGCAATTTTATTGTGAATTCTTAATTCTACCTAGGAATTTTTATTTGATAAAATAAAAATCACAATGATTTTATTTCAATGAAATGTTTTTATTTTAGTTCTGCTTACCATTAAAGTATGTTCCATACTATCCTTCTGTTTAATGCATCTGGCTCTTTAATACTGAATTTCCTTGTCCAGATATTAAAAGTACATTTATGCATTGAGAGTATATTTAAATTCATTTTATTTATTGTTCAACCTCATTAAGGCTTTATCTCAATGCATATATTTCTTATCGGATCCATTTAATTTTTGTTATATTTAGACATTAATTTATGTATTAATTTCTCTACTTTTTACTTTGCATATGATTTTGAGATAAAGATTAGATGAGTAGTAAATATTTGCAACATTTTTCTGTTGATAAATATAAGCAAGGACCATTATTATTTTAAGAAATGGTATAAATAACTAATCTGAAAGAAAAGTTGAGAGGAAAGAGTATATTTCATTCAACACCTTATTTGTGCAGCAACACTTGGGCAGTTTTATGGATATTCTGTACTATATCATGAGTAAATAGTAGTCAGTGGAAATTTGCGGACAGTAATTCTTTTCAACGTGCCTTTGTGATTCTGGAAACCACAAGGATGAAGCATGTGGGTGTGTAGCCATCAGGACTTCAAGATAGAATGGAAATCACAGTAAAAATTGACCTTCACATTTACAAAAATAGTAAACTATAATTTCCTTGTGTGTGCTCTGTGGTTTCTGAAATGTGGGTCACCCTTTCCTGTCTGGTTGCTTCCACAATTCCCTTGGAAATAGAATGTCTTGAAACAAATCATCTTGGAAAAGTACTGTCTTGTCAGTATTCAACTCAGTGTATGACTGCAGAAAGAAAAGTAAGACAAGAATAGTCAGTAACATTATATACCTTGAGAATATAGCATTCCTAACGGGACCAAGAGAGAGTTCTTGATTATTGTCTAAAATTGTATCATCACCTATAAGTAACAGCTTATTATTACATTGAGCTTGCATAGTTACTGCCTCTGGATATAGCATCAAATGTAAAAGTAACCATCTCCCTATTCTCCTGTGCATTTCAGGAGATTCAACTCATCATTAATCTGCTCCAATTCACAACAAACATACATTAACAGCACCTATTGCACAGGGTGAAGGTTGTGGTCAAGAAACAACCTGACCACACACACACACACACACACACACACACACACACACACACACACACACACATACACACATACACACATTCCTTCACCTGCTTTCATTCATCTGTTATTAAAAGACAGTTATTGCAACATTATTCTTCTCTTGTAGAAGTAAATAGAATTTGTAAAACATTCTGTCCTGTTAGTACATCTCTTTCCTTAATGTATTAGTGCTAAGCTTTAATTTCACTGCAATATTTTTAAGAGGTATGAAGTGATCATGACCTTTAGACTATTACTAGAGAGATGCCAGAAAATGTGTAATATATTTGGTATTAGAAAGGTAAACTGATGAGAAAAATAAAATATGATCTGTGCATTTTGACTGCTGTACTCCACTCTCATTTTTTGATACTGCTGAGGCTTTAAATGCAAAGCGTTATTCACAGTATGCTTCTCTTGGTGACTTAACTTCTTTGACCATGCTTTGCAAATGCAAAATGAATTTGTGCTAAACTGGTAAAAGAATCTGTTTTGAATCAATAGCTCTCTGAATCCTCTTTGTTTATCCTACTAACCCATCTCTCTTTGCACTGTTTCAATAAAACCAAATGGCAACCGTATGACTGCTAGACATATTTTGAACATCACTGGAAATCAAAATTTCAACCATCTGAGAGGGAACCAAAAGGAGCAGATTCTCGGAATTCTTTCCCAGATACAATTCAGAGAGTAGCACCATGCACCTGGACCCAGGGGCTGCAATTTCGAGGAGTTTATTTTCCCATTCTTAACTGTTATGAACATTTAAAGCAATAGTGTAGAATAACATCTTATCAAGGTGAATCAAATTGCAGAGACTTAGCAGCATTAATTTTTGACAGCTAATGCAATTGAAGTCATATTTGTATCATACATGTCCAAAGTTGCATGTAAAAATTCCCAAATTTGTTTAATATTTCAAAGCTCAGAGTTGTCACTAACCATCAGGGGTTTGTTTTGTTTGTTTCATTTTAGGTACTTCAAGGTTTGCTAAAATTTTGCAAGTTAGGTGTATCTTTTTTTTTAATTTGGAGACTACAAAAATTATAAAGGCTGGTTATCAAAATTTGTCTCACATTCTTATCTGAGTGATATCATTAACTACTTATGTCACAGATTATTTTCAATAGTGTTTTGGAATTAAGAGCCTTGGAAAATTAACTCCCCCTCAGAAGTCAGTGGCTGGTTTCAAACAGCCTTGTGAAGTAAAGGCAACTTCTTTCTCCAGAGTTAGGCATGTGTGCTGAGTGGCTAGACAGATCTTATCCAACTCACACACCAATTTTAAATCATTAAGATTGATTCAGTTGTAACTCCTATTCTTCAAAACTGAATTCTCAGCAGGTGTTACCTGGCCTTCTTCTCACTTCCACAATGGAATTGTACAATAAATGTTGACATTGTCACTACTGCATTCTGTGAGTAATATGGCTTAGAAATCATGTGTCTTTTGCAAGTATTCATAAAACCACAGCAGAATGACAACTTTAAATTAAAATCTTATACTTTATAATTGTTTGAAATATTAGATATTATTTTATTGACAATGAAGATGATTTCGCAATTGATACTCTTTTTCTTACATACCATATAATATAAATAAATGGATTTCTACTTACTTTCATGGATACACTGACCATCATATTGTAGATTCAACCTTGAGATTAGTAATATTGTTTTTATAAATAATGAGCTCTGTTTCAAGATAAATTTTCAATAGTCAACTTTAGAATTTAGAATTTAATTTGATTAAAAAAGGAACAATAAAATTAATCACCATCATGTCTACACAACATCATTAAAGTTTCCTAAAGTTCTGTTTGCTTCATTTAATGGAAATGTTAATATACTGCTTTTAATGAGAAGTTGAGGGGAAATGGGATGTAGACATATTCTACCTCAAAAAATGTAGACATTAGTACCATTGAATGTTAATTTTAACTTTAGTATGTTAAGAGAGAACACTGCTGTAACTTCACAGTAAAGTGTTGAATATATTAAATATATATTTTATAATGTATGCTATATAATATTAAATATAGATTATATTTGTGCATTTATGCTCATGTTTATATATGCCACTATGATGTGCTAAAATATTTGTTTATCTTGTTGCGATAACTTCAAATTTAACATAATTTTATTCTATACTTCAGTATATACTTATGATAGGAAGAATCATCAAATAATTAAAATATTAACAACTAATGATTATGTGTGTGGGAGGTAAATAGGTCAAATGTATTACCACCTTTGGGAAAGGAATTTTGAAATGAATTATTCTGTTGTAGTAACATATCCATCATTTAGAATTTTTCAGAGGCCAGACTTAAATAAGTGGTATATAGAAAGGATTTTACTAAAGATATCAAACTTGGTACAATGGTAGAATGTGGTCAAGAATCTATAGAAGGCTAGATACTGCTTCTGACTCAAAGACAGTGCCTGAGGTTGCTAGGGAAAGCTAGGGTTAGTGTTTGACAAGAAAGTTAAAGTGTCCGGGCGGTGGTGGTACATGCCTTTAATCCCAGCACTCGGGAGGCAGAGGTAGGCGGATCTCTGTGAGTTCGAGGCTGGGCTGGACCGATAGCCTCCAAAACAATACAGAGAAACCCTGTCTGGTAAAACCAAAAAAAAAAAAAGTTAAAGTAAAATGAACAGAATAATTATGAACAGAAAAATTGTCAAGGATGATAAGGAACTTCTTTTCATTACATCAAATTTCTTTTAGTCAGTTACTGATCTTAAGAAGCTGGTTTTCTCTGCCATGCAACTAGACAAGAACAAAGACAAGGTCTTAGGTCTCATACACATGAAACAGAGCTAGACTTGGAAGACAATAATATCTCAAGACGTGTAGAAGTGAAACATGGAGCTAGACAAGGATAAAGACAAGATCTCAGGTCTTGAATTGAGATACAAGACCTGGGGAAGAAATGAATTTGCAGTCAGCCCACTTGCTATAACATGCTCACAAAAGGCCAGGAATGCAGAACTTTGACAAGGTTGTGGTTATAGATGAAAACATGTCTCCACGTAGAAAACAAACTTCTCATGTGAGTGACCTTACCCAAGCCATAGAAGAGGGAAGCCTAGGAAATGTAATGTAGCTTACCGAGTTGGTTCAGCAAAATTTCCTAGTCCCTAGTGGTGTTGAAAACCAATGTCTGATATTTTTCTCCTTAACTAGATGGGCACCAAAGGTCCTTATTATCACATGAGTGGCTATACTTGAGAGTCTTCCCCTGTGGAAGTACTGGAATTTAATGACAATTCTAATAAACAAAATGTGTTTATTTTTTGTAGCAGAAGATGGATGGGTATACACGAATATTCGAAGCACTAAAACTGCCTCTGTTTAGCTTCAAGTGTGGATTTCAAGTCTCTGTGAAGTATGTCTTTAGAAGGAATGAATCGATACTTGAGTTGTTGGCATAATGCATGGAATGGTACAGGATACAGAATAGTATGAAAATAAAGCAGTCTGGAAGCATTCAAAACAATAAAATCATGGTATTCTAATCAATCACAGGTCATGGTGGTATAGGCTTTTATCACTCAGAAATCTAAGAATGGGAATATCTATGAGTTTGAGGGCAACCTGGTCCATGTAGTGCGTTTCAGGGAAGCCAGGTCTATGTATAGAAAAAAAACAAACAAATGAGCCAACAAACACCCCCAAATGAGAAAAGAATAAATACTTGGATGTATCATTATTTCCAGTTTTAGATGAGGACCATGAAGCTCTGGGATCCTGAACAATTTTCTTGTAGTCATACAGAAAATGAAAGATGCCTCAATTAATTCCAGCCTACCACTCACTAATGGATAAAAATAACTCTGTCAATGCTTATTCTATTTTATCTTGATAACTTCATTTGAATTCACCTGTAAGATTTTCTGACTTTATTGATGCGATATTTCATACTGTTAATGAAAGCAAAAGTATCATTGAACATGTAAATTTTTCTGTTATTCTCAATTATTCGAAGAAAGGTTGTGTTTCAAAAAGCTGTACAAATTAAATTTGTGAAATTTTTCTTTAATATCTAATTCTGAATAAAGTAGAAGACCATAATTTAGCTAACCATCAGCAAAATTCTTCCACTATATTTGCATTAATTTGGCTAAAGAATTTAAGCAATAATAAATATACATTTCTTTTGACTGAGCATCTTATATCTTCACGTAACAAGCATGCCTACAATCTCTGTGTTTGCATTTGTTCCCTAGGACATGACAACACAAAACCACCGAGTGGGTGGAAAAATTGGCACTTATTTTGTTCCAGTCATGTAAAAGAGTATAACGTCAGGAGGGCTGACTTTGAGGTCTCCCCTTGGCTTGTACCTAAGCACTTCTGCTCATCCATTCCTTTGGACTCTCTCGTCCTGATGCCCCCTGTGTGTCTCAATTTCCTCTTCACAGAAAATGAGATTGGATTAGGGTCACCCTAAGGGCTTCTTTAAGTAGTTCTTCAAGGTCATATTTTGAATATTGTCACATTCCAGCTTCCCTGGAGGAGGAGTTCTAGGTATGATTTTGACATTACACAGTTGAAGCCATCACAGAACCCTGCCTCTGCACTTTAATCACTCCCTGACTCTTTGGCAATTAATTGATTTATATGATGAAAAAACACCTTCCTTACTGTAGATGGAGGTGAAAGATTTATTTCCAGCACTCAATGGTAGAGTCAGTTGGATCAGTGAGTTTGGGGCCAGTTTCATCGATATAGCAAGTTCTAAGATAGCTTGGTCTACATCGTAAGTGCCATTGCACCCAGGGCTATATAAAGACATCCTATATCTAAAAAAACATTTCCAATATTTTATTTTGGGGGTTATGCTTATAATGGAAATAAACTTTAGGCTCTTAAAACGAAAAGAAAGAAAAGAGAAAGAGTGATGGCATTGACTATCCTTATGGAATATCAACTTCGACCAAGCAAAATCTGCTATTCCTGCCTGTGCTGTGCCTGAAAGTTCATTAGAGAATCTATAATTACTAAGAGAATGTAGGAGCATTTTATATTTTAACTTCATAATATCTTCTAGTATTTTGCACATGAATGACTCTAACCAAAAGAAAACCTAACGTGAATGGAAAAAGGGAAGTGTGTAACAATGACACCAAGCAGTCCTCTAAAGGCTGGGCTCCTTTCTGGCTCTTCTTCCTCCTGGCCTATAAAGATAATCAGTATCTCTCCTTTCTTTGATGAATTCTGTCATGGTAAAGGCGTGGGTGTTAGAAGTCCCAAATTCAACATTAGATGGGCAATGCGAAAATGCAGACACAAGGCACGTAGTGTAACATTTTTCGGAGATACTACTCCTTGAAGAAGAGATTTCCAACATCCTGCAGTGAATGTGAAACATTAGGAAGACATGATTGAGGATGATCAGATCATAGCTGCAACAGCACAATTTAAGAAGGGGAAAAAGACATTGCTTCCATATAAGTGTGGGACAACTTAAATAGAAGGAGGGATAGAATGAGTGACAGGAACAATCTCAAGGATTACTGCTTTGGCATGAAGCTTGGAGTATCCAGCCAGCTTGCCAAATAAATGGAGCAGAGAAAAGAGAGTCAACAGATTAAGTTCAGGAATTAAGCTTATTAATGGATTTTCCTGCAGAGTGTATCCACCCATCCTGATAGACAGATTCCTTTGCTTTCCCAGCTGCTGGGTTGTACAGTAAAATAATTCCACATAAATGGCTGATGACACAGGGACTATTGATTTTTCCTTTAAAATGAATTGTCATTGACCTGAGGCAGTGCTCTTCTATATCCATTCATTGGGGCTGATTTATATTTGAACCAGAACAAGTTTGCTTGATTTAATCATGAGATGAATATATTTGAATAGAGATTGTTCATGTTCACAGCCTCATCCTCATTTTTTTAGCGACTTCTTTATTTAAGTTAAATTTTCACTATTTCATCCATAATCTAAGAACAGAGAAGGAGGTAATTGAAATTGTAGGTAAATTATATTGTATTGCAGAGAGTGTAATGATCGGAAGTTAGTTAAAAACACCTCAGCTCTGTTCTAATTTTCATGCATGGAGCAGTTGTTTTGACAGATGGAGGGCTTTATTTTTGTAACAGTCCAGGAAAAGTCTGCAACACAGCTTAATCAGTGCTCCGTATCTGTATCTGTGATGTTTGTTTTCGATTCATTCTGCTTTCAGCTCCTACATTTTTTTCAAGGATAGATATTTTCTTTACATTTATTCTTTGGGATAATATTTTTATGTATAATTCTCCTATTCATGTGATCCAAAAAGGCTAGAAACCCCTAAAACTCAAATTCAAACAGCTTGTCATAGAGGATGATTTATCATGGTCCCTCAGGTGTGGGCTTGGGTATTATTGGATTATAACTGCTCTTCTAAAGTAATGATTTCGGGGTGCTGTGGATCTGAAAGTCACCATGACTGACTGACATTCAGGGCACCAACTTGCTACCAAATTCATCTGTGTATATCAACTTAAATTCCAAAAGGATCAAGGCTTGAAAAATGAATTCATTTTGGAGCTGACCGCACTGTCTTTATTGCACTGTAAATCCGCCAGTGTGGAGCAAGGCAGTGCAGTAGTTTAATGCCAAAAAGTACATTACATTCTGAGTTTTGAGAAACGTCATGGTTCAAGGAAAGGTCAGAAACACTCCTCTTCTGTCTCCCCAGAGCAGCAATGTGTGAAGTGTGTTTCCTTTTGCTGCCATGCTTCCTCCTAGGTTAGAGGAATGTCCAGGCAACCTCAGACTAAAATGAATATCCTGTTTGGAACACTCACCACGCTTGGCAGCCACAAACTAGAAAAGGAAGGCAAATGAATGACAGTATTGATAGGCTTTGCTGTAGACGTCCTCATAAGAACAGATCCTTTCTGGCATGACTTTCAGGGTTTTGCTTCCTCCATGTTCAGGTCTTTCTGTCTGCTTTGCTCCTCCGTTGCTGCTGAGGTTTCTTCCTTTGCTATTTTAAAACCGATTTTGAAATTATTTCCTTCCATTTCTTTGTGTTCCTACAATCATCTTTTTGCCCTCTAAGCCCAAGAAATTCCTCCCCACTCTATTCGCATCAACCTTTACTTTGAAAATAATTCTAAGGTAGCCCCAGGGCATGGCAAACAGTGCAACTTTCTGCCAACTGGGAGAGTTCAGTGGGGGAAATTAAGATCATTCTAGGCCTTCGGCCAACAGGGTGGGGCTCCGTTTTCTGTAACTCAGATAGCAGCACTTGTTATCAGCATACTCACTCAGACCCTTTGCCAGATTTCTCAGCCACAGTCCCATGATTGATTTTGTTCCAGAAGCTTTGTAGAAGAATGGCTGTCATAGTGTAGTAGTTCCCTATTTAACAGTTAATAGAGAACAAATTGAGAATTTGATATTCAATATGGTCCAATTTTGTGGCTTTCAAGTGCTTGGGGAGTTTTCCTTGTGTTAATTATAACCTCTAGTTTCTTTGAAAAGACAGACTTAGTTGCTGGTAAATTGCTAACTGGTTATCTAATCTAGAAGAAATAACAAACTCACAAAAGCAATGGCATTAAAATTCATAACGGTGGTAAGGGTAATATAACCCTTCCTTTGTGTTTACAAGTATTTGTCCTTGTAATTATGTTTTCCTTTTGTACCACAGAGAACTGTAGTCTATTTTAAATTGTTAGTAGGTATTAGATGTGAATAAAGAAACTGGGAAGTTAGTTTTGTATGCAAAATTGCATGTGAGTCTTTACAAGCGTGTCTACAGACCAGCTGAAGTCCTGTTCTTTTCTGAAATGAGCAAGGCATCAGTCTGAATCTGCCACTATTACTTACTGGAATATCCATTTGCTTACCCAAGCATGCACAGCCAATATCTTGATTTTGACATATGGTAGTGGAACTCATTATTTATCATCTTGAATATGATAATATTGAGCCCACAATGAAAGATGACTGTCTCTGTAAGAGCAGAATACATGGCCACCTACATATTTCAAAGCAAAAACAGAAACCTAAAAATGGCTTCTTTGAGAATGCCTTTTTTTTGAGGAGTACAAATATATCCTGTGGACAGACCCATGAATGCTTCATTTGTAAATGAATTTATCAGATGTTTCCTTTCTTCCTCTGCGTAGGCATTCATGTTCTGTCCTGTAGGGGAAGGAGGAGGACCTGTTACAGAATGAGGACTGTGCTTCAGGAACAGTGGAGACTAAGTTTTATCTGCTTCAGAACAATGTTGTTTTGAGCAGGAACTAACCTGTTCAAAATGAGTGAGGAAGGGAATACACATACCCTTTCAGCTGGGAAATTTTCTCTCATGGCAGAGCAATTTGAAAAGTTAGTTGATTTCAGAGCATAATTTTATGCCTTGTCTGGAGAAAAAAGATACATTCTGGATCAATTTAAGGAAACAAAGAAATTGTGTTTTTATTGTAGTTCTTATCTCCCCAAATTATACATTATTGTTAAGAAAGTATTAGAACTCCCATCTGAAATTTCTATTTTGTTTTAGGTAAATCAAACTCATCTTTAGAGAAATATTACTGAAAGGACAGCATGAGGCTCACCCTATCACAGCAGATAGAATGAACAGCAGGCACTTTCATGAATTTAAATGTCAATTATTTTTCTGAAGTTGCCTGCTCCTTATTTTATGGGCCAATGGAGTTAAGACCCAAGTCATCAGCTGCAGGCACTGGGTGCAAATGCCATGTGGAAATGTACTTAGACTATTATAACACGCCAGTTATAAAGTCTACTGACTGCATAAGTCCAGATGCATTCTGAGTTCACACCCGAGAAGTCACGGGTCACATGAAAGCTTTGAGGGCAGAGCACACTCAGAAACATAAGAGTCAACCTGCTTCTCCATTTTGTGAACCAACCTCATTTATACAGTAGTTGGCTTGGGGAGTTTATCTGCATTTATAGTTCCAGCTGTTGGACTTACTCTCAAATATTCAACGGAAAAACGACTCTATGAACAACGTTGAAAAACTTTTTATTCCATTAGGTGGGATAGTTTTAGAAATGGTTTTAGTGAAGGAGTTATGGAAGGATATATGTCTTAGTTATGGTTATCACTGATTTGATGAAACACCTTAGACAAAGCAACTTGGAGAAGGATAGGCTTGTTTGGCTTATACTTCGCATCCCTCTTCATCACTGAAGAAGTCAGAACAGGACTCACCCAGGGCAGAGACTTGGAGGCAGAAGCTGATGCAGAGGCCATGGAGGGTGCTGCTTACTGGGTTGCTCAGCCTGCTGTCTTATAGAGCCTCCGACCATTAACTCAGAGGGATGGTACCACCCACAATGGGCTGGACACACCCACACCAATCACTAAATATGGGCTAGCTTACATACCAATCTAATGGAAGTACTTTCTCAATTGAGGCTCCCTCTTCTCAGATAACTGTAACTTGTGTCAAGTTGATATAAAACTAGGCAACACAGTATAATATTTATTTAAGAATATGTTATCCTGTGAATAAAATAGCAAAATCAAAAATGAGCCCAAAAAGAACTGATAAAGAGATGCATACAAAGTCTGCCTCAGCTTGCCCAGAACCCTAGATGCCCCAGTTAGAGTAACTGGTAGAACTAACTGTTTGTCTTTTACTTTACAGAAAGAATGTGCTAATTTCATCAAGGTCTTGAAGGCTTACAATCAGACTCACTTGTATGCCTGCGGAACTGGGGCCTTCCATCCAATTTGCACCTATATTGAAGTTGGGCATCACCCTGAGGTAAAGCTGACTTAGGAAAATGCATTTCGTTCCTGCCTCCTTCCTGTTAAATGCTTCATTGCTAATTTCTTCTGCTCATTTAGCATCTTGTTCACTATTCCTGGAGACCTACTTTAGATTCAGATGCTGCTATTCATTTTAGTCTGTGAACATTAAACAAAGAGAACAGCATTCAACAATAACTGAGCAACAGGAGAAAGGAAGCAAACATTTGCTCTCACCCTGCATTCCAGAGTCATCCTCCTTGCGTGTGAGACACATGGAGGCAAGCTGGATGTGTCTTCCTTCCTGTTTAGTGCTAGCATTTCCTTCCATATCTTCCTCAGTCAAACAATTCTGCCTCCTACTGTTTTGTTTTGTTATTGTTGGTGGTGGTTTTTGTTTTGTTTTGTTTTTTGACTCAGGACTAAGAAGGATACTTTCTTTACCTGGGTTCAAGGATGGAATCTCACATTTGGATTCTTACTTTCTTTGGTACTACTTTTATAGTTTTGGTTATTATATTGGCATGGATAAGGAAAAATACATTTTTTCCTGCTAAAGATGTAGAGAGAGACTTTAGAGGGAGAATTATAGTTAAATAAATTTAAATCAAAATTAAATAAGGAGACCTTCCTAATATTGAAAAGAGTGTGTTGAGTTGGGCTTCTCAGTTGTCCCAATTATAAACACTATTGTCATTTTTGGCACTGAAACTTCAGAACAACAGTGTTCGTGTTGTGAGAAAGTGATCTGTGACAGAATTTTCTTCCTAATTGGAATTTAGAAATGCTCAACAAATAAAGAATTTGTTCACAGAATATTTTTGGAATCCCAAAGATTACAACTGAATTCTCCTGCAGCCCCTTTACCTTACTTCTGGGCTCCTGCTACATTTCCTTAGGGTGTCCTATGGGATAGGGATGTGAAGCTTTCATGCCAGAGATGAGAAAACAAGGCATTTCATGCTTTATCTTCTTTATATAAGATGATGCATCACAGCCTATATGTTTCCAATGCTAAAACCAGTTAGGTATTATAGTTTCTGCTGTTACTTCCCCATTGAGACTGGAATGTTTATACTTTCCTGAGAACACATCCATACAGGTATATTTTATGTCTATGCCCACTCTTCCTTGTATTCCTCCTTCTCCTCTTCCTCAGTATGTATGAAATATTTGCTGATGTCCACAAGGTTTTTTATCGTGAGATGTCTTTTAGGAAAGGGAGCCCTCTTTAAGTTCCCTGTTCCGCATGGTGGAAATTAGGAATCAGTTCACACTCCTGGCCCTGTAGGAAATACACATAGTGCTTTTAGTTGCTTCTGATTAACTAACTGCCCCCATGCTACCATCCCAGCCATTAACCTGCTGACCTCAGTACAGGATCCTAAAAGCTGGATCCACTGTGCTGCACATTTTCTACCTGGAATCATAATGTTCCTAATGAGCAGCATTCAAGAATACGGTAGCACCATCAGGACTCTGTTACTGCAGAGGAAAAGAACAGTGTGGATTCTGGTATCACACTAGGCTTCAGATCTCAGGCTACAATTACTAGCTGTGAAGCCCTGGAAAAGTTACCTGCTCACAATACTTAAAACAAAACTGTCTTTGCCTCGGTATCCACATATTAGTTTGGCTCATTACGTCAAATTGTCTTCCAGCCTCCTAGCACTCAGCTAAAAACATCTAATCTGGATGCATGTCTTTCTTCTGGCTCAGGTTCCAAGGTTTTCACTGCCCTTTCCTCAATGTCAGCTACTTCGTGTAGAACCAGTTGCTTGTCTTACTGCATCTGTGTTTCTAATGTAGATAACTGGAATGAAGATGTACGAGATCGTATAGTTAGTCATTGAAGGGAAAAAAACCCAACTAATACTTAAAAGATGTAAATCTGTCTCATAGTAATTGCCATCTTACCTTCATTTACTGCTCATCTGAAATTATAAATGAGGCCACTAGGCTATGCTTACTAGATGTTTCTGTGTTTATCTTAAGTCCCATATCTTAGAAATCTGAGACTTTGACTTCTTTGGTATCTATTTATGCTAAAACTCTATATATCATTTATGAATCTTTGTCATTTTTCCTGTGGTGATGTACCCTACCCCTTCTAAAACTGCTGCTTCATGTTGTTAATAATGTATTAGATTTCAAGTCAACTGTGCATTGCTGCTCTTTGGGTGGGCTGTTAAGGGGGTGAAGGGCTACAGGCCATTTGCTCGGGCTCCCCTCCACTGAAATAATAAATAAGCCTAGCTTCCTATGTGAGCTTCTTTGAGATGACATATTGAGGTGTAATTTTTTTTATCCTAGAAACTCAGAACTTTGAGACAGGTCTACCTTAAAAAAAAGTCAGTGATTTTGATTTGCATGAAAACTATAAATTATGAAATACCATTCCAGAGTAGGAGGTCAGAAAGAAGATGATTATGCAATTACCTGGGGAATTTGGAGCAGTCTAGACAGGCAATCTAGGAAATTCTGGAAAAGATATTATCACGAGGGCTCGTCTAGACTACATCAAATTTAATTTTCAATGCTTAAGCTGCCTTCGGAGACAATCTGCTTTAAATTGATCTATACTATTACTTAAAATGCTATCCTTGGCTTTAACCAATTTTGCTGTTTATGAAGTTGAGAATAAGAGACAATGTGCACTTTATACTGTTAGAAAAGAATGACACTAATGGAAAGCCTGGAAGCTAAGGAGTGGGGGGAGAGCCACCAAGAGAGAAGCTGGGAATGTTGGATTGAGATTCACACACTCATGGAGTTTGAAACCACCATCTTCAAAAGTCCTTTTAAAATAACTTTTATGATCTACAGTACTATAATATAATTACATCTTCTGTCCTTTCTTTTTCCTGTCGCCAAACCCAAACCCCACCCCACCCCTGACTGCTTTCTTTCAAGTTCATAGACTCCTTTTCTTCAGTTACAAAGATTTTCCTCTTAAATTTTAGGGTAGAAAGAAGATGCATATTTTCCTGTTACCTGTTCTACATACAAAAGAAAAATGAAGAGAAATTTTATTATAATAGTTTTACACAGTGTTTTTAGACTACAAATAATTACATTTAAGAAAAGTAAGGTTTTTCCTTTAAGCATTTTGAAAGACTCTCAACAACACTGCCATATTCAAGTTAAATACACCTCCCTTCAAGTAACTATTCATCTTATTATTAGCTTTCAATCTTGTAGAAACTTCATCCTTAGAAAACTGCATACTGACTGAACAACTTTATGACAGTATGCCACAGAAGTTAAAACACTATTTTTGAAAAAATTCAAGGCCCCATTCATCATTTAATAGCTTTGAATCTTATAGGAGAAAATTATCACTTTCTATTTCTAGTAATAAAACAATTTCCAAAACGCCATCAAGTTTAGCCTTGTAGTTATAAAAATAGACTTTTCTCTTCTTCTAAAATTTTGATAGCTGCATACACTCTTGAGTAGTGTCTTCCAAAAATCTAGCTTTTCTGTCTATTGAATGCCTTTTGACCACATGCAGTATGTCATTGATTGCTGTATTAAACAGATTTTCTGTTTCCTGTGGTGCATTTGGGAATTGGTAGACATATTAATTAACTCCAGCTCTGTAAGATATGTGTCAATCAATTCTTGGGCATCTGCCAATAGCCCTTGACACAGAAGATAACTGCCAACGAGGTCACATGCCTCATACACATGTGTACGTTTGTCATAAAACGCCTGCAGAGTTCACAGAGGCAATGATTCAGACTAGAGCACAGATGAGCTTACAGTTGTAGTTCAGCATCTCTGCCATTCACATGAGTTGTCCTTTAGAGGCCAGATATTCCCAAATGGCTTATAGTGTATGGTATTTCCCCTTCAAATTTACATCTGCTAATAAAAGAAGTATGAATTTAGGAAGAGTATAGTTTTTCGAAGAAGTCTCTGGATATAGTCTCAAATTCCAAATAGGGCTCTTCTATGTATTGGCAGGGATCCTAAAGAAAGGTGGACCCAGATGTGTGCTGGATAGCATTAACTCTATAAATACTCTCATAATGTCATGGTCTCAATTTATGATGGAACTAAATGGACATTAAGAAAAGCAATGAGGCTTAATGGCCATCGCTCAGGTCACTCTTGCAATGACAGCCCATGGACCTCTGCAGGAAGTAAAATTGTTTGTCTGATTTTTCCCTTTGTTATAAAGGTGAATTTGTTGTATATGAAAGTCTGAAGTATAAAGGTTTTTTAAATAGCAGGTAGAGCTATCAAGTAATTGATCTCTAATCACTTCTGGATCAGTTATCGTTCTCATTATGTCTGGTCTAGAGAGCACAAATTTATTTCTAACAAGCATGAGTAAACTCATGGTGAGCTGTTTCTGTGTCACCTTTCAATATTCCTCAAACAACATGCTGGAGTCTGTAATTCCCCTGTATTAAGCAAACCCTGGTGAGAAGAGTCAGAGTTCTCTGTCAGCTTCTTCTCAGCAGTTCACTTTGTCTACCAGAGGTGATCTGTCCTTTTCACTGCTGGTCTGAACTATGCCAGGTTAGGGTTTAATCCTTGATGGTGTCTACTTTTCTTCTTTAACCTTTAAAGTAATCGAACCATTTTAGGAAGCTGACCTTTGTGTGTGCTACTATTTAATAAACAGTATGTCACTTTGTATCCCAAATTGAAATTTAAAACCACCTGCTGATGACACTCGAGAAGCTTGCCGGTTTGTACACTCTCAGAGAACTTAATGCAGCCATCTCTTTACTACCAGTGAGATTATTTCTCAAAGCAGAAGCTGACTAGTTGCTTGGCCAGTGCTTTATTGCTGTGAAGAGACACCATACCAAGACAACTCATAAAATAAAGCGTTCAATTAGGGCTTGCTTATAGTTTCAGAGGTTTAGTCCATTATCATCATGGCAGAGAACATGGCAGCACACAGATATGGTACTGGAGAAGTAGCTGAAAACTCATCCTGACCTTCAGGCATTAGGGAGAGAGAGCAGCTGGGCCTGGCTTGGGCTTTGGAAACTTCACAGTCCAAACTGAGTGATACACTTCCTCCAGCAAGGCACTTCTTCTAGTCCTTTTCAAGTAATGACACTCATGGTGACAATACATTAAAATATATGAGCCAATGGGGTACATTCTTATTCAAACCACCATACTCGCTATGTACATGTTTACTTGTTTGTTTTCACACAGAAAAGGAAAAGTAAAGAAAGGCACATTGTACTCCTTCCTGGGATTAAAATAGAGACAAAAACTCAGACAAAAGAAAAATGGTGAAAGAAGTAAAAACTCCCTAGCAGTGGAGAGGGTAGGAATGTAGACCCAGCACTAATTTGGTGTCTGGGACTCAGGTTCACATTTCAAAGAGCTTGTACTTTGCCTAAAGCACAGCAGGAACTGTCCACATAGTATTGCCACTGCTAATAAGTTCTGTGTATTTTTTTTCTCGTTTTGATATTGCTTAATTATAAGAATGAAGATTACATTTAGACATTTGCAAACTTACTTAGTGTTAGAAAATATACATTACAAGTTAATCCCTAACAGCATTCTAGAAAATTGTTTCCAGTGTTTTTTAAGGAAGATGACGTTAAGTATTCATCTACTCATTTGGATGACACTCATCATTGGTCCATGTTTCTTAGTGTTCTTGGTTTCAGACTTGAGGTAAATGATACATGTATTTTTATCACTGCTCTTTTCCTAACTGTGGATTCCTTATGTAACAGCAATTTATCATTGTTTTGAGTGTTACAGGCAGCTAAGCAAAGGCTAAAAAAACAAACAAAAACACATTTCATGATGAAACATTAACCTGATTTATATAAATGGGTCAAGAATATTTATAATCACACACACACACATACACTCACACACACGTGTGTGTGCGTATTGCTCATGTGCCATTGAATGTATTTGGAATTGGAATTTAAAAGATAACTTTGTACTATTGAATCTCTATTTCTACCTTCTGTGGATGCAGGAATTTAACTTAGTTTATTGGCTCAGCATCACTGGGAATCATTTGTTTCTCTACCCACTTAGCCATCAAATTGAGCCCTTTATTACCTATTTAAAATAAGTCATGTGGGTTGACTTCAGTAACTCAAATTCACTGATTATTGATAGAGTTTGTACTAGCACCCTTGCTCTGAGCTTATTTTATGTTGTTCCATCTATATTTTGTTAGTTTTCTAAAACATCTTAAACAAAAATAAAATGCAAGTCATATTGCAATTTTAATTTTTAAATTTTAATTAAAATATAATTGTATCATTTCCTCCTTTCTGTTTTCTTCCTCCCATTGCTTACAAATTCATGGACTATTTTTCTTTGATTATCGTGTGTGTGTGTGTGTGTGTATTTCATGGCTGACTACTTGGTTTTGGATAACCAATTAGAGGGTTAATCCTTAACTCCCCCAAGCAACAGTCCTTAGTTGCCTGGATGTCTCTGTCTAGGGGTTAGAACCCTTGAGATTTTCCCCTTGTACATTAGCCTGCCTATTATGGTAGTTCAAGTCTTGTTTATGGTGCTTTATAGTTTCTGTATCATGGGCTTATTTCCCACTTATTGCTAGGAGACACTATCATACTGCAGGCTTCCAGGTCATTTGAGTCTTACAATTGTTCAGCTCCCTTTTAATCCTCTGTCTTGAGCATTATGTGAAGATTCTTTGTTGTGGTTGTATTCTTTGGGACTGGACACCCCACTATAAGTTGCTCTCAGCATTTTGATGAGTTGTGGTTTTCTTTGATAATCTCCATTTGCTACAAAGAGAAGCTTTTTATGTTGAGAGATGAGAACTCCTCTTAACAGCATGTATATAAGCTTTTGGAATGCAGTCAGAATTATGCTGATCTTGTAAAGAGGGCATAGTAGGTTCTCTTCTAAGATATGTAAAAAGAGTGAAAATAAACAAATGGAATAAATTTTAATTAACTAAAGACATTCAAAGCATTATTCATGTGTATTGTTGATAACATTTATATTCTTTTTTCTGCTTTGAAATTCAGTATAAGTTTACTAAGCTCAGTTTAGATTATTCTTATTTGGAGGGACCCGTGTCTTGATGTGGCTGGAAGCTGATAACTATTTTATTTTTTTTTTTGTTTTTTTCGAGACAGGGTTTCTATGTATTGTTTTGGAGCCTGTCCTGGAACTCACTCGGTAAACCAGGCTTGGTCTCGAACTCCCAGAGATCCACCTGCCTCTGCCTCCTGAGTGCTGGGATTAAAGGCATGCGCCACTACCGCCAGGCTGGAAGCTGATAACTATTATGCCCATATTCGCAGTTGTATAAGACATTTTTAACCTGGTCCCTTAAATCCATTATTTTTCATTATATTATTTAAACTATATTACATTTATCTCAAATTAAATGCCACTGACATGAAATATAACAAAAATCTATCACTATGAAATAAGGGAAGTATTTTCCAATATATTGTACATTGGAACTTCAAAAGGGTTGAGGAGGTCTTTAAAGGTTATCAGTCAGCTGGTAAAGTACTTGCTTTATGAACATGAAGATATGATACTATTGTCTTGGAGTCCATATTTAAAAATAAAAAAATATCCAGCAAGGTGGCACATGCTTGCAATACCAGCAATGAAGAGGCAAAAACAGGTACATTCTAGGGTTTCACTGGCCTATCACAGTATCCTTCTTGTGAAGTACCTGGCCAATGAGAGATTCTGTCTCATAAAACAGGGTGGACAGCATCTGAGGAACAACAGCCTAAGTTACCCTCTGGCTAACACACACACACACACACACCAGTGTCTTGCACAAAGAGAATGGAGAGAGAAACCATTGTTGTGTGTGTGTGTGTGTGTGTGTGTGTGTGTGTGCATGTGTTGTGGTGGTGGTGGTGGTGATGGTGGTGGTGTGTATACACACAGTGATTTTAATAGGGTAGTCATTGTTTCCAGAGTATTTTATAATAAAACTTTCAAAAGTCACTGTACAAGTTGCCACTCACTAATGTACCATGTGGAGAAGAGGGAATAAATCATTCCATGATTAGACTATTGAAAAAGTGGCATTTAGCATGTGTTTCTTGGATGAGCAGTGGAATGCCTTCTTAGTGTCATGAACACCATGAAGTCTGAGTCTTCAGGAGGAAGACCTAAACTTTGTGGATCTGATAACTGTGAATGCAGTCACAGAACAGGATAACACTCTGGAAAGGAATGTCACTATCTACCATGCTACAGTGTGTCTGACTATGCTAACTTGAGCTCCAGTAAAGCTTTAGACATAAAAAGAGAGACTGTGGAGGGACAGAGAGGAGCAGACAGATTCTGATTGTGTCCTATAGAAGAGGTGTGTGTGGATGTGAACATTGTACTGTGAGGCAGTTTGGACACAGGAGAGCCAGGTAGGAAGAAACAGCAGAGACTGGAGAGGAGAGCAACATGGTAGAATAATAGCTCAGAAGTGATCATCAACAGAATTATAAGTGGAGTAGATCCCTGGTGAAGAGTCTTTATTTCTTAGTTGAGGGAATAATAGAAAGTAATCGAGGCTAAATCTCTTTGTATCTGAAGCTGTACTCAATGTCGGAGTAACAAGGATGCAATTTGAATATAAGTAAATGGTTGAATAGCATTAATATGATTTCTATGAAAACCTGGATAACATCTAGGTGAGATGCTAAGATTAATGGTGAAGGTTACAAATATGCAGAGCCCACATACACATTAAAATTTTTAACTTCAATTTAAATTAAAGCATCAAAATTAACAATTATATTCCTCCAAACCAAGACTTGTTAAACAATTAGTATATGTGTGGCACTGTCTGTATCAACTACACTGAATCATCCCAAAATTTTTATGAGGTCAGTGCTCTTTTTAATTTTGTCTTACGAATGAGAAAGCTAAAATTCTTTGAGCATTTTGTAATGCACATACATCAATCATGCACGGCAATGGTTTATGTCTGTGTTCAAAGCCATCATGAAAAGATGGCTTGCAGGATACCGGAGGACAAAGAACTTAAATGTTTTATGATACGGGGTCAATTTTAATTTTCTATATTGGTATTTCAAAAGTACTCTATGCATATCTAGCTTGGCCAGGTGATGAAGGGTGAATAAAGGGGGCAGCTGAAGTGAACAAAGGCTGGCACCTTCAAACTGGAATTTGAAAATTGAATGGCAAGAGAACTGTTGTAAAAGATAGTGTGGGCAGTGTTAGCAATGGCTAGAAGGATGCAGCAGAGAAGGCAGTCTACAGGGAAAGGGGCAACAGCACAGGATGCATGGTACATTTCAAGTACGGAAGCTGGAAACCGCATTACAGGGTGAGTTGAGGAAAACTAATTGAGAGCCTTGTGAGGTTTTACCAAGAGAATGATGTTATTGCTAGCATTCAAACAGAAACATATTTCCAGGGCATAAATTAGGGGAAATGAGCAATCCTTACATCCATTTTGAGACTATTGCAAAGATCCGGTACCACCTGAAGAAAACATAAACAGAGACCAAATAAAAGACCCAAAGGAAACTTTGAGATTCTCAGAGAGAAACAATAAATCAAAGCATCCTTCAGATGTCACAAATTAGTGGAGTATAACCGAGACAACACTGCTTTTAGTTTCCAGTGCGAGGATGGACTTCACATTCTCTTGCGATAACTAGCCAAACCTTCTTTGTAGCATATAGTAGCTCCTATGACTCAGCTTCTACTTCTGAGTATATTAGTAAAAGCAATGCATGTTATTATAAAACATTAAGCTGTTACATACAAAGGTACTGGGAATTCTCAAACTTGGCAAATTACAAAAACATGAGTAATGCATATTTGGAAACCCAGGGAGAGACATGTGATATAATGCATATTTTAAACGCAATGCAAATACACTTATTCTATTTTAAAAGTTTCCTAAAAAACAAAAAACTTATCAGAAAATACATTTATATGCATATATATGTATATTATTACTAACAGTGAATTTTCTATGAAAATCACTGTCATGCTTTTGTTTTATATTTGTGTATTTGGTTTTTTGTTTATTTGTTTGTTTGTTGAGTTATTTGGTTTCTTGACATAGGGTTTCTCTGTTGGAAAGTTTAAGGATTTTGTTCATAACAACTTTAGCTAACTCTACTCAGGTTCCCTCTAGTTAGAAGGACTTTCTAAGATGATTATTTTACCTAATATCAGTGCCTACCAGGTGACAAAAGTAATGGTTTTTTTATCAACATTGAAATATTTGATTTTCATAAACCTGTGATGCAAATGTTTCTTCACTTTCCCTTTGAGGAAATAGTCTCAGAAAGGATTCAAGAAGTCAGCTGTCATCACACAGTGAGCAATTTGTTTTTCTCACCATTTGTGACACATGGCCTTTCCAATGGCATAGACACTGGACACCATTGAGAGAATGCTATGCCATGTGTTTATTAATATTCAAGTGTATATAATTTCAAAACATTTCACTTTAAGTTAGTGCACCACCAATTACATTATCAGAACATTCTTGAAAACACCATTACTTATTTGCTTATTGCCAAAAGGTTGACGATATTTGTCAGTTTAGCAAAATTCCAGGCAGTGACAACTTCCCTGAGTCCCATAATGAATGATAAAGGTGTAACGATTAGGGAGTGTCATTTTTATAAAAGAAGTGTGGTGGTACCCACAGAAGCAGCTTCTTCTGGTGATACTTATTCTCTCTGTAAATAACCTGGGGGTTAGGCAGATAAGCAGAACCCGCTTTTTCTCCACAGACACACTCAAATGTGACACTGTGGACTGTCATCTATTTCTACTAGAGAGAGAAACAGCAAAATCTCTAACATTAACAGAAATGTGTTTCAAATTGTATACTTGAAATACAAACTTTGACGAGCTTTCCAACACTTCAAACAAGCTCAGAGTTGCTTTCTAATATTTTGAGAATGAATTTCTACATATTTCAAAGAAAAATTCTTGTACCAGTATATATTTAGAAAAATACCATAATTCTAAAATATGAAGGAGTCTTTTGAAACATATAGCACTAAATTTATATGCCATCCACATTACTAAATAACAGTAGATAGACATATTCATTATGCTGTTGTCATATAAAAATTGGTCTTATATAGTTATTAAAATCAATAAATATGTTAAAATATTAGAATGTTTGAAAAAAGAGCTATATTGGATTCAAATTCAATTTTCTAGTTATGAGTTTTGAAATTTTCCAATTAGGATCAACATATTTGGAGAATTATGTGAAGGATAATTCTTTAATCATTGTCTCATAAAAGGAATGACACGGACTTTCAACTTTTATTCAAGTAATTTCAAATTTGCATAATTTGCTATTATATCTTTATAATTTATAATAACATGCATTATAAGGGATAAAGAAGTTGGTCCTATTACCTAAGCCCACCTTGGTAACTAGACTTTGCAGGAAGAAAATGTCACTCTAAGTAACGAGAAACCAAGTCACATAGAAAGACTACTTTCCATTTTAGCTTTATTTTTATTTTTCAGTATGCCCTTCTAATTCAATTGTGCATCCTTGCTCACTGGAAGCAATCTTAGAAATTGCTGAGCTGCTTAAAAGGGAGTCTAATGGGATCTAAAAATCAATTCACAGGTCTGTCACTGATTCATTGTGTGACTTTTGCTTCCACTAAAATGACAGGAAATTGGTCTCTTCACCATTTCAGAACACAGTGTTTGCCTCTTGATATAAAAACACTTATATAAGGGGCACTATGCACATACACCTACTGGGTCTCAGTCACAAGGCTAGCTTCTCTCCCAGCTGGCTGCTGCACCCAAGGTTAGCTGAGAGCTCTGCAGCGGCTGGTTGCCTGTTCTTTCTAGTACTGCAAATGCGGCTTTGTGTGTGTGCCAGGGTTCAAGCTCCTCTTAAGTGCTTTTATCCCTGTAATTTTTTTCTTCTGATTTACATTTTGTTGGCATTGAGTAGCTGTCTTACTTCATATTTAAATTGATTAACCTGGAAAGGATGGATACTTAGTGCCCCACATTTATTTGCCCTTTGTTGGCCTAAATCTGGGGGACAAATTTCAGATCTGAAGTAAGGAACCCCTGTTCCTTGTACAGAGTCAGGCTGATAGTATTCCCGGGCACCTCCTTGTCACCACATCACATTTTCACTAACAGTCATGTGGAAACTTATCTCTGCTTTCATGCTGAACTTACCCCATATCTTAGGTATATATAAAAACAGATAATATCTTCAGAAAGGAGTAATTACTTCTATGACAATAGACTGTACAGACTTTGTGAGTAGTAAGCACAATATTGCCTTTTTTTTTTTTTTACCATGTGACAAAGTAAGCCTGAAGTGCCTTGTCCGTAAAGGATGTCAGAAACAACCTGTCACATCCTGCTGTTGTGAAGATCAGTTCAGGAGAAATCAAATTCCATGTTTGCCACATACAAGACCAGCTTCCATCTCGGTGACCTTTGCTCTTCCCCTTTCCCAGATTGGTTTTACATGTCCCCTAAGAAAAACTTTAAAAGTGTTTTCAACTGTATTGACAGAAGATGAATTTGATCTGGACAATATCAACTTATCAGCTGAGTGGGAAAGCCTTGTATACTCTCTACTTGTCTAGAATCTAAAAACTTCTACTATTTTCTATTTAAAACATGTGTCTGCTGATGAACCATGGTGTCTTCCATACTTGCTCAAAATACATTTATAATGTATTTATTGTACAGCTCCTCTAATTTCTATCCTTCTTTTTAAAATACAAAAAATGCAATAACTGGGGATGTAACTTAATGGTGCAGTGCTTGTCAAACATGTATCAGGCCTGGAGTTCGATCCACAATAGTGCCAAATTTGTTAAATTAAATTTAAGAACTACAGTGGCTTGGGAGATGACTCAGAGGTTAAGATGTGTATTGCTCTTTCAGAGCATCTGAATTTGATTCCCAGCATCACTTTGAGCAACTCACAGTTGTCTCTAACTCTGACTCCACAGGGCCTAATGATATTTAAGGCTTCCAATCAAAGAACAATTTTTGACAAGCCACAGATTGTATATATGGTTTTATTTTTCAAAATTAAAATAAATTTCTTCTTGTAACATCAATAATTATTATCAAAATAAATTTGTATTTTGTCTTCATTGCTCTGGGCTGTCTGATTATGAACCCTATAATGTGATTTCAGGGAAAACTTTATGATTGTTTATTTTACAAAAATTGTATTGGCTTTTAAAAATTAATTATCCTCTCTCCAGAATAAATACAATTTAGTTATTTCAGTATTACTTAATTTTAGTCTCATAAAAGTTACAGAATTTAAGTTGATTTCTGTTAGCTGCAGCAGTCAACACATATCAAACATTATCAAAGAAACTTACTGAGTACACTGGAGAAGCATCATGAACGTAAGCATCATGCAGAATCTCACCCACACACCTTTGCATACAATGGACAGGAGTGACTAAACGCTTTGATCTACCCTGGGTAACATAAAAGAGAGAAGGAAAACAGCAACATCTGTTAGAATACAGGTTTAATGAACAGGTGGGGACTAGTTGAGTGTTGACACAGAACATGGAAAAAGCAAAGACAGATAAAATGCAGACTTGTCATTATCACAGACCTTCAGGGTCCAAGGAGACAGAGTCTGATTCAAGAAAATGATGGTAAAAGAAATGCACCTTGATTTACCTCTAAGCACTCAGAAGCCTCTACTAGCTTTCTATAAATACTCTCAAGGACCATACAATTTTCATGCAATTATAATCTTTTCATGCAATTATAATCAATAATAGATGCTTATAATATTAAGAATGTAACTCATTTTTACTTTCTATCACTATATTTTATCACTTCTTTTATTTATGAGGGAAATAAATGCCTGTTGTGGAAAAGTGATTGATATGAAATCAGATTCCTCCTTAGACAGGTTTACCTGAGCATTGTCTATGTGTCAACAGCTTACTTACTCTGAAGATAGTTCAAGAGAACTTAAAAGTTGGAGGAAGTTTCCAGTTTGTGAGGTTTTTTTTTTCATTGTTGAGCATTTTTGTAGATTGTGGTGATTTTCAGAGTTGATATCAAAAAATTATACATCCCACTCTTATGTGGCTAACTGCTTCCTATGATTATTAACATAATGACAGCAGTCATATCTCGTGAATGAATGTGTAGACATGGCATTCTCTCATGGGCACAATGCCTGCGCTATTCAAACAGTAAAATTATTGACAGTTTTAACCTTGAAATGGCTCCTTTACTTCCAAAAATACAGAGAAAGTAGAAAATCAAACTGGAAATATTCTAATATATAACTTAAGTTCAGGAATGCTGGCTATGTTTAAGGTTGGAGACAGTGTCGCATGGATACAACAACAAGAAGCCTAACTATAGATGTAGTGTGGCAATATTTGTGAAATGTAAAAAGAAAAACACCGGCCTCTTAGTGTTGCCTTATATTGCAGACTCTCTGGACTCCTATGCTCTACATCAGAGTGGAGGTTTAAAGGTCACCAAGACATATGGTTTCACTTGATGAAATAATTCTCTTCAATATCATCTTGCTTTCTCTTTTTTTCTACTTCCCCAACCTTCCCATGCAGTTATTTCTGTGGAAAGTCTGATTAGTCTTTTCAAACAGCAGAAGGCCACCCATCATCTAATTAAGTACATTCTCCTACCTCCTTTGAAACCTAGCAACTAAAATAGCAGGTTTGGGTCCTGCCTACTTCTACATCCTTTGTGGCAAGCTCCCTCACCTCCTGCATTCTAGTGTTCCTTCTCTTCTTTCTATTCCTCCTCATTCCCAGTTGGTCTCCTTGAAGGTTCTTTGAATCCATTTCTTTTACCCAAGAGATCTCTCACATATGCATTCCAATGAGTGCAGTTCATCCAGCTGACCCCAGCTCATACATTACTTCCATAGAGCAAGATTTCCTGACTCATGCTATCAGTAGTACAAGCAGTATATACCATCTAGTAGCTGAATGAATACACAAGCAGACAGCAAATAGAGATGAGGGCTGCAACAAGATTTAAAGAATAGTCCTGAAGTAGTGGGTATTTTTGTAGGTTGGATACACTCCCCATCAGTTATCTAGATTCTTGAGCAAGATTTCTTCATTCAACAAATATTAACTGTTCTTAGAGTTGATCTATGCAAAAAAAACCTGGCTTGCAATTACAATAAGAACATGAAATAAAAATATATGTACATGTTGAATTCATAGGTAAACAACAAGGTAGCCTTTATCAGAAAAAAAATTTGAGCTCTTCATAGTGAAAAATAAATCTGTGTATATTTGACATAAATCACAACTTGTAGTTTGAAATGTTTTACAATGATTAACAAATAATGTTCCTGAAATTTTGTAGAAAATTTGCTTTGTTGCTTAATATAGTTGTGATACACTTCATATGCTAAAAAGTCTCTATACACAATACACAGTATATTCAAATGACCGTTTGTAACATTTACGCAGATATGCATATATTTTGTTGTTAGAGTCCACAATCAGTAAATCAGTAAAGAAAAACTAGGATAGACAGACAGTATACAAATCCTCAATTAAAGAAAAGTAGAGGAGAGGAGCATGGAGGAAAAAGAGGGAAGATGAAAGAGAAATCTATCTCTAAATCAAGTTTTGTAAAGACTAATTTGGTTAGCAACAGACTTTATCATATGAGAAAATGTATTAATTGATTTTAGCATTTGGTTCAGGTGCATTAGACCTATGTCAGCCTGAATACTTGGAAATGGGTATGATGCAACGATGTGTTGGGTCTTTTCACTCAGTCACTACACTAAGAAAATGCAATATGTTCAAGTTAAAGTCATCATCTTATTTCTACTGATGTCTGCATTGGGTTACTACCCTATTACCCCTCACAAAGGATTTTACTGCATAATTAGGAAAAAATAAAATATTCTACTTGTATTTCAATATTGACAGGAAATTGTTTTTTTCAATTTAGAGTTAATCCTCATAATAAATTTATTTTCCATTCTTTTAGTTTATTTGACATTTCTTTCGTGGATATTAATTTCAGTACTGAAGAAAATGTGACTAATACTAAACTGTCTCTTTTTTCTAAAAATAATAACAATCGAAGGCTAGCACATAGGAGAACAAAACTAAAGTGAGCTAAAGCACCATTTTTTAAAGCAAGGGGAAGTGGTGTCTTGGGGTCACAGAGCAAAGGAGAAAGGCAAAGGCATTTAGAAGATGATAACTGGAGACACCATTACAAGGAAAGTGGGCTCTGCTGTTTGAGTTTGGAATTAAAGACTTCTGAGAAGTAAGACATATTTTATTTTGGTAAAAGATTTGCCTTTCATCTTCCCCCATTAGGATTTCAATTGGCACAAGATGATACAGGCTTCCTAACAATCAGGCATTTCAATCCAGAGGAAGCAACTTTCCCTCAACTCTCTTTAAGTGCCTTTTATTTTAGTCTGTGGATGAACAGAGTGTATTTGACATATGTAAAATATTAATCCACTACAACTTGAAGAGGGAAGACTGTGAGCTAACTGGAATCTGAAATCCTGTAGATCATGCAGGGCTATCTTGAGATGAAACCTGGATATCTATTTACTAAGGAACATGGTAATTTAATCGAACTTTTTTGTTTACAACGTCTTTAGATTTTCAACAGAACCTTTGAGAATTCTAAAACGATTAGCCAATTGGAGCAATAAACATCATTAAAAAGACTTCAGTGCTTAAGCTTTTCATTCAATAGTTACTAATATTGTTACATTCCTGGGTACTCAGAGAAAAAAATCTGAAGACATTGCCAAAAAATGAAGAAAAATAAAAATGAATCTATTCAAGGTGAAGGAATTTCTGTAAGCCTGACTGCCTTTGTATCAACCACTTGATTTAGCAACAATATTAGATTGCAGACTTAAGTATGTCATTTTACCTTAAGGGATTGTTGACATCAATGTGTATGATCCAGTCAATGCTCTGCTAAGTGCTCCCTGAGTTTTCATACTTGATTTTCTTCTTTTCAAACCTCCCACCACCAGCCTGGCCTTCCAATGTTGCAATGTATGTTGTTTTGTTTGACATGTCACATTTCTATCCTGATTTGAAATATGTAGTACCTCTGAAAAAGCAAATCTTTTTATCACTGCATACAAAAACCAATATCATATCATCTGGCATATTTTAGACTCTGGCTAATACTTGTTAACTCAAATAAATAAATGCAATTGCTAGAATCTGTGTGGTTATTATGAGTTAAGCAGACACTCACAGCTAAACACTGAACTGAACTCCAGGAAACCAGTTGTAGAGAGGGAGGAGCGATGAGCAAAGTGGTCATGACAGGGCAAGTGAATCCCACAGAAACAGCTGACCTGAACAAGGAGGAGCTCATGGACCCCATACTGATGGCTGATCCAGACCCCCTGAACATGGGTGTCAGTGACAAGGCCTCGGGAATTTCTGGGATCTCGGGTACAAGATCAGTATTTATCCCTGGCATCCGAGTGGATTTTGGGAGCCCATTCCACATGGAGGGATGCTGTCTCAGCCTGGACACATGGGGGAGGGTCTAGGCCTTGCCCAGGATGATATGACAGATTTTGGAGATTCCCCATGAAGGGCCTCACTCTCCCTGGGGAATCGTGTGGGAATTGGGTTGGTTGGGGACTGGGGAGGAGGGGAGGGAGAGGGAGCTGGGAATGACATGTGAAGGAATTAAATTTCTAATTTAAATTTAAAAAGGATATATAGTCTTTACAATCTTAGCCATTCTGACAGTAAGATGGTATCTCAGAGTCATTTTGATATCATTTCTCTGATGGCTAAGAACATTGAGCAATTCTTTAAGTGTCTTTCTACCATTTGAGTTTCTTCTGTTGAGAAGACTCTGTTCAGATCTATATCCTATTTTTAGTTGGATTATTTGGTATTCTAGTGTCTAGTTTCTTGAGTTCTTTATATATTTTGGAGATCAGCCCTCTGTCAGATGTAGGATTAGCTAAGGTATTTTTTCATTCTGTAGGCTGCAGGTTTATGTTATTGACAATGCCCTTTGCTTACAGAAGCTTCTCAATTTCAGGAGGTCCCATTTATTAAGTGTTGCTCTCAATGTAAGTGCTACTGGTGTTATATTGTGCAAGTTGTCTCCTGTGCAAATGCATTAAAGGAAACTTTTCCCACTTTCTTTTCAGTCAAATTCAGTGGTTTGATCTGTTGGGGTGGGGGTGGTGCCTAGCAGTTAGACCAGAACATACACCTTGTGCTTTTGAAGCCCATTCCCTATGGTAGGATACCTTTCTAAGCCTTGTTATACAGGGCAAGGGCTTGGCCCTAAATCCTCTTGGTTTGCCAGACTTTGTTGACTCTCCAAGGGAGTCCTTACACAGCTTATTGGGGAAGTAGGGGAACAGGAGCAGGGGAGAAAGGGGGAACTGTATTTGGTATGTAAAATGAAAAAGATTTAAATAAATAATAAGATATATATTCTTTTTAAAAGAATTTAGTTTAAGAAATGACTTAGTCTTACTTTTATGTGTTTTTTTCATTGCCTTCATGTTTAAGTTTGTGTGTACTAAGGTGTCCTAAGCTCTAGCCTATCTGTACTTTAGCTGATTTGCTTTACATGAAAAGAGAACATGGGTTTCCATGTGGCAAGCTAACACCGTGAATTTACACAAGTCCTCTGAAAACCTGGCCTAACCCTTCCATCGTTTAAAGAGCAAATAATGAAAACAATGTACCACAATGTACCTCATGTTCATTCGCCAATAGTTTTTTGATTGTTAAATTCTAAACATTTTATTGAATTCAAATCTTAATCTTTACTTTTAAATAATTAAATTGACTTCTGAAATCCCAATTTCCATCGTTGTTCTGAAATGATTCTTGGTAAGAGAATAGGCGTGTTCAAATTCAAAAGCAAAATTTCTAAATAATTTTGCTTTCATCTCTCCATATATGTTTAATGCTTCTGGTCCAAATTCAATATTATACCATCAGTACATTTTGTTAGGTTTGAACAAACCAAGATCTATAAGGAAACAAAGAGCAAACTATGAGGTTTTTTTTGTGTGTACGTGTGTGTGAGTATACACAGATGCACATACACACAATTCTTATTGCGTAATATAAAAGTAACATTAAATGCATGAAATGGCTCTCTCTGTGAATTTACCATATGAAATAATAAGTATTTTGAAAGAAGAGTTGTGCTTTTTACTAGGTGTTTAGGGGATTTCAAATTAGTGTGTGTGTATATGTACTTAAGATAGATAGCATCTCAGTCAAATAATTGAAGACCACATAAAGTTCAGTGGTTACATTCAAACCTATAACTGAACTAAAATAAAATATTTTAACTTACTTTTATCTATGAAATAAAATTTTCCAGGTGGTATTTGTCAATGTACAAATAATCGCTAAATGTTGTAAATAAGCTGCCCTGAGACTGAAATCCACTTGTTTAAAACATTTGCACTTCATAAGTACTTTATTCATTTTCAAAATGGCAAATTTTGTTGTACCATTTTTGCTAATAAGAACATGTATAATATGCATGAGAGCAAAAGTTTCTCCTTCAGTTGCAATACCAAGCATCACTGTGATGATAACACATCTAGAGATTTAATTTTTATTTTAAAAGGAGTAGTTTATTTGGTTCTTCAAAAATATTGTGGGTAGCAATGTATAGCTTGAGGTGAATGTTCGCATATGCCTTTTTTTTTAGTGAAAGTAGCAGCTCTACATTGACTAATTGTTATAGTTTAGAATTATTACTTCAGCCCGCATAATACATCCCATCTGCTTTTGGTCTGCCATGAGGAAGACATACACATCTGCCACCTGTACTTGTCATCTTCAGACACACCTTGAGCCCAAATAATGGAAACAGAAAATCATATACTAAAATGTCTAAAACTGTGAGACAAAAAATGTTATTCTTTAATTGTTTCTCTGGGGTATTCTGTATGAGCGATAGAAAGATGTCAATGCCCTTGCCTTTAATTCTACCATTTAGGAGGCAAAACCAGGAAGATCTCTATAAGTTGTAGGCCAGCCTGGTCTGCAGAGTAAATTTCAGAATATCCAAAGTTATGTATTGAGATCTTATCATGAAATAAATAAAAATAAATAAACATACTTAAACATAATAAAAGCTATATACAGTAAACCAACAGCCAACATCAAACTAAATGGACAGAAACTCAATGCAATTCCTCTAAAATCAGGAACAAAACAAGGCTGTCCACTCTCTCCATACCTTTTCAACATGGTACTTGAAGTTCTAGCCATTGCCATACGACAACAAAGGGGGATCGAGGGGATACAAATTGGGAAGGAAGAGGTCAAACTTTCACTGTTTGCAGATGATAAGATAGTTTACATCAATGACCCAAAGAACTCTACCAGGGAACTCTTACAGCGGATTAAAACCTTCAACAAAGTGGCAGGCTACAAGATCAACTCAAGAAAATCAGTAGCCCTACTATATACAGATGAAAAAAAGGCTGAAAAAGAAATCAGAGAAACATCACCCTTTACAATTGCGACAAACAACATAAAATACCTTGGGGTAACACTAACAAAAACAAGTGAAAGACCTGTATTGCAAGAACTTTGAATCTTTAAAGAAAGAAATTAAAGAAGCCCTCAGAAAATGGAAAGATCACCCATGCCCTTGGATAGGTAAGATCAATGTAGTAAAAGTGGCAATCCTGCCAAAAGCAATCTACAGATTCAATGCAATCCCCATTATAATCCCAACACAATTCTTCACAGACCTTGAAAGAACAATAATCAATTTTTTATGGAAAAACAAAAGACCTAGGATAGCCAAAACAACCCTGTTCAACAAGGCAATGTCTGGAGGCATCACCATCCCTGACCTCAAGCTCTATTATAGAGCTATAGTTCTGAAAACAGCTTGGTATTGGCACAAAAATAGACAGGTAGACCAATGGAATCGAATTGAAAACCCGGATATTAACCCACACACGTATGAACATCTGATCTTTGACATAGAAGCTAAAAATATACAATGGAATAAAGAAAGCATCTTCAACAAATGGTGCTGGCATAACTGGAGTCTGGCATGTAGAAGAATGCGGATCGATCCATGTTTATTGCCATGCACAAAACTTAAGTCCAAATGGATCAAAGACCTCAAAATAAATCCAGCCACACTGAATCTCTTAGAAGAGAAAGTGGGTGGTACCCTTGAATGAATTGGTACAGGAGACAGCTTCCTGAACATAACACCACTAGCACAGACAGTGAGATCAACAATTAATAAATGGGACCTCCTGAAACTGAGAAGCTTCTGTAACGCAAAGGACACAGTCAGCAAGACAAAAAGGCAGCCCACAGAATGGGAAAAAATATTCACTAATCCCACATCTGACAGAGGGTTGATCTCCAAAATTTACAAAGAACTCAAGAAGCAAGTCTCCAAAACATCAAAGGACCCAATTAAAAAGTGGGCTGCAGAACTAAACAGAGAATTTTCAATAGACGAGTCTAAAATGGCTGAGAGGCACTTGAGAAAGTGCTCAACATCCTTAGCCATCTGGGAAATGCAAATCAAAACAACTCTGAGATACCATCTCACTCCTGTCAGAATGGCTAAAATCCAAAACACCAATGACAATTTATGCTGGAGAGGATGTGGTGAAAGCGGGACACTCCTCCATTGCTGGTGGGAGTGCCAATTGGTTCAGCTACTTTGGAAATCAGTAAGGAGATTCCTCAGAAAAATGGGAATAAACGTAACACAAGACCCAGCAACTCCACTCTTAGGCATATATCCACAAGATGCCCATTCATACAACAAAGATGTCTGTTCCACTATGTTCATAGCAGCATTATTTGTAATAGCCAGAACTTGGAAGCAACCTAGATGTCCATCAACCAAAGAGTGGATAGAGAAAATATGGTACATTTACACAATGGAGTACTATTCAGCAGAAACAAACAATGGAATCCTGAGATTCGCAGGCAAATGGATGACACTAGAAGCAACCATCCTGAGTGAGGTAACCCAGTCACAAAAAGAGAAACATGGCGTGTACTCTCTCATATATGGATTTGAGACATAGATCTGGGGAGTACCAGCCTACAATCCCATGGCCAGAGAGTCTGGGAAACAGAAACTTCATTCAGTGGCTGATAGAAGAAGAGGCAGACTCCCTCGGTTAAGTACTGAGCTGAACTCAAGAAAGCCAGTAACAGAGAGGGAGGACTGATGAGCAAAGTGGTTAAGACTGGGCTGGTTTAACCCCCAGATACAGCTGACCTGACAAAGGTTAACTCTTGAATCCCAGGCATCAGCCTGGGAATCCAGCATGGGACTGATCAAGACCCCCTGAATGTGGGTGTCAGTGAGGAGGCCTGGGTAATCTATTGAGCCTTGGGCAGCAGATCAGTACCCATCCCAAGTATACACATGGACTTTGGACTCCCATCCAACAATGTGAGGTGCACTCTCACCCTGAACTCTTGGGGAAGGGTCTAGGCCCTGCCCTATATGAAATGACAGACTATGGACACCCCCATGGAGGGCCTCACCCTCCCTGGGTAAATGAGGGGATAATGGGGGGTGTTGAGGGGGAGGGCACGGGAGGAGGGGAGGGAAAGGGAGAGGGACTTGGAACTGACTTGTGAAGCAACCTTGTTTCTTATCTAAATTTAAACTGAAAAATAAATTAAAAACAAAAGAAAAGAAAAAAATAGTTATCCAGTAAGAATTACAAAAATAATAATAAATAAATAAACAGATAAAGAAATAAAAGATAATAATGTATCATATTTTCATGACATTGTTTTTTAAGAAATATAGATTAACAGTAAATGGATGCTGTACAAGTATTTTCTTACTGTCTGTCTTCCCTAGCACTTCCTGCCAGAGGACTTATAGGAAATCTTTCTGACCCAGTTCTTCAAACCCTGGCACTGGAAGAAGGTAGAATCTCAAATAATAATATAGAAATCACTGACAGCATAGCCAAACCTTATGCCAACTGTGTCATGTTATTTAAACCTTACAACATTCTACACAGGCAGATGGATTTTATTTCCCCCTCGTTATAGCAGAAAATTCAGAAATAACAGGTTAATCTATGTAAAAAGTACATCTAGGAAAACACAGATCTCTGATTTGTACTCAACTTATTGTAATGTTAACCTTTTAGTACCTTTATGTTAAATAACTTAAAATTAATAGGTGAAATGTTCTATAAACATTCACATAAGTGAATATTTATACAAGATAAATCTTTATCACTTAATAAAGCAGCAGAAAAGCAAAAATATTAAATTATTTTGCAAAGAAACTTTTCAGAGTAAATCACTTTGTCAGCTGTAAATAAGAGGAAAGGAAACCGAATGGTTAGGATTACGAAGAATTAAGAGGAATCTTGAAATATGTATTGAATAAAGAAAGCTACAGATTAGAAAGTAGGCAAATAACACAAACTCAGAACATTTTGAAGACACTAGTGTTTTCCTGGGGATAAATTTCAGTGGTTCTGTATTTATTAGCATCCTCATTTAAACCCAAGTACCACAAAAGAAAACAAAGAATACTAGTGGTTTCTAGATGAAGTGATTAGGTAAAGAAAGATTAATCATTGAGGAAATTGGCTTAGAAGCTAAGCGCAATTGAACTCCAGGCAATCACAGCCCAATACCTTGAGAAGAAAGGGGAGGAGAGAAATGCTAGTCTTCTTGGTTTAAAATAAAAGAAAGCTGATATTTAGGAGTTGAGGGAGGATGAATCAATCAAAATGAAATAAAATGTCCCTTTTACAGATCTGTTACTTTGTGAGCTAATTTACAAGATAAATAATATATTAAGGGAATAAATGAACTAGAATAGAAAAGGTGTATCCTACACTTTGTATATGAGGATCAAATAATGATGACTAGTTTGATAAAATTTGGAACATCCTTTGTCTATTTTGATGATAGGATCATTGTGTCAGGAAGTAAGAAAAAGAAATAGTGGGCTCCTCTTTTGCACTGGAGAACTATCTAAGTGAGGTATTGATTATGTAAGTCTGTGGCAACAATAGGAAAGAAAAGGAAGTTTAGTAGTCATGACTTTTATCTTCTCAGTGATAATTTTGGAAATTACAAAGAGAGGGATGGAAAACCAAAGAGTAGCATTAACAATGGTGGTGGTCCATTGAAGAAAAATGAGTGGCTATCGAATGAAAAGGATAAAAAGAAAGTAGACATGTAGACAAACAAATATAAAGTCAAAACTTAAAGAATACCTTGCAGTGGGTACTCATAATTTCCATATTCAATAAAAATACCAAGTAACTGGAACCATAAGCCACCAGAGGCATTGCAAGAATGAAGTCACGTTTGCTTTTCCTTAAGTTTCCTTGCATGGAGAAGTGGGGAAATGTAGTGCAACATAAAGTTGACGTGGAGGGCATAATTGAGGGCAAGTGTGGCATAAAACAACTAACTCAGATGCTCAGCCAAAAGGGGAATCAAATTCAAGGATTTGTAGGACAGCAAGTGAGACAAATTGTGCAACCTGCTAAATTTATCTTCGTGGGTCTGAATATCTTCCTAATTAATCCTTCAAGAATTTCAGGACTTACCTTTGTTTCTCAAGTCTGTTGTTTGCTGCACAGGCCTCTGGTTGTCATTTTGAGCATGTGAAGAAACAAGAGGACTATAGGAGAGAAAGATTAGAAAGAAAGTTCCTTATTTCCAGAATATTTCTTCAGCTCATCAACACACCATTTTCTGTATTTTTAAAAGTTATTTATTTTATGTAATATCAACTCGACCATTCTTTTGAGCCTGCCTCTTTTATTATGATCCTTTGGTCATTCATACAATAATTGTAAAACTACAGTTGTGTTATTGGTTGCATGCCAAATATCAAAACATTTCCTTAGCTATAAAATGAAGAAAATAACACTAATTTCGTAGATCATATTTGAGAGTTGTAAATATTAGAAACTAACAATATAACAGCAAGAAAGAGCTTAAATACTGTTACCACATGGAATAAAACAGTTTTAGAGGTGATAGTGTAAAACTTATCCATTTACAAAGCAGCAAGTCCTCCAGTCAGAGGGGCACTCATTCAACACACTGCAATGTTGATCAGCATAAGCCTGTGTTCACAGTTTGCACTAATACAGTTTAACACCCATATTGGGAAGAATGCTGGCAACAGTTGAGAGCAATGGTAGTGACTGGCAGTCCCATTAATTGCAGCAGTGTTCATACTTTTGCATACATGTTCTTGTTCTGCAAAATTAGCATGCCTCACACCAGCAGAGTTTGTAGTATCAAGGGTATACAAAATCAAATGAAAAGTTATTCCATTACTCTGGTCTCTTTAATGAGTCTTTGTGGGTGCTGAAATAATTTCAACATATCCTACTGTAACAAAAATGATTATGTGTGAAGTTATGCCATTTGGGGCTAACAATGACCTGATGCAAAAAGATTCATGTAAGGAAACATTGAAACTGAGGCAGCTTTGGAGCTATTTACTGAATTATTTAATAACATCCATTTGCCACAAATATCCTAATGCTTTAAACAAAATTTCTGAACGTGTGCAAAACAAGGTAGAGATCCTATCATTAAAAAAGATTTTTTGTATGTAGACATGATTGTGAAAAAGATTAATCTCAAATGATAGCCGAGATTGTAAAAAAATTTAGTTACTATTCATTGCCATTGCACACTAACAAAGTTAGGGGCATTGGAAAACTAAAGTTCCAGTGTGTGTGAACATGAAAGCACCTTTGCAATGTGAGACTATACCTGCTAATGGAAGTTTCTCAAGGGATGTTAGGAATAGAGGATAAGGATGTGCCAGTATTAGCAAGGGAGGATGCTACTTTGGGAATGAGATAATTTTGGTTAACTGCATCAATGGGTTATATTGAAGTTTAGGAGGAGCAAAGGGAGGATGAGAGGGGGTGTTTTAGGAAATGAGAACATAGATGTGGGAGGATATCACATTGCACAGAGCTTTGAAATCAACCGTAAAATCCTAGACATTACCCTCAGAGAAAAGTAGCTGGTGGGCTGGGATGAAGGCAGGGAGTGAACACAGACGGAAAAGAAACAGTGTTACAAGGCCAGGAAAAAGGAAAAAATGACTGAGGTAGAGGGTATGGAAGCAGTGAATTGTGTGCTGAAGTTCTAAACTGTTGCACAAATATTTAAGTTGAAATTCTGAGTTTTACTTGTACTAACATTTGCCAGAGATCAAAACATTATTGAGCATTAAATGTATTTATTGAATTGCTTATATTATAAAGGTATCTGCATATTAAGTACAACTAATCATATAATAGTTTTGCATTTTATTTAGCTTTACAGTAAATAAGACTATCATTTTCCTCTAATGATTTGTATCTCTTTTACTCTTACTAAAAAAAGTAAAAGATGCAGGGTGCTTGGTGTTTGAGTAAAAGGCTCATGGTTAGATGTGGAGAGAAGCTCAAAGGTGGACTTGTTACAGGGCAGCAATAGGTAACAAAGAATAATTAGCTAGGGCAATGGGGATGCACCTTTTTTTGAGAATAGAATAGCAAGTTTTGTATAATTAACAATTGTACCAAATGTAGTATAGTTCACAAAATTAGCATGCTAGGAGTCAGGAGGGAAATGTTGTTATCCTGAGATAGTGGCGTAAGGTCTCTGAATCTCATTGACTTTATCATATATATGAAGTGTGTATTAAATTGAAAGTTAAAAGCTAGCTACCTGTAAGGCATGGTTATTACTTGAGTCAGTATTCATTTCAGCCTTTCTTACATTTTGTAATGCTGTATTAAAACTATTTGGAGAAATATAGGTTTTTTAAAACAATATTTGACATAGAGACTGTCTGCATTCATATATAAATATGACATTAATTTAATGCTATTTAAGATACATTTAATGTAGACTATATCATGAAGTGATTATTAATATGATTTTAAGTGACCAATTCTTAATTGAGTTGGAAATTTAAATCATTTATTTGTTATATATTTCAATGAGGAGACTTACCATATGAAAATGTAGAAGCAAAGCAATTTTTTTTGGTTTTTCGAGAAAGGGTTTCTCTGTATTGCTTTGGAGGCTGTCCTGGAACGTGCTCTGTAGAACAGGCTGGCCTCGAACTCACAGAAATCCTCCTGCCTCTGCCTCCCGAGTACTGGGATTAAATAATACTAGCAGTTGACATTGTCTTCTTCAAATGATCCCATGAAAAACAAGCAGGATTGCTGCCACTGTGTAGTCCCCTAACTCTGATGGGAGCGCTAAACCCACAGATACACAGATAGCCCTGCATAAGCCCACTGGGTCTCTATGCAAAATCAAACCATGTATATAGAAAAGGAACCATTAGGGCAGAGATATGTACATTGATATAGGTGAGCAATTCAAGGGAGACAATGGGCAATAGTAATAAGTATGCATGCTTATGTGCTTTAAAATCTCAAAGAACATTTTTTTTCTAAAATTGCAATTTTATTATGACAAAGAATTTCATAAAACATGTTTCGGTCATAGTCACTCTTCCAGGCTCTCTTATCACTGTCAACTTCCTAGCACCCAAATTTGAGCCCCATCCTCACCCCCACCTTCCATTGAGTTTGTTTGTGATGCCCATTTACTTTTGGGAATGGGGTCTTTCATAGCTGTGGCCAACCTGCCTAAAATTCATGTCTTTTGAGGAAACAGAGCTTTTGGAGTCTTGGGCATGCTGTCTCAATCTCTGTGAGTTCATGTGTTTAACTAACCTCTTGTGTCCATAAAACACTCTATTCTTAAATCATCTATCAGTTCAGGCTCTTAATGACAGAGTGCTTCAGCATCCCTCAACCTTACTTAGAGAATCTTCCCCTTGAGTGCATAATAATTAACACAAAGAACAAGTTTAATTCATCTCTGCATGTAGGTGTAGATAGTGGCTCTGAGGCCATGGCATCAGAATATTTTAATATTATGATACCACTAAAATTTGCTTCTACTGGCAAGAAACAATTTGAAATGAATTGGATGTCTTTTGAGTTTGGGTAATGGAAACAATATACAGAATTTCTTGACATCAAGAGACAATGAGAGCATTAAACTTGTCTATGGATTTTATATGGTCAAGTGCCTCCAATTTTTATTTTCTTGGTAATCTCTTAAAAATGATCTTGTAACTAAATTTTTATAAATTCACTGAAAAAATAACATTTCTGTTAGATTAAGGCTCACTACTTATAAGTAAGATCATGTATAATATATTACCTAAGAAAATAAACTCGTTTTCAAATAGCTTTTGCTTTTTAGCAATTCAAAATTTATGCAATAGTAAGGTCGTTGCTATTGGATAATGTACAATAAACTGTGATTCTTCTTTTTCCCTTTATGGTTTAATAACAACTAATTTAGCGCTTTCCCCTCTCCACCTTCCTCTGCTCACTATGTTATTGAGCTTTCTAGCTAGACCACAATTCAAACAAATCCTTTATAACCTGAAAATGAAAGGGACGTGGAGGTATTCCCCCTCTGGAGTCTGCACTCCATTCCTCTCTCTGATCAGGTCATGGAAGGCAGAGAAGACTGACTTGCCTTGGTGACTCACCACTGATGAATATACACTAAAGTAAAACTGGGCGTCAGCCCCAGAACTCAATGCATACGTCTAATTTTAATCTTATGTTTCTACCACCAGGATGCAAGCCACCCTCAACATTGTTTCAATGCTGTTGGAAACGAAAATAAACACAAGAAAGGGGCAGCAATTAAAGTAATAAACTTGTAGCCAATCTGTTAATTTAATTCTATGTTTCTGTTTTCTTAACATTCAGGATTATCTGCTACAATTAATGCATCCACATATTTAGATAAACGTAAATAGCATGATAGCACACAGGGATCAAATAAACAGAATGTGCAAATATCTACCAGTGTAGACAAATAGAGAGCATCATTTGCTAAACTTTATACTATTCCTATATCAATCTATCATTTAGATAAAGTCGTTCTCCTAAACATTTCTCCAAATGGATGCTTATCTTTACCTCCTACAAATTAAAATGTTTTAAAAACAATGTGCATACCTTTTAATTGCAAATTGTCATAAATAGATTAATGTATTTACTGATGTGTATAACAAAAATAAATTTTCGTTAACTTTTATTATATTTTCTCTAATTTAATATATATGTATGTATCAAGTTTAGGCTTATGTCATATTTCTTAGTATCAAGTGTTTTAGTTAATAAGAAAAGTCAAATGTTTAATTTATTTCAGATTGTGTAATCATATTTGATTAACAGAGGCAATGAAGACTTATTTCTTAGGCAGAAACTGACATTTAGGAGTGAGATAGTCACATAAATAATTCAAGTGTTCACTATAATAGATTGTAAATTATTGCCTACTGCTAACTCAACAGATGACATAGAATATCTATGTGGTAATTAATGTGCTGACAGAAGAAACCACTCAATTATATCTGGATATTTGTTTAAAGACTATCCTGGGAACTGGTGAGATGTCCCAATGGTTAAAAGCACTTCCTTATACAGAGGATCTGAGTTCAGTTCCTAGAACACATTTCAGGACTTAAAACCACCTGTATGAAATTCTAATTCCAAAGGTTCTGAAACCCTTCTCTAGTTCTTGTAGTTACCAAGCATGCAGGTGGTCAAAATCCATAGACAGAGGCAAAACATACCATGCACATCAAAATAGTAAAGACTATTCTGCATGTACTATGTCATTGTTAATCATTCATGCAAAGTGTTCTTTATTGTTTAAAAATTCTAGATAACTGATTTAGACATAAATCCTTATATATTTAAGAAAAGTATCTACAAGTATGCTGATTATTTAGTAAATTCTTATACAATGGAGATATATGAAATATCATTGTGATTAAACATCAGTTTAATTACAGAAGAAATAATGGGTGCAAGTATGACTATTTATGATGTCATAGTAACTAAACCTTTGAAGCACTGAAGTTTTTATTAAATTAAATGTTCAGTGGTGACTAACTGATTAACCACAAAATACCTTCATACCAAGATATGACAATACTAAATCCTTGTGTAGATTTTATTTGTAGAAGGAAATCTGTACAATTGCAACTATCTAGATGAAAAATGCCTACAACTTGCAGTAGAGTAATGAGTAAAAGATAAAACAGGAACTTCAGCTAGGGATCAATGGGAATATCAAATTGCCCCAGAAAGTCATAACTTTCAAGAAAAAAACATTCAAATTTAAACTTTATTTTTAGTTTTGTTTTCAAGACAGGGTTTCTCTGTGTAGCTCTGGCTGTCCTAGAACTCACTCTACAGACCAGGTTGTCCTCAAACTCAGCAATCCTCCTGTCTTTGTCTCAGGAGTGCTGGGGATAAAGGTGTATACCACCACCACCTGACTAAATCTAAAATTTTAAAAGTGCGTTTAGTAAATAAACTTTCGGGGCTAGATTCAGCCCAGGCAGTGCTCTCTTTAATACTTACCTCAGTTAGGGTTTCTATTTCTATGAAGAGACACCATAACCATGGAAACACATATTAAGGAAAATGTTGATTGAGCTGGCTTGCTTACAGATGCAGAGCTTTCATTCATTATCATCATAGCAGAGAGGATGGACATGTGCAAGCAAACATGGTGCTGGCTACGTATTGATCATAAGGCAACAGGAAGTGGATTCAGACACGGGACAATATCCTGAGCACAGGAAACCCCAAAGCCCACCCCCAAAGTGACAAACTTCTTCAAACAAGGCCATACCCACTTCAACAAAGCCATACCTCCTAATATTGCCACACTCTATGAACTTATGGGAACAAAATTACTTTCAAACTACAATAGATGATAAATTATATAAACCTGTACTTTTTCAAAAATAATTGCTTTTTATTGGTGGTATATATAATTATAAGACAGAAGAGAAGTTATAAATACAAACAATAACCAAAACATATACAGAAGACTAATATTTCATACAATGCCTTTGAGATTTTCCCTCCATATATTTAATGTAATTTACATGAGTGTCAAGAAAAAGCAGAACTATTAGTTGTAAATATTATGTGCACTTAGTGGAAACTTCCGCTTTATCTCCTGTTTAGTAAGAAACAGCTGTGGAGACACTCTATCCCTACAGTTTTCCTTCCTGGCATTAAAGTGTTCAGTAATCTAAATACCACTGTGATGATCCTGTTCCTTTTCTTTTCATTAAAATATATTTCCAGAAGTGAAATAATCAAGTTAAGCCCTGTGGATACTTTCAATTCCCAAAGTATCCTCTACATTTTGCGTTATATCAAAAACCCGGCAGAATTGCTTCCTGTAACCTTGCTGCCAAAATAATAATAATTATGGTTGAAGTCTTTGTTAACTTGCTAAAAAGAATATCGAAGTTACATCACATCATTATGACACACTTGAATGACAAGTTCTGCTAAAACAAGTTTGATATAAATAAAATGCTCATCTTTTGGCCTCATCACTTTCCAGATGGCAGCTCTCTGAGGGGGAAAAAAAGCTTGTAATGTAAAGAAGCCCTATGAGTTGGTTCAGATTCTTCTTCAGTGCATATGCTCACTTTGTTGACATATTTACATACAAGTTGATAAGATTTCTCAGTGCCATCTAAACATGGATGTGAGAAGGAGGATTATAAAAAGAAGTGAAACTAATAACTGTATCCCTACAATTTATAACACAGACACCAATGGTTTATGGAAGGCTAATACCATATATATATATATATATACATATATGAAAATATAAGTGAATTGTCTCCTTTCTTCACTCTCTGCTTCATTGTTTTAGTCCGAGTTTGCTTTACTGGGTCTCATTGTGGCAAAACTATGCAGAATAAATCAGTCATGTTCTGGAATTTCTCATTGTAGCCAAGATAGAATTTTTTTCTTTCATTGTGATACACCTTGGGAGTTAACAGTCATTCATAGTTGAATAATTATACCATGACAAGCATGTGATATCTGCATAAACTCAAATTAAGCTCCTATTAAAAACATAATCTGCATGAAGCATGAACACATGTGCTTTCTGTTTTCTTTGGTTTGTACAATTAATTTTAATGATGACAAAAAGCAGATGAATTATAGCCTTGAGGTTGTGTGGGGAGCCCAGATAAATTCAGATCCCTTAAGTTTGAGAGGGCAAATCCTATTTAATCCAGCAATGAGGTGTGCTGTGTTGCTAGGAGAAGGGTGAATAAAGTGATACTACATTTCCACAAATGTTGAAAAGGTGAGAGTGTATTTTCAACAAATAAAATAAAAATATATGATTTCCTTTTAATGATATACAAGATAATACGAAGAATATAGTGTTATGTGTCAGAGGCGATTCAATTAAGAATAATTAAAAACTTGACATATGCATAAACTACAAGAGCTAGAACATATGAATGCATGCATATATACAAACATGCACATATATGTGTACTCTATGTATGCAGCCTCTTCATGAAGAGAAATACAATTCCATTCAAGAATGAAATAATCAAGAAATCAAGTGGAAAACGTCAAATTGTTGTTGTTGTACTACTGAGCCTACAGCCAGTTTACCTGATTTTGCTATAGACTAGTCCTATGAACTATGAAACTCACTCTTTTGTCTCTTGCTTATTTTTTAGTAATTCATATAGAGATGATATATATTTCAACATGATGTCAAAACACATACAAAACTCTTGACAATGCATGCTTAGCCCCCCCTGATTAGCAGATACTATCATTTATTACAAAAATAAGTTACCCTCACATTTTCTTAACAAGGGTACATATTTATTTGTTTAGCACTTGGAGGTAGACAAGGGTGCTATTAAACTCAAGGCAACCTCCTGGTTCAGTCGCTAATATTTTTGAGCTCTTTATATGACTGGCATGAGCCGCCTTGTTAACAAATGATATATTCATGATAAATAAAATACTAATAGCTAAAACGCTCTAGAATTTGCTACCAGTGTCATTATATCTTATGACTCATTTGACATTTGAAGAAATCTTATAAAGTGTCTCCATTTCATAGATTATATTAGCATTTTAAGTGGAATTTTAAAACTTGTTCTGGAACATTCAATTAATCCTTGGTGCAATAGTACATATACAAATATACATTCCAGGATCTAGAAACATCAACATTTTTATTATGTCTACCTCAACTGTGAAACAACAAGAAAACTCAAAATTACAGTAAGCAACAAAAAAGATCCCTCATAATATCTGGACATGAAATTAAAAAGCAACATTTATATAATGTTATATATAATGTTAAGACCATAGTTGGACAGGCAATAAAGATGTAAGTACAAGAAAGCAGAGTTTTGTTGGCTTTCATGAGAGGCGTGTTCTGAACAGAAACAGGAGGAGAGGATGGGGAAGGCAGAGGGAGCAGGAGGAATGGAGGGAGAGGAAACTGCTACTGGGAATTAAAAATAAATTAATAATTTAAAAAAAAGAAAGAAAAGAGAGCAAGCACTCCTCTTGGGATCATCATGTAGATGAACTCTCCAGGAAATGCTGTCATTGCTCTAGGAATTTGGGTAGGGTTCTTTCTCCCTGTATTATGGAGTAGATGAACTCTCTAGGAACACTGCCATTGCTCTAGGAATGCGGGTGGGATTCTTTATCCCTGTATAGTGGAGTCAGTGTCAGTTCTCAAGAAGCAAATCTTGTATTAAACAAAAAATACCCTACAGTATAATGAGATTAGAGATAATCACATTTCAATTAATATTGCATGGTATCATGCTTCATTAATGCATCATGTTTTAATAATTATGAACATTTTGTTTCAATCTATAGAAATATTTTTTGTCAAAAATGACTATGTAGTTGTATTTTCTTTTTTGTACATTTGTTTTGTTTCTCGAGACACTGTTTCTGAGTGTAGCCTTAGCTGCCCTGAAACTCACTCCAGGCTGGCCTAGAATTCATAGAGATCTGCCTGCCTCTGCCTCCCAAGTACTGGGATTAAGGGTGTGTGTAACAACCCTATCAGACTATAGTTGTGTTCTCTCTGGAAAGTTTGCTGTGTATCATCATCATCATCATCATCATCATAACTGGTTTTGTGAGACAGGGTTTCCCTGTATAGCTTTGGAGCCTGTCCTGGAACCAGCACTTGTAGACAAGGCTGGTCTAGAACTCATAGAATCCATATGCCTCTTCCGCCCAAGTGTTGGGATTGAAGGCATGTGTCACACTGCCAACCTGCTTTGTATTATTTTTAAGGTGGCAATTATTTAGTAGGATTATGGTTTATTCAAGTATTTCAGCTTCAAAACCTGAATTTAGGATAACAAACAGCTTAGTTTTTATACATCTTATGAAAAAACTACAAATAATTAATGAAAATAGGTTACTAGAATATATACATAACCGAGAATACTTACAGATATACATCTTCCTTAGCTTATCATTTACAATTTTCCTTTTCAGATAATAATAACCTTTATTTGGAGGTATTTTTGCTTACTTTATTGTAGGGATTATAAAATTCCAATGTGACCTGACTCTGAATCAGTTACATGCAAGACAAGGCTAGCATATTATAATCAGGGGGGAAATTAAACCTGTTTATTCATACAGCATTACCTTTGAAAATTTCACAGCACTTGGTGACAGGGACCAAAGTTATAATTCCTTTGTGTCTTCCTACAATGTATATTGTTAAATAACTAGTTTCGACAGAGTAATTTTATGAGGCTTATTATTAGTGATTGCTCTTATATTCCTTTGAAGAGTCAAGGACTCTTAATAGCTCTCAATTTTAAAATAACTGTGCAAAATAAAGAGATTTTGAAAAAGGCAGGAAACAAAGTTTGAACAACTTGATTAACAAAGAAATGGGGGCTGAGGTTCAGTAGATGAATTTATAAAAAGAGAAATAAATAAATAAATACCAAATAACAGAAGTTGAAAGTATGGGAGAAAGACATTTGTTAGATGTACAGAGAACAGAATATAGGAATTTGTGAAAATCTGTACTTAGAATAAGAGGAGGAGAACAAAAAGCAATAGAAGAGGCAAACACAGATCTCAGAGAGATACAACCACAGACTGATACCTTGTGAAGAAATAGGAAGTTCTCTGCACAGAAAATACTTAGAATGTATCACAATGACTTGGTAAAGTCCATAAACCCTTATGACTGCTTATACCACATATGCATGCATGCCCTGGGACCTCAAAGAGAATTTTGATGCAATGAAGATTAAGAAACACAAGCTAAAAGGACATTGAGTGACTTGATCAAGTCACAACATATACAAGAACTTTTTGGAGCTGTGATAACATTTAATAAACCCGGATCCTCCCTCCCTAGACCATGACGGCTATTCTGTACCTGTCAACAAGTTCCCATTTCTCTAAGTCATCCCACATCACTGTTAGACTCATCATAATGTCGAGCCTCTTTGATGCCTTTGTTACCCAACTGGAACTATCACTCACACCTTTGAAAGCCAAAATATACAGCTTATGTTGGCACAGAAAATGTTTCAGTTGGTGACCCAAATTTATTGTTCTCTTTTATCTCAACATATGTATATATGCTCCCTTGTGCAAACTCAACTTTGTGTCATTAGTCAAATGTGGATCACTTATTTACTTTGGGAATTTCCCCCATTCTGTTTCCTTCAGATAGAATAATCTGACCCCCTATTATCTTAAGCCCTTTCTGTGGATCCCTCCGCAGCCCTCATCCATCCCCAGTGTGCAAAAACACATGAACAAGCCCCTTCATTCATCACCTGCCCAATACCATCTTTCGAGGGTTGAGTCAAAGAAGCTACACTTCAGCTTCTGAAGCAGAAACTTAACTTGGATTCTTATCACACCCAATGTTCCTATTTAATACAGTAAGCAGGTTTAACAGTAGTAACTCGGTTTTGAATCCATATGAAATGCTATCTATGAGTGCTTCAGGCACAGTGAGCTCTCAGTATACAGTCAAAGCTTTGAAGCTTTGTAACTGTGAATATATTGCATTTCTGTTAGCTATTCCTGCTGTGATTTCTAATTTCAACTAATAGATTTCTCATTTTCCTATTTCAGGTAAATATCTTACATGTCATATACAATAACAACTCTGCTATAGTGTCTTAAAATATAAATTAGTAAATTCTTTAAAATAAATGCAAATATGAAAATACCAATAAGAAATCATGCCCTGGCTGTGTAGTGGCACATGCCTTTCATTATTATTATTATTAGTAGTAGTAGTAGTAGTATTACTATTTAAAAACAATCATTTTACATATCTCCCTCATATCCTCACATGCCACCCACCAGCCACCCAATACATCCCCATCAGCTCCCCAAGGATAGTGAGGCCTTCCATGGGGATCATCAAAGTCTGTCACATCATTTGGAGGAGGGCCTAGGCCCTTCTCCATGTATCTGGACTGAAATAATATCCCTCCACAGGACATGGGCTCCCAAAGTCCATTTGTGCACTAGGGATAAATACTGGTTCCACTGCTAGAGGTCCCATAGAGTGCCCAGGCCTCCTAACTGGCACCCACATTCAGAGGGCTTGATTTGTTTCAAAGCTGGTTTCCCAGCTTTGCCACTGTTGTCTGTGTGCTCTCACTAGGTCAGGTCACTTGTTTCTGTGGGTTTCTCCAGCAGAGTCTTGACTCCTTTGCTTATCCTCTTCCCTCTCTACAACTGGATTCCAGGAGTATGGCTCAGTGCTTAGCTGTAGGTGCCTATTTTTGCCTCTATCAGCTACTGGATGAAGGCTCTAGATGGCAATTAAGGTAGTCATCAATCTAATTATAGGGGAAGAGCATCAAAGGCGACCTCTCCACTACTGCTCAGATTCTTAGTTGGGGTCATCTTTGTGGCTTTGTGAACGTTTCCCTAGTTCCAGATTTCTCTTTAAACCTATACTGACTCCCTTAAGACCAGCACTTCAAAAGCAGAGTCTAGCAGATTGTTATGGTTCAAAGTCAATATGGTCTATATAGTATAGAATTGGTTTTGACAGTCTACATAGTGAGAGCTAATCTCAAAAACTGAGGCTGGGAAATAATTTACTAGTATTGACAAAAAATCATGTGTAATAAAGTGAACCAGCTTCTTCAGTTTTCTCTAGCACATGTCTGCATCCCAGACACGCCTATGATAATTCCTACTGAGTGAAAGCAGGCAGGTAGAGAAGTTTGACTAAGATGGTTGGACACACAAATGAAATGTTGCATGGAATAGGAAGATGTGTAAATTCTAAAACCTGATGAGTTTAGCCCTTCATAAAGGTGGCGTTAGTGAGAGACACCGTATTTACTGATAAAACTGATATGAGAATGTTGCATATCCCCCCCCAAAAAAAATCAAGAATATAAAGATGGAAGGAACAGTTTAGCGTTAAATTGTCATAGCTTCCACCTTTATCTTTTAGAACTTGGGTATTCTGATTTCAAGTATATAAATATCAATAATATGCTAATATTAATAAATATCACCTTAAGAAATTAAAAAATCTCCTTGAATTAATTTTATCGCCTGGTTCAATATTTAACTTGTAACTAGTGTCCTTTACACAATTGTGTCCACAGCATGTTATTTTAGGTTATTTGCTCCAGTGATTTAATGAGATTATTATATAATATTATTATATTATTATTATTATTATTATTATTACAAAGTTTTGGTTTTTGTATAGTCACTTCTACTTACTCACCGTTGGTCATTCATTCATTCACTGGGATTCAATACAGTGCAGAGATACTCTTCTCATGTCAAAGTACTATAGCAAGATCTGTACCTCACCTAAAAGAATTTAATATGAAAAAGAATGAGTTATCATTGAAGATAAAGGTTAAAAATAAAACCTGGCAAAGGAAGATGTGCCTAGATTGTTATGCAACTTCCAAAAAGAATCTGCTCCCTCCATGCAAAACTTAGTGGAATATAATGAACTATGTATCTCAACCTAAATTTTAAGTAACAAGTTTACTGCTTAATTTTAAGCAATACATAAGCTCAAATCTCACTGCATGGTCTCTAATTACTTTAGCAGACACTACGCATATATCATGTAAGTCACTGTGTCATCTACTATTGCATGATTGCATCAGTTTTTAGATTTTGAAGTTGTGTCTAGCTGGGTTGAAGTTAATTAAGAGACTGAGACTCTAAGTAGAAGAATGACAAATTCAAAAAGCAACAGATGTGAGTTTATTTGTCAGTACTAAGTTGACTATTATATAGCCCAATTCTTTCCTATAACAAAATAAAACTTACTTAACTAATGTTTTCACTATTATCCTTCCTTGAAGATGTTGTCATGTGCGGCTGATGTCAACTTTTCTGTCCAAGAAAATTTAAGAATGCTCAACTCTATACTTTGCTACTAAGAGGAAGGGTTCATTAGTCAGCAAACTGATGTTGTTAGAGATAGCTTTCGCAGTACTGCATGCACAAGCCATCTGTGACTGTGGACCATTGGAAATGTGACTAATGCCAGTGAGAAATGGAAGATTTCCTATTTTAAATATATATAAATTAGAGAAGCAGACGTGTGTCGTGGATGTACACTGTTGCACAGTGTTAATTGTAGTCACCCTTTTAGGAACAGTAAGTTCTGGATGAAATTGATCCAAGAAGGAACTCCTTTGTCAAAGCACAGTATGACGTAATATTTCCTATAAAGTCTTATTATATTAGGTCTTTCCTAAAGTCCGCAGGTTTGTCCCATCCAATCACTGCCTGTATACCATTGTTAACTGAGAAATGCCCACAGCTAATAAAACATACTTGCAAAAAACCAATAAAGAATTCTCTTAGGAAGTGACTTCTGAAATCAATCCTTAAGGAAAGGTCATGGTGGGATTGTGACATGGTGTGTGAAGAAGGAGGGAAGGGGTTTCAAGGGAGATCACAGTATCATTGCAGAGTCAGGGAAGCTTCAGAAAGAATGAAGAAGGAAAAAGAAATTTAGGAAGCTTGAAGAATATATGTTCGTTAAAAATTGTCTAAAGTGCTGGTTTTGTGTTATGTAATTCCACCCAACAAAATGACATTCCTCATCATGCAAGCAGGTTTTATTTGTCTTCCATTTTTAAAAACATCATTTGTGTTTTAATGATTAAATAAAATAACTTAAATTGTAACATTATTGCAGAAATTTATTACTTGGACAAGATTGAGATTTAAGAAATTTATTGCCATGATGTCAGTAACGGTTTCTAATTTATAAGACTTTGGAGTAGACATTAGCACAGTTATTATTTCCTCTAATGCCTTACCTCACCAGGCTAGTAATATTCAGGAAATCCAAAAGACAAAGGAGAAAGAGTACTCTTGAAAGCTAAAAATAGTCGTTGAAAACTGATGCAATCGTGTAATAAAATATAGCACAATAACTTACGTGATCTGTGTAGTGCCTGGTAAAGCAATTAGAGCCCATGCAGTGAGTTCATGTATTGCTAAATATGAATAACTATTTCAGCACAAGTAAATTGAAGAATCTAAACTTTAATTATGCCCACAGACTTTGGGATCACTAGTCTTACTATTTTCATATGTAATCTATTTAACATTTTTGTAAAGCAAAAAAACATTGGGTAGCAACCAGATTATCAAAGGCTTTCTGACTATAGAGTAACCATGTACTGAGTGATTTATTACATATATACAGGAAGTTAACACACATTTATACTGTGACAGAATTTGTAAACAGTAATTAAATATCATCTTAAGATTGATAGGTCTTTCTCATCAGAAAATGGAAACAGTAGCACTAAATGTATCCAACATGCTAGAGGGAAATATTTACAAATTTAAATATTTATCTCATTTAAAATTGATTATGCATAAATTTATGAAAATTTGTATAATTGCAAGTAGGTGCTGGTGCCCAGAGAAATAAGTTTAACTGGACCTGGAGTTTATAGGTGGACTGTTTGATAGGTGGGTACTGGGAAATGAACATGGGTTCTTTGCATGAACAGTATGATTTGCTAACCAACTGAATGGTCTCTCCAGCCTGAGAGATGCATTTTTAATAAATATTTAAAATTTTGTAAACATTACATTTTGAATAAATTCTTCCCCCTTACAACTCCTTCCAGATAACCCCTGCTCCCTAGTCACTCAACTTCATGTTCTTTGTCCTTCTTACTTAGTAAAAAAGGAACTGTTTTAGGATAAATTATACTTTATATACTACAACAACATATTTTTACATTAAAATGAGATTTATTCTGTTACAGATGATGAAGCTAACTTTTAGAAAGGCTTAATTTCTTGCCTGTTGTTCAAAGCTAGCAAAAGGCAGGGCCACAAGTAATAGCCATTTTGCCTAATTTTAGCCTCTTTAAACTCATTTCTATGAGTAATGGGTATGAAATTTTACGCTCCAAGTATGTATATGCAAGTAATTTTATATACCGCTCTCTGTAGAAAGCAGATACATATTCCATGACCACATTTCACTGGGCTGGTAAAAAAAAAACTATAGGTGTTTTGTAGCACTGTAGAATCCTATAAGAACAGAAACATTTGTATAGGATACATTCTGAAATTTAAGTAGCAGTATGCTTAGAGGAAACATAATTTGTCAGCCGGAGGAGTGATTAATTTAGTATTAATTTATGTAGTTAAGCAAAACAAAGCAAATTCTGAGTATATTATCTGAAACCATGACCAAGGGTCACCTCTTAAACCATGACTGACATGCTTAACCTCTCTTCCTTTGGAGTTTAATCCTTTACTTTGTAAATCAAATACTACATGACATTGGAAGTTCACTTTCTTTACCTTAACATTGCCTGATTAACTTAGATATATGATCCCAGACATTATGTCTTTCAGAATGTTTATGGGTATAATAAAATATCTGTGAATAAAAGTAACAATAGCATTTGTACCATTTTCTACTTCTCCCAGGGTTTCCTCCAATTTTGAACAAATATTCATACTTTCTCATTTATAGTATTTTATTTTATTTGTGTGTTGTTGGTTTAAGCATAGATATACACTCTCAAATAACCTTTTTTGTCCTCCATATCCTAATTTTATTAAAAATACTTGAAATCAAACTGTTGCTTCTAAGACCTTCTATGTCTTCATCAGTGTAAGTCAATAATTTTCCTGTTGTACTTTTTGTATTGAGTCTCACATCATGTTAACTATCAGGTGATTTATGTAACCATGATTAAATAGTAGTGTAGTACTTCTTTCATATAACATCAAGAAATTGAACTATATGAATATCAACTCACTATAAAAATGCATATTCTTTTAGTGACCATATGAAGAGCATTAAAAGAAAATATAGCCTGTTATTTTTCTGCATTAAGATTCCTTACATAATTTTTCCAGTAATTTTCATGATAAAACTTTAAGGTGGAATATTCATATTAAAATTGATTTTTTGGGTCCAGTGGTTCAGAAATAAGATATGATCACAGAAAATCTGCATCTGATTATTTGCCAAGTCGGGCTTGGTGCCTGGATCCTCAACATTCCCACTATAACTGCACAATTCTGAGAAAACCCATAAATTATTGCTCAGTATGAATTTTAGGACAAAGCTAAAGAGATATCATTGCTAGAGGACAGTTGATACAAAGTAGTTAATCAATGAAAAGAAAAGGCAATGCAGGTAATTCATGGCCACTATAATGAAACTGCAGAATACCTCTGGTTTCCTGTCTTTTGCACTTTTCTCTGCAATCCAAAATGGGTTCTAAGAGTTACAATTTGAAACCCTGCCATTAGCTCCATCAGAAATATTAAATGTTAAAGCAATGCTTATTAAGCATAAAATGTATATCATTTGCTATTATGTTAAAAAATACTTTTATGTGATTAGTAGAAAAAATTGCCAACATCACTATTTTATTTCAATCTTTAGACAAGTTAATGTGCTTCTGAAAAAAAAAAAGCATACGTATTCTGACCTAATTAATACCCAGCTCACCCATGTCAGTAGAGTGCCAGAAATACTCCAAAGTTTTCTCAACTGTTACATATATCTAGTATGATACATTCTAACAGAGGTTTCATAGCCATGAATCTATGACCTACATATCAGGTTTTGATTTCATGCGTGTCTATTATAAATATGCCACCTTGGGACATTAAACATATTTCTGTATGTAGTTAAAAGTTTGTTTGTGTATCTGGGTACTTGACATCCCCAAAGAGATGATGACCTACGTGTTAAAAGAAAGTGTTTGCTCTTCCCTGGATGCCACTCCACAAAGCCTAGTGGTTCCCCTGTAGAGAAATAAGGAGGATTCCAAGACCTTTAATAGATAATGAAGTCTAGTAAATTACTTCAGAAGCATGTAAATTGCACAGAAAACAGAGAAGGGGAATTTAATGTGGTAGATAAGTATTTTTAATAGATTATGTATTCTGAAAATATGATAGAAATTATCTATAAATGTGATTTAATTGTTATTCTTCTTCTCTATAAAGGAAGAAACTGAGTCATTTCATATAAACCTAAATTGTATCCCCTAAGAGCCATTTACACAGATCTTCCTTGGCATACTTGAAAAAATCAAAAAGTTACCTTATTTCTACCATAACAAAAACTGTTCTTTGGCCTTCATTAGTATCTTTTTCTTGCAGCATGCTCACACCTACCAACAAACAAACCCCCAAAACCTCAAACTAAGTAGCTTTTTGGCCAATATTATCTCTTTCAGTCAATTTATTAAAGTATTCTATGTTGGATATGAATACTCAACTTCTCTTTGATTTATCGACACACTGGAAACACTTCTTTTATAAATAAATGAAAACTTTCTTTTGTTTTAATCTGCAGGACAACATTTTTAAACTGCAGGATGCACATTTTGAAAATGGTCGTGGGAAGAGTCCTTATGACCCCAAACTACTGACGGCCTCTCTTCTAATAGGTATGTAGCCAGTGATCGACTACATAACAAATCTGCTATAACCAGTGTCAATGTGGCCCCTTCCTTTTACCTGCCATGATTTATAATTCTTATTCTTACAATTTAGGAGGAGAACATCTGCTGTGCTGTTCACAAGTGATTTTTTAAAGGAAATACAAGACATCACTAATTGTTGATTGTGATTTTCCTACTTGAACTGATTCATGTTTAAGGAAATAGTTTAATTGTCTCATTTTACAGTCTTTGTTAAACTTTAATTTTTGCTTTTGTAAGTGTGATTTTATTTTTTGATGAAAAATCAAATAAAATTTTGGAATATTATTAAGAAATAATGGCATTCAGCATATCATGAGATTTGCCCTTCAAGACACCACTGTTTCAACATTAGGACAACTTCTTAGTCATGATAAAACCAAATAGTGGTATTGTTGGTAGAGACATCCTTGGTGTATTTTGGTTGACTCACTGGAGTATCTTGTTATATATGCCAGCCTAAGGAAAATACTGTGTCATCATATTTTCTGGTTTTAGCATCTTCTTTGCTTAAACACTGTCATAATGGTTTGGGAGACTTGTTATTTCCTTTATGCTCATCACTTTTCTTTCTTCCTTCTTTCTTTTGTTCATTTTTTCTCGTTTGTCTCCACTGCAGAGGCTTGGAGAATACTTACAGGGAAAAGGAAAAAGTAGGGGGATAGAAGAAGTAATGTTAGTCAGTACTGAATGGTGAAGAAAATTTAGTCTTTTACCTATTAGTAACTGTGATTAATTAAATAAAAGCTAAAAGTATGGATTCGTGAATATGTTCTTCTTTACTCCAACCTTCCTCTACATTTTTGTATCCTTTTAATATTTTTCATTATTTGTGCCTTTTTAGTTAAATGTATCAACAACCCAACAATACTATATTGCTATACTTTTTCCATAAGATGTTGAAATTTAAAAAAATGAAAGTTTTCAGACATCCAAATTTAGAATTTTTAAAGGTAACTTAGTGCTTAGCTCATTTTGCATGAGTTTAATGATGTTTTTCATTTTTTCTCTTGTAAAAATATTTTTATACTCAAGAAAATTAAACTCTAGTCATAGAGACAACCGAATTAGACACAGAGTTATATATCCATTATTTTCCAGTATTTACTTTATCACTAATCTTTGATCCATTTAGAATAAAACATTGCAGTATAAAATACCTCTTCTAGAGCTTCTCAATCTAACAATTCTAGTCCATTTTGTCCTTTTATAAAGCACGTTACAAAGGACTTTTTAAACTTGAAGAAAAGCTGCATACTTAGCAAATGTATAATTTCCCTATTCATGGGTATCCTAGTGTTTACATGTGCATGCCTTCCTCATGCATACATGCTGAAATTTAAAAGTTGTCTTAAACCATGAGGATAAATCACACCTTGTTCTAACTGGTACTCTGTATTTATTTAACTTGCACACTAAAAATGAGAAATATTACTCAAAAAGCAGTCTGTAAAAGTGTGTCTAAAGCTGCGCTAGTTTGTGGTATGTTCCTCAAAAGGGATTTGCTTATTTATTTTATTATTCCACTGAGAAAGTCTGATGACAGTCGGTATTACATAGCTCATATGGTATGCAACCACACAAAGTCCACGAAGGAAAAGAAACCCCTAAGTTTGGTTTTGTATTAGGATTTCTTTGAAAAAGATGTATAGGTTGATGAAAAGGAGACGAGGATGAGTGAGGTTCAGCAAGAGGATATGTGCCTGAGAAGGAACAGAGACCTTTCAGAAATGCATGCTTTCCCTGAGAGTCCAGACCTAACATACCCACTACAGCAAGATGTGGCCAAAACTTTCAGAGCAATGAAGCATTCATTAATAAAGCCAAATAAATTAGTTCTGAATCCGTTAAAACAACATGCAGAATTAACAACAGCTCATTCCATATTTGGCTAAAAAAATCCCTTAAAATATCCCCAATGACATTTTAAAAGTTTAAATATTTCTTTATCTATGTAATGTGTTGGGGTATGTCAGTGAACAAGCACCACAGCTATGTGCAGAGGTCAGAGGACAGTTTCAGGAGTTGCTTCTCCCTTCCACTCTGAAAGTCCCAGGGATTGAACTCAGGTGGACAGATTGGTGGCAAGTGTCTTTATCCACCTATCTATCATTGTAGCTCAGGCAACACCATTTTAATTCTAGAGCTGTAACATTCTTTGTTGTGGTTGGTTGTTTTGGCATTATATTACAATTTTCTTTCTCACAGTACATAAAATCCTTTTTATTGGCCTTTTGCACATTTTCATTTATACTGCTTTAACATGAATGCTCACTAGTTCTATGGCTCTTTTGGACATAAATATTTTGTACATTAACCAAACTTTTGAATACAGAGCACTAACCGCATTGGAAACACAGGAGGTAATGTATATTTGAGAAGATAGCCACATGGAAGTTCTACCTTCTCATATAATTTGAGGATTCTTCCTCATTTCAGCACATAAAAGAGAAAGTCTAAGGCCACCCCTTTCTCAAAATGTAGGTTCTACTCAAAACATCTGTGAATTGATCTTAACAGAAGGCAGTTGTAATACTTGGCAATGCCAGTATGAAGCTATTCCAATCGATAGTAAATGTTAAAAACCAACAGACAGTTAAAAATTTAGTTTACACAAACTGTGAGAGTTAGTATAACCTCTTTGAAAAATGTCATGTGTTATTAAATGTTTACTATAAACAATTAGATGTTTTTCCCTTGCCCAACGCATAGCTAACAAAAGTGCCCAAATCTAAGCACATCCTCGAAATTTTTCAAGTCACCTTAATGAAGTTAAATTGGAAATATATTAAAATAATAAAAGTACTGCAGAATTTATTTTTAAAGTATTCCTAGTCTTTCCACCTGCACATAATTTTCAACTTTGTTAAAATATCCTTATTAAAGATAGCATTTGCTCCCCTGCTCAGTATAAATACCAGGTGTGAACAGAGCACAAGAATAAAACATAGTCCTTTCCATGCTAATTAAATAGTAAGTCACATTTTCATGGTATGAAGGAATAGTCAACTTGAGAGCAACTTTTGTTCTCATTGAAATCTTTTCCCAGGCGATGCAACACTAATAGTTTAGAAATATCCCATCAAGAAGAGATATTTCTGAGGTCTATTTCAAAGGTGTGCAGGCTTTCACTCAGGAGTATATCTTCAAGCTGGAACTTTGCCTTGCTTCAGGAAAGAACATAATTTGACATTTTAAGAAAACTCTCTCTCAGCTGGGCATTGATGGCATACGCCTTTAATTCCAAGACTCGGGAGGCAGAGGCAGGTGGATCTCTGTGAGTTCAAGGCCAGCCTGGTCTACAGAGCAAGTTCCAGGACAGCCTCCAAAACAATAAAGAGAAACCCTGTCTCGAAAAACCAAAAAGAATTCTTTCAGTGGGTATAAGAACAGGCAAAGTATTCCCTAAAATAACTAGATATAACTAAGGAGATTATTTGAACTCTTTGAGCCTCAGATATATAAAATAGCATGCTGTGCTAATTCTACCAGCTTCTTGCAAGAGTTACATAATGCAGCATAACAGAGTGCTTCTGTTTGAGTGTGTGTGCACTTCTAGTATTTATGTGAAGTTGGAACTAACAGAAACTAATGATGACATCTGCCTATGAGGAAGCTAGGAAGCACAGTTGGTACCTTATATATTTTATGTTTTAAAAATTGTGCCATGTGACCCCATCATTGCAGAAATGCCATCAGCTTTAAGAGAACAATATATGGGACAAACTCTGTATGCATGTGTTGCTGTATAGACCACGGCCAGGAGAGAAGAGTGGTGTACACTTTCTGTGTCCCACCACTGAACAATGGGGCTTATTCCTGCAGTGTGGGCTGGATATGGAAAGCAGGGAGAGATTAACTTTTCTTCTGCTGCTTCTTATTACCCACTGTTCTGTGAGTAGAATTTACTTAAGGTGTTAACAACATAATAGCCTGGTCTTTACATTTGTTTTATATTTGCTCTCATTTATGCCACACCCCTCACCTGGTCCAAAAAGGCAGCAATTTCATCAGGAAATTTGTTTTTCCTTCTTCAGTTTCTCCTCGCCACACCCTACTTAGGAATTGTAATCCAAGACATTTGCTGACCTAAGCCACATTGTTCCGTCATTTTGAGCTATGAACAGAAATTCTAGAGTGCATGTGAACGTTTGTTTTTAGTCATTGCCTCTCAGGGAACTCAACCATGGTGGATGTAGCCTCACAAAGCTGTTTTCTTTCATCCCAGCAAATTAGGCTTTGTTTAGACACAGTTATAAAGGTTACAGTTAAGACAGAATGGATGTGTACTCAAATAGTCACCTTGGGTTTTGGTGCATTCTATACAACTTAGTTATATCTGTCAGCACTATGTAATCATCATTTAATGTATTATTTTTGAGTCATCAACCTTGCTATGTGCTGTTTCTCTAAAGAAATACTTTAAGATGTTGCTGGTTAGACAAAGTATCCATAACCTTGAGTATGGTACTGAACCTTCAACTTTTTAAAAGTGAATACATTTTCATATTTTTCTTTCACCAGTGGTTTATTGTACATAGAGATCTCAAGAGTGTGTATCAACAGTGTTGCCATTCAAAACAGAAAAAAATATATATGTATATATACATATATATGTATGTGTGTATATATATCACTTCATATTTTCAATAGCATGTATCAAAAACAACGTATTAAGACTATGTGAAAGATTTAACATTTATTTCATGACTTCATAAATGACCTAAGGCATTAGAAAACTACAATTAGTAGAATTCTGTTGCCACTGTTATACTTACCTGTTTCACCAAAATAGGTCCATCAAGCTACTTCACATTATGTAAAATCAAATATACCTAGAATATTTAGAAAGCCACAAACTATGACACAACTTTAGTACTTTCTAGAAATGTTCAAATGCTTTAACTGACACAGGCAAGGGATAGATACTATATTTCTGCCTAACAACAATAACCAAAAAAGTAAGCATAGGATATTTTGCCAACTAGACTATCAGCCAAAATAAGAAAGAGATTATGCTACTTTTCCTATGCAACCATCACCCATGATAAGAATCCTCATATGAGAAATGGCTACTGACAATGAGAATGGGCAAGAAAAGATCTCGTCCTGTTATTCCTGACAATTATCTGGTATCATCCAGTTCAAAAAACTAACTCTGTATTGTGCAAAACGTAATATTTGGGTGAAGGGTGATTTTCCATGACTGTGAGCAACTGATACCCAAACCTCAGCCTCTCATTTGTTCAAAAGTCAAATTTTAAATGTAATTGTCTTCCCAATAAAAAACTGGGCTCTCCTGCTTTGTCCAAACAATTTTCCCATCTGTTGTAAAATAGAAAGAAAATCAGTCTCTTTCCCAGACTCCTCTGATGCTGATTTTTTCATCCTTGCCTAACAGTGAACAAGAAAAATAATATAACCCAGATAATGTGTAAGAGAACCAAACCTTCCTATAGCCAGAGAGGTTTGTTGTTACTGGCTTCTCAATTCTCTTCTGTGTCATTTATAAGTAACAGAGGCAGCAATTCTGTATTTTATTTACTGTTAAGACCTAGCTGGCAAAAAAAGAATGACCATGGCATTATATTATTTACCATATCTGATGCAGCTACCTGTAGGGTGTGATTAACTTGCATTAAATGGTGCAGATCATCTGTTTGTAGTTATATTTTCACCTGTCTTGATTTTCATCACATAATGTGCTTCCTCAGCACCAAAGTTCAAAAAACAGTTTTATACTACGGAAATGTCAAGACAAAGAGAGCATGTCATATCCTCTCCGGGTTTATGGCAGGTCAGCTTCTAGAGGTTGTCACACACAACTTCTACCTTTTGGTTGTGAGCCTAGCCTTTACTTGCTGAGTCATCCCTCCCAACCTGTCACATGAAATTTTAACTGCCGTCCTCTTATTCTCACTGATCATAAAAAATATGTGATATGTATTTACCACTACTTGGTAAAGTTTAAGATTTTAATTTTAATGAAAATATTAAAATGCTTAAATACAGATAAATTATAAGATATCAATGAGCATTTAAATATTCCAAAAGCCTTTGAAATGAATGAGCACTTTCTGTATAGTAGTTCTGGATTTCTGTCAGGCAAAAAATATTATGGCATTGGCATTTATGAGAAAAAAGTTATGTTTACACTTAACATTTCATTAAGTAAAGAAAGAACAAGATACTTTGGAATTCCACAGATACCATATGTAAAATGGCTTGCGAATACTCTTAGCAGTACTGTTAGTTTAATTAGCAACTTGTAATACATTTCTGACTAACTAATAATTAGTTCATCTTGAGTCACAGCAATCTAAAGCAAATAATCAGTTTTTATGTTCATTTACCAAAAAGGATAGGCAGTTTTAAAGTGATTCTTTTTCCTTTGCATAGTCTCCAATGTTCTGCAGCCACCTCAAAGTCCATGAAACACTTCAGTAAACTGATCATGGTGCTGCACACTTTAATCCTAGCAATCTGGAGGCAGTGGAAGGTGGATCCACGAGCTCAAGGCCAGGCTATGCTACAGAAGATATTCTAGGTCAGCCAGGGTTTTGTAGTGAGACCGTGTCACAAAAAATACAATTCAACCAAACAGCACACAAAACTTCCAAAAGGCAAAGTTCCATTGAATCAGTTGATTCAGGTTAGAGAATATTAGTTTGTTGCAAAGCTAATGTAAGCGTAAACTAAATATATAACTAAAGAATAACATGTAAGTGATACTAGTAACAAAATATGCCAAAAGCCCTTATATCTGAAGACTGACAATTTTACATTTATATAATATAAAAGTATATGGGGAAAGAGCTATATGTATTTAACTTGGTTTCTGTGTTCTCTTCATGACTGTTTTCTTTTTTAATTAATTAATTTTTATTTAAATTAAAAACAATCTTATTCCACATACAAATCAAGTTAATGATTATGAGAATAATGACCCTCCTAATAATCAGAAACATTATTGTTTTCAGCTTGTGAGTTATTAGTAGAATAGCATATCTTATCCTTTTAGTTGTTTAGCTTTGTAAATACAGCAATTAACTCTAAGAAGTTAAGTGATTATATATTACCTAGAAGAAAGAATCTGAGGTGCTTCCTGTCTCAGTGACAGGAGACATAAATTTTGCAAACTTCATTTAATTGAAAGGTGGTATACTTTAGCATAATAGCCTTAGAATTAAATAGGACTGGATTTGAACCTTCACCCCAGCTTCTCTAACTATTAAGCTGAACAGCATTGGCATTCCTGAATGTAAAACAGGGGCGACATTATTTTTCCCTCAGGGAAGTTGACAGAAGTGAATGAGATCACTGGAAAGTATCGAGGCCGAGCCTGGGTTCCAGACAAGCACAGAATGGCATTTGCTCTCAATGTAACTTCTCTTTCTTGTCCTTTGATTCTCGTCTGTGCTTTTTCTGTTACCTCCTGGTAATGATGCTTCCATTATCAAACTATAACTGAGGAGCAAAGCACTAACAGCAATGGGATAGAGAACTCAGTGGGTTCAAACTGAGTCTTCCAGACTTTCTTATTCTTCAAAAAGCGTTTGGTTAAACCTGAAGGCCTGCTGTGGGTATAGGTTGGGCTTTACAATACCTTATGCCAGTTTGAGACATGTTCTATATTGGAAGCTTTAAAAAATAAATGGTAAGCTTGGTGTGTAGCTGGGTCGATAAGGTAATAGCAGGGCAAGTAAGAAACCAGATTTTTGTTTTCCAAGCACCCACATAAAAATGCCAAGGTTGCAAGGGCTGCCAGGAATCCCTGCACACAGTGGGCAGAGTCAGGAGAGCTATTGGTAAACTCCAGATTCAGCAAGACCTACCTCAATAAAGGCAGAGTAGAGAGCAATGGGAAACATCATCTGAGGTCAGCTGCAGGTCTCCACACACAATGTGTACCTGCACCAGACACACAGACACAGACACACACAGACACACACACACACACACACCAACGCACATGTAAGCATTAAATTTTTAAAACTCAAGGAAATATTACTTTTTATAATAAAATCTCATTAATCAGATACAATTGGAAAATGGTTCATCAAATGTTTAATTACCATTAAATAAGTTACAAACATAACTTATTTTACATCTCATCCTTCAAAATAAGGTTATTTGAGCCATAAGAGGCTAACACATGTAAAAGCAAACTGTGCAGTGAATACAGCTTTTACTCTCGTATGTTGTAATTTCACCAGTGAGGAAAATAATAAAGTTGCATGTTTAGCTGTCTTCACTGAATCAGACTTGTTGTTGAATGAGTAACACATGAATGACCATTTGATAGGACCCTCCTTCCAGGACACAGGGAAGAATACAAATAGGTTTGCATGATGACAGAAATCGCATTTGTTGTAACATGAAGGTTATATTGCTACTCTTTCGCTCTTCTTGCCTCCCTTCAGCTAAATAATATGGAACTGGTTTCTCTTTGTCACAACGCAGATGGTGAGTTGTACTCAGGAACCGCAGCTGATTTCATGGGCCGAGACTTCGCTATCTTCCGAACGCTGGGGCACCACCACCCCATCAGGACTGAGCAGCATGACTCGCGGTGGCTCAATGGTAGGTTGTACGTGCAAGCACACAGGTGCTGAACACATATTGCCCCTGGAAACCTTTCCTTTTGTGGGACATACAGCTATTCTAGATTCAGTTGGCTGTTAAGATAATGGCAATGACCTCACAGCTGTGGGTGTGAGAAACTTGGGGAAAGATAAAAGAAGATTAAAAACTGAGGAAATATTTGTTTTGTGCCAAATGTGAAGTTTTTCAGGAGCCAGCTACGGAAAGAAAGGATCTGGCCCGAAGCTGCGGAAGAGAGGCAATGGAAACAGATACTGTCTTCTAGGGACACCACAACAAACTTCAGGGACAGCAATAGTTTTCCCCCATGTCTCTGGTCATTGCTTTGAGAGAGCTATTCCAAGACTTGACATCCAAAATTGTGATTCCCTGCTAAGTACATTGCATTTTAGTGCTTTCAAACTTTCAAATGACTCTTACATCTCTCAAACAAACAAACAAACAAAACAAAAAAACTGACCACCATCTCATTTTATAGGCCAGGAGATGAAGACCTACATGTACCTAATCCACTGTAGTTTTATAAGATCTTTATCTCCCACATGTCAAGTGCTTGAGAAGTAGGTACTTTTTGTAATTTGTTCTCATTTTTCTTAGTGTTTACATCATGTTAGCATTACATAAAATGTGTAAAACATGCAAGCTTAAATAAGCACAGAGATTTTGATTATAAATCATCCTTTCATAATATCAAATATTTATCATGATATTATGAAAGTAGCTTTTATGACTTAATATACAGTTTTATTTATGCTTTCTCAATCACAAGAAAAAATGTTGCCTGTTCCTAATGTTCCATATTTGGAGTTGTACATAGTTCTACAAACTTCCTTAACTGGTATAAGTTGATGGTGTGTGTTCATCTACAGTCTCCGAAGGATGCTGGCCTATTTTACTCCAAACATGTGCAGCACTTTTGGGGGGGAAGTCCTAAGCCCTTATCTTTGCTTCTATGATCCCTTTGTCTATTTTTTAAAAAAATGACATCTGTCTTCAGATCTCAGTGAAACTTCAGAGGAATGTGGAGTCTTTACAATAATTTTTTATCAGTATCTTTCTTCAAAGTGATCATTCAGAGCATAAAATAGACTTCTGATCACCCCCGTTCACATATCCTTCCTCCTGTGACAAGGCTTCTAGTTGTACCTTTATTTCGTAAGGTTAGGAACAGAGACACAGAATTCATCGCAAGTCATGTGATCTTCATGCCGTTTTTTTTCTTAATTGAATTGCTTCTTCCCTAAATTACACAATTTACATATACTTGTTTGCTATTATCTCTTTTGTGTTTCGTTTACCATTTATAGTGTGTGTATGTATGCGTGTGTATGTATATACAGGTGGCATGTATGAAGATGCACAACCTGTGTGCTCTTTGGAATCAGGAAACCTGAAGGAGTTTGTTTTCTTCTTCCACCATGTGAGAGCTGAGAATCAAACTCAGGCTATCACACTTAGCAGAAACCACAAAAATCCCTTTAACACCGAGTCATCTATCCTGCACTCTTACATTTCTCTTTTTGCCAGGATATCTTCCTGTGACTTGAAACTTTGGTCCATTGTCCTTTGCAAAGTACTTCTTTTATGTATGCTCAAGTTCACTGTCTGCCCGCCACTCTTTTTCCTCCAGATTTTCACCAGTGTTAACTGATTTCAACTGAACTTTACTCCACCACTCTATTACATAACCCTCTTCGAAGTCCAGCCTTGATTGTCTGTGACTTTTCATCCAGCTCCATTTAGAAGCCGCCCCGCAGTATTTTCCACTACGCATGATCATATTCTCAGAGCAATTGCTTCTCTGCTTCCCTTACTTCTTGATCTCCCAAACTTCTTTCAAATCTGGCTCCAGTTACTGCTTGTTGTTTTCGATACAGAAAATGAGGAAGATCATTCATGGCTGAGTAAGCCCCATAGTAATCAATGGGCATAAGATATACAGTCAATTTTCCACTGCACTAGCAGCACGGGAAATATAGTCATTCCTGTGTGTTCGGAGAAGTTGCGAGTCCCAGTGATGAACAGAGGAAATGATGACTTGATGAAAAGGGCAGGTTTAAAACTCGAAAAGTGTGGGGAGGACTGTAGACTACCACCAGTTATTCAAGCTAGCATGGTTTGTGGAGGGGGGTGAAAAAATAGTAGGGAAAACCCCTGTTTAACATCACTATCTGGTCTGTTCTCAAATGGAAATATTTGTGTGGGAGAGAAAATGTTTGTTTTTTATTCAGGAACAAAGGGTCTTTGATCTACTGAGAACTCTGGGAGTCGTACAGGCTCTCGCTGTCCATGAGAGGCAAACTCTGATTAGAAGACGGGAGAACACAAAGGAGAGTATAGTATCCATTTCATTTTTATGGCCTTAAGGAAAGAGTCATCAAGCCAAAGCTGCTTTCATGCTGCACACACACACACACACATGTTGACAGCTGACTCTGAAGAATTTACACTGTGGGAAAAACACAGTCATTGTCTGCAGCTCTGTACTTCGTCTCTGAAAATGTGTGGTTCATTTGAGAATTCGGTTATCAGTCTCTCAGCACTAAATGTGAGAACTGATTTTTTTTTTCCAAATTAACAGAAAGGTTCCATCTGACAGGGTGCAGAAACCAGATTGCTCTGAGTGTGGGGATCCTGGCCTGCGTGTTCAAGACAGAACCAGAGGACCATGAAATGCAGGCTTTAAGAAATCATATACCATTTCAGAAAAAAATGGGAAACATAATGTTTACATATTCGTGCATAAAATGAATGAGTTTTGAGGCATCAGCATAGACTATAGAATCAACATTATTGCCAGATACAATTGTATTGCCCCGTTTGACATTTGTTCAGGGGTCTTCGGGACTATTGTACTAATTGGGGTACATGTCTTACTTCATTTACCCAACTAATTCACCTATTTGGAAGAACTAAGAATCAATTTTAGGTGACTTTTAACTTTTGCACATGCTAAAGCAAAACCAAAATGCAGTTATCTGGAATTGGATCTTGAATTATCATGAGTTTTTAAGCATTGTCTCACTACTTTAACACTTTCTTAAGCACGCACACACACACACACACACACACACACACACACACACACTTATAACAGTACCAATAAACTTTTTCATGCAGTTTGAATAAGAAAGAATTGGAAAAAATTTCTTTGACATAAAAAATTAAAATATATTAAATCTATGTTTTTACAAATTAGTATATAATAGCTGTCCTCGTGTTTTTGAACAAACCCTAATTTAGTTTCTGATGATTAAAATAACTTCTCATTTCAGACATGTGGAGCATGAGTTTGACATGTGCTAAAAGCCGTGTTTTTCCCCTGTGCTTCATAAACTCTCTCAATATGTTACAGTTTTAAACTTCAATTCCAATCTTAGCTTCTAATAATTTGGAAATTAAGGTAACTTTTTCTGTGTGTATTTGTGGTTAGAAAACAAATTTCCGCTGCTCTCAGAGTAATCATTCCTTAACATTTAGTGGGCTATCTAGTTACTGTGCCGTTTAGCTACTCATTAGAATAGATGGATGACTAGCCCAAATTTATTTTTTTTAATTTGATGAAGACTGTTTTCTACATTGTTCTTGTCCTTGACTAATGCTGGAATGCTGTATAATTTCAATGAAAATCCATCAGCATTAAAATGATGTTTCTCTTAGACTCTGACCTTTATCTGTGATGGAAAGATAATACGGACCACTTCCTATGATTACTATGAAACGAAATCGGCCAGATAACAGGCATAAGATGCACAGAGATTGTGAACCTTCACAAGTGTTTACCTATTGGCTAGGTGTGTCTTTTAGCACTCTGCTTTGGCCAGGGAATATTGGGGAGATGTGTAGGGCTCCCTCTTACAGAGGGCAGACTGGAGTGAGGGTGAAAGGGCAACCTGGTCTGGCTTTGGTACAAAGAAACCACATGGATCCTTGAGAGAGCCAAGGCCTGGCAAACACAAACAGACCTAATTACATGCCCGGAGTGTGAGGCTTTCCCATTCATTTCAGGAAGACCTGTTTTCTTTTAGTGGAATTTCCTAAAAGGATCGTGCCTGTGGATAAACTGACCCACTTGTTTTCTTTTTTTCTTTTTCTATAATTGAAATGGTATGCAAGTCATCATTTGACTTCCTCTCAGTCATACCAGGATGGTCTGCCCTCATTGGAATCAGCATAACTTCCTCTGTGGTCATGTTCTAGGATATTGCACATTCTCCAAAGATTCAAGTTTCTCCACAGGATGCATTTTCAGAAAAATAAAACCAAGAAACATGACTTCAAATAAACTGCAAGAGCACATATTAATATTGGAACCAGAGACCCAATCTTGAATCGGCTGTAAAACACTTTTAATAAACAGTTTTAATTCTAACATAGCTGAAGACATAAACCATGTCAGAAGTCCATTTGCATTTTTTCTTTAATAAGTAAAGAAATGAATAGCCTATTTCATGTAATTCTGGGATTTTTCACAATTTCATTTTGTGTTGTTTCAGTGGCATTAGTAAATAAGTGCATTTTTGTGACCTTTATGGGAAAGAATCTGCATCATCCTTACTTTGTGGTTATATGAGAAGATGCTGATAATTCATTTAGTTAAAAATACAAACAAACAAACAGACAAACAATGATCCCCTACCCCCAAGAAAGGAAAGAAAAGCAGAGACTACCTATGGGAGGAGGCTTCCCTGGGGAATGTTGCCTTAGTTCTTTGTCTAGGGTTGGATCTGTGGAAGCTTCCTCGGTCATGATTGCATACCTGTTGGTTTAGTCCTTGTTTAGGTCTTGTTAGGCACTCATGTAGTTGAGACCTTAAGGATGAAATTTCCGTGACATGTTTAGGAGATGCAATCTCACTGAGACATTCTGTTGCTTTGACTCCTACCACCTTTCCATCTTATCTGTCCTGCGTGATGCTCCCTGAGTCTTAAATGCAGGAATATTACATGCAGGAATAGTGATGTTAATAGCTAGACCAGTTGGGGATGAACTAGTCTTAAAATCATACATGCAAGTAGAATTATCATTATTCTGACTGAACAATTTTTTAAAGTTAGGAATACAGGCACATACATATAATAGTGATATACATACATATATATATTGTGTGTATGGTGACTGAGGAATATTAAACATATATATTCATATATAAATTGTATATATATATATCTATAAATAAAACCGATTTTAAAAAAGAGGCAGAGGCCTTGAACTTGGAAGACATGGGGGTGACAGTGGACTGAGTACATGATAAGAGTTGTGGAGTAAGAGAAAGGGGAAAATGATTTAATTATAATTTAATTTCGAAATGTATTTAAAAATACTAAAAAGAGACAGCAAAGTTCCTTTAAATATCTGAAGCAATAGCAAAGATTAAGTCCTTCTTAACTTTTCATTAACATCTTCAAAGAATTTTCTTCATATTTTTGTTTGCAATACTGGGGTGAAAGTGTGTAGTATAAGGAATAAAAAAATGATATATTTTCACACATTTATCATTAAATTTGAGTATTTAGTCATGTCTGTGCCAGATATGCCTTCATAATTACCTATTATACAATTCTCAAGAATTGATTACCAGAAAAATATATCTAATAAATAGTACATATTTCACAATAGTATAATCTGTTTAATAAATAAATATACACTACAAAATTGTTCTAGTCTTTAAAGGATGATAAATACAACAAAATCCCTAAGCTTTTCTTTTAAAGAACTAAAAGTTACCAAATAGCAACATCACCAAATTGCCATCACACACAATACATTAGTATTCTTACTTTGAAGCAGTTTTGTTCGAATAAATCAATAAAGATGAGGAATTTGCAGTAAAACTTAACATATTATCATAAATATGCTAGAACATTGATTTGTTTTCAACCTTTTATAAAACTTATCTAAATAAAACTTTAAAGATTTGTTATTTTAATATTTTGAGTGATAGCCTAAAAAATACCATTCTCAAATTTGATGTATTGTTCAATTTTGAATCACTTCTTGTCAAGCTCATAGAACGTTAAGAATAGAAAATAAAGTATGCAGTGTTGTGTTTACTGAAAATAGTCAGGTTTTTAATTAAAATTTCGAAACATGATGAGATAATAGCTTAGAAAATTCTTTAAAGCCCGCTTCCTTCCCTTGCACATTTTTTCCACATTTCTCTGCCTCTTGATTTAGCCTCAGTTTGATGAATTCTGCTCCTGTCTGTCCCAATTTCCTCTTCCAGTGTCATTGCATTCTGAGCCTGGTGGGCCTCAATGGGGATATACTGCTGACTCGGTAATCTGGATTCTCTGTGCACAGCAAAGCAGGAGATTTACCCAGAGAAGTAGATACCATGACAATGCCTGTAACCATGGTGTGACTGGCCCCCCTGACATGGCTCTCAAAAGCTTTCCCCCTGTGAAGACAGAAGCCCGTTTGCAAATTAATTAGTTTCTGGCAGCAGCTTGATTGTTGACCCAGGGTTTGTAGAGTGGAAAAACAATCAGATTAGTGTGCTCAGGGTAAAAGACCAGTGCCTACTTGCATGTGGCTTGCTCAGCTATTGAAGCTCTGAATGAAGTGAAACAAATTCCCCTCTGAGAAGGCTCAGCAGAGGTTAAGTATGATGAGCCCGGAGATCCCCAACAGCAGGGGCTGGGGAATTAACGGATTTTAGCCAGAGAAATGTGGAGGAGGGGAATTGATGTCATTGAACGTTAATGGCGTGGGCAGTTTCATAAGAAACGGCTACTTTATATTCTAATAATCGTGAATATGAGGAATAGGTTTACAATATTACTGAATATTGTGTGTAGGCTTGACACAAATAATTTAGTTCAGGAGCTTTTAAAGTATAAGGTATTGACTGCCATCAAGATGACCTGATGATATTCAAATGAAAAATGATATAAAATAACTTGTTTTTCAAGTTTGATAAAATATACAAATATCCTACTAGTGCCTGAAGTATAATCTTTAGGTATCTTATAAAATCTAATCAAAGAAATGAGTCAAATAATGATTCAGAGATATATATTCTTCTCTTTATTTTTATATATTTTAGTCCAGACAATTATGCCTAAAAATATTATCGGCAAACATTCTAAATAAAATGTTTGATAATTAAGTTTTATCTTAATAAAATACATTATATCTCTTTTTATATTTTACCTAACATTTTAAGCCATGTATAATTTCCTTTGCCTAATAGGAATTATAGATATTTCCCTACATAACATGCTATCTTATACCTATTACAATGTTTTCCCATTCTTAAAATTTACATCATAATTTAAAAACATGCTAAATCCCGGTTTGCTGTTTGCCAAGTCGTTTATCTTGTAAATAACTCCCATATTGTTAAATGTTACCATAATCAACTTGGTTGGTACTCAGTTTATTATTATTATTATTATTATTATTATTATTATTATTATTACCTTTAGCACTCCCCCAGTGGATGTTCAGCATCCCCACTGTGAGTCTTGGAAACTGTGAAAGGCATGTTTGTATTTATCATATGCAGTACCACCCAGCTGCATGGTTCTGTGTGCATTAAATAAGAACCTTCTAATGAATCTGCCTCATGAGTCCTGCAAGTAAACAATATCAGTACATATAAGCCCCCCTATAATTCTCTATGTGAATACTGGAAGAATTCACTCTATGTCTTCTATGTTCACATGATTTAAAGGAAAAGTTAGCAATGTTCCATGTTGTTTCTCTGAGGCTGGGTGAAGTGGTCTGTGTGGGTACCTGGAGAAGAATGTAGTATCCTGGAAAAGCTGTAATACAGTGGTGCTGACAGGCTCCACACCCGACACATGGCACCAAAGACAGTTTCAGATAGCATTGCTTTCCTGATCTCCCAAACTATTCTTCTTTATTTAATAACTACTTTTGTTATATGAAACACTTAGTATGTTAGAGCTGCCAATAAAATCACGTTATATTTAACAACATTACAAGGTAATATAAAAAACAAGGGACAAATTTAAATTTGTTTTTAATATTAATTTAGTTCTAACGTGTATAATACTAATTAAGTGTACCATTAAAATTATAGTCTTCTAACATTGTCTAGTATGAGAAGACGGTGACTGCCTGCATAACTCTAGGAAAACCATTTTTTTCTAGTTTCACATAAGTTAATTTTTAAATTTTTATACAAGGAGATATCCATCCATAAGCCTTGGAGTGGTAAGACACTGGGAGTTTCTCAAGATGAGATTTCACCTGTGCCTTAGATGAGCAAGATAGGGAGCTGGCATAAACTGCGTGCAAATGTCCCTTCCTTTTACAACAAGCAAACTAACAGCAAAATGTACTTTCCTCAGTTTTATATTATGAAAGTTGTAGATTAATTAATTTACATAATGCATTCAGAAAAGTGACCATAGTCACAAAACATAAATAAAACCAACAAAATTTAGTCGCCATTGACATTATTTTGTTCGTAAAACTTAGGAAAATTCCTGAAGGTGCATGAAAAATATCTACATGCACCAAATCACCATACATCATACCACGTTGAATACAAGCTTCACTGTGATCTGTCTCAAGGAAACTAGTGTCAAGACTTAAACCAATGCCTTTTCCTTAGACTGAGACTGTAGGATTTCTTTTTAACAATGCCCACACATTTTGATGACAATCAGCCTACCAACCTTTACCATCCAAGGAAAGGATATTGAAATTGCTCTCCTGACAATACCACTAAGGTATGGCTATGTATATTAGGTGCTCTTACAAGGAACATCTCAAGGTATAATATTTCAGCAATCATTTGAGTGAAAGAATTAGACAAGCCTCTTCTATCTCAAGTATAAGTAATACACTGCTTATCCCACGGGCTTTTGTATAATACATGTGTGTTACATTTGAATTTGAATGCATTTGATATTGCAATTATTTATAGTCTACTAATAAACAATGCTATCCCTTTGAATACAAGTTATAATTTCTTGGAGTAATTTAATAAATTAGAAGGACACAATGTGCTTCATTAGGAGCATAGTCTTCATTATTTTACATGATGATTTGTTAAACGATAACTATTTTAGGATTTAATGTGAGCTGACAGCATAAGGGAGCCATCAAAACTGTTCCTCTTCAATGTGTGTATAAATGTGTCTACGTTCATGTTAGCCAAATACTCTTTTTTGTTCCCTTAAGGACTGATTATAAAGGATTCTAGGGCTTCCACATCAAAGAGAGCCCCTCTTTATATATCCATAAAATACTAACAAGAATGTGTACAGAAAATTGGTGACAGCAAGTTGAATTTTTCTTTTGTTTTTTACACAGCCTCTTTAGTTCGCCATATAATATTTAAATTGCACAGTTTTGTTTTCAGTTTCTATGCTGTCTTATGACCCATTTGCAAATTACTGAACTTTTGTATAATTTGTCCTAAAAGTTAAGCAGTTCCAGGGCTGATGTCAACCTGGTGTCAAACTTCCACAGATTTAGTAAAGCCATACTAAGAAAAAAAATGAACCAGTTAAACCTATCAGCTAAAGCATAGAACCCAAATCTTTAATCCCAGCATCTAGGAGGCAGAGACATGTAGATTTTTTTACTCTGAGTTAGAAGCCAGCCTGGTCTCCATAGCTAATTCTATAATTCTAGACTCTGGATGTGTGTGTGTGTGTGTGTGTGTGTGTGTGTGTGTGTGTGTGTGTGTGTGTGTATGCACACAAGTGCATGAATTCTGAAGACAGAAAATAAAACATGCTGGTTATCAATATAGTAGCAAAATAGTGCTTTCTGTCAGGAAAAGTCTTCTGTCATATGGAGTCTTCCTGTTGTTTTATTCCTCTTTATTTTCTTTTAAAAATAAAGGAAGAATATAATATCACACCCTTCACAGTTTATATAAATGTGAGTACAGGCCACTTCGATCAAGTAGTGGTATCTAAATAATAAAAATTATAGTATAATTACCTTGTAAAAGCCTAACATGATTACATAATCATAAGTCTTAAACACAGAAACTTTATTATTTGTTTCTACAGTAGTACCTGCATTTATTTTCTTCCTTGTTCAGATGACAGTAATGGTCATGTCTAGAAGGCCATTGGCATACTGTCTGGGTGAATCAGGAACAGAAGAAACAACGGCGGAGTGTTCAGAACTCATACCGTATTCTGCGTACCGTGTTGTCATTTGTAATGATGTTCAGAGGGAGCATCAAAGAGCAAGCAAGCAAGCCATGTCATGGAGTATTGACAAATTTTGACCACAGTGGTCCTTGTTACTGATTTTATAATCTTAATTTTATATAAAAATGCACTGCCCAATTGATTGGTCCTGTCTAGAAACAACACATTAGGTGCTAAATAATTTTTCCTCCTCAAATCATATTCTGCAGGTAAGGTGTTATTAAGTCTGTTATTTAAAGAATATTCTGATACTAACAGGAAAAGGAAATTTCTTCTGACAACCCTTTTTTATATGGTGTTGGTATTGAACTCATGGTCAAGTGCATGATATAAGAGACACTCAAACACAGACCTACAATTCCCTTTCTGGGATAGCATTTTAAAACAGTGGTAGAAACTGGTAAGTAAGCACTTTTGCAATTATTTGAGATCTTTAAAGGGTCCTGGGATGTGGAAGCATAAGAGAAAAATTAAGTTTCTAAAGAACATTACTATGTTATTTGGGGAAAAGTCTAAAAGCAAAACCAAAACAAATCAAAAAGAGAGTGAAGAAAGAAAATGAGAGAAGGGGTAAGGAACAATAATGCCTAATGGATCACAATTTCCTAATTACATAATAACTGTAAAAAACACATCTCACAACAAAATGTACATTATAAAAAGTTGAAATAAATACCGGTGAACTGTGATATGAAATTTTCTGAAGGGTTAACCTCCAGATTTGTAATGTAAGTTAGGTTTCATATATACTTAAGTATTTCATCTGAGAGTTAGAGATAGCGAAACTTTATTGGAACAAGTCTTAATTCCCAAGGCTTCTCAGATTGCCATTTTATAAGTGGCCATATGGTTGTCAGTAAAAAACAATTAAGATACTATGTAATACGATATTTGAGAGGCAATAGAATTACATTATTAATAGGAAATTAGGAACTTTTGCAAGAGATTAACCTATCCATTTCAAGTACTATTTATCAATTTTTAATGAGTATCTTCAGTTTCCTGAAACTCAGTTTCATCTCTTTCAGTGGCATTTCTGTTTATCTGTATATAGTTAGGTGTATTACCTTAAGTATTAGCATAGACTATTTTTCCCAGTTCCACAATGCCTGGTTACTGCCATATTTTTATGAATGTTAAATATATGTTATAAAAATAATTTGTTATAAGTAAATGCTCTATACTTTTTAGGCCCCACTATGTTACTCTAGGTGACTTCTATTTTCTGCATGCAGTGTGCACTCACTAGGGACTGAGGCTATAAGAGAGCAAAGCTGAGGAAAAGAAATCTCAGCCTTCCACACAGAAAGTGAAGAACCCAAGAAGAAATTAGCACTTTTGTTAGGTCATCAGCATGTGTTTACAAAATGCCTTTGTATGTATTATAAGCCCATAAAGTAAAGGATACATACATTCTAGTGAAACAGTTTCTTTACCCATTTGATTTTCATGTTCTCAAATAAACATCAGAAACTCTACTCAAGACTTGACTAGCAAATATTGCAAAGACATACAGCTTATGAGCCAGGCTAATGTGTGTCCAAGTACCCAAAGTTCTTTCCTAGTAAGTATTTTTAAGAGATGGCTTAAAAAGAAGAGAAACTGAAAATTGGTTTTAGTTTGAAAAAAAATATAGGAATCAGCGAAACTGTAAGTAATATGACTACGTACTTTAGAAGATAATATTTCACTGATAAACAATCCTGATCAGATTAAAAAAACTAATGAAATCCAGAGCAAACACTGTAACACAGCAAGGAGATTGCTTAACAGAAAGAAATGGATAAAATGGAAGAGAATGGTAAATATCATTCTTTTCCACTCAACAGACATTCTATAAATGGTGTCTTGCACTGTTACAGAAAATGTGGTCCTTTCTGTGTTTGAGCCTTAAAATCAGCACAGAAAACAAAAATTAGTGGATCATAACCAACATTTGTAGTTATACACACAGAGAAGTTTCTAAGTATATAATTGTTTCATCTTGTTGCACAGTGTTCTTTTATTAAATTGATTGTTTATTAAGGATGAAGGAAAGTTAAAACAATATGTTATGACTTCATTTCTTACAAACTTCAACATCATAAATGACTAAGCATAATTACTGGTTTTAGAACCGTTATATACTAATTGGCAGTTTCTCTCATGAAATTATTACATACCAGTGGTCATTGGTAGTTTCTATAATTAGAGAATCCTGAAAGTGGGTGTCAGTTAGGAGGCCTGGGCAGTCTATGGGGCCTCTGGTAGTGGATCACAATTCATCCCTAGTACACGAATGGATTTTGGGAGCCCATTCCCCATAGAGGGATACTCTCTCAGCCTAAACACACAAAGGAGAGTTTAGGCCCTGCCCTAAATGATGTGACAGAATTTGATGATCCCCCATGGAAATCCTCACCCTCCATGGGGAGCAGAAAGGGGCTCCGTGGGGGGCAAGGGAGGGGGGGAGGGAGAGGTTACTGTGATTGACTTGGCAAACAAGCTTGTTTATAATAAAAAAATAAGAAAAAATCCATTTCCTAGTATTGGGGGACATGTTATATAAATCTACAAGTCGCATTAATATTATTTTATTTGTCTTTTGTTTTTATTTAATCTCTAACCTCATTGTCTGTAATATCTTACAAAAGAGTATATTTTGAAAGTTTGGGATTTTATTTTTGTCACCTATGACATTTCTTATCATATTTCCTATGAATTTATTATAATTAATGAGATAGTATTATAAAATTCAATAGTGTATTGGTCAGAAATAAAAATTACTGACGTTTTCAATAATTTTTCAGTACCTCATGTTACAATAAGTATATTAAAAAGCAAACTTAAATTATGCTTAATTTATATTAAAGTCATTACGTGTTATTTCTTAGTATTAAAATATAGTGAGGAAAACGTGTTACTTAAATAAAGTTTGAGGTAGCAGGTTTAGGAAACTCTTTTATTACTCAAAATTAAATTATAAAGTATCCAAAGAAACAAATCTCTGTTAAAAATCCAAACAGGAAAAGGAAAAGAAGTAGAACTGGTGGGATATATTCACTGAACAAAGATTAAAAGAAGATCATCATCAGTGGCAATTATAAAATAAATCTATCATTTGTTGGTATTGTTACATTCCTTGTCATCACACTGTATGCTGAACGTTTTAGCAATTAAATATGCTGATGTTTAATAAGTTTGATCTATATAGACAAAATGTTGTACTGTAGAAATCCTCTACAGGATAAAGTTTATTATCTTTCAACCGAACACTTCAGAGATCTCCATCTTCTTTCTAAGCCCTGTAGAATGAATCAAGTAATCAAAGTAGTGTAACCTCTGAGAGGTAAAAATATCCACCTCTGAGTGGCAAAGACAAGTCCATGGCTACTGGACCTGAATCCTCAGTTTGTCTTCTTAATATTATTTATTGTAGTTTTATACTGCAAGTTATATTTTCATGTGATTTATTAATATTTTATAATGTGCATGTCCTGATAATTTCAAACATAATACAGAGGAAAGAATTATTAAATACATATATGTTTTGTGAATAAAAGTAACACACTTTTCTAAAACAAGGAAAAGTTCGCCTAAGCTAAAGCCATCTGTCCTACAATGGTTCACAAAACCTGCACACATCTGAAATCACTGAAAACTTACCATTATTACACATCACTACTAATTTAAGCCCCTTGGACTAATTAGTGTTTCTTGCCTTCTGGGGAATGTGTTCAAGGAAGAGTTTCAGATATCATACAGAGCAACTAAACCTGAATGTGTGTTCTATTCAAGATTAAAATTACAATGGAATGGACCAAATTACCAAAATATGTTATATCATTTATTATTAAAGAAGAGATATAAATTGCATGGTATCTCAGGCTTTAGAATTAAAAAAAAATGCCAGGGGTGGAATTTCTAGCAATAATGGTTCAAGATCTATAAAATGAAAGCACCATGGAATATTCTATGATAGCCTGTTTTTGTCAAGTTACCTTAAAATTAGTATGAACTAATTGTCTTCTATCAAATCCCATCAAAATTTGATCAGGAATAATATTTAATTTTAATTCATAAAATAGGCTATAAAACAGTAACAACATTAAAATGTCAAGACAAGATTTTAGTATAAAAATATAATGAATTATTATAAATGTAAAGCCACAAAGTTATAAATATGAGGTTACAACTTAAAATTATCATAGCATAATATTACATTTCAAATTATATTTGTGCAATGTGATGTTAAAAATATTCACTTATATAAAAAACAAACATTTAAAAATTGCATAAATACAACTAAAATTGTCTTACTACGTAGTTTGCATTGATAAGATATGAAAATATAAATGTAATAATGCATGTTAAATAATTAAGAACAGTACAAAAAAGAATAGGAAAGTACAAAGAGCACTAAGTGTGAACTTGAATTACTGTTTATGAAGAGAAAATAAGATATTTCAGATTAAGCAGGGTATGAAATAATGGTTTGCTACAAAACCAATCACTTTAAATTGTTCTATAAGTGGTCTGCTTTTTTGTCTTCCTTTCTTTCACAATCTAATTAGACATTTTTAAAGAATCAAAACTATAACGGCCTCTTAAGGACAAAGCCATAGAAACTCTTAATTATAATGCAGTTAAATGTGTTTCTACTAAGATCCTGACTTTCTGGTATTTTTGAGAACATTTCCTGACCAGAAACTGACAGAAGTGCTGAACCGTCTCTGGTGTTGCAAGCAGGATAATTAAGTTCTAGCTATAAGAACACTCAAGCTATTAAAAAGTTGCCAAAGCACATGTCAAATGCAAGTTGACCTAAATCTTTCCTGGTCCCTGAATCATTATTTCATGCGAGTCACATTCTCTCATGGGTTATCTCCTTCTTCATAGCATGAGCTCCAGGCTGTACGAAGGCAAGGTCCCCTTCCAGTGTCGAAATATTTAATGAACCTGGAGACTGCTGGCTACCCTGGGAAAAGGGTGGATACCCAAAGTATAGCTTCTCCGTCTGTCTTTACATTTTCACAGAGAAAACCATTTTGTGTAACTATATATTCAGAAAGATTAAGCCAATAATTATTAAGATGTGGAAAGTAGTCGTTATTAATGAAACTGTGGCTCAAAATGCCAGTTTTGCAGCATGTCTTACTTCCAGGAAAAGAAATGGGTAGAAATGAAATACATGCCTGGACTTCAGGTAGCTTAATTTGGCACTTAATGATTTCATTGCTTACTTATTTGCTTGCTCATTGTGGAATACAATTTCACTTTATCAACCAGTTTGTCACTGGATTTCTGTAGAAAATATATGATCAATAAAATTGCATGAAACTATTTTGGAAGACGTCAGAGCACAGACAAAGATGGAAGAAATTCTTAAGTTATTCAGATTATATGCAACTATAATATTAAGAATGACAGCACCGGACAAAAACAAAAACAAGGAATGATATATTAATAAGTAACTAATGAGTCTCAGTACAAATAAGAAATGATTTCTTATGTTACAAGAATGATTCTACAATATAAAATCTCTTCAATTAAATGTTGAAAAAGAAAATATATGTATGCTATCCTTTGTTCAAAGTTTAAAGATAAGATGGTTCATTTGAACACATTAACTAAGAATAAATAAAAATGTCTTAACATAATATGAAGAAATAGTGAGCTGAAATTCAAGTTTTTAATGGATGGAGGGGGACTGTTAATCCAAGTGAAATTGCTACAATTAATAAATATACATAAGTGTGTGTGAGCTGTATGTCAGCCTTTTGGGGTCTCTGTTCTCAGTCTTAAGAGTGAACGAAGAATGGCAGCAGGAATAGGGAAAAGGAGGTACTCGTGTGTTTTCCTTCCTTCTCAGTGGGATTTAAACCATGGTCGTGCTGATTTTTTCTTGGTATATGCATGCCAGTGTGTGTGTGTGTGTGTGTGTGTGTGTGTGTGTGTGTGTGTTGGTTCCATCATTAATTGTTGAAACTTAGAAAAAATAAATCACTCACAAACTCATTTAATAAAGCAGAGTAAGCACACTGTCTAAAACTGTGATGGATTCTCTGGCAAAGGGAAGAAAAACGTGCTTTAATTTCAAATGAGGTGCGTTAGAAACTGCCATGTTTCTTGAAACTCTACCAATTTTCCTTTAAAGGATGGTTTTAGTATTGTCATTGGTTAAGTACAATTATATGAATTACCTCTTATCAAGGGGCTTTCTCAGCAGGAAGCTCAGTTTTCATAGGAATAAACTTTGCCAACATTCTCTTCTCCAAGCTCAGAAAAATTTTATTTACTTTATTTTAGAAAGTATTTTCATTGTGACTTTAGATTCCATTTACTGCCCAATTTTTTCTTTAAAGCAGACTATTTTATTCAACTATCAAATAACATATAAGTGCATGTTTATATTTCCCCCAACCATTTGCAAGGTTCTATAAATTTTGGAGGGTATAAAGTATGACTTAAATCTTTGAAATCCATGAATGAAATAAATGACCAAAAGGAATGTGAGTGTGCCTACAGACATTTCTGACATCATTTAATTTTTGTCTTCCTAGAAATTACTTACTGTGTGAAATTCTATTTCATTTGGTCAAATGTCTAAATCATCTTCTCTAATCCTAGACTACTTTATACTCAACTCAAAAGCACAGCACGAATGTTGAAAGGGTAGCTAAGAACATTCATAGCATGAATTTAGTTATTGAAGGTCTAGTCCCTTCACACATACTGTAGCTTCCTACATGTATGAAGTCATAAAGACATAGAATTAGAGAAATGAAACACCAATAAACATTATAGTTGAGGTACCTGGATTAAGTGTAAAGTTATCAAAAGATTTCTCCTCTCCATACTTAGCATTATAAACCACAGATGTCTGAATGATTGCACACAACGTTCTTGAAAATGTCAGCCCTCACATTATACTCACACAATCTGAGCCTGGGAGAACCCACTCCAAAGCTCAAAGATTAGAAGCATAATTATGTCATTCCCATAAGAAACTATTGAAGAGTTGCTTGGCCGATAACTATTTAGTACCAAAAAAAAAATTCCCCATACAAGTTGAGAGGAGAGATGCACAAACCACAGTTTAGAATAAAATAGCTGCAAAGTATCGAAACATAAATGGTAGCATTTAAATTTTGATCTTAACTTTGGGATATCCACTTTAGTACTCCAAGAATTCTTAAAACCCGTCTTGTGCTCAGCCCTCTGATTCTGCAATTTCCTGTGCTCAACATAATGGAAAAATAATTTTATGGTGACCTGACAAGATTAAGTCAATTAACAGATTTAAAATTAAATATAAACTTTACAAGCCTTACTGTTTAAAAAATAACCCCGCAAACACTATGCATCACTAGTTTATTTTTGAAAAGTGATTTGAGTACCTGGCAAATTACATTATGCAAGTGTGCTTTTTTTAACCATAAACACATGCATAGGAATCAGTGCAATTGAGAGTCCTGCTAAGTTGTAGGGTTAAGTTAAATGTCCCAAATTCCCATTGAGAAAGGGAAACAGCACTTCTTCATCCAGTGCACAGTGGAGTGTGAACACTTCTTCATCCATTGCACAGTGGAGTGTAAGTACTTCACCCAGTGCACAGTGCAATGTGAACACTTCACCCAGTGCACAGTGGAATGTAAGTACTTCTTCATCCAGTCCACCGCAGAGTGTGAACACTCTACCCAGTGCACAATGTATAAATTAGTTTTTGACAAGTAATCATCTGTTAATACTGTACTCTGTGCAGACTTTGTTAGGAACCTATTTATTAAAGGTCTAGCCCTGTAAATGAAATTTTGATTCCCCTAAGTCACATGGCTTACCTGTATCTGTATGGACAATGATACCCACACATTGCTGCCGAACTTCTAATTTATTTTAGTATTTCCCTCTTTATGGCTGCCTCAGCTTTGTTTTGTTTTGTTTTGTTTTGTTTTAAAGGGGCTTTCCTTGCATTTGCGGGTGACTTCAGCCTTCCACTACCACTTTCAAGAACACATTTGTCATCTTAATTAATATTCTTCTAAAATCAGTACTGTTGAAAAAACAGTTGTGGTTTTATAATGAAACAGAAGTAAAATGAGCTAACAGTAAAATTATTCCTAGATACAGTAGTATTTACCAAACTACTTGTATTAGTTCTACTAGGCTGTTTAATCATTGTAATATCCCCATATTTTCACTTTATGAAGGAAATATCAAGAGCTAATAAGCATGATTACTGCCGTGCAGTTATACCTCCAGAAACTAGGTGAAGACAGGCCACTAATACACAGGTATACAGATATACTAGTACATTAGTACACAGGTACACTAGTAAGGTAGTATTCAGTAAAGTTCAAGAGTTGTCTTAAAATAATTGATTTAAGAACTAGGGAAGATTAAAGCTAGATGGTGCACCTTGTCTTGCAGAGCTAAGTGAAGGGGAAAAATGCTTACCGTCGAAAAGGTTAATGTGGAATAGGAGGACAGCAAATACAGAAATGAAAAATCAATGCATTTGAAGAATTCACCAAAAGTGTTTTTGGAAGGTAGGAAAAGTAAATTCAAAACATCATCACAATAAACAGTGAGAAATTCTGGGCTCTGGGATGCAAGGGTAATAGGGCACCAGGGAGATTTGAAGGGAATTGAGCCTAGAGTTGCATTTGGATAGTGAACAATTTAAAGGCATTTGATGAAGTCTCCATTTTTCAGTCTAGGAAATCCTTCATAGTCTGTGCATGCTTGCAAACTTGCCATATCAACATTGTAAATTGGTGAGTGTGATGGGATGATTGGAAGAGTGTGGGCTTTGTAGAGGATAGACCAGCATATTTTACAAAGCGGGTGCTTTAGATAGAATGTGTGAATTAACAGGAAATATACTCCCTTCCTCCAAAAAGGCATTGAGGAAGAAATGACTGAAATTGGAAAATAAAGATGAAAAGATGAAAGTGGAAAACTATTCTTTCCTCAATGACAGTGTTCATAAGAAAAACAACGTCATTAATGTGGTCTGACGTGTATGGCTAAAGGCATGACACTGCACAGTTATGGTTTTGATAACTTCACATGTTTATGCTAATAAGTCCAATATCCCAAAGGCTTTTACTTCCTCAGCTATAATTTCCCTTTGGATGAGGAATGCTGCAGACATCTGCACTAGTTATGACCACTTAGTTCAAATAGTCCTAATGAGTTATAGTAGAAAGCAGTAGGCCCTCCCACCAGCTTTTCATTAATGTCAAAAACAAGTATCTTAATTCATATAGTACAGCAATTAGCTCTAATGTGCAATGCAGAGCTCACAGTAGAATAATAGGTGCAGACAGTTGATGAGGCTTGAGGAAGGAGAAAGGGCTTGGCCCTGTTCACGTCTGTCAGTTACGAGCTTGTACTTTGACATCTTCAGGATCTTAATCTCTTTCAGGGTGATTGCATATGAGATTGATGTACATTCCACACAGGGCGCTTGAAAATCCACAGTACCTGTTGCTTTCATTTACTTTCTCTCTTGTCTTCTTTGGAATCCTCCCTCCTCTTGCCATGATGTGGCTGATCTTAAACCTTCCTGGGGTTAAAATATTCCAAGGGCTGCTCACAGCTACCCAGCCAGCTCAACTTCAAAACTTTTTCCAGGCCTGTTCCTTGGCAGCCAGATGCCTCTCTATTCCACAGCCAAAAATGATATATCTACTCTGCTTATGCTGTTAGCAAGGAATGTGGGATGACCTTAAGCTACATGCCTTGCATTCTTGATGTTCTGGACCTTGTTCCTGGTCTGCTGGGTCTTTGGGACTTGTTTGCCCTTCTGGATAAAGCTAAAGGAAGACAGCCGTCACTTTTGCCTGCTATTCTGGTTGCTGGCTCTCATCTATGATGACTATTCCCTTTTAGCAACTTCCCAGCTAGATCCTTGGTAAATGTTTTGATTCCATGGGCTTCAATACTGGAAACAATGGAGTTTTATTCCTTAGATAATTTACAATGGGCCTTGACTTCTCTCAGTTGTTGCTAAAGGGTTTATAGCGTCCTTATCATCCTGTGTCTAATTCAGCTTGCTTTGCTAGCTGTAAAAGTTTATGTTACCATTAACTTTTAAACATTTATACTTTGTAGGATATTTCAGAGTTTTATAAACACCACTGTAAATTAATAGCCACTAGCAGTTTTGAAAGTCCATGGAATGCTTTAGAGAGACATAGGTAGAATTACATTATCCTCTTTTAAATTCTCCAAACACTCCTCGGAGATAGCTATTTTCTGACAATTGGGGAAACTGAGGCAATTTGACCTTAACTCATATTTTATTCTTGGACATGAAGCAGGTCCCCATATGTAATTCTGGCTAAACTGTGACATGTTTTGTAGCCTAGGTGAGCTTTGAATTCATGTTCCTCCTGCCTCAGCCTCTGAAATGTTGGTATTTTAAGTCTACACCAACATGTGTGGCCTGTTTGACATCTCTTAACATTAAAAAAAATTAGTAGGTTTTTAAAAAAGCCTGGCTTATACCTAATTTTGTTTAAGTCTTGGTGTCAGTAGGATCACTTTTTAAATTTTAAGAAAATAGGAGTGTGAATTTATGTTATGTGAATCACCAAGCTTTTAAATCCTCTCTTTCCTTTTCTTAGCTGGGCCATCAATAATTGGGAGAACAGTGTTGCTTGTGTTTTTCCTTTATCTGCAGGCACATTATGCTGCTCTACTCAGAAACCATTGACATATTTTCACTAGAAGTGTCTGAGAGTTCCTTGATGTAACACTTACTTGGCCTTGTAGTACTTGTGCAAGAGAGATTACAATCACTAATTCTGTTCCTTTATACACAGGAATTATATACAATTTGTATCCTAGAAAACAACCAATAACTCTCTTTAAAATGTACAGATACTCCAAAACTCTAATTAACATATAAATCATTTTCAGAAGAAAATGGCCATGGTTGATAGGACTTGTCGGTTGAGGAGAAATGTCCAGCCAAATGCTGGCCAAAAGATGGACATACTGAAGATTCAAATGGATTCCAATGCTGAGAGCAGCAAACCTGCTCATTATTTAAATAAGCTAAAGCTCTCAAATGAATCATAAATGTAACGCAGCACGTGGCCTGTGCCAAGTTGTCATTTTCATTAAGTGTGAGATTGCACCTGAAGGACAGCTTAATTTGCAGCTGCTAAAAATATTTCAACAGAGTGGTACTGTTAAGAGTGGCAGGTGGTGCCAACCGTGAATTTTGCAAGAACTGCCATCTGTGGGATGAGATATGGAAGAATGTCAATGGGGTGGTGACAGAGATAAAGATGAAGAGAAAACACTGTTGCATTTGTTCAGCATTTATCGAGACTAAAGATTCCATGCTTCACAAAACAGCATTGGCCCAAGATTACTAAGTAAGATTGTTTACTTAGCTTCTACCCTGTGCCCAGGGCATTGCAGAAGCTACCACAGTATCTGTAAAGACAAAGTCTTATCCCCAGAGGCACACCAGTTAAGCTACCCAAATGAGAGAAGGCTTTCCAATTCTATTTACTTTTCATGCTGTTTATCCTGAAGCTTGAGGCTGGTGGGATGGATGCACTTTGATCTCGTTTGAATGGATCTTGCCATCTTCTTTTGATGTTTAGGTTTCAATACACATTCACAGCAACTTTCTGCCTCGCATCCCAAGAAACTAGTCTGGAGTGTGTGAGGTTGCCAATTTCCTCAAACTTTCTCACTTGGGAGTTTGCAAACTTCACAGAGTAAAGAACATTTAAAGTAAAGTCACTAGTGAAGTTAGAGCTTTACATCACTAAGAGTCTTTTTATTTATATGTGTTAGTTTCAATGGATTTAGATACAGGAAAATCAAGAATTCCTGTCTGGAAAATGGCTTTTTCCCTTTTGCTTTAGTGGTTTACAGGACACAGACTTAAAAAGAATACAAGTCAGTTGACTAATGTTTTCCCTTCTGTGTTCCTTTTGATGGGAGTAGCTGGACAGAGTAGCATTCTTTTGTGAATGCCTTGAAAAGTCTTAGATTCCTAAAGAGAATTCACAAAGTAGCAAAGCAGGACCATTGAAAGGAGCTTGGTAAACTTTTGCCTTGGAGGATTTGGTGGAAGGCAAGCTGGTCCTCATCACAATGGCAATCTCTGACTGCGACATATGTGTTGATTTTAGCTCATAGGAAAAATGAATATGTTTCCGGTTATTTTAATCTTGATGAAATCTAATTTTGAAAAAAATGACAAACAGAAAATTAATTTTACTTCCCAATTATTTAATGCAGATCAAAGAGGAAAAGCTTTTCCTAACTTCAAAGAACTTATACAAACTTTCAGAAGAGCGTCTTGAAACTCGTTTTTGGGTAATAACTTTTCAAAGTAGTTTCAGTTAAAGAAGCATGCTTATTCACTTTTTATACCCAAAGAACTAACCCATTTGAATCATGAATTAGTTTTAGCCATCAAAATAACTTAAGCAAGTCATGTTAAGGATAAAGGAAACTATTTGTAGTGGCACATGCTCTTATGCTTTGGTAAAGATACAAGGAGGTAGTATCCTGAGATCAAGGCCAGCATTGGCTATATCTTTTGCTTCATCAAATGGCTCAATAAATGAAAGTATCTTCCAAAAAACGTGTCAATCAGAGCAAAGTCCATAGGACCCACTCGTATTTGCTCGTATTTGAATATGAGAACTAACTCTGACAAATTGTCCTGTGACCTCCCCTAGCACAGATACAAATGTAACATTAGAAAGAAAGAAAATGTGATTCCTTTTTTTAAAATTCATTTTACTTACAGAGATTCGATCATTCACTCACCAAATCAATTTTTGTGTTTTTAATTATATACTGTATATACTGAAACAATATTCAGCCACAAAGAAAAATAACAGGAGCAACTAGAAGGAAAAAAAAAGGAAACAAGTGATGAGAAGAGTTTTATAGTTTCTAATTATGTTATATGTACCAGGTGCTAGAGAATGGGTTTGCTTTGGTCACTGTTCTATTGCCATGAAGAGACACTAAAACAGTGGCGACTACTATAAGAGAGTGCATTTGATTGGGTCTTTCTTACAGTTTCAGAGGTTTAGTCCATTTTCCTCATAGCAGGAAGCACGGTGGCAGAATGCAGGCTGACAACGGAGCAGTAGCTGAGTACTACATCGTAACTCATAGGCAGAAAGAGAGACTCTGGACTTGAAATGAGCTTTTGAAACCTCAGAGCCCACCCCACAGTGGCACACTTCCTCCAACAAGGCCACATCTCTTAATACTTTTAATCTTTTACACATAATCCCACTTTCTTTTTTATATAATAATTAGTTTATTTAACTTTTTACACATGTTTCTCCTAGTCCCATCTCCCTCCCCTCCTCCCCTGGCACCCCAATATCCCCAACCTTCACCCCACTCCATTCCCCTCCACTCCTCAGAGAGGGATTTTCAGGGTCTGTCATATCATCCCAGGCAAGGCCTAGATCCTCCCCCATGTGTCCAGGTTAAGAGAACATCCCACCATGTGGAATGGGTTCCCAGAGTCCATTTGTATGCCAGGAATAAATACTGATCTGCTCTCCAAGGTCCCATAGATTGCCGAGGCCTCCTCACTAACACCCACGCTTGAGCGGGGTCGGGGGGTGGGGGTTTGGATCAGTCCCATACTGGCCTCCATGCATTCCCCTTTGTTTAGGTCACCTGCCTCTGTGGGTTTACCCGCCGGGTCCTGATTCCTTTACTCATCACTCCTCTTTACAACTGGGTTCCAGGAGTTCAATTCAGTGTTTAGCTGTGGGTATCTGCCTCTGCTTCCATCAGCCACTGGATCAGGATTCTAGGATGGCATATAAAGTAGTCATCAATTTCATTATGAGGGGAGGGCATTTAAGATAGCCTGTTGGTGTCATTCTTGTAGATCTCTGAAAATCTCACTAGTACCATATCTCCTCCAATGTATAAGGACTCCCTCTATTATGGTATCTCTTTGTTTTCTCCTCTATTCTTACCCTGACTCAAACTTCCTGCTCCCCCGTGTCCTCCTCTCCCCACCTTTTCTCCCCCTCTTATTCTCCATCTCCCTCTCCCCTTTTCACCCTGCTCCCAATCCAATTAGGAGATATCAACTCATTCCCCTTTTCTGAGTTTCCATGCATATCTCTCTTAGGGTCCTCCCTGCTTCCCACTCTCTATGGCAGCGGGATTGTAGGCTGGCAATCCCCTGCTGCATGTCTAAAATCTATATATGAGTGAGTATGTACCATGTTTGTCTTTTTGTGACTGGGATACAGTATCTGGGGAGCAGCATTAACAGGAATCACAAAGTGAAAAGATGAGAATGAGAAGAAAGCATGATGACACGGTTCATCAACATGAGGGACTTCAAGAGAATATGGACTCTCAGAGTGAAAGAACAGTATACGCAGATTAGGAATCCTGACGTAATGGCAGGAGGGAAACTAGATCGGTTCCTTTAAAGGGTGGAAGAATCATCCAGAGACAGGTTTAGAAAATGTACGTATTTAGGGGTTTAGATAACAGGGAAAAAAAGAAATAGTGGTGTTAGATAACTAACAGTTCAATTTCAGTGTCAAGAAGCCTCGAGAAACAACAACAACAACAAAAAAAGCAAAGCAAGCTTTAGAAAACCCCAAATACATTTTCTGTCAATAGGTAGGCATGACCAAACCAAATTTGATAGGATGATATGATATTCTCCTGGTGCGTACAAAGGAAATGGTAGTTCACGAGGTAAAAGAAGCCAGTTGGTGAAACTTGGGAAACAGATGGAATGTGGAGACTGTGCCCTGGTCCTGTGTTTTAATGAACCCAAAACATTCCAACGCTCTCTCAAACAGTATCTGTGGATATGTTTCCTTTTATTAGATAAAGAAATTTATAAGGAAACTAAGTCAAAGAAAAGGGTTGCTGAAGAGGGAAAGATGGAAAAACCCATGGAGTCCCATCTCTGTAGTGACAACTTAGTTTCTTCCTACTTTAAATCACTTTGTTTGTGGATCAAGGGTCTGTATTAGTCACTTTTCTTGTCACTATGTTAAGATACTCAGCCTGAAAGAGAACAGGTTTAATTGTCTGTAAGTTAAGGGATATAGTCCATGCTGACAAGGAAGGTCTGTGAAAACTGTCCTGAGAGTAGCACAGAAATTGAGAAGTAAAGAGACAGGGTATAGGGTGGGAATGGAAGTCTGAAACCTTATTCCTGTTAGACTCAACATGCCAGAGGTTCCACTACACCCGAAACTGGCCTTGCACGCTGGGGACCAACTGTCATAAGCTTGTAGGTAGCATTTTATATTCAACCCGCAGCAAGGGTTATCTCCATTTGTTTTTAGCCAGACTCTTACTAGTCATTTCACCCCCTGCATTTCAAATAGCTTCAAATACTGCCGACTTTCTTCTGTGGGCAATTCTATTGTTCAGGATGTGTGGGGAAAGGAGTGTGTCTTTCAGTCGCAGATGCGCTAAACCGAGGCCATGTTCCATCTCCTCTCCGTTTGGCTCTTGTCCACATACTCTCTCTTTCTGTAAAGTGACTTTCCTTCAGCCACTGGCTTGAATCAGAAGTTTCTTTATTTTCCACGGTTTTGATCATTACCCCACTTATTAACTTTCTACTGGTGAATATAAGCCATCAAATTAATAGATCCCTGTATCCTTCCCTTCATCTTCACTGCCCCTTACTCACCCAGGTCACTTCTGCCTCTGTCTAGTCTCTGCTGATGCTTCAGCTTGGTCTACCTAAGCCCTTCTCCGTTCCGTTCTGTGCTTTTTTTCTCCCCACTTCTCTTATTTTATTCTTTGAAGCAATCAAGCAGCAATAACCCTTCCATATTGTAAGATAGGACAATTACATTTCACATGTTTTGATGTTTCTTCCCACTGAGTGAAGAGATGCATGTCCATGAATAGTACATGATATCTCAAATCTTAGCTCTCTGTCAACCTCTCTGACCACTTCTTCTCCATTTGGTCTTCTCTGTAGACACAGGGTTCTCTGTTGATTCTACCATCTTGCACATGTTTTCCTTCTTTGTGAGACACCCCTTGTCCCTCACATTTTGCTTCCTAGAAAAGGTTTAAGGCATTTCTTTACTGTATTCTTTCTACACTCTTAGTTTGACTCTTTCTTGTGCAGCTTAGGAATTAGAATATTTACCCGTTGCATATTTGGTGACCGCAACCATCGTGAGTACAGAAGATGTGCTGTCGTAATATCTTGTGATCTTCTCTAATAAAAATAGAGTAGATACTTAGAAAGTATTTAATAAATTGATAATATAGATGGTAAGTAATGCATGAAAAATGTATTTGGATAATGAATTGAAAAACAATGTATTCCTTCTCATAAAACTACACTGATATAAAAGCATCAAAATGGCAAAGTAATAAAAAGTAAAGTACTACAAGTATAGATGTTGATGTTTTCTTAAGTTTATACTTGGCCATGAAAGAATGTATTGTAAAATATCTTACTATGTCTCTCAAATTTATTGAGTTAATTATATTCTTACAAACATGGGCCTTTCAATCTAATTATAAATAGATTAATTTTCCACAAGAAGGAATCTAACAAATGGCAGTTAAAAATAGTTACTTTAAATTCTTTGTTAGACCAGAATTTGTAGAAACAACTGCATCAGTATGGAAAGTGACATTTGGCCAACTTCTCCAGCTATTTCTCAAATACTGAAGCAGAACAATGTGTAGGATTTTACCATTTTCCTATAACTGCCTTAGATGACAATTTGCAGGCTTAGTGTAGATTTCCTTTATTATATTAACAAAGTTTTAACTATATGTTAGCATCACATGTTCATACCTAAATTTAAAATCCTCATTTTTTATACAAACTCTTTACAATAAACAAGACGATAGAAACTTATTTTAAATACCTTAATTTAGAGTAAATCACGTTGAAAAGCAAGCCCCTGAAATCTGAAAGGAAAACAACTTCCAAAGATCACACTAGTTCCAAATGAATGGAGTTCTCTTAGATTCAGAATTGTTCTAAATTACTTATACATAAGTAATTTTCACACGGGCATCCCCCCACCTGCCACACACACATACACACAATTCTGAGAGGTGAACCTCATCTGTGTAGTGGTGACTCTTGGCTTATTACAGGAAGACTTAGCATGCCACATTATTTTCTTTGCTATTCCTCATAAGGCATGTGTGTGTGCAAATGTATGGAGGTATCTGATCAAGTAGACTTTTATTCATTAAAACAAGTTCATAAATAGTTATTAATTTAAAGGCATTTATCTTTTAAATATGTTAATGACCTCTAGCTCTAGGTTATTCTATTTTAAAATTATTACTCTATTGTTCTTGCTAACCAGAAATATTTCATGTATTCTACATTACTAGTAGAGTCTGTATAATTAGCCTGATGAAGTGGTGTGTATATTTGTGAAGCACACTGAGGAACACATTATTCCAGAGTGAATTCAAAGGGCTGTCACAAGTATAGAGCACATGACAATATTGATTATTTAAGGCTTAAGATCAGGACTAGATGACACGGAGTTTACACAGATAAAGTTAGTTTCATGGTCTGTGCATTTCCCCTGTCACTTAATTATGGTGTAGACTACTTGATGTATATTTACTGTTATTTCATTGATAACATAATTCATACCGGGTGTGAAGCTTTTTTAGATGTTTGCTCTATTCTAAAAAAGCTTTCTATGAGTTGAACACAGCTTTGCAGCACAATCTATGGTAACACTTTGAAACTATTACACAATTTTAGGTCATGATTTCCATGACCTAAAATTGTATAACCCAGTTATTTACAAAGGTATTTTTTTGAAGGAGGGACTCTAAAGATTGTTGACATACATTCTGCTATTATTAGTAGATTTTATATTGTTTGTCATTTTTCTACTTTTCCTTCTTCACAAATACCTCTTGATTTTTATCACATTTTATAATGTAGTTTAAGCTTGTAGTCTATAACAAAATGTCCTAATTTATATCCTTTGAGGTGGATATTGAGGTAGGTTATAACAAATTTAGATAAGAGAGACAGAGAGACAGACACATACACATTCACATGCAGGAGCATGCAGAGAGAGAGAGAGACAGAGACAGAGACAGAGACAGAGACAGAGACAGAGACAGAGAGAAGAATGAGATTCAATCAGATGAAATAATAGTGCTGGAAAAAGGAAACATAATAGAAGGGAGATGAACTGGGTGTCAATAATTTACCTAATCATGTGATATTTGAAGAAAGACCTGAGTTAAGTAGGATTTGTCATATTTGAGCTTGAGGTTTCCTGAAGGCAGTGTTACCCAGAGGAACAAGATCTAAAAACAGAACAAGCTGTGCATAGCATATTTGAGAATCAGGACTAGTGTTGCTATCCAGAAGAAGGTTGAGATGAAAAAGTATGCAGAAGAAAATATGTGTCAGCACAGAAAAAGTCACTTCTCCTGGTTGTGTTAATTAAGTATTTTGATTTTATTACTAAATGAATAGTGAAGAACATGTAGTTACTGGGAACAAATGTGATGGAGCACCAACTCATTCCGGTTGTTGCATAAAGACATCTGGAAAGTGCCGGACAGTGGTGGTGCATGACTTTAATCCCAGAATTTGGGAGGCAGAGGCAGGAGGGTCTTTGTGATTTTGAGGCCAACCTAGTCTACAGAGAGAGAGAGAGAGATCAAGGACAGGCTCCAAAGATACACAGAGAAACCTTGTCTCAAAAAAGAAAGAAAGAAATATGAAAGGCAGTAAACCAAGAACAGACTGGTTGAGAAAACGTTTAATGGTCTGCACCGTTAGTGTTGACCTTGGAGTTGTGATATGAAGTGGTTATGTATAGGAGTATACAACTAGACAGAACTTAGAACATGAGAAGAGCACAGAATCTCAGAGGCCATCCCGTTTGTTCTGAGTAGTAAAATGATGTTGACAAATTCTGGGTTGGGAACAGGAAAGTGAGTAGGTATCGGCAGTTCCATTGCTTTATATGGATTTCACCTTTGCTCCCCACTAAGCATTTAATGAGAACAGGAAGAAACTAATCAATACTTTTTAATTGAATTTTATACAATAAAGGAAGAATAATCACATGCAGCAACAAGGAACATATTAATATGCGATGAATTTTGATAATCAATAATTAATTTTTCTACATAGTTTTGGTACCCATCATTATCACGCTGAACAAAATTATCTTTTGCTGAGATAATATATAATTTAATTCGCAATGGAAAGCGTGAGGTGAAATGAGCAAAAAAAGGTGAATTAAGAAAGGAAATACTGTCTTAACATATAGCAAAGGGGTCAAAAGAAAGTATAAATAAACTCTATAGAACATCACCATTCATTAAATTGCAGATCGAAAAATACGATGTTTTTCTCAGATCCTAGATTCATCAGTGCTCATCTCATCCCAGAGAGTGACAACCCTGAAGATGACAAAGTGTATTTTTTCTTCCGAGAAAATGCAATAGATGGAGAACATTCTGGAAAAGCCACTCATGCTAGAATCGGTCAGATATGCAAGGTGAGGTAAAGAAAAAAAAAAAAAGGATTGTTCATTCACAATGTAATTTTGTTTTATTTTTTATTTATGTAAAAGAATTTAATTTGTATCTAATGACAAATATTTAAATGTTAAAATGATTAAAATGTATTAAAATTAATTACTTTGGAGAAAGTTACAAAGTCAAACATAGGAATATGATTGGAGATTATGAAGTAACACTTCTTAACAATTGCATTAACTATCATGTTTGAAATCATGGGATACAAACTATTTTCCTCTATGAATAAATATGCGAAAAAATATTGCCTAGAAGAATTTACCTTCTACATTTTCAGATTTAGCAGTTTCCTACACTGCTTTTTGAATGGATATCTGGTGCTGGAATACAGATAAAGCATTGAGTATTGAGAGAAAATTAGGATATCTTATTTTTAAAAATTGATAATTCTATCATGCACATAGGTTCTTATTCAAAAAATACAAGTGTGTGAATGACATGATCTGATATTTATTTTTCTAGAGGAGTCAGTGTTTAATGTGGTGTAATGTTAAATAACAGTGGTATAGAAGGAAAAAAGTCTGTGGTGTCTTTCTGATCTCTTTGTTATTACATTATGATCTGATTATATTATAAAATTATTTTATAGAAGCTTCATAGAAAATCTTCTTTTGAAATTTTGAAATAGAGAACAATATGTAAATCAAGCATAGCTTTTTATTAAAAAATAAGTTTAACAAATTAGCTACAGAGTTATATAAATCTGTATAATAAAAACACTATATAAGCAGAATATAGATTGATGTCCTAATTTTAACAAAACTTATGCAACAATTGTACATAAATATATTTTAAGGGTAAATATATACCTTTACAATTGAATTCAGAGTTACATTTACATTAAAATTAGTTTTTTTGCAATGATAAGATATTTATTGTTAAAGACTTTCTAAAGAATATTTTCTCAATGTATAAATTATTTCACTACTGCAAGCTGTTAAAGTGTTTGGTTTTAATTGCATGGGTTGGTGGATTTGTTTGTCAGTGAAGACAATAGGCAATGCAATCATCATCCACTAAATAGATGCCCTGTAAAGGCTTATTTTACACACAGTAGCATCCCTGTCAGAATGCAGACTTGGTAAGACTCAAAGAAAAATATGGCTCTCTAGGAAGAGGGAGAGCTAGTCTAACCCAGAACAAGCAAACGATTAATAATTGTCCATTAAGTAATAGTATCAGAGTGGAAGAAGAAATTTACTTTAAAATATTTTAATTGCAAAAGATTTGTCATGATATATTTGTCATGTACAGCATATTGCTTAACATTTATAAATGGATAAATCAAAGAAATAAATGCTTTAAATCATATATTTTATTCTATGTGGTAATAATACTTAAGAATCATTCTTAGCAAATTTTAAGACTATAACATGAAAATTACCTATAGCAATCATGCTGTAATTACCTATAGCAATCATGCTGTAAAGTAGATCTTTAAACCTATTCTTCCTGCCTAGTCAAAATTTTCTAACCTTTGGCCAATTTGTCTTCAAATTCTACAGTTCTCAGAGGCTCAGTGGGTCATCACTCTACACACTGCTTTTGTGAGTTCAGCACTGGACTCATAAAACCTTGGAGTCATGTGATATTTATATTAGTATATTCAGCTAAATTTACCTATCATGTCCTCCTGGCTTAATCACGTTAAATGGCTATATAGGTTTTCGTAGTATGTGTATTCCTCATTAGTTAATTTACTCTCATTAATGGACTAAATGTAACACTTAAGGACTACTATGAACATGCCCTTTACTGAACTTTGGACCAAAAATTTGAGCAAAAATATAATAAATAGGATAATAGCTTACATATAGTCATTTGGAATGGTATGACACACTTAAAAAATGATGAGTGGGGAACTTCTTGGTAGCAAGAACAGATGCCTTTTTAAAAACTTTTACATGGAAAAATGAAGAATTACATTCATATGCCTGAAGTTAAGAAATGGAAAATAGAGATATATTTGACACTACTCTGCATGCTTGCTCTATAGAGTAGCTTGTGTTACTTTACAGAATGACTTTGGCGGACACAGAAGTCTTGTGAATAAATGGACGACCTTCCTTAAGGCACGCCTGATATGCTCTGTGCCAGGTCCCAATGGCATTGATACCCATTTCGATGAATTGCGTAAGTGGCTGATGTTGGATGCATAGGACATATGTGAAGTGCTTAGTCTTATTGCAACTTAATATGCCCATATTTTGTTGATATTGATGGGAGACCGACTATTCCTGAACAGAAATAGAAAGGGGGGTTGGATTGGGAGTGGGAAGAGAGGATAGAGGAAGCACTGAGAGGAGAGGGGGGAAGGGAACGTGAGGCTTATAGGTAAAATAAATAAATACATAACTTTCTCCGGTTGTGTTTTTAAACAGAGGATGTATTCTTAATGAACTCTAAAGATCCTAAAAACCCGATTGTCTACGGAGTGTTTACAACATCGAGGTAAATGGCTTTTAATACTGTTTCGGATAAATTGTGAGTCCTGCAGCTGCTTTACTTGTTTCAGTTTCTGAGTGTGTGTAAATTCTTGGTTCTGACACATGCTCATACTGATTTGATTAGTTCTCTGTGTTTTTAAATCATGGGGGCAGGGGCTGTGGAGATGGCTCTTGGGTAAAAGTGATTGCTCCCAACGCTGGCAACCAGAGTTGGATCTCTGAACCTACACGGTGTAAAGAAATGACTGAAATGAGTTGTCCTCTGAACAGTTTATACACAGAGGCACAAGTGTGCACTTGCCTGTTTGCTCTCCCTCACCAAGTACATGTAATAAGAATTTTAACAGTGTAAGGCACTTTTACAAGCATTGATACAGCATTTTATGGCATTTTGATCCATATATAGTATTTTACATGCATTAGAATATACTATATTTATTATATCAAAGTTATCTTAGGTTAACAAATAGATTTTTTATTCTAATTACTCTTTACTTTGATGGTTTCCTTGATTTTTTTCATTAGCTACATATAATCCAAATGTTCAAAAAATAAGCATGTAAAAATGTCCCTTAAATGCAAACAAGAGCTGGAGAGAGAAACCAGAGTCAAGTTCACACCAGGTGCACACCAGGTTTGTGCGTGCTCTGCTTGATGCAGTTCCATTTCCTCTCTCTCCAACCCCTCCCTGCACATCTCTTGCTTCTCTCCTGCTTTCCTGCACTCCCACCTCGGCCATCAGGCTGGTCTTCTCTCGTTATGGTTCTTTCCAGAGGTCTTGCTCTCAATGAGAAAGCAATTGCTTAATCTTGTTTTGGGACATGCACCATTCTACTTAGCATAAGCTTCAAGCTATCTGGAATAAATGCACACATTGTTATGGTTACTAGTAAGTATAGGCATTGAGAGATAGCAAAACATTTAATTTTAAATATTGACTCCACTAAAAAGCACTATAGGTGACTATGGCTATTTAAAGAGATAGACTGTAGAACATAATTCTGGATCATTTATAAATATTAAAGACATTTAAATCACTTTGACATCATCACTTAATAAAATTAACATTGGAAATGAAGAAAACTATGTTAATAAATCTATATGAAAGGTCTTGTGCATCAGTGTTAATAACTAGACAACTGCAGTAAAGAGTTTGGGATTGAGTGGCAGCTATCATTCTATTTGCTTCCCTGTTTCCTGGAGCAACAGCACTTCTCAGTCATGAGTGCGTATAAGAATCACCAAAAATGTGTGAAAACTTAATTCTAAAAATCGTATATATAAATTTAATTATACAATATAAGTAAAAAAATCATATTGTTTATCACGAGTTTCTGATACTGTTAGAGTAAGTTGAGGCTAGGAATCTGAATTTCTAAACATTTTATAGGTAATTCCATGCCAGTATTTAGGACATCAATATTTTGATTACCACTGTTTAATGAGTGAAATCATTTCATCACTCTTTTCAATTAGATAGGTTATTTGTGGTGAATGACCCTAAATTGTATGCATCAGATCTCAGGACTACCTGATCCATCAAGATTACCAAATTTGTAACAATAAATAGGGGTATATGCAAAATATTTGCACTGAAAGTGGCATGTGTCTAATGTGTATTAGTTTGTTATATATTCTATTATGAAAATATTAAGTGGTATGCATATTTATTGAGATAAGTGCTGTCATATACTCATGGTAAGTGGGTGGCAAAGCCCATAGATATCAGCTTCCCTCATGTATCATTGTCTAATGTCCAATTTTTATAGCTTAGGAAACAACAGTTCTTGTGTGGCATGATTTTTGTGTGATTTCCATTTGACTTATAGGTATTTTTCCATGGGAAGCTATCAGCTCTAAGATAAAATTACTACATTGTGAATATACACATCCATTTTATTTTTATGTAATACATTTGCTTTTGTAAACAAAGTAAATGGAAAACATTTTCATCTCAGTGACAGATATACTTATTTCAATTGCTTGGTTTTGATTCATAGAATGATAGGAATATCTGCCATAATTCTCCGCTTTGACCATTGTGTGGCAGCTACTACTTAAAACTATGCTTAGTGTTGTACAGAGATAATGATTAATCCTTCATGAATTTCAGATATCAACTTGTTACATCACTTCATACCTTCCATGTTTGGGAGTTGAAAATACTATAATGTGATATGCCATGTGCCTTTGTACATTCCTTTAGGGTACCAGTTTTGGCTTTTAAAATGACTTTTTAAAGACTCTTGGTACGATGATACTTTCCTTTCTTTAATAATGATACTTGAGAGTTAAACAGAATTTTAGCTTTTATTTCTTTATGACATCAGACCCACCAGATACTCATTCATAGGTGATCATCAATATGTGCCTTTCTGTTCAGTTTTAATGGTTTATATTTGATATGAATGCAAATATTTGACGAATATCAAATAAGATTTCATGCATTTTGAACAAATCGTGATTTATTCCTTTATACATTTAAAATGCATCAGTGAAACCAAACTAATCCCAAGCAGTATTTGTGATTGCAAGGACTCTATGTTGTTTTGGTCATTAACATATGAAGTATAGTAATGAGAGCTGAGTCATCCTATTGCCACTGACTAGAGATGAAGCCAATTTCTAATCTTTCCCCTCCTAGCAACATCTTCAAGGGGTCTGCTGTGTGCATGTACAGCATGAGTGATGTGAGAAGGGTGTTCCTTGGACCATATGCTCACAGAGATGGTCCCAACTACCAATGGGTGCCTTATCAAGGAAGAGTCCCCTATCCACGGCCAGGAACTGTAAGTGGCTCTGATAATTAACATATAGAATAATTATGTTCTTGACACAGGAAACAAGTAATTTCAGGTGTAAGCATTATTGCAATACAGAACAAAGAATCCATAACTATAAATAGAAGTGCAAGACTGGGATTCTGTGTGGTTCCCTATAATTCTATATGTAAAGTCTTGTTCAGTGTACATGCCAGTATTTGAATTATTTCCTCATCATTCTATGTCTCTAACGTTTTAAACAAAACATCAATGAGCCGCCTGTGCACTTTCTTTCTGAGAAAAACACTGAGGAAATGACATTCATGGAACAGTAAAACTAACAGGAGCTATACGGGCTGGCTCTCTGATGGTGAGAGTGCTGTTTCTTTTGATTATGTGGTAGGCTTTGCTCAGAGAGACAGTATTGAAACAAACATTATCATCCCATGGTTTTAGATCGAGTTTGCTGCATCATTATCCCAATGGAACAGTGTCAAATAAGTAAAAAAAACCAAGGTACCAAAATACTGTTTTAAAAAATACATATAAAGAAACACATTGCTATCATGCAAATCCAGGGTAGTCAGCCAAAGACCATGCCAGAAGTTAAAATTTTCTTTAAAGGTGGAGGGAGCAGAGAAACTGTCTATTTCAGATGCTGCATTATAGTCCATCCTTGAGGTGAGCCAAGGCAGAACATGTAAGAACAGCTAGATGGCAAGCACCCTAGCTTTTTCTAAGGTAGCTTACTTATACCCAAACTCTCATGGCCATAATGGCACTGCCCACAGTGAGCTGGATCATCTTACATCAGTTACCAAACAAGCAAACATCTCACTTAACCAATGTGATCCAGACAAACCCCGACTGATAGGCTCGTAGATGGCACTATACTAAGTTTGTAATGTGAAGCTGAGAATTGACCATGCTCTTCTCATGTCCTTTTGAGGCTTAATGACTCTCCTGCTCCATTTCTTTATTGAACTATACAATTTAATGTGTCCTTTGGCTATCAGGATCCTCAGTTATTCAAACACTAAGAATTCTTTTACGTGGTTTTTGTAGCTGTAATTAAGAACATAGTTAACTTTTTTTTTCCCAATGACAGGGGTAGAGTTAGGGTTAGGATTAAAGGTGTATGCCACAACCATCCAGTTATTATTGAAATTTAAAGAAAATACTATAAGCAACTTATATTTTACATTTAAAACCCGACAGTAGAGGAAGAAATTAAACCATGGTGTAAGAAAATTAAAATAATCCATAACTATAGTTTTTACTCACACATTTCTACATTTGTGCCTGATGTCTTTATACAATGTAAAGAAGAACACAGATTCTTTTTTAATTCATTCTTTACTTTCCGTTTATGCATGTTTTGCCTGTATATGTCTGTACAGTACATATATACAATCCCTCAGAAGTCCATAGAGGGCATTGGATACCCTGGTACCTAAGTCTTCTGGAAGAAGCCAAGCCATCTCTCTAGTCCCATAAATAATCTTAAAAGCCTTTCCAATTTTCTATTCCTTCTTATGTTTTAATTTGGATATTTGATATTTTTATGTAACTATTTAAATACATTTCTAATTTATATCAAAACTTAAAGTATATTATTTTATCATGTACAGGTCAAACATATAAATACATATGGTATTCTCATTTTTAAAACATTTTAATTTCTCATGAATTATTAGTGAATTTGTCAGGTAACTGGCAAGAAGTTGATTTCTAATTCTAATCTTGACATGGATTAGATATGGATCATCTCCTGATTACATTTTTATCTCTCAAGCATTTGCATTAAAAGTGAAGCATTTCTGAACTCTAGGACAAGATACATAATACTGGGAATACTGTAAACTATGACACTGTTCCACATAGTGAATTACAGTGAGGAGACAATAAGCCTTGATTTTCTCATGCCATTTTAATGACTTTTAAGAATATTTCCATCTAGAGTTGATGTACTTTATACTCACAAAAACACATTCTTTCCTTCTTTGTATGCCAATGTATATTTGCTTAGTCACGCTGCCTCCATTCTGATTGGTTAGTTTCTGTGCCATACACTGGTAGACATTAAATAAGGCCTGAATTATTTTATTTTATTAAAGTCATTAATAATGTTTTCAACCTTGTGTTGTGAATTAGACAATAAAGAAAATTTTTATTATCTTTCAGTTGAGAAAGATCATTTATATTTGGGTGTGACTATAAGCTAAAAGCAGTTATATATAACTCAAGAAAAGCATTGTTTCTCTAAATATTATTAGTTGCATTTAATTATAGCATATTTCATGCATTATGTTAAACATCTATTATAGAAAGGAAGCATGGGCTGATGCTTCACACGAGGGTCAGACCTTTCCATAATACTGACCACCTCAGAAATATTTGAAGTTTTGCAAGAAGCTATGACGTAACTGAGAATTCATTAACATTGAGATTTGATATTTGTTTGGAAATACATACTTATAATTTCATCTACTAATTTGGGTAAATAAGATCTGGTAACAGCTAATATTTACTTCTTCAGTCATTTTCCAATACAATAGAACATTATTACAGGTTTAAACTCATTAACTACTGAAGATGTGTTATTTTATAATTTATAATCTTAAATAATATAATTATTTAAAAGGTATTCTCCTTTTTCTAAGTGTCCGAGTAAAACATTTGGTGGATTTGACTCCACAAAGGACCTTCCCGATGATGTCATAACCTTTGCAAGAAGTCATCCAGCCATGTACAATCCAGTATTCCCTATAAATAACCGCCCAATAATGATCAAGACGGATGTAAATTATCAGTTCACACAAATTGTTGTAGACCGAGTGGATGCAGAAGATGGCCAGTATGATGTCATGTTCATCGGAACAGGTACACTTCTGAATTTCTACTATAAAGTTTCTTCCAGTACACTATATTTAACTGACTAAGTATACTGAGAACTAAGGGAAAAGTCTACATTCATTTTCAGGGTACCAGAATAGCCTACCATTAAAAATACGTTATCATTTTGTGAATACAAGGCTTAAATTTTCTTTCAAATAAAACTTGATCAAACTTGATCAAAGCAATCAGGTAAATTTAATTGCTAAATCATCAATTGTCATATTTGAATCATAATTCTTCTGTTTATGGACACACGCACACACACACACAATATTACTCAAATAATGAATGAAATTTCCCACATCATGACTGAAATTCCCAGGATATTGAATATATGCCCAAGAATATGTTACTGCAAACTTATTTGAACCACAATATTACCATTAATAAAAACCTTCAATCAAATAAAGGTTACTAAAATAATTTGCTCATTGTTTCTGCCATACAAGTGATATACAGAAAAAATCTTTATCAGAAAATTGATTCAACATTCCTTAGATGTGATTCTTTAGAAAAGTAATGAAACCCTTTCACAAATTTCACCTTTAGAAACAAGTTTCTGCAGGCATATTTTCAGAACCAAGCATACAATTCCTCTGACATGTTATTTTGTTTCTCCATACTCTCTCAATATTGAAGCTATTTATGAAAGTACCAGTTACACATCTGAAACTTGCTACTTAATGTCAGATTCCAAGGTAATAAATTCCCAGTTTCCATTAACTTCATTAACTGAAGTCAATTAACAAGAAAGGAAACAAAGAGTGCTCTACCTAAACATCATACAATAACGTTTATTTTTCCCTTTGTGACAAACAAAAAGAAAATTACATTGACTACAACAGAACAGAAATGTGTAGTAAAATTTCTCTAAGATTCATAACTTAATTGTGAAATCCTGATGCTACCAGGTTTAGCAGTGTCAGGCAATACATTAAAGTATCCTTTTACATATAAGAATACACCCTGCCAAATAAAAGAATTCTAATGAGATTCAGGGTTCCATAAGTCAGTGACTGTGCGTAGCACCTACAGTTTCAAATATAATCAAGAAATACATGATACTATTTCTTTTCTGTAAATATTAGCTTGTCTTTTAATGTCAAATTATAATTGAATCTCTGCAGCGTAATTGGGTTTGTTCAATAATGTCACGCCGGCCTTGTTCTTCATCTTTGGCTCAGAAGTACCTTATTCACTCTCAAAGCAACAAAACCTGCTTCCGTGTATTTGACCAAAGCCAACCAATCATGAGCATTTAATTCCTCTAGGACACAACTGCCTTAAAAAAAACTTTTCATGAGGATGTTGAACATTGGATGATGTGGATGGTTGTAGGAAATCACAGACCAGGGTCATCTGTCAGCAAGTAAATTGATTACAGTAATTTTATCTTTTAACTAAGTTTCACTTCATAGCACATTGATCCTTGTTGAGTAATCTGATTCAATTTGTGTGAAATTGTTTGAAATACTATTCGGTAAAACTTGATCTGGAACACAGATAAAGTTGTGTTTGAGTCCAGGAGACCCAGTGGAGTCACTAAGTAGATTAACCTAATTTCCCTTTAATCTTTGGTGCTATGAGCAGGCTAAGTCCTGTAAACACAGACGGATCCTCTTAAAAGTGGACTTTTAAAAACCTTAAAAGGGATAGCCTTGATCACATAGAGTACTTTCTAACAATTCATTGAGAACAGTGGCCAAAAGAATGAATATCTCAGTTTTTGGTATGCCTGTCCACATTGGTAAGAATTTCTCTAGAAAAAGATAAAGTTTGTACAAACAAACCAAAGAAACCTCAAAGAATTGATCAAATTTACTCAAAACTGAAGTTGTTTAGACTCAATATCTTAACCCTATTTACCTTCTAACAAAGAATGAGATCACACCTGTAACATAGGAAAATTAATGCTACTTATATGGAATTACAGCATTTCTCCTCTTGATAATGAAAATCAGATAGTAACTTAAATCTCTATGAAATAAATTATTTTTTTATATTTTACATTCCTGAATTTAAATTTCTTTAATTCTCTAAAATTTATTCCCAATTATAGACAAATTATTGTGACAAGTAAACTGAAGTGTTTATTGTCTTTTCTCACTTCAGTATCATTGGGTTGCCTTAATGGCCTCGAAGGGCAGCAGCTTCTAGGGGAGGGGTGCGCTTCGGAACTCTGAGGCTCTTGTACTGGTATGGGCAGTATCCTTTACATTTCACAGCTACAGAGTCTCCATGGACATATGCTGGTTTCAAAATAAAAGTGGAAAGTCTGTCATGTCAAATTTTTATACATACAAATATGTGTATGTATAAGAATGTAAAAACATATTCTGGGAAGCATGGAAGTTAAAGGAAATTTTAAAATAAAAAAATCCAACTTTCATGAGTTTTTGTTTTGTTTATTATATTTTTGAAAATTTCTACACTTTTAGGTTAAAATCTTCCTTAAAGTTTTATACAGTTCTAAAAATCGAATTTTATGTTCCAAAGCAACCTTTATAGTTTATAGTCTACCTGCATTACATGCATTTGTATACAGAAGTTTATTAATGTATCCACATGGAAAAGAAATATGAAGTGTCATTCTGGATAATTTTTATTTTCGTGGAGCTAGGCAGATTGCTCAGTATGGAAAGTACTTGCCATGGGAAGATGGAAGGTGGACTCAGAAGTTCAGAGGCCAGTTAACCTGGATTGGGCTGCAAGACGTCACAAGCAATGAAAGAGGTCTCTAACCAAAGTGGAATGGAAGAATTGACTTGCAGAGGTTTCTCCTGAGTTTTCCATGTGTGCTGTGGTTAACACACATGCTGTCCATTCCATAAGCTAAAAACAAAAACACCTTTTTGCCAAAATCCTTATTGTCCCATTGGGGTAAACTCTGTCCTAATCTATTTCCATTGTAACCCTTCACTCTGCTTTCTTTTAAAGATGTTGGGACTGTCCTTAAGGTGGTCTCTGTCCCCAAGGAAACTTGGCATGACTTAGAAGAGGTTCTTCTGGAAGAAATGGCAGTATTCAGGGTGAGTCCTGCCTAATTTCAAACATCCATGGGTTTGGCTGCATATCTATCACCCAGGACAACTGGGAGACTGAAGTCTCTGTAGACAGTGCTATTGTACATACTTCTAATTAGACGGTCAAGTAGAAAACCAGACACTAATCAAAAAAATTCTTGGAAGTATCAATACAGTTAAATGTAAGGATGTCAAAATTATTTTCTTTTTTAAATGAAAAAATATGCAATTTATAATTTATATTGTTTGTATAAGTTATCTTAAAGCTGAAATTCTCGCCATTCAAAATTTCTTCTCTTGCACTTTATAATATATCTGGAATGATATACAAATATAGAGTGTGGACTGATTCCCACCATTCATTATTCCAAGTTGGTTACCTCAAAAAGCATTAGAACTTTAACCTACAAATTAAAAACTACAATTATACAAATGGGCTGCCATCCATTACAGAGTCCATTTAGATTAACAAACAAATTATGAGCAATGTGGACTATGTTCACAAATGGCTATCTGGTATTCATTTTTATATCTCTGAAGCCTAAAGTATAAATTCAGTCAACGTTTATTAACTAAATTAAACAATACTGAGATAAAAATTAAATAAGGTAAAATTTGTAAGGACCTTTTCAAGGAATTCAATGCTCAAGAAAGATGGGAGAATAATGGGAAACGTGCATCAGAAACGTCACCATGTAATTCTGATGATTTTATTCCATTTTATTCTCTAATAAAAAGGGAAAAAGCCTTCATTTAAAAAACAACTATTAATGTAATCACTGCAAATAAAGTCATGGGTGACACTACAACAGCACCTTACAAACAACCAATGATTCTCAGATAGTGCTTTCCTTCACCATACATGGATTCAGGATTCTCTAAAAATTCAGTTGTGTGTGAGTGTGTGTGGGTGAGAGAGAGACAGAGACAGAGACAGAGACAGAGACAGAGAGAGAGACAGACATACAGACAGGAACAGAGACAGAGAGAGGTCATTCCCCAAGTATTCTCTGCCTAGTGCAGCTAACATTATCCTCTGTTTTGTTTCTTAGTTTCAAAGACTGACTTTCTGTTATAACTTAATCAAATTACGTTTTATTGTGTAGCATTATTTAAGTCATGGTATGACATTGGTAGATATTTTTCTTATCTTTTCATTATTTTCTGCATTTTATAAATTAATTGAATTGTGTATATTTTGGTAGCAATTCTATATTGTAGCTAAATTTCCTTTTTAATGTTTCTAGAATCTGAGGTTTACATTTCACATTTTTCTATATTCCTTGATGTATTAATAAAAATTTTTACTTAAAAGGGAGTGTAGATTAAGCTAGATTGTCTTTTAGAAAAAAGCATGATGGGAGCCAATAGACTTGCAGATGTAGATATTTAATATCTATTACATTTTATTTTTATTTGGGGATTTTCCAAGATGCTTTTCAAATTTACACCAGTGTTGTCTGCTAGGACCCATTTCTATGGCATTTAAGCTATAATGAGAAAAAATATTTATCAGCTTCTAACAATTATGAATAATTAACATCGTACTGTAGTGAAAGAAACTGTTTATGTCTCTCAATTGTGTTCAAAGATGGCTGCAACAAGGAATATATCTCCTCTCACGGAAGCTATTGCCATTTTCTTCTTGGTCTGGGCTGTGCATATTGTCATGATTATTTCTTTGGCACTCAAGCAGACAAAACGTCTTTGGGCAGAGTTTACAGAAATATTTACTTTCAGCGTTCTATTCTATCAGCCAAAGTTCATACATATATCGTGGGCTAGCAATTGGAATATTTCACTGTCAAGCTTTGTTTAATTTTGCAGTTGGGGACAGAAAAAGAAAAACCACAATACATTAAAGCTACAGCCACATACAGTGACAAGCAGGGAAATGTTACAGTTACTATGTTTCTATTTGACACTTGTGCCATTCCATGTAAAATAAAATATAGTTTTAAAAGATCAGCTGAACTGTACCTTAGCTTGATAGTGTAAATATGCAAGATAAGATTCAAGGTCATGATCCTAGCTGATATTCTTTTATAATTTTTTAAACACATTTAAAGTTAAATTAATTCACCCATATTACCATCTCCATGTGACCATGTTCTAATGAGTCTATTTCAGACTGAATAACTCATAAATTCTTGAATTAAAACCAGTTCATACCCCTTGCTATCTTGAGATTGGTTTTAGGAAAATACTCTGGCTAATCATAGAACATTCCAGTGGTTTTGGTTACAAGATACTTTTATTTGGGGTGAAATCACATCCCAATCACTGTATAGAAAGAAAAATATCCTTTGGCAATAAAATTTCTATTCAGAGTAAGACTTTTTATAGACTCAAAGAAGTAAAATTGGCATTGGTGTGTCAGACTAAGAAACTAACACACCTGCTAGTAAATATTCAAAATAGCATTGTAGCACTAACATACAGCTGGAATCTAAATGTGCTTTGCCAGCAATCGTCTGGATTTGAATTTTCTCTGTGCTCCTGAGTGATGTGCTAATTTTATCGAGCATCTAAGTTTTACAATGAAGATTAAATCATGAACTGTTACAGATTCACGTTTTGAGGTAAAATTAAGCTAACTCGTATATGTTAGGTATTGGGAAATAGTTGTACTCTTAAAAATCTGCTTTACAATGGTGGGCTTCCTTGTCTTTGTCTTTTCTTAAGCTAAGAAGATACAAAAAGCCAGACACATGGTGATTTTTCACCTTAACTGGCCAGTGTGGGTTTTTCTTTCCCGTCCTTCCAAATGGCTTTCCTTTTTTTTTTTTTTTTTTTTTTTTTGTTGGTAATGGAAACATACTTTAATTGTACTGGTTACACAACAATAACATTTGTGAAATATTATCAAAGTATCTATCTGAGCTTGATGATGAAGCCCTGTCATCCTAGTTACTCAGGAAGCAGAGGTAGATGATTACAAGGTGAAGACTAGCTTGAGAAATACATATATTGAGGCCCTGTCTCAAAATGAAAATTAGAAAGAGGACTGTGGATAAAGCTCATTTGTTGAGTGCTTCTCTGCCATGGATGAGGACCTGGGTTCAATCTCAAATACTACATACACAAAACTCATCAAACTACACATTTTAAACAGGTAGAAATTTTACTTCAACAAATTTAATTTTAGGAAAGGTATTACTGGATTGAATAGTGTTAATTTCTTGCCTAAGTAGCATAATACATGTTTGTGTCTTACATTATAAGAACAGTATCAAGGCTTTATTTTAAGAAAGATTCAATGTATTCTTTTTAGCTTTGTGCATGTGTGTAATCTTTGCTATAGGGTATCTGTAGGAAAGGTCTCTCTTACTAAAACTGTCATTCCATGGCTTTCCTTTTGAATCAGTAAAGTGTTACATCCACCCATGGCGCCTTGGGGACAAAGGGTCTTATTTATAGTTCTATGGGCTGCAAAGGATCGCAAGGCAGTTACATCAATAACACTTGCATTTTAAACCCAATTTATGCAATATTCCATGAACAGCTGAGCAAACAAATGAATGAGTTTAATTTTCATTCAAATATAAAATGTAATTGCTGCTTTCCAAAGCCCAGTCTATTAACTTCTTCTGAAGGAGCTTCCTTTCCAACACTGAGCATCTATGAGCTGTATCACGATTTCCCGACATCAGCAGGTGGAGAAGCTTTGCAAGCGCAAAAGTTTAATAAGGACTAAATTAAAATATCTGGGAGATATATAGTAAATTGTAGTCATAGAAAATCTTGAAAAGATGCTAAGTTTCTTATTTCATTTCTTTAAATATGAACACCAATTAAATTTACATTGAAACCAATTTCATGGAAAAATGCTTATGAAACTAAATCTGTTGTAAATGGAAGTCATATCCACCACTAGTTATTTCTCAGAAAAAAACAAATTATTTAAATGAATGTCATTGTATTGTATTGTGTATTAAAATTCAATTGCAATACATATTCTAAAACTGATACTTTCCTCATATAAATAATAAATAAGGTTATATTAACTGAAGGATTCTATGAGCTTAATCTTGAATGTTGGCATAATAATATGACTCCATGAGGTTTTACATGTGTTTAGGTTTGTCTCAAGTTTTACAGTTTACATATGATAACCCATTATGGATGTTTTTGCTTTTGTATTATCAATAAATATGAGGTAAAATTGAATAAACTCTATTTAAAAGAACAAAGGCCTCATATTTTATTATTTTGGATGGTAACTTTTGATGTCTTGAAACTTGACTGCAAATTTTCTTTGATACAACCCCACATAAACTTAGTTATTTCTTTAGTCACATGAGAAATTCTCATGTGAAATGGTTAGAGGGGAAGAAGCTCCCATGGAAATTTTTCCTGGCACATTTAATTTCTGTATTAGCTAACTTATTCCAATATAATAGAAGCCTAAAAATGAATTTAAATCAGAATATTTATCATCAAATACAGCTTTTATTTTTGTGACTTGATACTGCCAAATAGTAAATATACTCTTTCTATGTAGACACAATGGGCTGACATTATTTCATTATTTGCATCATAGTTGCCTTTGTCATTGGTAATTCTTTGAGAAATCATTATCATATTCAATAGTTACTATCACTCACTTAAGCCATAAAATAGAAGTGTTAGAAAACTCCAAATTAGCCCATTCAGTTAACACACATCCTCAACCATTTGTTTTACTTGTATGCCAGGCAGGTTGTACTCAATTTTACCAGTGGGTTTGAAGTGGAGACTTTGTGCTCTGCCCCTGAATGTGGGGTGGGCAGGACTGGAGTGGCTGAGCTCAGTGGAATGAAGGCAGAGTGGGAAGAATGGATGAAGGAAGGTAACCCTGCCTGGGAGACACCAAAAAGATGTTAGGGAAGGCTAACAGGAATGAACAATAACGGAATTTGAGATATAATGAAATTGTATTGGTGAATTCTGCTTCTGAAGATGAAAGATCATATAGAGGATGGAGAGGGCAAAGAGGTGAATGGCAGTCAGGTTAGAAAATTCAGATCCACCTAAATCAAAGGGCCAAGGAAAACGTGTGATGCCTTCTTTATCTTACATACAAATAAAAGGGATGATGAAGTTAAAGAAACAAGGAAGGAAGGGGGAATGTGAAGAATTCACTTTTTCTTGACTTACTATGGGCCTACAGAAAGTTCTGTCTAAGTCCATTCTTCAGGTGACAAATACAGCTTGCCCAACTGCAGGCCAGATCCCCAAGGGTTTTCATCTGAATGGTACTGATGTGCCCTTATTGTTAGCACCTATCTCTTCAGCTTATTTGACAGATCTATTTCCAGTTATACTATTGATTGTCGGCTGTTGTATTATTTCTCTGAGAACTCAGTAAGTGTGTTAACCAAATACAATAGCTTTTTCAAACTTTTCTTTTGTTTTTTGTTTAGGAACCAACAACTATATCAGCAATGGAACTTTCCACGAAACAGGTAAAATCATCATATGCTATGGTCAACACTGTGTTTTATTAGTTTTCACTTGAACTTGATAGATCTATCTATCATCCCTATCTTATAGATTGGTTAACAATGGGCAGTAAAAGAATTGAAGAACAAGAAGTATTGTTATTATAGCAAGCTAAAGGAATGAAAATTGTGTCATCTGTGCCTTACAGGTTCATAAAATTCTGTATATCTCACAGGTTAATAGAAGGAAGCAGTTGGTTATTATGTTTGGAAGATCTTAGTTTAAAAAAGTAGCTCCTGTCTCCAGCAGTAGTATATCATGAGAACAGAAACGGTAGCTTCACTTAAACCCACTACCAAGCAGAATATTCTAGAATGCTCTAAATTCGGAATTTAAGGGCAGCTTATAATTCCTATCAAATGGACCTTTAGACAAGACACAAAGTTTGACTTCTAACAAATTATGTTTTCTACATTGTTATGTACTCTTCAATCCAGTATATGAGTGATAATTTTGTAAATAATTTGATACACTGATCTGAAGCTAATTAGTAACTAACACAGTATAAAAAATGAAAGTGAACTACAATGTCCCTTCCTGCTGTAAAAACTGGTATATAGAACCGTGAATAAGAAAGTCAGATGGGTATAGTTATTTCTCATCTGTTGCCTATCTTGCCTTTGACAGTGTTCCACCTCTTGAACAGAACACTAAATAATGGTCAGCAAAATACTTTTCACACAGGCATATCAAAATAGATTGATAATCTCCAAGATATTTAAGCTCAGAGTGCAGATGTTATTGACCTGATACTGGTATCTTACACCTCATTAACATGTATTCACCTGTTCTTCAAATCTAAAAATTGTCACATGTTGGCAAGGAAATCTGGGGCTTTCCAGGATGGAAGCTGGACAGGAATAATCTTTCCTGTAATGATTTTAAAGATACTCATTTATATTTATTCCCTGGTAGACTTCAGAGCCCATCCTTAAAAAATCACCTTTAAGTCTAACTTAGCAAAACATCTGATTTGAAATAAAACTAAGATTTTGAAACATTTGAAAACATTGCCTATTAATATAACATTCAAATAAAAAAATGCCAGTTTAAAAGTCTACAATAAAAGAAAGAACCCCTGACTTGCTTTTCTCACTAACGGAAGGAAGATGGATTTCATTCAGTATGACTCAATTTTATCCACTCTTAGAAGCATTTTTAAAGTAAGACAGCATTTCAGAAGGGAAAAGTGACAATATAACTAACCCTCTAGATAATGAAATCACGTCCTGCTTATGGCCCACAGCTCATGAGGAGGCCTGTGAAATCTCCTGTGGTGATGTTAAATTGGGCAGAAAAAGCACATCAGGTTTCTAGCTAGTCACTGGATTATGCTCATTGATGCCTGCCAGCCCCTATGTTTCTTGTGAATAGCATGATTATTTTATGTATCATTAGTAATCCTGAAGAATTATGATGAAATCAAAATGACATTGAATTGCATTTAATCTGGGGCAATTTATTGGAGTTTAGGTTTTCATAACTGTAAGTCATTTGGATGGTTATAATATTTTTGCTTTTTCTCTTTTTCCTGTATATTTTTTCCTTTTTTTTTTTCCTAAAAGCATATGTCAGATACAGATAATTTGTTTGGGTAGTTCTTTTCCTACTCAAATGCCATGTGCCAATAAATCTATAATTATGAATTTGGCATATGCTTCTGAAACATTAGCCAAGCATGAGTTCTTTTGATAGCATGGCCAGTTTGGTCAGTGACCTTTTCAAACAGGATTACAAAGCAAGGGCTAGTAGCAAACACCCATAATCCAGAGGTGGGTAGTGGAGGCAGGGGATTTAGGAGATGAAGGTTAGCCTAGGTTTTATGAAACTGTCTCAAAATATCAAAAGAAAATAGATATCAATGTCAGGGCTTTCACGTCCATGTTCATTGTTGCCAACCATGTTTCTGGTTATTGCTACAAAGCCCTAAATAATCTCACATTTACTAAGTTTATTATATCTGCCTCATTTTTTATCACATTGAAAGTGACTTTATTCAGAAGATTTCTAATTTCATTATTTTAAAAAATATGAAATATATTTTCTTACTAGGGAATAAACAACATTTCTTAAACTGTGCTGATTTACCACCTCATTCAGTATAATACTAAAACTAACATAGCAAAACAAATTAAGAATTTATTAATATACACAATTATTTTGTTTCTTTATTTCGTTGCATAGAATACCAATATTTAACAAGGAAAATGTGTGGACAATGAAATGGATTTTTTATTTCTACTTCTTGTTATTATTTTATAAAAATACAAATATTTTGCTCAGCTTTAAGCATTGACCTGTTATTTATAAAAACATTTCTTAGATTTCAGTAAATACTTCAGTGTACATTCAACTTACACATACACACATACACAAACACAAATATAATCTGTAAGTGAAAGTCTGTGGAACTGCAATGTAAACCATGTCTATTTCTCCTATCAGACAACTTATAATATCAAAGAACATCCTGTTGTTCACAGTGAAGTTGTTCTAAAACTCAGTATTCATATCCTTCCTAGCAAAATAAAAATATGCTTCAAAGTTCTTTGCCAGTGGAGTACTACTACATGACTCAGTATTCATACAACTTTTGAAAATGTGTTGCGTTTTTAATTCATGTTGTATGTATAGGATTGTCACAGTGCAATTCACAGGTCTGAGAGTCCAAAGAGTGTTTTCTTACCTTCTGCAGCAACAACTGTACATTGGCTCAGCTGCTGGGGTCGCACAGCTTCCTCTACATCGCTGTGACATTTATGGAAAAGCTTGTGCAGAATGCTGCCTCGCCCGGGACCCTTACTGTGCCTGGGATGGTTCATCGTGTTCACGCTATTTTCCCACTGCAAAGAGGTAAGGTGAACATTAAAGGAGAAATGAAATGCTTCTTAGCAGCCTTATTGATTTGCTTAATAGAACAGCACACCACCTTTCTGTGCAAATAAAGATTTGGAATATAAACATGATAGCTAAAATTTCTATTGTTACTTTGTTATTGTGTTTTGTTTCCCCATTTCCTTAAAAAAACACAAAAAAAGAATGTATAGTAGGAAAGTTTAATCTTAAATAAGATAGAACAAATAACAGGGAATTTTAGGACAGCAATACAATATCCCTAAATTCTCATAGTTGGCAATTAGATTTGCAGTTTTTTTAATATGGGAGAAATAGGGCCAAAATATCAAAAAAAGTTATGAACAGAAAATAGAACAAAGTCTAGGCTTTGAACTTTCTGAACCCAATGTTATGTCATCACATTTCTACTTTTTTGTCTATCTGGAAATATCATGTCTTGATTTTAATTTTAATAAGGCCATTTATGCTACCAAATGAAAAATTTCTTAACAGACAGGAGTTCATTTGTGAATGGAATCTAAGAGACATAGGAGAACACAATCCTAAAAAGTGACTATGAAGGCTGGGGCGATGCGTTAGTGGGTAAAGTACTTGTCATGCAAGTGTGAGGCCCTGGAATGGAATCCCCAGAAGCTATGTATGCTGGATGTGGTATGCACATCTGTATTCCCAGTGCTTCTATAGCAAGTGAGACTGGACAAGAGAAAGGACAAGACAGACAGCCTGCTGTACATAACTCAGCAGCAAACAACAAAAGGTCCTGCTTCAAGCACAAGGGGAGGAGAGCACTGAAATACAAGGTTGTCAACTCGGCTTCTCACGTGCAATGGGGCATGAGTCTCAGTGTCCCAACACGCAGAGACAAACACACATACACACTGATACAGTAGAAGTCAGGAATTTCTTCCTACAACTCAAAATGTATGCACTGAGCAAACTCCTGGAGTCCATTTGTAGAGAGGGAGGAGGGATGAGAAAAGGGGTCAAGACCATGGTGGGGAAACCCACAGAAACAGCTGACCTGAGCAAATGGGAGCTCAGGGACCCCAGACTGACAGCTGGGGAACCTGCATAACACCAAACCCGGCCTCCTGAATGTGTCAGTTGAGGGCTTCGGCAGTCTACAGGGCCGTAGGCAGTGGAACTAGTATTTATCCCTAGAGCATGAACTGACTTTTTGGAGCCCATTCCTTATGGAAGGATAACTTGCTCAGCCTAGAAACAGGGAGGAGGGCCTTGGTCCTGTCTCTAATGATGTGTCAAACTTTAATGATTCCCCATAGGAGATGTCACCCTTTCTAAAGAGTGGACCTGGTGGGGAAAGGGGAGATGGTGGGGAGAGTGAGAGGATGGAAGAGAGGGAGAGGAGACTGGAATTGGTATGTAAAATACAATAGTTTTTTTTCTTTAAAGTTGCACTGAGTCTTCATTGCATTAATAGTAATTAGCTAAAATTCCTAAATACATCTTATTTACCTCAAGAAGTTTTAAATGTCCCTGTCATTACTCTGTCATCTTATATTTATAGGGTTTTTAACTTGAAACATAAAACTATATAATCACATCTCATCTGTATAGAGGGAAGGTGTGGGTGTGTGTACCACTTATGCATTTTAAGTGTTATCTTGGTAATACTTACAGTTATTTTACAAGGAATTGTTTAAATAAAAATTGCTAAGTTATAATTAGAAAGTTATTAACAGGTGCAGGAGAGATGGCTCAGTGGGTAAGTGCTTATTTCATGAGTACCCAAGTTCAGATCCCAGATCTCAGGGTAAAGCCTGCTAAAGAGACAGAGGGATCTTGAAGGCTCACTGATCAGATTCTCTAATGAGAAATTTGATGAACTCCAGGTTCAGTCAAATGCGTGGTCTCCTGGTTAGTGAGAAACCCTTTCTCAAAATGATAATGATGATGGTGAAGATGATGATGGTGATGATGTTGGTGGTAGTGGACAGAATAGAAAAAGACACACTTAACCTACACAAGTACACAGGTACACACATACATAAATCTACATGCTCAAAATACAGGTACAGCATGCACAATGCAGACATGCCCAAAGATTTATTGACAGCAGCACATAAAGATTAAACATAATTGCAGCTTCCTACGAAAGATCCAATGCATAAAGAATGAGAAGGATTGGGGGGGTATTGAGGAGGTGTAAGACTATGGTAAAATACATTGTATGTAAAAATTTGAATAAAGCTTAATAAAATAGAATTGAAATTTAATATTTTTAGGAAATGCTCTCCTATTACAAAGAACTGCTAGATATATCCTAAAGTGACAAACAAATTAGTTTACTAGTGTTAAATAAAATAAAAATAGTTCTCGATTTTACAAAGCAGCAGTATAACCATATTCTGTACTTTTTGCTAATAACTGCCTTTATTGATATGTACTGTTTCAGGAAGAAGCAATGATGGATGGATGAAAGCATACGTAATATCTTGCTAATGTGCCTTTAAGCTTACTACTGTTCACATTGACTGGTTAAGACAGAGAAAGTCACTATCATCCCTAAGTCACTACATTTAGGAACAATATAAATTTGTTTTAGCATACATAGCATTTGCAAAGAAGCTCTGTGTACCAGCCTTTCACAGTAGTGAAGCATGTTTTGCAACATTACAAATATTATAGGGAGGTATGACCCTAATATCTACTTAAATACATTCATTGATGTTTACATAATATGGTTTCAATTTAATTATATGCAACTGGGGCTGGAGAGATGGTTCAGTGGTTAAGAGCATTACTGCTCTTACAGAGGACCCCAGTTCAGTTCCCAGACCCACATAGATGACTCACAACCAAATGCATAACAGAGTTTTCTTAAACTTTCAAAATTTTAGATTTCAGTGTTATAGTTATTAATTTCATAATCTGTTGGAATTTTATATTAGAAAAAATGAGCCTAGTTTGAAGATAATATATACTGATTAAGGAAACCATGGCTAGTTTAATAGATTGCAATATACAATCATTACTGTGATAATTATGAATAATTTAAGATTAAATTTTTACCCTTCTTAAAACTGTTTAGCTCTAAGGGACTTCTGTGTTGCTCAAACATACATGTGGGATTCATATTTGCTCTAAAAATGAGTACCATTTTTTATAAGAAATAATGATGGAGAACATCACAAGATTTGCTAATAAGAGGTTTGTAATTTTAGTTTTTCTTATTAAAGAAGGAATAAAAGAGATGACGACAACTATAGTTAAAACTCCTATATTTGAAAGCAGTTCTCACACACTCACAAATTAAGACCAAAAAAATTTCATTAGTGCTTTTGTTTTCCTTGTGAATTAGATAATTTCCTTGATCTAACTCCATGTGTCTGACACTAGATACGTGTTTGAGAAGGGTGTGCAGAGTCCTTACCATGCTTGTGTCCTCTGATAACAGTTTTTAAAGCTTGAATCATTGAGAAAGGCTCTCCCCAATGCTTTGTGATTCGGGTTTCACAGTTCTCTTGTTTGCTCAATTTTCAAATGTACACATCTGTTTGATAGTCTCACTACTTCTACAAATAAAAATCTATAAATACTTTAGACTTCTAAATTTATGAATACTGTAAAATGAATTCCATGTTTACAATTCTCAATGACCAATAAAGTAACCCTATTCAAAGGTACTCAAGAGAGTACTTTTAAAATTGATGAAAAATAATCAGTCAGTTATAGCCACTTTTCCTGTGTGTTACACCCAGCCATTCTCTATATTTCTTACTCTCAGTCTACACATCTATTTTCTATCTGGTAGCAGGAGGCCAGGTAATCCTCCAAGTGTGTCTCACAGCAAGGAACCTCACACTGCTTGAGAAGCCTGGAAAGGAAGCTAACTCTGTTTTGATATATATGTTCTTCTCTTCAGTAAAAGAGAAGGTCATCTTGATACACCCATTCTCCTAGCGAAAGGAGAACTTGCCTTTAAATTCAACATTTATGGTTGCTTTCCTTCTTTGCCCCAATGCACAGATAAATTGATTTGCAATCATAACAGGAGGCTAGGGCAATCATGGTGGTGTATACCTGAAACCCTAGCAGTCTCGCCATGACTGTAAAAGAAGACCCTATATCTAAAACAAGGAACTAAAGACCAACCGCAGGAGGTATAGTTCAATGGTACAGCACATGCAATACACTCTGAGTTCTATATGTGGTACCACAAAAGATAAAATAATACACAATAATAAGCCTGGCGTTGGTGGCACACGCCTTTAATCCCGGCCCTGGGGAGGCAGAGGCAGGCGGATCTCTGTGAGTTCGAGGCCAGCCCACAGAGTGAGTACCAGGACAGCCTACAAAACAATACAGAGAAACCCTGACTCAAAAAACCAAAAAATAAAAAAAGTACACAATAAAGATGCTTTTCTATGAAATACTTACATAACAAAATTAAAAAGTAATAAAAGAAGGAATTCTTAGTTTAAATATTCTAAAGTTATACAATAGTATATTTTATAGTCTGTTTGAGCAATGAAGAAGTCATCATTCATGTGAATTTTAATTTTCCAGTTTACACCCACATTGATGACGAGAATAAGAGTTCAATTTGTTTTATTTTCCTTTTTTATTTAAATTAAAAACAATCTTATTGTACATATCAATCCTAATTCACTCTCCCTCCTGTCCTCCCAGGTCCCCCACCAAAACTCCCATCCCTCCCCCCATCCACTCCCCAGGCAGGATGAGGCCTTCCATGGGGGATCATCAAAATCTGTCACATCATTAGGGGCAGGGCCTAGTCCCTACCCATGTATCTAGGCTAAGAGAGTATCCCTCCATGGGGAATGGGCTCCCAAAGTCCATTTGTGGACTAGGGATAAATACTGGTTCCAAGACGAGAGGCACCATAGGCTGACCAGGCCTCCTAACTGACACCCACGTTCAGGAGACCTGGTTCAGTCCTATGCTGGTTCCCCAGCTGTCAGACTGGGTTCTGTGAGCTCCCACTTGCTCAGGTCAGCTATCCTGTGGGTTTCCCCAGCATGGTCTTGCATTTATTGAAGATGGGTTGCTGTTTCAACATATTATACTTTATTTTTTTCTAATATTAAGTCCAGAGTTTCTCAATGTCAGATGGTTGTTGACCAATACCTAGGAGAAAACAAGCAAGCAAGTCTATTAGTAATAGTTTAAAGACCTTTGGTTTCAGTTGCTGGAAATTAGTGTCCTTGTTTCCCTGTTTGATCATCTTTGACCCCTCATATAGCCACACTTAAAGAAATGCATTTCTTGCCTTCATGTCTATAATATTCATCACAATTTTGATTCTTCGTTATTATCATAAATCCATAACTGGAAAAATAGACATAGAATAATGTCTCTTAATTGAAATTATTTTAGACGCACAAGACGACAAGACATAAGAAATGGAGACCCACTGACGCACTGTTCAGACTTACAGCACCATGGTAAGTTACAAGCTTCAACTTTAAACCTCTGATATTAAATTGACAAGTGTACATACATCTTTTCAAGAATTCTTTGGGGGAAATATGTTCTGGCATGAAGAAGATACTGAAGAACACACAAAACAGGAATAGTTTTTATGATCACAGGTATAAGAAATTTATATCTTTGTGAGATATAAAACTCAAATTTCTTACATGGACAAAAGAAGGCAGGACTATGAACATACATCTACAAGTCAAAGAGATGTGTAGCAAAAAATTTCATTAAAATATATCAAATAAACTTAAAGGGTTAATGTTAAAATAACCGAGAAGCCATATGTTTATATAGCGATGATGCTAAGTCTGTATATTCTTTCTGAGTATTTGAGTCAAATAGACAAGGAAGCAATGTCCCTAAGGTAAAATACCAGATGCATATTTCCTCCTTGAGGTCGGCAATTTGTAACCAGCACACTGTATGCTTTCTCTATGATACTGAAATATTTTAAACATCATAGTTGTTTATTTAATCTGATATATCATAAGATCTCCATTTAAAATACATCATTGCAGCATAAGCTCATTCTCCCTATTTCAGTTTATGAGATTATTAATGAAGTTGTGCTTCCCTCTGCTGGGAGACTTTCTCAATGACAGTGACACTAATAAACAGTTAAAAAATATTAGTTACCATGCAAAGCATGAACACTGTAACTGAAAACAATTATCTTGTTTTCGCCTCAGGTGCCTTGTACAGTATCACAAAACACTCTTGCTTTTATAAATTAATTTTCATTTGATTTTCTAGGTGTGAGGAATAGTCTTGTTTTATGTATGGTAAAGGGGAACCACCACTACATGTAGCTCTTGTGCATGCATTGCAGAACCTGTTACCTTCTTGAAATTCAGGCCTCCTTTTGTAGTCACAATGTGTTAGCTCTGGACTCAAAAGCAGTTGGTAGAATCGTGGGAGAATAAGGATGTGCTGGAGAAAAAAATTTAAAATCACTCACTTTTAAACTTTTTGGGCAATAGCTTTTCTGTTGGTCACTCTGCTGACTTTGAAGAAAAAGACTGGTGAATAGAAGAGTTTTAGTTGTCTTTGACTGAGGAATATGCCTTTCCCCAAGTTTTACAAAGAGCGTACTCCATTTAGATAATCAAGCATCTACTAATTTTCCATACATTTATTTCAAGTGAAAATACTGTATTGTGGTCAACATCATTACATAAATAAGCGAATAGTAATTATTAATGCATTTTTGGAAGAATTCATATGCTTGTATCTTGACAGTTGAGATAAAGATCAGAGGTAAAAGCAGAAGGAGAAAAAATTAGAAGTTGTTACAGTTAGACTATAATCTATATACCAGTATGGGCTTTGTTACATTCTTATAATAAAAATAACATTTAGAATATTAGAACCATTCAGTAATTTTGAAAGAATGGAAATGAAGGGATACTAGAAATACTTAATATTTTAGATTTCTAGTAGAGATTTGAACTAAATAGCATCTATTTTTCATCCTAGAATAAAAGATACTCATTATTTTCATCACCAAAGTCATATTCAGAAATCAATATTCGTTTTAACTAATATCATGTATTAAGAAATATCATTATAAATGCTACAGATATGTCTTAGGAAGGTGACTAAGTTTTATTCTCAGCTGCGTAAAAGGCCAGGCTCGATGGATTGTCCTTGTAACCTAACACTTGGGAGACACAGACAGAAAGATCCCTGAAGTTCATAGCCCAGTCAGAGTTTCCTAATTGGCTAATCTCAGGTATGAGAGATCCCGCCTCCAAACACAAGGAGACAGGAAGGAAACTCCTGGGAAGGAAAAATTTTGGCGATCACCCTCTAGTCTCCATGCACATTTGTGTGGATCACATCTCTACGTATGTATACCCACAAACACATGAATATTCATACTTACCTGCATGGAAACTCAGAGAAAAATATCACTGTGAGCTGTCATTCAACTAATGATAATTGAGTATGTAATGTTGCTAAACTGTTCTAAAATCGTTAGCAGTCTTACATGTTTCATCTTCATGATGCCTCCAATTGTTTAGCAATCTCTAGAGCCTCTGTAGGAAAGTTCTTATACTGTTTCAAAGTAATATCTACTTGAAGTAGAAATGTCTCATATACCAATGTGAAACGTGAAAACATCTTTTTAAAAATAAGACATGTTTAAATAAATATTGTTGATTATTGAATGATTGAATGATTTAATTTGAGGTAGTGTTGCCCATTTTGAAGATATATATTGGTGGCATTATGTTGGTTCAAGCCTATGAAAACTAAGTGCATAGGAATTTTTAGTAATAGAGAGTAAAGTCCTTTTGAATGAATTCTGCTCCAAATAACTCAGTTTGAACACATATGTGGGATGAAAAGGAACTGTGACAGTTTCGTGTTACAAGAACTATTTCTAATTTTTTGATTGGTAAGCACCTCTATTTTATGTTTGAGACAGATGGGAGTAAAGGTCCAAAAAGCTAACAAAATTCCAAAATGATAAAAACCCTCTTTCCTCAATGGTCCCTGAGCTCATTGGCTGTTTTTACTGCTAATTGACCAAATATAAAGCATACACACCACAGGTTACAGTAAAGTTCAAATGTGTGCAAAGTCAGTCAGGAATCCCCCATTTGTCCAGGCTCAGTCTTACCATTTGGGATCCATGAATTATCTCAGAATAGTAGATGCCAATATTTGAAAGTAAATGGGCCCCAATCCAGAGCCCAGCCCTGTTTAAATCATGTGTGTTGTCTTGCTAATGTCACTTCTCACATTCAATAAAATATATGTACTCATATGGAAACAAGTAGAGATGAGATGTTTTCTAACAGAAAGCTCCTGAGCAACGTGAAGCCAAATTATACACTTCAGTATGATCACTTCCAGCTGTAATGGTAAACATGCTCTGTAACACTCTATATTTTACATATCCTGAGTTTTTTCATAAAGTGACTATATATAAAATTTCTTGAAATTAAGGTGGAAGAAATTACACTTCTGATATAACCCTCAACATGCCCTCACTGAAAGTTCCTATTGTGCAAAGTAGTAGTAGGCTGAACTGTTGTGGATGAAGCAGAAAAACCCACTTCCCTTGATCCCAAAACACGACTCTTGACTCACCAAAGGCCTTAGCATCAAACCCTAACAGTGCATGTGTACTGGGAAATCTTGTCTTTATAATCACATACCAGGCACAATGCTAATACAGATTTCAGGTTGTTTGCAATCCATCCCTTACCCTCAAAGGAAAGTGTGCCTGAAATTGGAGCTTGTCCAACTTCACATTTAAGAAAATGACTGGCCAAGTCAATTACCTCTCCACTGTCTCCGTTTCCTCCCTCCTTTCAAACCAAAATGAGCCGTAACACGATTTATGATTTTTGTGTCCAGAAAGCAAAAAGCTTCATTTTTAAAATGCATTCCAGCACCTTGTATTTCTGAGTCATGGACATACTTTATGCTCTATCTTCTAATTCAGCGGCATCGTTCAATTTCACTTTCTAATGGTTTTCTTGGCTGTTCTGAATCCATGCGGTTCCTTTCTAATGTCCTACAATAAAATACCCACAGAAGTCAATCTTCTAAATTATCTCCACAGCTAGCCCATCTCAATTTATGTCTTGATTGGCATCAAAACTCATACCCAGTTTTCATAAAATCACTTTGGCAGTGCTGTCTTTTTGGTCTAGAGAGGCAAAAGTTTAGTATTTTGTCAACTATGACTCTACAATCTGTAATCTATCATCTTCCAAATATGAAAAGGAGGCATTTAACCCAAAGAGGAGCTTTGGGATTTGAGCTAGGTTCTAATGTCATCCTTTTAAACCCCAAGTTCCATAAATGATGAAATACCACTTATAAGGTAACAATGAAGATTAAATGTACTACAACATCACAAGCTACTAAGAAATAAAATGGACCAAGGATGGCAATCTAGTTCAGGATTCCAAATTCAATGTCTCAGACAGAATCTTCAATAAAAGTCTAAGGGAGAAATAAACACCCAGGTAGATGAAGGAAACAATAAAAAATGATGCCTAGTCATAATCATAGGTGGAAGAAAAGGGAGAAAAAACTTTTCTTCGATTTATAAAGCAGCACTAATGAAGGTTTAAGATTGGTATTCCCGCAAACCAGGTAGACCCATGACTTCATACAGATAATTTAATCCCAACATACGTCAGGTTGGTAGAGTTTGACATGGGGAAAATAAGAAAGAATCCTTTCTGAAATAAAGCAACTTCAACCCTGATCAAGAGCAAAGGTAAGATTTAACCTAACATCAGGACAGTTCAGATGCAATGCCTGTGCATTGCAGAAACAGGTTAGATGTTATGGCCTATGACTTTTATAAACACCCTTAAAACTCTTTTTACTAAAGTAATCATTGAACAACAGTTGTCTTTACCTGTTGCCTAAGGCAAATAATCAATTATATGGACTAAATAGGTATGTTTGTGATATTTTTATTGACTTCATTTTCTTTACAAAATTCTTCATTTCATCCAAGATAATCTATTTGTGCACTTAAATTTAATTACTATAAAGAGGGATTCTAAGTTGTCTGCATTTTTCCTTTAATTCCAAAAGTTATAAGGATCAAGTATCATTATAATACAAGATGGTATTTTCATTATTGTTTATGGGAGATTTCTGCTTCTGCAAATGATTGTTTCCTATCTGCCATCAAATCGCTTGGGGAAAGTAAATGAAAGATTAAATTCTATGTTTCCTGTTCTAGTTTTTTAAGCAATTGTTCCTATGGCAATCTTTCTCTGGCATATAGATTATTTTGCTTTGTTTGGTAATGCATTTACTATAAAATCATGAAAATAAAATATACCAGATGTTGCAATAGACTCATAATATCACAGTAAATATATGCATATTGGTACCACTCTGTAAGCCTTTGCATTTCATCGTCCTCTATACTAAGAAACACTATTCATGATATCATATATTATGAAGAGAATATACCTGTGGCAAGTACAATTAGTCCAAGTCTGTTCCTTTTCACAACACATTGGTTTCATCATTATTTCAAAATAATTTTTCTAAAAATAAGATACTCTAGTGTATTAGTGACTAGAAAATTACTTTCTCCAATAAAATAATTACTATAAAATGATACTGCTAAAATCCACTTGCCTATCAGCCTGCTTACCCCTCTCTGTCCTTATGCTGTTAAGCACATTCTAAGAACCAATCCCAATAAACACAAAGACACAAGAAATATTGAAGATTACCTGTTTGAAATTTCAAACAATATGGCCGAGCTGATAAGTAATGCCCAGAAACAAAAACACATCTTGATTTGCACCTAAAATATAGCTTACAATTTTAATAGGTTTTACCAAGTAGTTATATAATATACTTACATTTTCTATAAGATCTCTTTTAGTCTTTTTGTTCTTAAGTCACATCCACTAACCTTCATTAATACTGTTCACATATCTGATAGACAGATTAAATAGAAATGCATGTGCTTTCATTCAGAAGCCTGTGTGACAGTCCACCCACAATTACAGAGACTAATGGCTGCAACCATCACCATGAACTTTGAAAAACCATGTTACAGACATTCCACTGATAAACAAGTGTGATTCCTTTCACGTGCTATAATTTATATTTTAGATTTTTAACTGCCCCCCAAAATGAACATTTGATAAATTGCTTGCTATCCATCGAAATATGCAGATGTTAAATGCATGTCTAGGCTATGGTATAATGATTTTTTCTTCATTGTCATTTTTTGTTTTTTGTTATCCCATGATTCATATCCACCCCATCCATGATATGCCTTATAATTTCCTGAAATTAAGATGTTTTTCACCTACTTGAAGTCTTTTTGATAATAGAATGCTGCATTTCTGAGTGGTCATACATATATATATATATCAGTAAGAAAAACAAAATGATCAATTGCTTAAGAACACATTGCTACATTTTATGTTTCACTGAAAGTGTGAGCCATGCTTCCTTTTTTTCTTGACCATTCTCAGAGAATATAGATGAAAAATATCACAAATACAATCTGATAAAACAACTAGAATTGATGTCTTTACATAGCCTAGTAACTACATTTCCTAGGTACCTGAAATGGGTAGTTACATTACTTTGTATCTGCCTCTCTTTCAAGTTGTGTTGATTTTATAGTTATTGTCTGTGAAACTCAATTCTCAATAAGGGACAAACACATCAGAATCCAATACCAGAAATCAAAGAAGGAATGTCTATGTGGTTCACTACCTCATCCATCTCTCTTGGATCTGACGTTATATTTTCCAGGATTGTTACATTTGTTCACATTTCAATCTTGGGAAATGTATATGGGGTTAAAATGGAGAATGAAATAAATGGGAAGCTGAAATGTGATCCCTTCTATTTCTGTGCTATTGGAAGAGAATCAAATACTAAATAAGGCCTTAAGCAACATGATAGTTCTGGCCAAATGATGGATATCATGACTCTCTGTTGTTACAAAAGGAAGCAATTTATTTAACTTCTTTCTTTCCTCCCATTCTTTCTGCTTTATTAGTCTCATTTCATTTCCATAAATTATCCCACTAAAAGAGGAAATGATTAATTGAAGATTGCTTCCTCAAAAACATTACTTCTTGTCATTAGCAGCTGCAACATATTGAAACATTGTGTTATCCAAACACACTGCTGATTTTTACATAATTTTAATATTTAGTTGCTTTCAGTTATTTTGCTCTATTCAGATTGTTGAACCCAGGAGAACTTACTATATCAGTTTAATAATGGCATCCTTAATGTCTATGGCAGTTTTCATAACAAAAGGTTGTAATGTAAAATGAAATTTAAACTTTTTTAATTAAACTGCTTTCTTCCTGGAAATGTACATCTTTCATGAGCCACTGCTAGCACAGGTTTTCATGAAAAATATAAAACTACGCATAATGACATCTCAAATATCATTACTCCTTTATTATTTCATATTACAATATTTTGCTATGAAATAATCTGATTCCACTGCCTCTAAATAAATTAGTTTAGGATTGTTAAAGTTAAAATACATCTATCTCACTTGCATTTTAATGAAATATTCTACCACAGTAGGACTATAATTCCTTTGCCCTTTTATATTTGTTAAACTTAGAGTCTGCTCCTGTGGGTGTCAAAGTTATATAAGATTGCAGCTTTTAAATTCAGTGTATTTATTTAGGTTTGCCGCTCAACACACATCTGGTGAGGTTTCATGATTGCCTTTCTGCTGATATTATGGTATCCACATTGAGAGAAATGATCAATTTATCTATAATTGTTAGTAGTATAACTACATGCGTCACAAAGAGTGAGATGGTTTTCAGTTGTGTTGAAGATGAGGTGCTTTTTAATGCTTAAAGGGAAGTAGGACTGGCACTAAGTCGCTGCATAATCTGTCTTCCTGCAGACTCTTAACACCGGATTTTACTTTTGAACAGTTGAAACTATTGCAACAGCCATTTCATCTGCATCATTTGTAATCATGTTTCACGGATGCTCTACTAAGTATGTTCTGTTACAGTTTCTTTTCCATGAAAGTGTGTTCTTCTTTCTTGTCTCTATGCTCTGGTTTCCTCAAAACAAGCCAGGAAAGTGTACAGACAGCAGAAGAGGGGCGGCTGACAAAGTCTCTGCAATTTCATGCACAGTCTAATATGCTCCCTCTCTTAATTTAAGACAGTCCAAAAAGTGACAAGCAGCTGATATGCGCTCACATATATACAGATATACATGTGTGTATGTATGTGTATTCATGTGAGTGTATTATATATACACATATACATATGCAATGCCAAGCACATTGAAGCCAGGGAGCATAATAATCATGTTGAATAGCTGAGAAATATCTCTAATTTTTTGAAATTGAAATAAAAATGATAGTAAAATACTGGTGATGGAATTCTAGTCCTCTATATTAACAAACAATTGGCAATTTTTAGTTTAGATTTCAAAGAGTTGTTTGTAATGTGTGTCTATCTGTCTAGAGGATTTATTGCATTTATGTGTGCATGCACACAGACCAGAAGAAGAGACCACGTGTCCCCTGCCACTCTCTTCTCTTTTGAGGCAATGTCTCTTGATATTCTAGGCCAACGCATTAGGTTTCCTTCACTGAGCTGGAATTCAACAAGCCACACTGTGCCCACACTGTTACAGGCCACTGCTGGACACCATGTTGAGGTGCTGGATGTGAACTCCAGGTCCTAGGGACTGCACTTCAATTTCTCTTGACTGATGAGTCCTCTCTCCAGGCCCTAATGGACAATTTTATAGTGATTTATTCTGGGTTTTTCTTTTGTAATTTAATGGTCTTAGAGATTTAAATTGTAAAATGGTTGCTTTATTTCCTTATATAAAAAGTGTTTGTATGAATTCTATTCGTGTCGGGCAGTGGTGGCGCATGACTTTAATCCCAGCACTAGGGAGGCCGAGGCAGGTGGGATCTCCATGAGTTCGAGGCCAGCCTGGTCTACAAAGAGTGTGCCAGGAGAGGCTCCAAAGCTACACAGAGAAACCCTGTATTGGAAAAAATCTATTCATAAAATATGTCCAATTGTGTTACATAGCAGCTAGGTGTATGGTTGTAAAATCATGGTGTTTTCTTAACAGATGATAAGGATATACTTAAACAATTGGGAGGCTGAGGCAGAAGGACCTGAGTTTTGTTCTAGCCTCAGCTGCAGGTTCACTACTGCATCGTGGACGAATGACAGTCTCATCTCATGGAAGACACAGCATGGAGCTACCAAGATATATCATAATAAAAACAAAAAGCTAAAGTTACAACTGCATGCATATGCTATAAATGCTGTGAATCTTTACAGTTTAAGGCGGTTTGTAATCATTTTTCTTTTACTTAAGCAAAAGTTAGGCAAAGAAAAACTGGCAGTGAAGAGAAACACTCACAGAGAACAAAAGCCATCATGCAGTGAGAACACATTACTGAGATGTCTTGCTCATACTTTGCATTTGCTTGATGTTGTTCCTTAAGACAGCAAAAGAGAGGAGTAGGATCGCAGAGTACATTTTTACTAGCCAGTTGTTATAAAAGAATCTCAGTGATTTCTAAAACAGGAAATAAATATTTCCCAAAGGTTGACATACACAAACCACGGCAAGACAGCAGGCCCCACACTTAAAATACTGTGACGTGAACAGAGTGAGCAGCACAGTAGAGTTTTACTATGGTCTTCCTCCACAGCAGCCACCAGGTTCCCAGTCCAACACAGCTTCGAGAGAAGAAATTACCCATTAAGACAGTTTTGAGAGAAGAAATTACCCATTAGCAACCTGGGTTTCAGGACAACTGCTCTTGGGTCAGCTGCTTGCTTCAGAGGGAGATTTTATATTGTACTAATCCTGGATATGCAAGACTTTATGTCCTTCGGGAAACTGTGAATGGACAGTGTCTTCAGTCAAGCATTTGACTCAAATGGAGTAACTGACCGCAATGTGTTCTATGAAATTACAGTCTGGTGCTCTTACAAATTAATAGTATGCTTGAAAATAGATAATAATCAAAATATCTAGGATTTCCACTATGTTCATTGCAGCATTATTTGTAATAGCCAGAACTTGGAAGCAACCTAGATGCCCTTCAACCAAAGAGTGGATAGAGAAAATGTGGTACATTTACCCAATGGAGTACTATTCAGCAGAAAAAAAAACAATGGAATCCTGAGATTTGCAGGCAAATGGATGACACTAGAAGAAACCCAGTCACAAAAAGAGAAACATGGCATGTACTCTCTCATATATGGATTTTAGAAATAGATCTGGGGAGTGTCAGCCTACAATCCTATGGCCAGAGAGTCTGGGAAACAGAACCTTCATTCAGTGGCTGATCAAAGAAGCGGCAGACTCCCTCGGTTAAGTACTGAGCTGAACTCAAGAAAGCCAGTAACAGAGAGGGAGGATTGATGAGCAAAGGGGTTAAGACTGGGCTGGTTTAACCCCCAGAAACAGCTGACCTGACAAGGGTTAGCTCTTGATGCCTGGGAATCCAGCATGGGACTGATCAAGACCCCCTGAATGTGGGTGTCAGGGAGGAGGCCTAGGTAATCTATTGAGCCTTGGGTAGTAGATCAGCATTTATCCTGGGTATACAAATGGACTTTGGACTCCCATCCAACAATGAGAGATGCACTCTCACCCTGGACTCTTGGGGGAGGGTCTAGGCCCTGCCCTGGATGAAATGACAGACTATGGACACCCCCATGGAGGGCCTCACCCTCCCTGGGGAAATGAGAGGAAATAAAATATAAAAAAATATCTAGGATGGTGAGAAGATAGCCATGGATATACTATTTCTCCTGTTTATACATTTTTAGAGAGAATAAAGGATGGGCATGGTAAGAGGAAAGGTGAGACAGGGAGGCTCAGTATGTTGTGTCTTCAGGATTTACTGTGCTGCCCAATATTTTTGCAAGTAGCTGGGGAAGAAAAGTCAAAACAAATAATGGGTTCTTTATTTACTTCTAAACATCATATTCAGAATGTTTACATAGCATCTACAAATCATACAAATGTGATTATGACAAAACCATTGCATCTGAATACTGAAGTGTAGGGGTATTCGCCTGAGGCTACCTACATGAAAGTTGTACTCCTAGATTAGAAGTTGGCAATGGTATTCAGGTCCTACTGCAGACACTTAATAGAAATAACTAAATGAAATGGAAATTTATACTTTCCATCTTTCTGGATGATGCAGCAGAATCAATCTAACAACACAAAAAAATGAGAATCTGTAACTCAAGAAATACAGGAGGACATCTGTGTGCTGATTGTGATTGATAGTTATTAGAACAGAAGTGTGGTGTCCCTGTTTATTAGCTAGAAGAAGTATCTCTTTCTTTTTGTTTGGAGAAAGGGGGAAAAGAAGGGGTCAAGTCAATGGATAAACAGTTCTTAAGGTATTGGCAAGAGTAGTTATCAAAGCAAACTAGAGACACCAAGCCCAGGAACCAAAAGAACCAGGTGCTGTTTTCTCACTTAGGTTCTAAGACTGTGACTACTATTGTGTTTCTTGAAGAAAATCTTTACATTATTAAGTTGAACTAAAAGCAATATGATGTAAATTTCTGTTAAATTGTACATCATTTTGTGAGACAACTATAAAAGAGAACCAGAAGAGTTGCCTTGCTATGTATAAGAAGACACCTTTACTTAGGATGATTTTTCTCTTGCTACTAGAAAAAGTTTTGTTCCTACTAGAACAGACTCTTGAGAGAAAATAAAAACTGAATTGGTTCCCCAGGGCTAAAAGGAATATTTGGTTTAAATATCAAAGAGACGAGTCAGATTGCGGTTAGTTCTTTGAGAATTTTGTATATTGTGTTTTGATACTATTAGATCTATTTTATTTTGATTTTGTGTCAGGAGTGTTTTGTCTACCTGTATACATACATGTGCATCATGTATGTGTAGTACCCACAGTGACTAGAATACAGCCTCAGATACCCTGGTACTGGAGTTACAGACAGCTGTTAACTGCTCTGTGGGTATCAAACCCGTAGTCCTTGGTAAGAGTAGCAAGTGTCCTTAACTGTTGAGTCATACTTGCAGTCCATAGATATACCCATTTATTAAGGAAGATCTCTTCTCTTACTCAAGTCACATTGGAGTTCTTAACCTATGTGTCAGCCAAAACACTTATCTTAGATTTCTATTGATGAGTCCATGATCATTATAGATTTCAACATGAGACTATTTGGCCTAGAGGACATGGATATAAGAAGAAATTTGGTGAGATTTTCTGTTATCCTGGTGTCACAAATATTGCTTCTCAGGAACTGAGATATAATGTATCATATCTTCCTAAGTGTTCAAGTATTTCCTGGTCGAACAAGTTTACAATGCAGACTAATTAACAGAAAAAAATATTTAATATAAACACTACTGACTTCCATGACACAGCATTCCACTTATTCATGGCAGTTTACGAGCCACAGATTTTGTAGGGCCTACTGTACATAGCAATTCAATTTTCCTCTGTCCAGCGAACAGATGTCTTACAAGAATAGCACGGAGACACAGTTGAGGGGGGTGGGAAGGTATGCTATTCATTATAGAATTTGGAGTCCACGTACCCATATGCAAAAATGCAATATATATATATATATATATAGAGGAGATAATCGATGTAAGTTAGAATCGACTAATTGTTGCTGTTTATTTCATTGTGAGTTGCATTATTTTCACTGTTTTCAGGGCATTGGTGTATCACAAACAGGGACAGATATATGTCCCAGGATCAGAAGGACTTTCATCTCTGACTAGGGCAACTGATAAGCAGGCCGAGTCATTTGGAATGGGAACACGGTAGAAGACCTGTGGCAGCACAGTGAAAGCTGGGTAGTGGGAGGCAGAGGCCACGCCAGGGATGAGAAGAGAGGCAGCTTTGCAAAGCTTTAAACCTAGCATAAGCAAATCCCATTGCTTATGACAGACAAAAGTAGTAAGTTGATTAAGACAAGAGTAAAGCTGTCAAAGTGATATGGAGGTGGGGGGCACTTTTAAAATTAAAATCTTGCTGAATTTGAAGGAGAGGGCAAACATTTTTCGTCTGTCTACACTGTCAGCTCTCTGTGCACGTGAAAACATATTTATTATTTTCTAAATTAATTTAATGAGTTCCAGATTTTTCAGGATGTCATAATGGAAACAGGATTACACAAGATAGCGCCGAGTTTTGTTCTCTCGCTGAGTTTTACCTAGCCTTTATGTGTCATACTTTTGATCTGAGCTTGTTTCTGTTACCACATTGAAGGAGGTTACAAAAAGGGTAAAATAATAGAAACTTAATCAGGAAACAGATTTTTGTATTGCTGCATTTTATTATGTGCTCTTGCCATGGTCCACAGCCTAACTCTGGAAAATAACAAAGGGTATGTCATTTTTAAATAAGAACAATTGAAACCACATTGCATTGTAATTATGTGAGTTTCTAGTGAGCCATCCCAAACATTTCACACCAGTTGGTCTTCAGGACACACTTGTGAATTGTTTTGGGGGTTATTGGTGGGGAGTACAAGCATCCTGAACTCAGCTTTCTGTAAAATGCTAGATAAATACTGGTAGGTGAATTTAATTTCACAGATGAAAAACAAATAACAAAGCAGAAAACTAACTGCCCAGAAACAGCTCTTTTCTCCAAAAGTTCAGTCTGGAAGCCCTCCTGCCAGAGAAGAGGAAACATACTGGCTCCCATGCATTGGACTGGCACGGTACAAAGGCCAAAGGTTGCAGTGAACATGCACAGATCTGTTAATGTGATGCTCCTTGCTGGTAGATGAGTCTCTGTATATATAATCCAAAACAAGATGATTAATCTATTGAGGTTTATAGTTTTGTTCTGAAATCCTTGACTTGCTTTTTATCTTTAATCAATCTGAAAATGACTTCTACATAGGTAACCTTTTCTCTACTTCATTTCAAAATAAATATTTCAGAGAACTGAAGTTACTAATTAATTTTTTTCTTATTTCACCTGCATATCCTTGGCTAGACAATCACCATGGGCACAGCCTTGAGGAGAGGATCATCTATGGAGTAGAAAACAGCAGCACGTTCTTGGAATGCAGTCCAAAGTCCCAGAGAGCCTTGGTATACTGGCAGTTCCAGAGGCGAAATGAAGATCGTAAAGAGGAGGTACAGGATATCAGTTAACAGAGTTATTTCTATCTGATACATGTGTAAATTCACCTCAGTACTGCTGCCTTGGAGGAAGGAAAAGTACTCATTATTCCAGCACACTGAGGAACCAAACAACTGATCTTTAGACAAGCAAGCACTCAGAGAGTGGTCTGCTTTTGTAGCAGTCTGTGTATGAGAAAGAAATGCAGCTGGGTAAGAGTCCTGCCCCGGAAGCACTTTGGGCACATATTTCAGAGTCCTATTTCTTGCCGTGGTTAGTTATAAAGCACTTAAGTTAACTAAATTTACGCATTTCAAAAATCAAGTTTCCCTGGAACTTTGGAGTTTGCTCACTGAATTCTGCCATAAAAGCTCATTTCTCTTTCTCTAAAACTTTTGCATGTGGGGAAAAGTTGGGAGAGAAAGAGTACTTATCTGATATAGAGTGAAGAAATTGGGTTCCACCAATTCTGGTATTAGCTATTAAAACAGACCCAGAAAGTTCTTCCTCCTTGATAGATACATCTCCCCCTGCAAGTGTAACAGCTTACACAGAGCAAATCACATAGAGAGCTCCAAGCTTTTTGAACTACTGTTAAGTATTAAATAAAGGTGACTAGAATGCTTCATTCACTTGTAAAATATTATATGCAAATAATTTTATATGTTCCATGTGAACACAAAAGTGAAAAATAACCCTGTAAGGTTTTTTGACACATTAAGCAATTTTAAATTATAGATTTATATTGTAGAACCGTAAAATTGTTGGGTGCATTGCCAGGTTATGTTTTCTGAGTTTTTTTATTGTAAACTCTATTCAAAGTAAAAGATAGGCTAGATGTATCCTGGAGTGTATCCTCATTTTGTGTCACATCCAGAAACTTGTAAATTGGCAAATAATTCACTAAACCTGAAATATATGTTTTATTCAATACTGATATTTTGATTTGCTCTTTACAAATCATATTATGAATTCATTTTAAGACTTTGTTTTCTAAGTTTTTATTCCAGTAGTTCCCAGCTCATTATCTAATATTGACTTTTTGTCACATTTATAGACTTGCTTTCAAATTTGAAGTGTATCTTTATCCTTTCCTCAAGCATAGGTGTTTACATAACTAAAAGATAGTCTATAAAACAGTGGTATTATAGAAAACTTCAAAGGGATCTGAAAAACAATTGATAGACACTATAGCTTTTTCCTCAAGATAAACTTGTTTAATTTTACCTTAAAATGTTAATTTCTAAAACCCACCTCAACAAATATCTAAGTTTTCTAAACAGAGTAGCAGGTCTTACATGTCTAATAAACCCATATGCTGTACTGTGCCTCTCCCTGCTAGATCAGAGCGGGTGATCACATCATCAGGACAGAGCAAGGCCTCCTGCTTCGCAGTCTGCAAAGGAAGGATTCAGGCAATTACCTGTGCCACGCTGTGGAGCACGGATTCATGCAAACTCTTCTTAAGGTGACCTTGGAAGTCATTGACACAGAACATTTGGAAGAACTTCTTCATAAAGATGACGATGGAGATGGCTCGAAGGCCAAAGAGATGGCGAGCAGCATGACGCCCAGCCAGAAGGTCTGGTACAGGGACTTCATGCAGCTTATCAACCACCCCAACCTGAACACGATGGATGAGTTCTGTGAACAAGTGTGGAAAAGGGACCGAAAGCAACGCCGACAGAGGCCGGGCCACTCTCAAGGGAGCAGCAACAAATGGAAGCATATGCAGGAAGGCAAGAAAGGTAGAAACAGGAGGACCCACGAGTTTGAGAGGGCACCCAGAAGTGTCTGAGCTGCACCACCTCCCAAAACCTCAAACAAGTACAAACTTGCCTAGATAATAACTGGAAAAAATGCAATACACATGGACATTTTCATGGCATTATGTGGATGTTTACAATGGTGGGAAGCCATGCGGAACGTTCCCAGCAGGCTTGCTTCAGAATACCAACACCTGACAGAGATCACAGGTGAGCACAGATGTTCACATCAGCCAACTTAGTGTTTCCTCTATGAGTTCATTAATTACCTTTCTTCTTTGCCTGAGAAATAAAAAATATCACTTGCCATATTGCCGTTGAAGGGAGAAAAACTGCATCAGCAAAGCCATTTTATTGAAGCAAGAGTTGAAAATGAACTGCATGGATTTTAGTCAGCAGATGAATATTCCTAAACGTGATTGGATGCAAGGATGTTTTGTCTACCAGCACTTGTGTCTCTGTGTACTGGAGGAGTAAGACAAGGCAAACAAGACTAAGTAAAATAGCGTGTGGAAATGTACAAGCATAAAACATCCATCACCCAGAAGAATAATGGAATACACTGATCTACTACTGATGTCTTCTTGCAGCGTTGATCTAAAGATGTATTTTATTAAAACTATAATTTAAATGTACCATGACAAATATGCAGTAAAAATTAGCTGTTTTCTAAGCTAGAGTAGGTTTTTGTTTTACACTTATTGTGCTATATTTTTTTTAAAAATTCCAACTGTGTGCTGCTCTTTTTCACACTTTGTTTTCAGTTCTGTAAGGGTTAGTATATACTTTACATACATACTCTCACGATTAACTGTTAATTATTGAAACCAAGATATGAATTATGTCCCCCCCTTTGAAGAAATCAAACAAATAGAAGATTTCACCACCACATCCTATTTCTAAAGATATTATCTATGATTTGCATAATATTCTTAGCCAACCAAAAAATCAAGACAGCACAGAAGGGAAGAAAACATTCATTATATGCATTCTGAAGGATCAAGAAAAAGAGAACTGAGTGTCTCATGAAAATAGCATTGTCTTATAGTGTTAATAAAATGTCTCTTCATTGTTTGCTTGAATATTTGCATGATATGTGAGACACAGTACTCTCTCATGATTCCAGATTCCATTGGGGATTCTATTATTTTATTATTTAATGACCTCTGAAAGAGAGAGATATCAATGACATTTTGAAAACCTTAGTGCTGCATTTCCCAAACATGTCTTTAATGAATCAACTACATTTATCCACCCTATGTGATACAATTATTTGTATGAAGAACATATAAGTGTTTCATCTTAATGAGAATGAATTTGTAAACTATTTTTAGATCACACACTTCACTTAGAAAGTGCAAAACTTTGTTTTATTAATAGTGTATAAGATAATACAATACAATTATTAATTTTTCCCCTTTATTGCTTGAAGGGGTTTCTTGAGAATCATAGAGTTCAAAATGCAGATGACTTTTTGCATTATAAAACAGTTCCTTGCCACTCTACTCATCACCTCAGGAATCTCTCTGTAGGTCCTTCAGCATACACAGAATGCAAAGTAAACATCTTCCTGCTAATTAATGGTGTTTCAACTCTAGTTGTCTCAGGATTCTAATTAGCACGCATTAATTTCTCACCTCAACTGCAGTAAATTGCTATTCCCTCTCCACTGAAATACTTCACAGATGGAAGCTCATGTTTCAGTTTTAATGGTTATTTAAATAAACAATTTGTTGACACTTCTTTCAAATAAAAGCCTAAAAATATTCTACACCTGATTTTAGGTTCCTTGACTAACATGGTGTTGCTTTCGGAATTGCATCCTCAAAGGCAAGCTGAGCTGATAAACTCATTGAATATCACACTTTTTAACAGAGAATAGCATCAGAGATACGTAGTCGAAGAAAGCAGGGGGCTCCATATAAGCCACTCTCTCATTTTCATAGTGTTTTACCCATCTGAACGTTTGATGTCACCTTTCATTTGTTATCACATACATGTCTCATTTCTTTCTAGTTCTTACCAATAAAGGAGTTAAGGAATGAAGATTGTATGATAGCTTCATGGATGCCTTCCGAAATATGAATGCATTTTTAGCACTATGAGATAGCAATAGAAAAAAAGTTTAGGCTGTAATTACCAGTGTTACAAACAAATAAATATGTTGACATGTATTTTTCAATCACCAAGTCTGAATTTTCAAAAAAAAAAAAGCTAGTGGTGTAACTGGCAAATAAATAAATCTGATGAGATTCATGATCTGCCAATGTATATTGATAGAGGGCAGTTTGCACGAAGAATGAATGTCCCACTAACCACTAAGATGGATTTTGGCATATGCATGTGTCATCCCAGGTGAGACCTGCATAAGCAATGCATGTGACATAAGCATATCACCTCAGCAGTCTTCAAGTCTGAAAAATCAGATACATCACAGCGGAACCAGGAGAGACCAGGTCCCGCTGATAGTAACTGTAATGTGTAAATGCATGCAGATGCACACTTACTGTTTTTTTCATGTATAGCTTTAGTGATTTATATTGGTATGTGTCTAATATTTTTGCTACCTACACATTAGGCAAAGAGGTGTAAATAATTTTGAAAAGATGAGGAAGAACAGTGTAAAATACACGTTTTCTATAGATGCTCCATTTCAGTTTGTTCAACATCATCCTGAAGTGCAAGATTTCCCATGTGAGTGACATGGTGGCTTATGTGCTCCTTAAGGGCAGAGAGTGTGGGCCCTTCCAGAAGCATGTTTTTTGCCAGGTCGAAAATTGTTCCATATCTGTATTTATCGTTGCATATCAGATGGGAACTAGAAAACTGGAGAGAAAATGTAATGATATTGCTGCTGTAAATTATTCCTTTTTAGCATGTATTCAGTTGCTAAATACACATTTCTTCAAAATATTTGAATTCAGATGTCTTTACTGTTCCCTGCAACATATGGTATTGAGGAACGTAAGCTTCGAAACTTTGGAGAGCCAGAGTCAGGGAGCCGCATAATTAGCTAACAGATTTCTTCACTGTAGTCATTTGCAAATTGTATTCTATATTTATAGTGACTATGTGAATTTTTGTGCCCTTTAAATTAAATATTGTTCTCTTTATGCCATACCTGGAAAGAAAGCATGGGAATGAAAATCTATAATATTTTGCATCATAGTCTATTTCTATGTTTTTAGTAACAATATGGATGCCAGGTAACTGGCATAGGGAGGCCTGTCCTAAAGCTCATGGGCAAGCATTGTATTAATATGGATTCTTTGGTGTAATGTTTTCCAGTCTTTCTTTCACAAATTGCTCCTTTAAACACAACTTTAATTTAATGCAAGTCTGTCAGGTGTCTTGGCTTTAAAGACACATATGACAAACCGGACTTAACACTGTTATATCCATGCTTTTAATTTTAACTCAGTAACAATTATCTAAGGTCAATGTTAATGTCTGCAATATATGTTTCCATAAAGAAGAAAGCATTATTTTTCAAAAGTATGTAAATCCTATTAGTTTGTTATACTTCTGAAACTTTATTATAACGGTTAGTTAAAGAAACACATATTTGTACACTATTAAATAAAGATGACCCCAAAATGAATGAGAGGAGAGTACTTCAGAAGTGGGGTCCTTACATCTGGTCTATTTTCCCTGACCAGTTTACAGAGAAAAAGGTTCCTTATTCATTTCAAACACTCAAGCACACAGACATGGGCCACACTGCAGATAAAAACCAAACCAGTAAAAGCAGATGGTTTTAAGTCAAGATATCAGGAGCCAGATGTGACAGCAATCTGAAAAAGAGGATGAGGCAGGAGTATCTTGAATCTGAAGTCTACCTGGGCTATCAAATGGGACCCTACCTAAAACAAACAACTAAAAGATTAAAAAGAAAAGTTCATCTTCTAGACACTTTGTCCCTTAAAACTAGACTTTGACCTGTTCTAGTCTCATAACTATGAACTTGTGTGGTGATAAGATGCTAAGATGAATGGGGTGTAGACCTGTTTCAACAAAGCTTAAATGAGAAAAAACAAAATGGTGATACCCGTTGACATCACATGTGACGATTGACGAGTCTTTGCTTTCACAGCTAGCCTTAGACCACAGCAAGACATCTGCCTTGAAACTGTACCCTTCTTATGCTTTGCCTGCCCCACTTACCACAGTTATGTGATGCACCTACTATGCACACGTTTCCCTCTCTAGACTGTGATTTTCTTGAAGTCAGAAATTTTGCTTTGTTTACAACATGGTCTCCCAAAGCTCAAGCTTGTCCTGAACTCACTGTATAGCCAAGAGAGGGATTTTGAATTTCTGATCACCTTAACTCCACCTTCTGAGTTCTCAGACCACAGAGGCATGCAGGGTTTGTGGCCAGTTGGTTTTCCCCTGCTGCCTTGTGTGATGCCAAGTAAAGACAGAACTCAGCAAATTGGTACTGAAGAGAACCACATTGCAATGAGATAGGTGCCAAATTGAAGGTCCCAACATAAATGTCCCCATTAAGAAGGAAGAGAGGAATTAAGGCTTTGGATTAATGAGGAGAGTTTCAGAGAATAAGGTGACATGTAAATTATGACTTGACCTATCAGTTGGATTTTTCTAGAAGAAGAAAGAAAAGCTCCTCTGGGTTGCTGAAATAACAACTAAAGAGAGAAAGAATGAGACTGCTATTTTCTTCCAGAGAATAAGCATTCCAGATTAATGGAACACAATATACATATGAAAACAAAGGGGGGAGGGCAAACTATCTCACTGCCTTGAGTCAAATGGCCCATTAACTTCTGAGTTTGAACTGTTTTCTGCTGTTTGTCAGTCACATTATCATTCCTAGCATTCTTTCTTACTTCCTCCACACACCACTAGTCTCCCTTTTTTTCTTTTTCCTTTTATTGAAAATAGTTTTTTTTCCTCCTAGTTGATAGATCCTGATTGTAGTATCCCCTCTCTCTACTCCTTTCAGTATCTTTCCCCCTCCCCTCCCATTTGAACCAACTCTCTTTCTGTCTTTCACTAGAAAGTAAACAGGATTTTAAGGGATAAAGAAAAATAAAATATAAGATAAAACAAAACCTACCAAGTGAGTCTCTGCTTCTGGTGCCTTCTCTTGGGCTCTTTTCTTTCAGTGTGTGTGTTTGTCCAAATCTTCAGTCTTGGCTTCCTCCTTAATACTGACATCATCTGTCTTTTCCAGTGATTCAAAATATTCTGTCATAAACTTCTCTGTAGTTTAATCACCATACTCGACTAGATTTTTAGTCCAACAGAATAGTAACAGTAAGATGCTAACTTCATTGTATAAGCCACCATGCATTAACTCAGTTCAAATGACAATTTCTGTCCTGTTCACCTGCCTTCATTGTTGGGAAATGTGGCCTTGACAACCACCTTAGCCTTGCTAGCTAGTTGTGTGGCTCCTATAGAAACACCTTTAAAGCATGAAATCTGTAATTGTTCAAGGTCTCTTGGGTAGAGTAATTCATAGTCAAGCAACACTGTACATCAGACAAGCACACATGGTCAAAGACACAGATTATTTTTTAAAAATACAAAAAGTAGAAAGGAAAGTAAAACTATGAATTTTAGGTTCATCTTGCATTTGTCAACCACACACCAATATAATAAACTGTTACTTTTATTCTCATATAGCAAAGTGTATTTTATTTCTTTTAATCTGAAATGACAAGTGTGGATACAATGTTTATTTATATAGAAACTAAGCAGAAATCCTCGTAAAAGTGTTCAAGACATCACAACATGAGTAGTTTTGAAGTTTTAACTCAGCCCCTATTCTTTTTGTAAGACTCACTGGAGCATTAGACACCACTAAAAACATTTTAAATCCATGTCGTTTGTGTAGCACATTTCTTAATGTTTTGTTTATCTTGTTGATAGCTAAATCCAAAAGTTTGAACATTTTAAAGGCAAACTTTGTCTTTGAATCCAAACAACTTTTCTACTTTAGTTGATATTTTTAAATGAATTTTTCTTTCCAGGGTGGATGCTTCCCAACATTTCAAGAGAATGGCATTTTTATTATCATCAATTTTTTTTCTATTATCCATGTAGTGGTTTAAGCTACTGATAAATATGAACACATCAGTTTAACAAATTTATCCCCAGGCCTCTGTACATCTCTCCACATATTCTCATGAAGCTTGGATGATGATCTATGAATTTCATTTGAATTTTTACCATCTACTAGGAGCAAACTCACCGGTCATTTTCTTCTTTCAATTAGTATGATGCTGATGACAAATTCATTGAAGTTCTTTAATTGTATTTGGTTTAAGTAAGGGAAATGACCATCTGAATCATACTAGATGGAATACCTGGTATTCATATGAAGAAGTGTACTGTTAATGAGTCTACTGAACATTTCATGTATTAAAGGTTTTCACTCCAAAGCATAAAATACACAGAAACCAAAAATATTATATTTCAATAAAAACTGCAGTTTCCTCATTTGGCATTGAAATGTGCCATTAATAAGGTGTCTCCTTTAGCTCCAGAATTCAAAATTTCTAAAGCAAACAACAAATGCCTCAGATTATATTATAATATATAAAACAATATATATTTATATAAATATAAATGGTGACTCTTTTCATATTGCCCACCTAGTCTCTTCTTTTTTAGTAAACAATACTTTCAAAAGTATGTCATATCAGATCTATATTTATTATTGGGAAGTATTCATAAGCTTCAAAAGACAAATCTGTACATGAGTTATAGGTACAATTATCTGCATGATTGATAGTATACACAAAGTTTACTGCAGCACTCTCTGTAACATTGCACACTACTATAATTTAATGTTACATTGTGGAGTAATCTCAACATAACTAAACACTCAGAACACAGACATGCACTCTGCTAAGATTACTGCTTGGTGATATAATATTATATTTTAGAATCACTTTACTTCATTAGAGATGTTCTCATTATGTTCTTTGAATTTTCTCCTACAAAGTAGAAAATGTTTATCAATCTGTCTTTCAAGGAGAAAAACTAATATGTGGACTGCCTTACATTTAAAATGCAGCAAGTTTGATTGTCATTTGACCCAATTAAAAAGGAACATTTTGATGTCCATGATGGATCTGTGCTGCCACCAGAAAACAGTTTGATGTCCATGATGCCATGCTGCTGCTGGAAACCATGCTGGTATCCGTGATCCCTATGGTCGCCTGCAGCTATGGGCAGGAAAGCTTCTTTTGCAGGGGTATCAATGACTAAGACTCATAACTGAGAACCAAACACATTGAGGGCCCCCCAAAAAGAAACAGCCCAAAACAGGAAGCTATAGAAAAGATGCTGAAGTATAACTCATCGCGGTTAATGACCTCTGTCATGGGATGGGTTGGAAATGACTCAAGGGGCTTGCCACTGAGAGTTTGACCATGCTCCAATGAGTATATGGGCAAAATATTGGACTTGGTGGGTTTTGAGGGGGTTGCTCAATGGTGGAAGAGTGAATCTGGGAAGAATGAGAAACTAGTGTGATCAGAGTGCATTGTATGACATTCCCTGATAATTTAATATTATGTGTGTGGGGTGGGGGAGAACGTTTTATTATCATGTAAAACACATACTAAAATAAAATGGGAAAACAAGGAGTAAATTACCAGGACAATGCGAAATATTTGAGTTCAGATTATTTTGAAACAATATGCATTGAAAGAAATAATTCATTGGCTTGGGTTTTTGATAACACAATATGGAAGATGAATAACCCAATGAAAAGTTGGCAACTGCTCAACTGTAACACTTTAACCACCTCTTATAATTTATTTTCTCTAAACAACAAACAAAATAAATTGTTTTTATGCATATTCCTTAAAAAGTTTAAATATACAAAAAAATGGTTGGATTCATAGAAAATAAAAGATTTGACTAGGTAGGCAAACTAGGAAAGTGTATCAACACATTCTCTGCATCTACTTTTATAAATAAAAGTAATCTTGTTTGTTTTAAAAAGTAGCACTGTTGGATATTAGATGTACAGCAAAGAATAACCAGGCTGCAATCCACAGTCCCAGAAGCTAAATTAGCAAGGAGGAACATAAGAGAGATACAGAACTTCCTAGGAAAAGGAAATAGGTGAGATCTCTTGGTTAACTGGGGATGCAGTAGTTAAAGGAGAGAGGATGGGGTGAGAACATGAGGGAATATGATGGGTGACTTGGGGGAGGTATAAAGAGGGATATCTTGATGAAGAGAGACATTATGAGATTAGGGGAAAACCTGGTACTAGGGGCTTTGCTAGGAATTGACAAGGATGATCCTAGCTAGGGCTCCTAGCATTAGTGAGGAGGGTGACTGAACTGGCTTTCTCCTGTAATCAGATTGGTGATTACCCTAATTGTCAGCATAGAACCTTCATCCAGTAACTGGTGGAAGTAGATGCAGAGATCCACCGCAAAGCACTGAGCAGAACTCTGGAAGTCCCTTCCGAGAGGAGGAGAAATTATATGAGCAAAGGGGCAGCGAGGGTGGGGAGGTGTCATGATCATGATAGGGAAACCCAAAGAGACAGCTTGTGGGAGCTCACAGACTCTAGACTGACAGTTAGGGATCCTCTAGAAAACCAAACTAGGCCCTCTGAATGTGGGTGACAGCTGTGTGGCTTGGTCTGTTTGTGGGGGCCCTAGCAAGATGACCAAGATTCATCCCTCTTGCATGAGCTAGCTTTTTGGGGCCTGTAGCATGAAATTCTTAGCCCAGCAGGTCCTGTGGCCCTTCTCAACCCCAAAAGAACACATGGACACTATATTAATTATTAAAATGTTGGCCAGTGAGTTGGGCTTCTATTGACTAGCTCTGTCTTAATTATTAACCCATAACTACTAATCCATGTATTTCCACATGGTCTTGGTTTACCAGACCTGCAACTCCTTTTCTGGCTACATGGCTCAGCATCTCTGCAGAGAAGAGAGCAATTTCCTGTTTGTCCTTGCTTATATTCTGATTCTGCCGAGCTATGTCACTTCCTGTCTGGACCATCAGCCAATCAGTGTTCTATTCATTAACCAACAAGAGAAACAAATATACTGAAGAACATTCCCTATCATCACCTCTTTTCTGTCTAAATAATAAGGGTTCTAACTTTAACATACTAAAATATATAACAAAACAGTTATCAAATAAGAACTATAGTTAACAACATTTAGTCCATTTAACAAAATTTAAAGAAAATATTCTATCATCTATCCTATCGTTGTGAGTCTAAAGTCATGTATGTAACTTACCTATTATCGTAACTAATGAAACCATGACTGTAACTATCTATCTTCAACTCCATCAAAGACCACAGAAGGATAATACATAAACTATAGAATTGACAGAGATATCTTACTAGTCATCCAATGTTCCTCTGTATCATTGGGGTATCCATCTTCACCCTATAGGCTATAACGTGTCTGGCAAACTTCTCAGCAAAGCAGGAAATTTGAAACTGTCCTACCTGTGTTGACAGTTAGTCTGTCATTTTTCCCTGTGTCCTGCACTCCGGTAAGAAACATACTTAGATTAACAATTATGGGGTAATTACTTAAGGCAGAGCTAGCCAGTAAGAGACAAACAAGGCCAACAGCCTCATAATTAATACAGCGTCTTGTGTGATTATTTGGGGACTAGAATGTGGCAGAGCCCAGGCGGCTAGCTGGGGATAAACCAAAGAAGCTAGCAAAAGAAAAAGCTTCTCTTAACAGACTCTTCCATAAAGGAGGAACCCTTTATGAGTTTCCCATCAAGTTCAGCAATCCTGCATGTCCAGTTTGTCAAACAGTCCAGTTTCTTGCTCAAATGACTAGCCTTGTTATATCAAAAGCAAAACCCATTACAAGTTTCTTCGATGCCCATCCTCCTCTCTGAAGTAATTGGTGTTGCCAGGAGCAGTTGTTTCCCATATTCATGAAAAACTCTAAACCATTTTAAATGTCATATTCTGTAGGTCTCTGAAAGGTTTGAAGAATATTTATCCATCTCAAATACATCTGTGTATATCTAGAAAACCTAACTAACCTAACTAAAAGTTTTGGTAATTATAGGTGACTCTATGCAATCTGTAATTAGGTATTCTATTTTAAAAGATCTGTATAAAAACAATACCTAATAAAATGAGAGATTTACATATAACAAAACTGACCTTAAACTTGTATCAATAAATGAAAATCCATACCAATGCAAAGTATTCATTTCTTTATCATTTCCCCTTTTGTTCTTTAGAAGGAGATTGACTGTGATCATTAACTATTTATAATCAATCCCATTTAAATGAAAACAAACATTTATAAACAATATTTGGGAATTTGGGCATTATTTTCTCCAGACTACTTCCTGCTGTTGTGGGGTGGGGGGCTGTAAACCATGGGGACCATCACAAAACACAAAAAACTGGCCAAATTATGGCTGTATTCTGAGGCTGCATTGTCTAACATGTTTTGAATGAACCTGGGCTATTGCTTCAAGGAGTCTTGCTTGATCAAACCATATTAGTCTGGAAAGAATCCACAGCTTTCCATTTTCTGTGGAAACAAAAAGAAAGACTCTTTTCCATAGTAATTTGTCTTTAGACTTAAATTTTGAAGTCAAAAGCATTTTTAAAATATATAAATTGAATTAAATCCAACAGCATTTATAATCAAATGTATTTTAACAGCCATAGTTCCTTCCTTAACAATTGAACAACTCAAAGACAACACAATAGAATACAGTATCCAGACTCTCTATTTTCCATCTTTACATGGCTTTGTTATTATTATTATTATCATTACTATTATTATTACTCTATTTCTTTTCCTTTTAATTTTTCATTTTCTGAGACAGTGTTTCTCTGTGTACTTTTGTCTGTCCTGGAATTCACTCTGTAAACCAGGCTGCCCTTGAAATCACAGAGATATGCTTGCCTCTGCCTCCTGAGTACTGGGATTAAAGGTGTGTGAAACCACACCCAGATACTCTATTTCTCTTTTTTATTTTTTCTTTCCCATGCCTACATATATTTTTATGCACACTGTAAGCCCTTTAGAGGTTTTTCTTCATCTGAATCTGCCTTTACTGTAAATCTATCCTTTTTTTGGCAATGAGTCTTTTATCTGCTAAACAACATTGCTAAAATTAAAGCCTCTCTGTTTAGCTGCTGTCTTTCCAAGATGGCGGTGGTACCTTTACTTCCAGCCCTGAGAGCTGTGCTTATCGCCTTGGTCTATGACAGCATGCAGACTCTCACAGCAAAACACTGAACTGAACTCCTGGAACCCAGTTGCAGAGAGGGAGTAGTGATGAGAAAAGGGGTTATGACATGGTAGGTGAAACCCACAGAAACAGCTGACCTGAACAAGGGGGAGCTCATAGATCCCAGACTGATAGCTGAGAGACCAGCATGGGCCTGATCCAGACCCCCTGAATGTAGGTGTCAGTGAGGAAGCCTCAACATCCTTTGGGGCCTCATGCAATATATCAGTATTTAGCCCTGTCATCCAGATGTACTTTGGGAGTCCATTCCATGTGGAGGAATACTGTCTCTGCCTGGACACAAGGGGGAGGGACTAGGCCCTGCCCCAGATCATATGACAGACTTTCAAGATCCCCCAAGAAGGGCCTCAACCTCCTTGGAGAATGGAGTGGGGTTGGAGGAGGAGTTGGGGGAGGGTTGAATGGGAGTGGTAGAGGAACAGATAGAAAGGGAGCTGGGATTGGCATGTGGAGCAGACTTGTTTCTAATTTAAATTAATTTAAAAAGTTAAAAAAATATGAAACTGTTGGCCAGTGGTTTGGGCTTCTGTAACTAGCTCTGTATTAATTGTTAACCCATAATTACTATCCATATATTTCCATGTAGTCTTGGCTTCCCAATCTGCAACTCGTTTTCTGGCTACATGATGATGGCTCAGCATCTCCACAGAGAAGAGAGGGATTTCCTGTTTGTCCCTGCTTATATTCTGATTCTGCTGAGCTATGCCACTTCCTGTCTGGCCAATCAGTCTATCAGTGTTTTATTGATTAACCAACAAGAGAAACAAATATACAGAAGACCATTCCCCACCAGGGGCCCATTATCTATGGTGGAATGCCTTGCTCAACCTTGATGCAGGGGTGAGGGCCTTGATCCTGCCTCAACTTGATGTGTTAAGCTTGTTGACTCCCCATAGGAGGCCTTACCCTGTCTGGGGAGTTTATGTGCATAGGGTCCAGGAGAGGTATGAGGAGGAAGGGAGAAGAAGGAAAGGAGGGGGAACTGTGGTTGGTACGTAAAATGAATAAAAAATTTAAAATAAAAAGTACAATGTTATTACTATGCTTAATAATAACTTTAAATGCTAGTTTTGTGGGCATATTCTTGGACAGAAATCTAGCCAATGAAGGACAGCATTCCGCAGAAAGTGGATAAATTCTGGGTCACAGAGAGGACACACATCTCTAGGCTGCTTTCTTCTTTTCTTGTTCAACTTTTCTTCCTTCCTCCTTGTTATGGCATTCTGTGTGTCTGGGCTTCCCAGACACAGTCTCCCCAACCAAGAAGGTTTTACAGTCTAGACCTAAACAAGACCAACTAAAGTCAATGCAGACAGTCAGGACCCCATTGGAAGTGAGCAGTGAAGGCTCAAACTACTTTTGTTTCCTGTGAGAGTGTCTTAAGGCCCAGAACAACAGTCAAAGCTGAGTAAAACTTATTCCCTGAGAATCAAGAGAATCCACTTGCTGTAAAGAGAGAGGCCAAATGTTTAACACATTTTGTCAAATAAAGACATAGCATTTTTGTAGTCATTGTGGTAAGAATAGTAACAGCAATTTAAAACACATGCTGCTTTAATTATCACTATATTAGTTTCATGACTCCAGCTAATTATTAAAATTGAGCTTTAACTCCCATTTTTATCAGCAAACAAAGTGAGTTAGATGGTGATTAAATAGCCAGTTGATTAACACAACTAAAGACTATAGAAATATAGAAATAAATTTTGGGCCAGGTATGGCTTATGATTACCTGTGTTCCTTTAAAGATAACAGAATATTTTAATATAAATTTAGGGAACGTACTGTGTTTTGGAAAGAGAGAAAAGTACTGTCAAATAGTCTTAGAAGATGAAGGAAGAAATGGACTCTGGTTACCGTAGCAAGATGGGAAGAACTCCCTTCCTGCTGTAGGGGAAGAGATTAAGTATAAACTAGACAGCAGGTAGCAATGGGTTTTGGAGGCCAGCAACCTGGTTAGAGTGTGAGCTCCTTTACTTGCTGATTTTTTAAAGTAATTTTCTATTTACTTGTCAGTTCTTCCATTGGATTTCTCAGGTCTCTATCTGAAAATAGGAAAATGATAAAAAGCTCCTCCAGGAAACGAAGATGGATTGAGCACTGGCATGAAGTACCCACTGATGGTGACAGATTCTGTTCACTTTTCCTTCTGACATGGACACTGTTGAGTCCTGAGGTGGAGCACCCACTAATGACAATCGTTTCCATTTGCTTCCCTGGTTTTCTGTTCTGGAAAAGATTCTCCTCCTTTATCACAAGAAAATTACTCTGGGATGTGAACAGTACGCTCTCTACATGGACAGCTTATCTCAGCCTCCTGACCTGTGATTCCCCAGCTCTCTTCTCAAGTAAGAGCTGAGGAGTAATAAACACTCCTGGCACAGGAATGCTCATTTGCTTACCTCTTCTTAGGCATCCCAGGGCCCTGTCTCAATTTTTTAAGTAAATTAGTTTTATTATTTGATTCTGAATAACTATTCATTTCTTAGGTACTTTTCTAAGTTCATAGTTTCAAAATAAAAAAGAAACATTTGTGTGACTTTATTGAATTCTGTATATTGATGTCTTAAGCACATTAAAATAGTTTTATGTAGGTGAAAAGTTCAAAGTGCACCAAATTAAGAAAGTTTTCATGTTTGAAAATATGATGCTATATCTGAGGAATTGCAAAACGTTGATGAAGAAATTACAAAAATATACTCAAAACTAAAAAACTAGAATAAAAGAAATTATATACTTTTTTAACAAGATATATAATACCTTCATAGAAAAATAAGTTAGAACAGGCATTTATTCATGATTTCTAAAGCACATATAAAAGGAAATGCATCATTATTCACACCCAGAAAGATAATAATTTATGCAAAACAATCCTTTTAAAGATAAAAAGAGGTTTGGCACATCCCAACCCTACCACTCCAGGGATAAACACCAGAAACAAACCACATGTGCTGTGGGAGGCAAAAATCAGATGTAACTATGACACACTCCAGATGCTCACTAATATGAAAGTCTCAGTAAAACTGACGGACTTCAAGGTCTGCAAGGAAAAGACACAAGTTCCAAAAGTGTGAACACTGATTGGCTTCAATTATTTGGTAATGCGTTTGGAATAATTGCCTTTTGTTTGAAGTATTGTCATCTTTCAGCTTTAAATATGTGGGATATTGATAAAAAGCAGCTAAAGAGATGAAACGAGGATGCAGACTTTGAAGTACAATCATTCCTTTCCCAGGAACTTTAAGGGAGCATTTGGGCAGGTCCACCAGAAAGGCTATCATGTAATTTAGAAAATCTGGATGGGTCGGGGGAGAATAAGAGCTGTGCACAAATATTTCACACTATCCATAACTAAGCAGAACACTTTAAAGTAAAAATTTAATAGGCAGGCTGCACGTTCATGGTAGGCATCACAGAAAAATAAGTGTCAGCTGATTTGCGGGTAGGATCTACTCCTCATTATCTAGCATCATGTGTGTTTCTCGGTGCCTTCGGGTGATGCCTTGTGATGAATTGATGTGCGAATAATGTTCAGCACAGCTCGCTATGCACTCGGCCTTCTGTAACTATCCACATGATGACAGGAAATATTTTCTATGACATTTAGAAATTGAATATTGTAATTCTCGACATAGAAATGGAGAGAGTTATCAACAGAATTTACTATATGTTGTGAGGCTAAGCAAGACAAGAAGATGTGCTGGTCTTCAAGTGAAGAAAAAGAATAAAAGTTACTGCATGTCAGAGTTTTATTACCAATGCCAATTCTTGAGCTCCTGTTTCATTCCTATTTGCAACCTTTTGCAAATTCCAGTTTCCTGTGCTACAACTTTGGTCAAGCGTCCACGAAGTACACAAAACTTAAAATCCATAGATGAGAGTGTGGACCACAGACATAGACACCATCTGGGAGTTCATTTGTGTAATAGTACCAGTCCTAACTAATTGAATTGGAACTAACATAACTCAGTACCTGAGTGATTTTTGTGCACATAAATGTCTGAACAGTGGTGCTCTTCTGTCTCATTTACCTAATCTTAGATCTAATCCCATGTGAGGATCATAGATACAGATCATTCTTACTGTTTTTGATGGTCCATTGATCAAGAATCAGAGTCTCTAACCAGGCTTTCACCTGCCCAAGACCCAAGAAAACTGACATGCATCTTTGGTATAATAATCTTCAGAATGGTAGTCAGCCCATCAGATGTCAAGATGTAAATGTTAACTTATTTAATGAGAAAGAGAAATGTATAAATATTTATGACAATTGTAAAAAAAACTCAATAGAAAATTGTCTGTATTTCAATAATAGTTTTCCAGCATTGATATAGGTTAAATTCAAGGTAGAATTTCACTTAGGAGATACTTCCTTTCTTAACAGTTAAAAGTATTGTTTCTTGGCATTTTTTCTGAGTTTTAACTCAAAGAATATGAACAACACAACTACAGGAAGAGTTTTACATAGCTTGTAAGTTCCTATCTTAAAAGAGGTGGTAAAGGCAATAGGAGATCATACATCCCAGATAGTCCTTCATTCCCAATTTCTGTCTATTCTGGGATAATTAAGTATATTCTTCCTAAGTTTATCCGATATTAAATTTCCTGAAGTTTGGCAAAAATGCAAGAATTAACAGTATTTTCCACTAATTTTTTTCTATAGAAAAATGCAACAATTTAAATACTTCCTTTAAAAAACAAAATAACCAACAGAACTATTTCAAGACAAATAACATTAACCTTAAAAATAATCAAAGGCAATTTCCTTAAGTTTTCTGGGTACAGTTAAACCCCAATAATATGCATACAACCCCTAAAATATAACCAACATTAGCCATGTATGCACATACATATACTATATATTTGTAATATCTGATTTATTTTCAGCTCAGGCTGGGTGGTCTACTACTGCTTTTTGCACCACCACCAGATGATCCCAAGTTCAGGGTTATTAAAAACCATCATAAATAAAATCCATGTGTGCATTGTTTAGGTACCAGACACTATTTACAAATCTTTCAGCAGTTACGCTACTTCTCTGCCAGCAAAAAATCACCAGCGTCTGCTATTGCTAGTCCAACCACAGAAAGCTTTCGTAGTGCTCAATTCACCCCAATAAACTCCTGGAAAATTCCTGTCCCACAGAGAAGGCATGAAATTATTTATTTATGTTGTGCTTACTGTTGCATGGCAGAGCAACAGGCACTATCTGTTAAACGTAGTCTCTACCTTTTGTTGGGCTACCAACTGTCTCACATCCATACATTCTCATCAACTGGGTAATCTTTCCTTTTGAAAAGGAAAAAAAGAAATTTATGCGCTGCTGGTTGTATAAAAGGAGTTTTTTTTAAATACAGGCAGCTGGACATGTCTATTAAAAGTCCCCTCAAAAAAGCCCATTTAGACATGAAGTACTGGATGTTTTATGTCAATGAGATTTCAGGAAGCAGAGACCTTAAATTAAAGCTCAAGGGAGTTTCCAGCCATGAAGTTTGAGAACTGCAGTTTTATCTTAAGCCCTCTGTAAATCATGCTGAAACATTGCTGATGTGGTAATGTGCCACACAGACTCCTAAATTTGGATAGGAAGAAAAAGATAAATTGAAAGCAATAGGAATGGGAATCTGGAGTCTAACTGAGGCACAAGGACATTTCCAAAGCAAGTAACAGCCACTAGATAAGCAGCTGCTAGAAGACAGACTGAGAAAGAGGAGAATCATAAAGCACCGGCATTCAATTACTTCAATTAATAAGTTTAATTTTTACATTTACTAGAAAAGATAACTGTTGCATAAAAATCTTATACCATCAACAGCTGTGGTAACACAAAGGCTACGGAATGCTGATGCCCAAGTTTCCATGCATATAGCCCACAATCCACTCTCTGGTCTGTCCCACTAAATGTGTTTCCCTGTTGTACACTGTGGGAGATCCACGATGCCCAAAGAACCTCTCAGAATTGTTTTCTTAGCCAGGTGCTATGGAAAACCCACCTTCCTTTATTGTTCACATTCCGTTCTGAGTATTTTTAATAACAGCCAATAGCTTGTGAATTGCAAATGTTTTCGAAAGTAGGAGTATTTCTTCAGTCAGAAATGTTGGGGAAAAGTTCAGAATGGAGAACTACATTTTCTAGGAGATGCCTCACCTGCCCATGTTAGAACTGAAGAAAGGACCACATGGCACACCACACTGAGACAGGAGAGGACCTCTGCAGGCCAATGTACACTTGCTCTGCATGGCTAGAAGACCAGAGGAAATATCTGAAAGAGGGTACACAAAGGACAGCAGGAGAGAAGACAGGAAGATAACTCCATCTAGTTTCTATTATAAATTGAAGTTTGCACAGCTGACCCAAGCTAGTGGGAGCTCATGGACTATGAACTGACAGCCGGAGAACCTGCATGGGACTAACCTAGACCCTCTGAAAGTGAGTGACAGCTGTGTGGTTTGATCGGTTGGAGGATGGACTGGCAGTGGCACCAGGACCTATCCCAGGTGCATGAACTGACGTTTTTGAACACATTCCCTATTGTGGGATATCTTGATCAGCCTTGATACATGTGGGAGAGACTTGATCCATCATCATATACTTAAAATATACAAAATTATTAGAGAATCAATGGAAAATAGTTACCAACAAGCTCAGGGTGACCAGCAACATGGCGAGAGTTCACTGACTCACTTACTAAAACTTGTCCACTCCTCACTGCATACTCCCCAGGGGAAACATAAAACTTGATTTCTAAGAAATCACAACCTATTAGTCACTACTATAAAATACTGAAATATATAATGAAAAGTGATGGGCATTTAAAAATAATATGATCATATAATTTTAAACATGCCTCAGGAGCAGTTTCACAGACAACTCCATCTGCCAAGCAGATACAGCATTCCCCATCCTGTGATCCAGAAAAATGGTGGCTTAGTAGAAGCCTTTGTCCCTAGGACTCATGTCTTCCGCTGAAGTGCTTGCCATAATAAATATAAGTCTATGATACAAGAGACAGCAGTTTCCTTAAATGGCAATGAAATGCTTGTATAAATCTATTCATACACAATTTCATATTCAAATATGTTCAAATACTCAGAGCAAGTATTTGGGCCTAATGACTCCCAACTTTTCAATGTGCATAGTGATAATTTTCTACTTAGAAGTCATTTTAATTTGTTTTCGCTTTATGTAAAAATATTCTGTAAAAGGGGGATAATTCATTCACATAACTCTGAAGTTGTGCTTGATTTATAATTACTGTGTAGAATTTTCTCATAGCTGTGTCTAGAGAATGGGCTTGCACTGGAGAGTCCATCAGCAGACGGTCAGCTTTTCAACTAAAGACTGCTCAGGATATGGGCATCTAGGGACTTTACGGAGGCTGTTTTCACATCATAAAATGCCGGACTGAATTATTTGACTCTGTTTGTTTTCACAATTTTATTTTTCAATTCAGAAACATCTTAGCCTGTCATTATCCTGACGAATGTTTTATTGCAGAAGTCGTCTTGAGTTAAAAAAGCTCCACGATTTCAGCCGAAGTCGCCCACTATCTTCCCTGGAGAATTGCTCCTCTACAATTTCCTCATAGAAAAATAAAAGATTTTGAAAGTTTGAGGAGAATGTGAAGGAATGTTAAATAAATATAACCTTTTATAAAAATCAATTGGTGAAGTTATATAATAAATTATCAGTCCCTCTTTTGAAACTGGGCTTGCAATTCAGGGCTAGGCAAATGAAATTTCCTTCCAGACCTCCAAGCTCATCAGTATAATAAGATACAAGTTTGTTCAATCTTTCATTTATAACTATTTCATTTCCTTTTTTAAGATTTTATTTAATATTTTGCTAATTCTTTTTAATTTCAGGATGCTTGGGGTTAAATGTGGGATCTTCTGCATGTCAGTAAGCAATCCACTACTTAGCTATGTCTCCAGCCTTCAATCAGTAAATATTTTATGGGCATTATTTTCTACATGGAGATTGATTCTAAGTGACAAAGAGTTAGTAGTAAGAGAAAAAGCCTATTATTTTGCGCTGAATTCTAGCACATTTCAGTGTGTGAAACACATGAGAAAGAAAGCAAGAAAATATCTAGTGTAGTTGTTTTGCCAACAATTTTCTTTTATACTATAAAGACTTTGCAAATAATAAGAGCTCAATAAATATTTATTGGAAGATACACTAGTTTTTCCATAAAATTACTTATCTCTAATATTATTTAAGGATTTTAAAATGTAGCACATTAAACATGTGATTCACATTGCCTAGCATGTACTAACTGGGAGACATAGAAGTTCACTTCTGTGCAAAATTAAGCTCTGCACATTAATGTGTTCTGGAAATTAGACAAGGAGATAGTGGTGATATACTTGGTCCTATAAGGCTGATAGGCTACCACACCTGAATCCATGATGACGGACACAATTAATGATTATTGTTATTTTCTCTAAATTTCAGGAATGGCTTCTAAGAATCCATGGTTGGAATCAAATGATGCCAAGGAGCAAGAGGTGTTTCCGGTGACGACCTGAATCAGTCTGACAAATGATATTGGAAGCTCTGCAGGATGAGTAATTGGGCAGCATGGTGTGAAGCCTAAACTTGTTAGCCAGGCATTTCTGTAGCTGTGACTAAATGCCAGCCTTTCCCCTGTGGCTTCCATACATTAATTGAAGTGGTGAAAGCACGCAATGGTGACTACACTGTATGGGAGGGGAAAGTTTGCTGCAGTGCTGAAACTTACCCGTGTAACATTTTATATTTTAATGATCTGCACTATACCCCCACCCTTGGATCACTATTTTGATTCTGTGATTATAACACAAGACTGACTCCATCCACTCAGAAATTGGGGAAGCTTTGAACATTCCAGAGAGTGTCGGTAGGCTTAAAACTGACTGATCACACAAAAATTCTTTAATTTGAAACAAGGACGTCAGTTTGCAATCTTATTGTGAGCAACTCCTTAAGTCCCTTTCATTTCAATTGATTCTTACCATCAGACCGTCTACAAGACTTCACCTGCAAAATTTATGCTATGAACATGGAATCGAGTGGGAAGTACTTACTGAAGAGCTGGTCCAGCACAGCTGGAATGTCACCATCTATCCTTCATCTAAAGAAAAGTCTCTAGGAAAATATAATGACACATTGTCAATCTAGGATAGTTTCCATCAGTGTCACTTGGCAGCATATAACTAATACTATATGAGGTGATCACTGCATGAATAGACTCAAAGTGTTTGACATGTGTAGATTCCACACATAAATTTAGTTCACTTGCTATTTTTAATAAAAAGGTAAGTAGGTGTTATAAATCAGGAAATTATAGCACTTACTGTTGGAGAACTAAAGTAAGTGAATGAATAAGTATACTTGTAAATACTGAACAAGTTATTGAACCCAAATGTACTTTAGCCTTCAATATTTTACTTATTAGAAACAATACCATGTGAAAGTAATCATCACTTTCTCAATAGAGCTGGGAGAAAAGCTTAATTGTATAAGAGAAAATAAGCAATATAAAATCAAAGGTACAAATATAACTAATAGCTAAGACGATAGCAATCTATTTATTTATTAACAAATATTTCAGCTTTTCTCCTCCATTATCTCCTAAACTTTGAAATTGCAGTGGGTTTGAATCTTACATTTTCTTATTTATATTGATATCCCCAAGTTCTTTGTTAATTGAGGAAACTTACATCATGTGTATTTCCCAAATGACTATGGTTCCAAATTAGGTGTAATTATAAAAGAATTTAATTCTCTGTTTTTAAAATAGTTATTAATCTTAGTAACATATTACCATAGCACCTAATATTTTTAAGTTGGGAAGTAAATCACAATATGAAAAGCAAGTTATTCTTATTTGTATGTAATAAATTTATGTTTTAATAATGATGATATTTTTCCAAAAATATTTAACCTTGTTATATTTAAAATAAATGCACTTCTCACTAACTGCTAAATCAACTGTAAACTATAAGTTCTTTATGTGACTGCTAGTTTCAGAAACAATTGAACTCTGACCCTTCAATTAATGCAAACTTTTTGATTCACAATTCTCAATCATCCTTCAAATGTATCAGTATCTTTAATTACTTGGGTGTTTTTCATTGATAATAAAAATAATTAAACAACAGAAATATTGAAACCTTGTCTATGCCAAAATATGCAGGAAATAATCGGGTTGCTCTTAAGCAACTCGGGTTTTTTGCAGAGATGTGCAAATGTTATAAATCAAATTAACCTACAATGGCAATGTGTATAGTATTTTAATAGTTCTTATCTGTCTTTGCATGCAACACTCCAAATATAATAATATACCAAAAGAGAAATTACATTGTAGTACCTTGTTATAATTACATTATAGAAATCTTTTAGAAAGTCCTTTTTTCTCTAAATGAATAGAGGCATGACAAAACACAGACAAGAGTCTCCAATAAGATTTGGCTGAAGGAACACCATTTTAATCTTATCAATTTGAGATACTTTAGTCAAGCTATTTTGGGCTAGGTGTATATGAAGAATAGCAGTAACAGGATAATTTCAGAAATCAAATATGGTCACCCCATGAAGAAAAAAGCACAATAACACCACCAGCAAAGTTCACTTGCCAAATGGATTAGTCTCCGGCAAAACAATGACACCAGCAGGTCAGTCTGACACTGAGCTAAGGCAGAGTGACATGTTTTAAGCAAAGATTTCACACAGTTCACAAGACAAAGAGGCACTGTCAAAGCAGATAAAGAACAGAAAACCAACAGAAGGCTTCATGGGCTCAAAGAGCCATGACTATAGAAGTCAAGAGATTCAAACCACGAGGGCTTAACCAAAATGCTATGGTCTTCCCAAGAAGAGATTCTTGGATTCAGGTGAAGAAGGAGGGTGTCATCGACAGTGAACATCAATAAAAAGTAAACTACAGGCGTTAAATCTTGAGCTGACATTTTATTTTCTCACTTTTACTTTCAGCCAGATACATCTACACTTGCAGTGTTGTTTAAATTTTAATCTAAGTAGCCTTGTAAGTAGAGGATGTGTATTTGGGCAGAGAAACATCATATTCTGGCATGAAGAGATGGGCTAGTGGTTAAGTTCAGTTCCCTGCAGTCCCCTATATTAAAGCTTCCTGGGACTCCATCTCCAGGAGTACTGACAGCCTCTAATGTCCACAACCACTGAACTCACATGCAGCAGTCCCCACAATGACACACATATTGTGCACACAGTTAAAAACTAAAATCCAATTAAAAGTCATGTTTATTATGAAAACTGCAGCTGAATCATGGTTCTACACACATATTAGTTAAGTATAAGCCAGGTGTTGAATTGATTGAATTATTGTTAAAATATAGTGTAAACATGTTTTTAACTGTGTACATATATGTGTGTCATTGTGTATTTCCCAGAAAATAGTGCCTTCCTTGAGCTGTGTACCAAATGGATGTATTGCACATAGAGAAAATCAAGTGCACATAAGTTGACATTATATGACAACATTGTACGAACGCACATAGTAGTTGTCTTCTTAAATGACAGAAAATCAAAGTTGAATTAGTCCTGAAAGACAGAAAGTAGTCAAACTGGTCAAAGATGGAAGAATGCTTACAGAGCACAAGATATGTAGGAACAGTGTAGAACGGGTGCCTGGAATTGGAGAGATTCAGCACAACCTTAGGATACCACTGAATGAATAGCCAATCTTTTAGTGTAAGCACGTTTCCTGTCTTTCTTCCATCTACCCCATGCATCCTGCTCTACCAATACAGCGCCGGGCATCAGTATCTGTCCCGGCATTCTCTTGGATGCAGACAAAAGACAGTGGTCTCCTGGATACTGGGCACCATGGGAGGAAAGGGAAACAAGATCCAGAAATAAAGAGGAACTTCACCTCCGGCCCAGACATCCATACCATTCTCGAGGAATCACTAAAGAGTGAGTACTAAAAGAACCAGCTGTAGTTTGTATTTAACACCAGACAGACTCCCTAAAGTAAATAACCAAGCCCGCACTCGTGTGGAATCACAAGACACCTTAGACACATTAGCCCTGCAGGGGCTGGGGAGGGGAACAGACGAGGATATAACAAAATGCAGTGATCATGTAGCCCTGCTGCACGGGAACCTGGGAGACAGCAGCTGTGTACTGGTAGATCGCTCACTGAAATTGAACGGTGAACAATAGGTACATGTAGCAAGTCACCGTTTTGGATAACTTGGGTGCATGTGAGGTTTAGTTATCAAATATTTTTGGTGAGGAACAGCGGTGACCTCCGTCCATTTCATTCCGTGATGTCACTGGGCCTGGGCACTGGCTGAGGATCAGATTGTTTACAACCCCTGAAATGATGCTCGTGTGCAGCCAAGGCTAAAATCTTTCATGACAGAGTGCCACTGACAGGGACCTTGAGCTCTTATGTGCCCGCGAAAAATTAAGGCAGTGACTGGGTCTGTGACACCTTGCTGATACTCTAGGATTTATGAGGCAATACTTGTCCTTTACTGGTTTCTTTTGTCCCCACTTCCTGTTACTAGGGATAGAGAGCTGCGTGGGTTAATCTTCTTTAAAGAGTAACCAAAAGTAAGATTATCTTCCTTGCATTCAGCAAGCCAATTGTTAGAAACTTGGCCTCCCAGATTCCCAGCACAGATGCATTCATGAATCCAAATTCCACACTACAAAAACCAACAGAAAACACAGAATAGTTATTTGTTGGTTTAGAATAAGAAATCTTACTTTGAATGAAAGAGACAAGTCTATAGAGTGAGTTACATCTTATGTTCAGTATGGAATAAAATCAAAAGAAATCAGTAATAGGACTGAATTCTCAGAACTCCATAGACTGTGATTACTTGAAGCCCCAATGTGTCTTTTAATAAAGATGAATTGAATTTCTACATTGGCCTTGGTAAATTATAAGTTCTTGTCCCACGGAACTGATGTCCCACAATGGGTGTAGTGAGGAAGAAAATAAATTAAGAAAAGCACCAAACATGAGCACATTTGGAGAATAATATCTGCCTAAACTCTATTTCTTCCCAGCACCTTTGAGTTTGACCTTGTTTGGAAACAGATATGGGACGAGCTGAAGACATGGTGAGACACAGAGTGAGAAGGAAGCCATGCAGGGATGGAAAGATGCAGAGATTAGAGTCTTGCTTCTATAAGGTAAGGAGTCTCAGGAGCCATCAGACGCTGGAAGAAGGAAAAGTTGTGCCTCACAGCTTCGGCCTTGAACATCATCTTCTCAGCATCTTACTTAGGTGCAGGCTTCTCTTCTCCAGCACTGTGAGAGAATGTGTTGTCTGGTGGGATTATCTGCTAAGGCCATGCTGGGAACAAACACAATAGCCATTTATTAAGCAAAGAGTCAAGAAGATAATGCTCCAATAGAAAGAAAAGAAATGGCATTCATTAGTTGATCTGGATAAAAACAAGACACCACACACACACACACACACACACACACACACACACACACACGCACGCACGCACGCACGATAAATGTGATGAATGTTTAAGACAGAAGTGATGGCAGCAATATTTGAGGACAGAAACAAGGTCCCTTTCATGACCTCTATCCCTATCCCTATCACAGGGATGTGTATAGGCAGTAGTTGACAGGATAGAAAAGAATTCAAGATTTCATATAACTTAGAAATCTATGTAGGCTCAAATTTTAAGTGTAAAATGTTGGAAATGTAAAAGATAAATACCAAGTAGATCTGCTCCAGTTTAGGGTTGTGCAAGTTCCCTTTGGCTGCTCTGGGAAAGAAGTATTTTGATGGTAGTCCGTACATATGTCATGTAGCCTCACTAAGCCTGTAAACTTGGAGTAGGTTCAGAATGAAACATCTAGGCCCAACTCTAGTTGTAGCAGGTTTTGGTGTCAATTAGAAGGCAGAAGGCAAGTGAAAGTGGATTAAGAGAGGGAGAGGTCAGTCCTAGGTGATGACCATGGGTGGCAGCCACCTCTGGTTTACAATCCACCCTCCCTCATTAGCAGTTGTGTTTTCTAAGCAGAACCATGCCGGAAGGGCTGTAATGCGCAGACTCCTCAACCACTGTTACCACAATTGTCCTGGACAAAGATTATTTTAGAGAGCTTTTGCTTCTTTATTATTTATTCTGTTTCTCGCAGACAGGCAAAATTAGTTAGCCTAATGTTCAGAGTTAACAATATCTGATATTTCCTGAGAACTGCTAAAGAGAAAGAGGGTAATTGGGCAATAATTCATAGTGTGTCTTATTCCAAGGGTGAGAACTTTCTGCTCTACAGCTAAACAATTAAGTCACCTGCATAGGAAACCTTGGGTGGGGGAGGGCCTAGGCTCTGCCCCAAATGATGTGACAGACTTTGATGATCACCCATGGAAGGGCCTCACTGTCTCTGGGGAGTGGATGGGGGTTGGCAGGGGAGGATGGGAGGAAGAAGGAACTGGAATTTATATGTAAAATAATAAAGTGTCTAATTTAAATAAAAATTTATAATAAAAATAAAGAAAACCTTATGTGCTATCAATCTTGATTATAATAAGCCTGAAATGTTCCAAGGTATATCCTCAGTGTTGCTGAAAGGAAATGGAAAAGAGCGAGTTCCTTGTTCTACTGATAACAAGTAGTGGTACAGACAATAAAGACACTGTATCTTGCTCAACGAATTGCCCACCACAGCAGGGAAGGATAGTAGCTAATAGGTGACTTTGTTCTCAAACACCAAAAGGCTTCCCTTGTCCTCCCGGAGTTAAAAAAGAAGCTCCTCCGGAGAAGTTATGCTCACCTGGGATGCTTGCTCTCATCAGTTAATTTTGAGAACAGGAAAGAGGAAATTGCATCTCAGCCAGCTTGACACAGACAAGAGAAGGGCAGCCTCCTTATTGCTTAACCATACAGCCTGGTGTGTTCAGGTTCGCCGTAATTTCTTTCTCACAAAAAGCAAAACCAGCCTGAAAGATCAGTGCAGATACTGCAGGGAGAGGATTTATTGAAATGCTTTACATCTTGAAAGGATTGCTCGCACCTGCACATAAAGAATCTAACTGCTTTAGACACACAGGCTAAAGGCGCCTTCTTTATTACACGTCTTTCAAGTGCAGATACTTGATAGATAACCTGGACAAGTTTCAAGCACTCGGGTTCAGTGCAGAGGAGCAAGAGCGCCATCTACTGGTCTACATGCTCAGGAGCCATCAGAAAGTCTTCGGATGACACAGGAAAGGAAACGATGGACCTGAGCGGCGAGTTTCCATTTCGTTAAAGCTGAGTCACAGAAATTGTTGAAAGCGCTTCCCTCCAGGGTTTTTATTCCACTGTCAATTTCATGAAAGTAAATAAAAGTTTGCTCTAAAAAGTAAATTGGGGAGAGAGGGAAAAGAAGGAGAAAAAGGACGATTTTGACAGAATATTTACAGAGAAATTCTCATTTTACAGTTAGGATTTTTCCCCTCTTCAAACTATTTATATTTCTTTCAAAGTTACTTTAACGAAATTAACTGTTAAGCAATGTGAAAAATCTGGATAGTTAAAACATCATGTTCTCTACTCGAGCACATTAATTTATATTACAGCAAGCATATATTAAAAGTATACTAGTCTAATAGATTTATTAGTGCTCAATTATTTTGATTACCTTTTGTTCTGCTTAAAATGTTATAGTTCTGTAAGATGGTTTCATACTTTGCTTTTAATTCCTCGAGCTGGAGTCCATAGCAATACACTTTGGGAATCTAAATATTTGAAAACTGCTTTTTTAACAGATATCTTGACACATTTCTGCATAACCTACATATATTTTACTCATAACCGTGATGACTTACAGAGCCCACACTTAAGAAGCACTTAAGCTTTTCTTGACTACTTAGCTGTGATGCATGGGCCAGGCCCCCCCAGAAGCCCTCGGTGGACTTGTTCCCCCACACTCCAGCTCAGTCTCCCCTGAAGCTCACTGACAATCCAGGACTTTCCCAGCCTCACATTAATCCAGGAGCAAGGAAGGTCTGAGACAGACCTGCAAAGGCCAAAGCTTTCCTGCTAATCACCCTTCAGTGGGCCATCTTAACTTCTGAAGTTTCTTTCAGTTCTGTTAGCCAGGATTCACTCTCTGTCTGACCCTGATCTCCTACAGGCTTGTGGCCCTGCAACCTTCCCTAGGAAGTTCCTGCAGGTAAACACCACCTTAGAGAATCCTAACAGCTATAGCCAAAGAGGTCAAGACCACCTCACTTTGTTTTACCTTCTTCTAGGAAAAGACATCATTCCTTAATTTCATTCAAATGTTTTCATCTCTCAACACTATAATCAAATGCATTGTAGATTTTCTTTTAAAGGAAAATGGTACAAATGCATATTTGCTTTTCGGGTGTAATTTAAATTGTTTGAATATCTTACACGATCATATATATGTGTACATGTGTATATTAACTCACTTAATTTGGTCTATTTTTTGATATCTATGTTTTAACATCTGTTTAGTGTAACTATAGAATGTGGATATCTAAAATAAATATGTGCTGCAAAACTATTGTGTGTCACAAAGGAAAATATGCCCTGCATAATTTTAAATTTGCTGATCTTTGCAAGTTATATAGTGACTCAAAAGAAAGAAAGAAAGGAAGGAAGAAAGAAAGGAAGGAAGGGAGAAAGAGAGAAGGGAGAACAAGGATTTCAAAATGGAAGGAAAGTGACCTCTAGTGGTAAAGATTTTAACTAAGTAAGTTTTGCTTTTAAAGTATTAAATTCGCTTAGGCATGTACTGTACTCCGGGAGCTCTACCCGACCAGTGTCCTGTGATGGGCAGTGTAAATGTGTGAGGTCCTTTCTATGGGACATTATAGTTTAAATGAGATAGATCCAATAAAGAAAATAACAAAATAATTTTGTATGTATTTAACGTATGAAGTAACAACACAGTGAGATTCTTAGAGAAAAATGGTGGATAATTTGCCTTATTTATTTATATGAATGCTCTCAATTCCTTCACTTCTAGTATGTGCATTTTGATCTGCATTTCTGCAGACTAAGTGATGGTCTTTTTGCTGCTGATTTGTTTAAACCTTCAAAGAATGCACAAAATCAAAATCCACAAGAGAGTTCAGAAGTCCACTGTCATTTGAGAGGCATCTTAGGATGCAGATTGATGTGCCCAATGGAAAGTTTTATATTCAATTTGCTGGCTTTCTGAAACAATGGGGGACAAATTCGTTGTATTAAAGTGAGATGGATTTAAACGATCATGGCAATCCTGAGCCTTCCTGTCTCTCTCAGAGTATGATCCGGTTACTGCCAGAAAGCATTGACCTCAGGGAAATCTCTACTTTCCTATCAGATAAGCATCCAATGGGAGAAAAATGAACCTTGAGAACTGAGACCCTCTGAGATCCCACTGCCCCATCACTGGTGAGTGCTGTCCTCTTTGAAAGCCTAAATTCAGTTAGAGCAGAGTCTGCTTATTGCTTGGCCCACTTTGTCAGCTTCATTTACTCCTACAACACCTACAGTTACGGAATGTCAAGGGGAGGATAGATGCTGTGAGGGATAGCTCCTGCAATTTCAGTACTTTAAGTAATGGGTGTGTGTCTGCTGACTGCCCAAGAAAATGCACCATCAGAGACTGCCATTAAGCAGAGGAGGGGTAGGGAAGGGGTCTATTCCAGGAAAGCATGACAGGGTACTAGGTCATGGAGGCTGTGACGTCACACTGCAGAGTTCACATGGTCATTTCTTGGACCAGAAGCCATTCACATGTCACACCCTTCTCAGAAAACGTGTAAGAAATGTGTCATACTAGTGACTATTGATTGTTCATTCTTGTTTGTTTTGGCTTTGGTGGTGGTATTGTCTGTGGATTTCCACCCCTTTTTGCTTTTGGCTGCTGATAAAGTGGGATTATCTATTGCCTATGAGGGCCTAGGCCCTGCTCCAAATGATATGACAGACTTTGAAGATTCCCCATGGAAGGCCTCACCCTCCCTGGGGAGCAGAAAGGGAATGAGATAAGTGGTGGTTTGTAGGTCGGGGGCAGGGGAGGAGAGGATGGAGAGGGAACTGGGATTCATGTGTAAAACAAGTTTGTTTCTAATTTGCATTTAAAAAGAGATATTTGGATAAAAAAAGAAAAGAAATGTGCCATGCATTCTCCTCAGACAGTAGGGAAAACAGCACTACCTTGTTGTCATAACAGTTTAAGCATATATTCCATTATTAGAAGCAACAGAACTTCAAATCTCATTTTCCGGAAACAGAAAATGACCTTGAGAAAACTTTCCATCCAAGGCATGTTCATAGTTAATAAAAGTAATTCATGTGAAAATGACTCTGTTATCTTGTATTGTTAATGAAAGATTTACTTTGAAGACTGAAATTTTGTTGTCTAGCCATAAGCAATGTTACTAATCACAAATGCCTTCCTGAGTGGCTGTTAGAAATAGATTACAGTGCTAAAGACTAAACCTAGGGCCAGGTGCATGCTCCCAAATGCTCTACCTAAGATGTATGCCTAGCCTTAGCTGTGTAAGTGATTTTATAAAATAATCTACCCTGGGATCATCATCTACTGAGATTGGTGTGTTGTCCCTTGTATTGTACTGGCAAGTAATGTGTGCATATATATGTGTGTTTGTGTGACTGTAGGCATTATTATGTGTGTGCATGGCTGTTTAAGTGTGTTTGTGAGACTATAGGAATCCATGTGCGTGTGTGTGTGGTGTCTGTGTGTGTGCGCGTGTATGCGTGTGTGTGTGTGTGTGTGCATTCCTGCACATGTGTGTATTTGTGTGGGTATGGATGCCAGTTGCCCTTGGATTTCTTCCTCAGTTGTTCTCTCCCTTCCATTTGAGGTAGGGTCTGTCACTGATCCTGGAGCTAAACTATTCAGCCGGACTGGCTGGCCAGCAATCCTGGGATCCGCCTGCCTTCACTTCCACAGCACCATCATTGCCGGTGTGTGAATTATGTGGGCCGGGGTATCATCGTTCTTGCCCTCAGACTCAGCACCTATTGAGTCTCCTGCCCCACCCTCTAGCTGCAAATTTTTAAAGTTTTTATCTTTAGTTGTTGTTATTATTATTATTAGTGTGTCTGTCTGTCTGTCTCTCTCCCTCTCTCCCTCTCCCCCTCTCCCCCCTCTCTTTCTCTCTCTCTCTCCCTCTCTGTCTGTCTGTCTCTCCCCCCTCTCTCTCTCTGTGTGTGTGTGTGTGTGTGTGTGTGTGTGTGTGTGTGTGTATAAGAGTTCATGTGCCACTCTGATAACTTTAGGCGTTGGTCCTGTCTTTCCTGTCCAGGGATTGAACTCAGGTCTTCAGCTGTCTCAGTAAAGGCTTCAAACCTTTGTTCTATCTCCAGCACTAACATTTTTATACTTTTAACGTTAATGCAAAATACAGTCTCTCAATTTAGAGATTCAACTGGTATAATATTAGACAGGGCACTGTGTTTAGGCAGGTAATTGGCTCACGTAGAAACAAGTTTGCAGAGACTGCTTCGGATATGTTCTACTATTAAAACGGAAACCACAGCGTCCTGAACAGCCTCATACTTAAAGTTTGGCAATGGAGAATGTAGAGCTAGGTACTTGACTCTGTAGATAAACACATCCTATAGACTAACTCAAATGTTGTATGTTATATTTCTCTTAAAAAGACTAGTGTGTGTGTGCGCGTGTGTGTGTGTGCATCTACCTGTCTGTACATGCATATGTGGGGGTGTGGGTAGGTGTGGAAGCCAGGGTACAACCTCAGATATTCCTTAGAAACCACTCACTTTGGTTTTTAAAATAGTGTCTGTCACTGATCAGGAACTCACCAAGTAGACTAAGCTGGCTCACCAGTGAGCTTCAGGGAACAGACTGTCTCTGTTTCCAAGTGCTGCAATCACCAAGTGCACACCACTATGCTGACCATCCCCTTTTGCAAAAAAAGAGTACCTAACCCAAGCCCCTATGCTTTCAAGGAAAGCATTTTGCAGATTAAAGTGTTTCCCAGACTTGAAATTAGAAGAATGTTCAATGTGACAACAGTATCCAGGTTGTTGATTTATGTATTGCACACTATTAATCATAGAATTGCTTCTGCTATGGACTTTAATTAAGCCTGAAATATGAAAGGCCGGTGTTTCTAACTTCTCCTATCACCCTGTTTATAGCCTAGTATATGTTGCTCTGATTGCAAGCTCAGCCCCCATCCTTCATGTCTAGCTACTCCACTCCCTTCAGTTTCCTGTAGAGGAGAAGATTGCCCTGTGTATTCATGATGACTGCTTTTCTACTAAATACACTGTGAATCCTTCATGATCCCCCCCAGGAAATATTTAATGCTTATCTTTATCCTTGCTATTTTTGCTCCACCAGCTTCCCAGGAAATTCTTTGTAACACGCTACCACCCAAGAATTAGTCTCCTGGATGACGTTACCACAAAACTCACAGTGGCGTTCCACCTTTGTTCACCTGCCCCAGTTCAAAGGCAGTATTTCAAGAAAACTTCTGTGCCTCGCCGGCTTCACCAAGTAGCACATTGTTTGGCTTACGAATGAAATACACGTGGACCGGATCAGGGATATGCTTTAAATGTTTATAAGCGTCTAGTGAACCAGCCCAGTGTTTCCAAAATTGAAGGCACATGGAAACCACTTGTGGGGCTTGTTAGAATGTGTGCTCTGAGTAGACAGATCTGGAATGGGGTCTGAGAGCCTTCGTCTCTAACAAGCTCCCACGTTGGGCCAGTACTGCTAGTCGGGGTGTCACATGTTATATGGAGAAATTAAGACATGCTTACATGCAGATACATCAAAACACAAAACAAAGCACATTGTTTTGATATGCCATTAGAGTGAATCGAGGCTGCGTGCTGTAGACTGGGAATTCCTTTGATCAAGGAAGATTTATAAGACCTCAGTATCCAGAGTCTAGCTTCAAGGACTGTTAATAAGTGAATTAATAGTAAAATAATGAAAATTATGGGAAAGGATTTACTAATATATTGAAAATGATTTCTTTATTTTTGGAGCATTTTTGTCTGATATCATGTTTCTAGGAATATTTCCTGTTCACTCTTTCACCATCTGCTCTGAATAAACACATCAAATTCTTAATGATTCACCAAGGATATTAAGCAGCTTCCAGGTGTTTAGCTAAGAAAACAATTAATGAAATAGGTAATTCTGGCTCTAAGTAGGATGAACTAGTAATTCTATGCCCCTTGTGATAGGCCAAGGCAAAATTTTGAAGACAAAGGCCTGAAAACGAGTAATAAAAGAATGAAGTGGAAATGAAGTGTATGTGGCTATTACATTCTTTGCACTAGCTTCTGCCTCTGTGGCTAAACATTATTAGAATTCAGAGCAAGGGCAGAAAGCAGTGCGTTGTAATGAGAACACATGCTTCAAAGGCAGACCCATCAAAAGATCCTACTTGATGCCCAATATTACTATTTTTTTAAAAGAGTGACCACATGGTCACACACTTTTCAAAGTACTTACTGATAGTCCATTATAAAGATAGTGTACAACAGCTTAAGCCAGGAGTTGTTAGAAAATGACTGGGTTTTGGTGAGGAACAATTGGTTTGCACAGGGCTCTAATGTACCAATGGACCCAAATATGGTGAGAAACAAACAAACAAACAAAAAACCCTGGGGAATAAGTCACACAAAAAAGCAAAATCAGGAAAGGAAACAAAAGCATAATTTTAATGCATTTCATTTTACAGTGACATGCTCTGGAAACCATTCTGTAGTGCGTCAAGGTCGATCACAGCTCATGCCCTTTGCTCTCCTGCAGGGCCCTGGTTAGGGTGGGAGATTTCACACAGGTAATGATGCCACCACAGCCCAAAAAGCCAAAGAGATTGTTATAGGTGGGTGTGCTTGTTTGTCATTCCATTTTCTAGTTTTTTTCTTTCACTTTAACATTGGTTCTCATGTTATTTCCTCTGGATCCCTCAAGGGTCCTGAGTCAAGGCAGAAGTTCCCTGACAACAGTCATATATTAACAATATTTGTGTGTTACATAGTGTTTCATTTTAATTCACTTCTAAGGATTAAATGGAACTGTTCAGAAAGTCCTGACATGTTCAGTATCACCAAATAAGCTATTGGTGAGAAAGCAGCTGTTTTCTATGGCCACACATCATGATAATTTGTAAAAAAAAAAAAAAAGAATAAAAAGTAATATGTTGCCATCAGAACTCGGTTCTACCAATATTACAGGAAGCTTGGAAATGAGTGAAGCCTTCACAGAAAACAATGTTCTGATGCCTTCATGCTACCGTGGGGCTACCGTGCTTGGACTAATGCTGTTTCAACCCTCAACATTTTGGTTATTTGTTGTAATGACCAAAAGAAATGCATAGATGACTTAAACAGCCCTAAAATTTGATTTACAAAAGAATAGACATTCTGCAACTATTTTCCAAAAAAAATTGCGTCATTAGAAGTAGGTATTTTCTAGTGTTCTAGGTGAAGAAAGGTGCTCTTTTTGATTCAGTTTTTACATTAATAGAAGTGGCTGGCCCTTTGCAAAGACAGTGCCATTGCCCGTGAAAGAATAAAATAGGTCTTAATCTACTCACGTGAAAGGAGACATAGATGGATGTATGGTTACTATAATAAATGCATTTAGCAGTAACATGGCTAAGCATAGTATACGAATCTGACTCGAAAAATTATTTCAGAAGTTTTGGTTAAAACATGTCTCTCATATTTTCACATTATCAGTGCCAACACTACAAAAGAGTCCTTCCTTTGATTTGTAACAAATTTATGAACCCAAACAATTATAAGAAATAAACAACCTGAGAGATTAAGAGTAAAGCAATTGCATATATATGTAAGGTTCAAAACATTTTTTCCGGGAATCATCAAAGTCTGTTACGTCATTTGGAGTGTGATGATCCCCCATAGAAGGCCTCACCTTTTCTATGGAGCAGAAGAGGGATGGGATGGGGAGCATGGGAGAGGGAACTAGGATTGATATATAAAAATAAGATTGTTGCTAATTTAAATAAAAAAGGAAATTATTATTTTGGATTTTAATGAAAAGAAAATTATTAATGTAGAATTTATCTTATGCTGAAACAAATATAAAGAAAAATAATCATATATAGCATATTCTTTTTACCTCACCACTCCCTGTCAAAATTGATAATACAGGCATTGAATACCATCGTTGATGTAGCTGGTTTTATGGGCCTGAAACTTAAATATTTTGTCAATATACTTTCTCAGAAAACACAGAATCAATAACAGAAATTTAAACTTTAGGTGAATATTTCATTAGAATAATAAATGAAATCATAACAAATGAACCATTAAATGTTACAAAGAGCACAGATAATGCAAAATCTAATAAATAAATGCTTCATTAGTCATCTGACCCCTTCTAAATGGCTTCTGTTACATTCAACTGCACTTCCAGTCACCTCTTAACTTTAGTGATTTCAGTAACATTTTCTGTAGAGACAATATAAAAATACACTCAGTTTATTTCAGTTTATTAAGAGATTTGACAGCATTTCTCCTTCAGTCAGTGGATGTTATGAGGACTTTTAATTGTTACCAGTTTGGGTTAATGATAACAAAATTTCTTCTCTACCCAAGACATAATATTTCAGAGACAGCTTTTCTTAAATTTCACAAGAACTTTAGATATATAATATAAATAATAAATTTATATTATTAATTTCCTTTCAATAAGCTGACCACCATGAACTCAAAGATCTCAACATAACTGAAAGTATAGATTCAAATCTCCCTTTTAAGTTACTACTTTCAGAACTAACCCAGTGTTTTGCCTTTTCACACTTATAGATACTCAGAATTCCCCGATGTTATTGTGCATTGCATTTTACACATCCCATGACATGTTTGAACCTATGCTATTTATGATTAATAGGTTTTAAAAGATCAAAAGAAATTATCCTTCAAATATGCTTATCTTGGCTTGTTTCTGCTGCTGTGAAGTAAAAACAATTTAGGGGAGAAATGCTTATTGTAATTCAGTTCTGACTTATAGATCACCATTCCAGGGACAGTACAGTAGAACAGCTTGAATAAACAGGTCCCATAGCATTTATCGTCAAGAAGCAGAAAGGAACAAATTAATGCAAATACTTAGTGTGCAACTAGTTTTCTCCATTTCTTCAATCTAGGAGCTCAAGACCAAGAAATCATGGTATCCAAAGTGACTGGGTCTTCCTACATCATAGTTCGTACAATTAATGTAATAGGAGAATCCTTTGCAGATAGACTCAGTGGCTCTTCTACAGATGAATCAAGATTGTGTCAAATTGAAAATTAAAATCAACCATCACAAATTCAAATCATAGTTTCCCTTTTTCCTTTATTAAGCATCCCTAACCATCTTCCCTAAATGAAATTTAAATAGTAAAAGTGGGCTGTGAAACAATCCTTTTTATACTATGAATGTATATTACTCTCATCGGCTAATTAAGAGCTGACTGGACTATAGCTGGGCAGGAGGAGGTTAAGTGAGAAAACCAGACTAAGAGGATGCTGGGAGGAAGAAGGGAAGAGTCAGAAGAGACACCAGCCAGTCACAGAATGAGTTGGACACACAAAATAATGTAGGGGTAAAAGCCATGAGATTAACAGAAATGGATTGATTTAAGTTGTAAGAGCTAGTTAGCAATAAACCTGAGCTTTCGGTCAAACATTTGCAATTAATATAAGCCTCAATGTGTTTATTTGGGAGCTGCTGGCAGCACAGAAACTTCTACCTAATAAGTAGCTTTTTTCAACTTGTAAATGCATTTTATGTTCTGAGTTCACTCTCAATCTTCACAAATATTTTACCTCTCTGTAACAGAGAAAAGACGTTCTCCTTTAGAGAACTCAGCTTGTTGGGTTTAAGAAAAACCAAGAAGAACAGTAATTGTGGCAGAACTTCAAAGCAGTGCTTCTGATACCATGGCAGCAACTTGCAGTCAAGAGCTGTTGGTGGAATGTGTCCTGTACACTCACTGATGTTTTTCTGGGATGCTTCCAGCTGTAAGCCTAACACTGTCCCATAACAAGAAGGTGACTCGCGAACAGGTGACCATCATGCTGTGTTAGATACAGCTTTATAAATGTTTGTACATGCAATTGATTTTCTGCTAAAATCATGTTAAAACATGACTTGGAAGATTTTCCACTCTAACAAGACAAATTGCCAAATGGGTGCCATTTGTTGCAGGATCTAAAATACACAGTTAGGAATAAGAACTAGTTTTCTTTATTTTGTTTTAAACTCACTTTACTTCCATTTCTCATTATTTTTATTCATCTTAAAACAGTTTCAGGTGGCACAGGAATATTTTCATTTTGACATTTTCTAAGTGCACATGAAAAACAATGAGTTGCCCATGCTTAGCATTTTTTTACAATGCCCATGATGCTTAAGAATACCTATTTCATTTAACTCACTAATGGCAAATATATTTCACCTAAAATCATATCAGTGAAATGGTTTTCATTATTTCAAAATAAAATAGAATGTCCTTTATGGACCATTCTTCAAGTTGACATGGTGCATCCTTGTTTGCTTATTTGACTTACTGAGATTTTCATCTCCAAATTTTTATATATTTTTCTTTAAAATTGCTCCTACTGGAGTTGTCCTTCCTTTGCCCAGTTGTCTTGTTTATTTCCCTGATGTCTCTGTGTTTTCCTTGTCCATTCCCTACCTTTGGAAGTTATTGTATAATTGCTCTTTGTAAGAGTCCTGTTTCGTTGTTTTCTTGTTTTGTTTTGTACTGAAGTTTACATTTGTGCTGGAAGTATTGGTCTCATATATGCTTTCTATAGAAGTATTCGCCAAGACTCAGACAGCACTAGCATGTAGCAGGATTAAGATAATTTCTCACAACCAGCTGTGAGAGGAGTTAAATAGCTAACCACCTACCCAGAGTATCCAAGGCACCTGAATGACACACAACACCAAAGGGAAGAAAAGCTGCTATGGTAACCACATGAAACTAACCAGTTTTGAGAAATGTATGTCCTTCCCATTTGGGGATGAGCATGTAGTAGTCATTTACCCTCCAAGTCTCTGATATTTTTGTAGAAGAAGGGGCAGAAACATTGTAAGAGTCAGATGTCAGGAATAACATCAAGGAAACTGTTTCACAGACAACAGTGTGGTTGCACATAAGAAATCACTGTCTTTGAGAGTATGTTCAAGTACTTTGCAAGCTCCGGTCAGACAAACTACCTACAAAGACATAGGAAAGCAAACACAAAATTCCACCTTGAGGTGCTATTGTCATTTGACAGATGTTGGGAGAAAGAGTCAGTTTTCTCTAATGATGTGGCCCTTTGTAGGTTGGCCATATTCTTTTTTTTTTTTTTTTTTTTTTTAGTTAGAAACAAGCTTGCTTCACATGTCAATCCCAGCTCCCTCTACCTCCCCTCCTCCCCTGCTCTCCCCACTAGGCCCCCCAGTCCCCTACCCAATCTCCACTCTGATCCCCAGGGAGGGTGAGGCTCTCCATGGTGTATCTCCAGAGTCTGTCATTTCATCCAGGAAAGGGCCTAGGGTCTCCCCCAAGAGTCCAGGCTGAGAGAGCATTCCTCATTGTGGGACGGGCACTCAAAGTCTCTTTGTACGCCAGGAATAAATACTACCCTAGGCTCCATAGATTACCTAGGCCTCCTAACTGACACCCACATTCAGTGGGTCTGAGTCAGTCCCATGCTTTCCACACAGACATCAATCTGGGGGCCAAGAGCTCCCCTTGTTCAGGTCAACTGTTTCTGTGGGTTAAACCAACCCAGTCTTAACTCCATTGCTCATCATTTCTTCCTTTCTGTCACTGGATTTCAGGAATTCAGTTCAGTGTTTAGCTGTGGGTGTCTGCCTCTGCTTCCTTCAGTCTCTGGATGAAGGTTCGGTTTCCCAGACTCTCTGTCAGTGGGATTGTAGGCTGGCACTCCCCTGATTCATGTCTAAAATCCATATATGAGAGAGTACATACCATGTTTCTCATTTTTTGTGACTGGGTTACCTCACTCAGGATGGGTTCTTCTAGTGCCATCCATTTGCCTGCAAATTTCAAGTTCCATTCTTTTCTTTTCTGCTGAATAGTACTCCATTGTGTAAATGTACCACATTTTCTCTATCCACTCTTCAGTTGAGAGGCATATAGGTTACTTCCAGGTTCTGACTATTACAAATAATGCTGCTATGAACATAGTGGGAACAGATGCCCTTGTATGAATGTGCATCTTTTGGGTATATGCCTAAGAGTGGAATTGCTGGGTTTTATGGTAGACTGACTCCCATTTTTCTGAGGAATCTACATACTGATTTCCAAAGTGGCTGTATGAGTCAGCACTCCCACCAGCAGTGAAGGAGCCCTTTCTCCACATACTCTCCAGCATAAACTGTCATTGGAGTTTTTGATTTCCCAGATGGCTAGGGATATTGAGCACTTTCTCAAGTGTCTCTCAGCCATTTTAGACTCCTCTACTGAGAATTCTCTATTTAGTTCTGTACCCCACTTTTTGATTGGATCTTTCGGTGTTTTGGGAACTTGCTTGTTGAGTTCTTTGTAAATATTAGAGATCAGCCCTCAGTCAGACGTGGAGTTAGTGAATATTTTTTCCCAATCTGTGGATTGCATTTTTGTCTTGCTGATTGTGTCCTTTGCTTTACAGAAGCTTCTCAGTTTCAGAAGGTCCCATTTATTAATTGTCGATCTTAGTGTCTGTGCTACTGGAGTTATGTCCAGGAAGCAGTCTCCTGCACCAATTCGTTCAAGGTTCAAATTCTCCCACTTTCTCTTCTAACAGGTTCAGTGTGGCTGGATTGAGGTCTTTGATCCATTTGGATTTAAGTTTTGTCCATGGTGATAGACAAGGATCTATCTACAGTTTTCTACATGCCAGCTTCCAGTTATGCCAGCACCATTTGTTGAAGATGCTTTCTTTTTGTCCATTGTATAGCTTTAGCTTCTTTGTCAAAGATCGGGTGTTCATATGTGTATGGGTTAATGTCGGGGTGTTCAATTCGATTCCATTGGTCAATCTGTCTGGTTTTGTGCCAATACAAAACTGTTTTCAGAACTATAGCTGTGTAATACAGCTTGATGTCAGCGATGGTGATGCCTCCTCCGGATGTTGAGGTTGGCCATATTCCAGAGCAGAACCAATTCCCAATGCTACCTGGGCAACACAAACTACACTTGATGGGGAAAGAGAAATAAAAGGAGGAGGAAGAGGAGCAGTTGTAAGAGGAGAAGAAGTAATCTAAAATTTGGTTTGGAAGGAATGGAAGAACGGTTATAGGTGGAGTTGAGGAGAGCAGGGAATGAATATGTCCAAAATATAGTATATGAAAATTCTAAACAATTAATAAACTTGTTTAAAAATAACAAGCTTTGCCAGACACAGTAGTACATACCTTTAATCTCCACACTTGTGAAGTAGAGGCAGAATGATTTCTTTGAGTTCCAGGACAGCCTACTAATCACAATGAGTTCCAGGACAGCCAAAGCTACATGGAGAGCCTCTGCTCAAAAAGATAAATAAAATAATGATAATAATGAATAACAAGCTCTGAAAATATAGTACTAATCAAATAAGTACCACTTTAGTATCATTATCAGAATAGAAGAAAAAATGAAACTGTGTAAACAAGAAATATATTGGTTAATAATAAGAAGATGAATATATATATATATATATAACTAGAGCATGATTCTATGACAGAATAAAACTGAAGGAAAAACCTTAAGTATAAATACAAGGGAGTAAAAACAAAAAAAAGGAATTTAAAAATTAGTTCTAAATGCAGAAACAGGAGAAATAAAAGAGATGACCTACTTGGAAAGAGAAGAAAATAACGAAAAATGGACAAGGAGAAGAAAGGAATGAAAGCTAACTGTTAAGGCACTGAAGAGGCTGAGGCAGGAGGCCAGCCAGCAGAGACCAGACAGAACACTACGGAGAAAGCCTGAAAAAGAAAACCAGAAAAATAATAACACATTTTTTAAAAAATAAAAATAGTATAGACAGAAAAAGAGATTATTTTATGAAAATATTTAAAGGGCCAGGTCCCATTAAAAAAAAACATAGAATGACAAACTAAAACTATGACACCAAAGTGGAGAGTGACAAGTCTCCAGTCCTCCCAAGAGGACAATTCTGTGGCACTAGGGTACGATGTCCTCTGCATTCCTGGGACATGTGCCAGTCCATGAGAGCAGAGCTGTTGTCTGGCCATTATCCTTTCTTGCTGGTGTTCACTGGGTTCCCGTGGCTGGTGGACTGCTTCTTATGGTCGAGTGGGGCTGTTTTTTCTTTCTAAATATTTTTTATTGGAATAGTGGCAGCCAATGCTTGCTGGGTGAAGGAGAATTAGCCTCTCCTAAGGATGACTTCACCTATTAACTGTTGGCCTACTGCCAAGTGGTTAGCCTTGAACCCTTATAAATACCTTGAATAAAAGTGAACTCAGTAGGTGGTGGTGGTGCATGTGTGTGTGTGTGTTTGTAACACACATATATCATTAATAATAGTAAAAGGGAATATGATTTTAGAGGTAAGGACTTGGGTAGAAGGAGATGGGCAGGGACTTGGAAATGGTGAAGGGGAACAGTTTTCAGAGGTCCTATCCATCTACTGCTAGTGTTTCAGGGAAGACTTCCTGGTGTTGTGGCTCTTAGAATCCTCCGATCTGACCTCCTTTACCTTTATGTTCCCTAAGTTACAGATGCAGGAACTACGATGGAGATGTAACCTTTGGGGCTGGGCTTCCATATATGTTGACCACTGAATCTCTGTGATGATCCCTGTTTGCTCTGAAGAAACGCTTCTTTGGTGAGAGGTGGTAGCTACACTTATCTGTCATAAGGATAAAATTTAGAATGTAGTAAGGGATATGCTAGGTCAGCATCGTGACTGTAGAAAATTCTTTCTCATGCCCTTGACTGCGCTGGCCCCAGGCTGGTTGTGGGGTGTGGAGCATTATGTTGTTGCATCAATGGATGCCTGCTTTTCCATCTCCAGATATCCATACTCCAATTTATAGCTTTTTGTAAGTAGGCTCCTGCCCATAGTCCCTTCCACAGTGACTGTCCCCATACATGAAGCTGCCCTGCTAGATTCCCTGTTGGACATTCTCTACCTTTGGAATGGTTGTGAAAGTCCAATGCCATTCCAAATTATTTCCCACCTTAATCTTTTTCTGCTGTAACTAGACTAGTTCTCTAGAACAGCACTCAAATTTTCTAAATGTGACCCTTGTTGTGGGTTCCTGATGACTGAATAATGCAGGAATATTTCATTCTTAAATCACAAACTCAGATGGGACCTACTCAACTGCTGTATCCCTAGGGTGTTCTGGGAAGAAAGGAACACTACCTCATTGCTGGCATGCTATGCAAGCTCCTGTCTAGACAGAAACTGTGCAGTGTGGTGAAACAAGTGGTAAGTGAATCTTCTGAGTGTGATGTTTATCTCTGTCTCACTTTACTCACTTCTTCCTTTAAGCTTCTCAGGGGTTGCTCTCTCTCTCTCTCTCTCTCTCTCTCTCTCTCTCTCTCTTGCTTTCTCTCTCTCTCTCTCTCTCCTTTTTAAAATTAGTTTGCTGGTAAACTTTTGAACTTCTGTTTATTTAAACATGTTAGATATGACCCTGTCTATTCTATTTTGGACTTGAGTACCTTCCCACCACAACTACCCACGACTGTTCAGTTATTCTGGGACTTTTCCTATTGACTGGTAGGTGACCTCACCCCCCATCCTCTGTGTTGTAGCTTGAATATTTATGCATTTTTTAACTTTAATAGCCATAACATCCATCTACCAATACATAAATTTAATAACAGTTCAAAATGTTTGTTAATTTCATTTAGACTACAATAATTTCAAAAGAATAAAACTACTTGGTAAGTTTTGCAGAGATTTCCCTTTTCTTTCTTCCTCAATTTCCTCAATTTTTGTGTTACTTAACTCTGTGAGGGCCATTGAGATGGCTCCTTCAGTAAGGTACCTAAACTCAAGCCTAAAAACCTGAGTTCCTGTAGACAGAGTTTCTTTTTCACCAGGTTCCACAGCTGTTTAGCCCAAAATAAACACACAGAATTACATTAATTATAAACGGTCTGGCCAATGATTTAGGCTTATTACTGGCTAGTTCTTTCTTAATTATTAACCCATAACTATTAATCTGTGTATTTCCACATGGCTTTATTTTACCAGAGAATGCCTGGGCACCCTACCTTCCTACATGGCATCTGTCTGCTAGCTCCTATTTGCATATTCACCCCAGAATTCTCCTTGTCTGATAGCCCCACCTATACTCCCTGCCTGGCTACTGGCCAATTAGTGTTTTATCCATCAATCAATAAGAGAAACATAGTTTGAAATTTCTGTGTTGTTATTAATGTTTAAGTCCCCCACAGTGAAAAAAGGATTTCCTAACAGCAGTCTTTGAACTCTCCCCAAATAAGATTGGGCCCCCACTTCATCGATTCCACTTGATCCAACTTGATGCCTTTGAACTGACAATTATCACTCTAAAACCAATTTAGGACTACATTGCTCTAGAAATTCCAGACTAGGTAACTGATATGTTATACTTGATTATTACACTCTGACCAGAGCCCCAGACAAGAACTTCAATCAAGATAAGAACTCTAATCAAGCATCTCCCACCAAACAGAGACTGAGTACAAATGTTGTAGCTAGTCCACTAGTCTATAATTTTCTCCCTACAGGTTCGCATGAGGTTATCATTGTCCCATTTCAGCAGGAAGTAATTCTGAGAATACTACACCCACTTTACCTACTGTTGACACTAAAGGATAATTTACACCAGTTTAGGCTCAGGTTTTTAGGGTTGGGTTTGGAAGGAGGTGTTCAGACTTGGGCATCTCTTTCTGATGAGCTTAGGGTTTAAATGGGATAGATATGGTTAGGATGAGACATAGGTAAATTATCACATCCTCTTGTGATTTACTTTAGTGATTATTTAGCTTCAGACACCTTACGTTGTTATAGATTCTCGTATGATGTAACTTATGTATAGTTTGTTTATTGCAATTTGTCATACTGTGTAAAGCCTTCTTTCTAGTTATGATGTTTGATGCATAAATATCCTTATCATTTTCTATGTATGTGTGCTTCTACATGTGTACAAGATATTTTGTATATTGACACAACTTAGTTTTGTTTCATGACTAAATCTTTTCTTTAGACTAAAAGGGGAATTGTAGGGAGAGATCTTAGGTACCTGTAGCGCTACAATATACAGAAGAACATTCCCCCATCATCTCCTCTTTTCCGTCCAAATAAAAATATTTTAACTTTAACATTATATATATATACATATATATGCATATATATATATATATATAACAGTTATCAATTAAGAACTATTGGGTTTTTTTGGGGGAAAGGGTTTCGAGACAGGGTTTCTCTGTGGCTTTGGAAGTTGTCCTGGAACAAGCTTTTGTAGAAAAGCGTGGTCTTGAACTCAGAAATCTGCCTGCCTCTGCCTCTCGAGTGCTAGGATTAAAGGCGTGAGCCACCACCACCCAGCAGAATTATTGTTTACAATATTTCGTCCATTTATATTTGGCACAATTTAATGAAAATATTCTATCATCTATCCTATCTTTGTGAGTCTAAAATTTTCTATGCAACTTACTACCTTTTATCATACCTAAAGAAAACCATAAACACAACTTTCTGTCTTTAACTACATCAAAGACCTCAGAAGGGTAATGTATAGACTCTAGAATTGACAGAGACATCTCTCTGACTGGACAGTCCCCGAAAGTTCCTCTGTAATGTTGGGGCATCCACCTTCAGGCCATAGGCCATGTCTAACAGACTTCTCAGTGAAGCAGGAAATTTGAAACTCTCCCACCTGTATTAGCAATTTTTCAGTCATTTTTCTCTGTGTTCTGCAGAATGTCTGACAGACTCTTCCATGAAGCAAGAATCCTGAAGAACTGCCCTCTCTTGTTTTCACAAGTTTATCAGTCACTTTTCTGTGGGTCCTGCATGTTCAGCTTATACAATATACAAACAGTCCAGGCAAGAGCAGTTTCTTGCCCAAGTGACTAGTCTTGCCATATTGAAGGCAAACTCCATAATGAGTTTCTTCTATGCCCATTTTCCTCTGTGATGTAATCGGTGTTGCTGAGAGCAATGTGTCTCATTGTTGGGAAAAAACCCTAATAAACCATTTTAAATGTCATATTCTGTAGGTCTTTAAAGGTTTGGAGAATATCTATGCATTTCAAATATATCTCTGTATATCTAGAAAACTAACATGACTGTAAGTTTTGACTATTATAGGTGACTATAATCTATATTTTATTATACATTATATTTTTAAAAGAGAGAGGAGCAATGAGCAAATTGGCAAAGAATGGGCTGGCAAAACCAGCAGAGACAGCTGATCTGAACAAGGGAGAGCTCTTGGATCCCAGACAGAGAGCTGGGAGGCCAGCATGGGACTGATCCAGATCCCCTGAGTGTGAGAGTCAGTGAGGAGGCCTGGGAAACCTATGGGGCCCTAGACAGTAGATCAATGTTTATCCCTGGCATACAAACGGACTTCGTGTGTCCATAACACAAAGAGGGATGCTCTGTCAGCCTGGACTCTTAGGGGAGTGCCTGGACCCTGCCCTGAGCAAAATGACAGACTCTGGATATCCCCTATGTGGAAGGAAGTGGGGATAGGGTGGGAAGCTGGAGGGGGGTTTGTCGGGGGGGTGCGGGAGGAGGGGAGGGAGAGGGAACTGGGATTGACATGTGAAGCAAGCTATTTAAAATTAAAATAATTTTTAAAAATGATACTCTAGCTTTAAAAAAAAGACCTGTATAAACACACTTAAACAAGAGTAGAAATACACATAGAACACAATAGACCTTAAACTTTTATCAATAAATCCAAATCCATACCAATGCAAAGTATTCATTTCTATATCGTATTCCCTTTTTTCTTTAGAACAAAATTGCTGTCATAACTAACCTTTTATTACCAACCCTGTTTATAAAATATTTTGGAATTTGGAAATAGTGCTCTTCAAAGTTCTTCCTGTTGTTTGGGGGCACCGTTAATTCAAAAGGGATCCTGAGAAAACCCTGAACCCTGCCTAAATCCTAGCTGTAATAGTCTGCAAGGCTGCATCATCTCAGTCATTCCGGATGTTGGATTATGTGTCACTGCTTCAGGGGGTCTTGCTTTATCAAACCATACGAGTATAGAAAGAAATCCACAGCTTTCATCTTCTGTGGAAACAAAAGCAGAGCTTCTTTTCCAAAGTAACCCATCCTTAAGCTTAAATTTTGAAGTCAAGGCATTTTCAAAATATATAGGATGGATTAATCCAGCAGCATTTATGATCAAATGTCACTTAGCAGATGTTATTCTCTTCTCAGCAGTTAAATAATTCAAAGATAACACAATAACATGCTGTATCCAAACTCCCTGTCTATTTTCGATCTTTACTTGACTTTTTTAAAAACTCTATTTCTTTTATTATATATTTGTCTATTTATTTATTTATTTTTGGGCTTTTTTGAGGCAGGGTTGCTCTGTGTGTAACTTTGGCTGTCCTGGAATTCACTCTGTAAACCAGGCTGGCCTTGAAATCACAGAGATCTGGATGACTCTGCCTCTGGAGTGCTGGCATTAAAGGCGTGAGCCACCACATCCAGCTACTCTATTTGTTTTTCTTTAAGCACTTTGTCCTTTTTTCTTTTCTCTCCTAAGCCTACATATATTTTAAACACACTATAAACCATTTAAAAGGCGTTATTTTCTCTGAATGTATCTTCGGTGTATAGCTCCATCTTTTTCTGACCACATGAGTCTTACCTGCTAAACAGCATAGCTAAAATTAAAGTGGCAACTGGCCCTGCCCTATTCCTTGACTTTCTAAGAGTATAGACTTCATGGCTGAGTTTCTAGGTTTCCACGTGTAGGAACTGAGTTTCTTTCTCATCTGGTCCCACAGATGTTTAGCCCAAAATAAACACACAGAGACTTATATTAATTACAAACTATTTTGTTAATGACTTAGGCTTCTACTGGCTAGTTCTTTCTTAATTATTAACCCATAACTAATAATCTAAGTATTTCCATGTGGCCTTGTCTTACTGGAGAATGCCCACACCCTATCTTCCTAGTAGCTACATGGCGTCTGTCTGGCGGCTCCTCTTTGTGCCTCTCCTCAGAATTCTCCTTGTCTAGGAGCTCCACCTACACTTCCTGCATGGCTACTGAACAATAAGTGTCTTATTCATTAACCAATAAGAGAAGGACATCCCCCATCAGGTTCCATCACTGACTGCAACCCACATAATGAATGTAGAGAACTGACACCTACAAGCTCTTATCTGAGCTCCATGTATATTCCATTGAACATGCACTCCAGCACACATACACACACACACACACACACACACACACACACACACACACAAATAATAGATAAAATAAATTTTAAATGAATTTACGCACTTGGTATCAGGTGCATTTTTGCAATAAGTTTCCTTTAGGTGATCGCTAACAAAAACAATACAGAACATGCTATTTTTCTGAAAGTGTGCATAATGTAAATAAAAGTGAGTGGAAACTGAAGTATAACAGCTTCCCTACCAGAATTAGATCATATCTCTGTCTTTTAATTTTCTGAGATTATGATCAAATTTCAATTCCTGACAAATTTCAAGGCATATAAGGTATTTTTTAAGTATAAATATTGGAACTGCTAATTTGATGGAATTATAATGATCTTAAAAGATGTGAAAGAAACTAGTATTGTTTAGGGATGAAGAGGCATGTGGAAAAAATTTTACTCTATTATGTTTAAAATCTATCATATAAGATCATGGTGGTATCACAAATGGATACAAAGACCAATTTTTTTATCCTCTGTCTAATAGCCCAGCCAGTTTCTCGAGTGTCTGGGCACATGATCTTTGTGCTTTGTTAGTCCTTTACTTCAAATGTGAAATTCTAGACCTTCAGTGGCTCTCTGGTGTGCCTCCCTTGTCCCAGGTATTAACAGTCCATTTAAAGTATCACAGGTGGGGTGCTGCCAATTCATCAACACCAGATCTCATCAACTTTAACCTAATTATGTCTTTTAACCACTCTTTTAGGGTTTGGAGCCAGCCCCCTGGCTTCCAATAGGCATCTCTGGAATGTGATTTTCAAGTGACATAATTAGTTCCTTTAAGATGTTTACCTCTAAATACCAGAGACACTGTCATCCTCACAGAGAAACCATGCTATCAGATCAAAAGCCCGGACTCCTGCTAGCTAACATGGCTGTGCCAATGGCTAGAGTTCTGGTCTCCAGTTCCTCAACCTCCTATTTTCTTGCTAGTAATGGGGTATCTGGCCCATTATGATTCACTCTGAGATAATGAAGGCATTATGTGCCTTGCTTTTTCTTTCACAGAAGACTGGGAAGCATTTTAGGGAAAATTTTATACAAATCTCCAAGATCTGGCAAGGAAATTAGCCCAACATCTGGAAGAGAAACAGCTTTGCTTTGCCCCATCCAAAATGTAGTTTTATTTTATGTCTGTAAATTTTTCCCCCAAAAGATAATACATAAGTTCCTCTTAGTTTTGAGTCTCTAGGCAAGAATATATATGCATTCTATGGGTTACCTTCTCTCTGTCTTAGAGCAGTTAGTGCTTCAGTCCCATCCCTGTATTTATCAGCCTGTAATTCAGTGTAGACATGTCACACATATTAAATCAATAGCATTTACCATTGGCAGGAAAACACAATCTGCATGCAGCCAGTGAGGAGAAGCATAAATATAGCAGCACGAGGAAGTTAGTCGATAAGCTTGGTGATTCTACATCTGCTGCAGCAGGGTTTGGCTGCAGTGCTCCTTTGGGTGGTTTGTATTTTCGGTTTCCTGATACTCTCTTCTGGGTAGATGCTTTATGGGCTGCTTTCCTGAGTGGAGAAGACACTTTCCACACACACTGAGTAGCATTGATTGATCTTAACAGGTCTTTCAAAAATCATGGTGAAAATATTTTCCTCCTTGAAGATTTCAGAGATATTGGCTATTTAACTAAATAAGCAGAGCCATGTTTCAAAGTAGTGTGTTTGGAAGAATGCCCAGAGTAAAGAAAGCATTAATAGGCATAAAAAGCTAGCATATGGATGCTATAAGATGCATAATGGAAAATGTCCAAATAAAGTACTGGAACCTTCCCGTCCAAGAGTATGAGGGGCAGTAAGGAAAATATGTTCTCTCTTATGTTCCTGCCAAAATCTGAGGACAATACCACCTATACAGCAAGTTCAACAGATGCTGGAAACTGAAAAGACGGCAGTTATAGCCAGTTTACTCTGTACTAATGAGATACTATTTGAGTCTTGATTTGATTGCAATTACAGTCTCTGTTATTTGATCTCAGGTTCTATCAAGACTAGCTTCAGTTCATGTAATTAGATTGTATTAAATCATTCACACAGAATGAAAGAAACATTGAAAACTGTTTCCTTGGAAAGGTCCTAAAAGGAAAGTACATAACATGTCTAGAACTCCATCCATTGGTAACTGTCTCATTTCCTACCATGCTCATAGATTGGTGCTGAGCATGTGTGTGAAATTAGATGTAACGGCTTTGAGGATTTTTCAGACTTATTGAAGTGGTAGCTAGCTTCAGTTTTTATCCAGTCTAGGGGATCATTTAAAGGTTACTGATTATGAAAGTAATTATTTTTCAAATTCTGAGAAAATAATGGAACCCTGTATGTAATTACATTCATGGGCCACTCTCAAGTTTCAGTTGAGAGTTTGAGTATGTTTTTATCAAAGGATTAATAATTTTGGATGACAAGAAACAAGAAAAATAAGCACCTGGAAAAAAAGGGGCAGAACATTTCTAATGTGCATCTCCAAAGGAGAAGGCTGCTGAGCCAGCTCTCGTGAGGGTTGTACCTGGAACACGGCAACTGTAAAGGGCAGATTACAGAGTGGAATGGGAGTTGATAAATTCCTCCAGCTCCCTCAGCTTTGACTCAGTCGAATGAGTCTGTGATCTTTGGGCCATAGGAGATATCTCTAATTGTCTGATCCTTCAGCCTCATATGTTATGGCTGGCACAAAACAATAGAATAAAGGGAAGTGGTATAGAATATGGGTTTACTCAATTACTCAAAGGAGGGAAACTTACTGACCCCTTGACAGGGGCTCAAATTCAGCACAATTGAAGAACAAAACATCAGTATAGACAAAATTGCATGCATTTTCCCAACATCAGTATACACATAAGCTGCATGCATTTCCCATTGTCTATTCATTCGTACTTCGAATGCATTATTTATGGTACACATAATATATAGTAAATCCATGACAGATATTGATGAAGTTAAGACAAATAAGAGGCAGGGACTTCCAGCACAATGGAAAATATAACAAATAAGAGCACTGTCTAGGAAGAGACACATTGTATTGGTGACACATGAACACAAATGTGTCACATTTGTAGCAGAAACCAATCAGTGAAAAACACAGAATTTATCATAAGCAGAGGTGCAAGAAGGACCAGGATGCTGAATTTGAGCTTGGAAAGACACAGAACATGACTCTGAACAACTAAAATACTGATGAATGTCACCAGTTTATTTCGTGCATGAAGAATACGCATTTAAGGGCAAAATGCATTCATTTTAAAGATTTACCTTATAAAATACAGGGTTTCTATTTAAATTTTGCAGAATTTCTAATGTAGTTTAGAAAAAGAGTGCCCAGCAAGCCTAAAGTTGAGTTGATGTATCATAAACCAGCATATTGCCAAAGCAACATATTAAATACTTTATGTAATGGATAATTGTCCTCTGGGTTTAGGGTCTTCTGACATTAATAGTTCATGCCAAGACTGTAGCTGTTGCATCAAGGAAGCACACGTAGCTGCTTTAAAATAAGCCTTGAGTTTTGAACAATTCAAACCTCAAAGCTTACCTTGTCTGACATGCCCTAACAACACCACTTCTCCCCTGTTTTAATTTTCACATGTTACCTAATATGTGTCTTTCCAAGCTGATTACTTGCATTATGATTGAAACGTGATATAATATTTGCATTTAATGGGGCAGCCTATACTTAAAGGCATACCACAATATATTGACTCGAGCAACCTCTTCCACCTCCAATACCGTCTTCAGGCTACTGGTTTATGTAGTTATTTTTGGACGACACTGCACACTGTGTAGTAGTGTCACTAAAATGCTGGCATGCCTATGTTGTCTGCACTCTATTAGAGATACTGTCGTTTGGGCTATTTATATCTGCTGTTACAATTTTAACTTGCCTTACTATGCTTATTTAGTATTCTTATGCTTTCACATTTTCCTATATCCATATTTTTCTACTATTTTAGAGTCTGTCATGACATTTTAAAATACACTTTCTCTTTGGATATCAAATACTTTAAAATTGTATCTGATACACATAATAACTATTTTCTAAAGCAATTATATGTGTATACAATTTTGTCACTATTTTCATCAATCCTACAAATAAGACCAAACTGTCATTTGTTACCTCACACGCATGTTTCAGGTCATTTGCGTATCTACTTTATTTTCCCCTGTGATTCCAACTTGCATATCTTTTCTTCTTTTCCTTAGATATACCTAATGATAATTACCTGCTGAAGTTTATTGATGTAAATCGTTATTTAAATATAGGCTGGCCAGATGGCCTAGTAAGAGTACTTAGAGCAGAAGCCTATTACCTAAGTTCCACCCTAAGAGCACACAATAGGAGAGAAATGACTCTCAAAAGTTGTCATCTGACCTCCACACCCATGCCATGGACATGTGCACCATCACACCACACACACACACACACACACACACACACACACACACCATACATACATAGATATATACAATACATAGGTGGATACTCAATAGTAATAAAATAAATATGCCTTTACATGGCCTAGTTTCTTTTCCTTAGTATGTGTTGGTTGTTTGATTCTCTTTTTGAGATTCTCTTACAGAGGTAATTAACTATTGGAGTTGTTATTGATTTAGGATCTTAGTGATTTATTTAATGATGATCCTTCAGATATCTAAGCCTAATGAGGCAGAGAACTTTGACTTGTTTATCTGATAAAGAGAAACATGAGAAAGTACACAGACCTTCGCCAGACTGAGGGAAAGTTAAAGATGAGTTGCCTCAACATTGAGAAAAGAAATATAGACAGAGGACAAATGTTCTAAATATGTTTATAATATAAAAGAACTCAATTCAAGGTTGTTGATATTGATGTCTCGGTATTTACGGTCACTTCACATGATTAACAATCAAGGTAGTATACTACATTTTTAAAGCACAAATCAACTTCTGGACTTATATCCACTTAAATTTCTATGTATATGCCTCCATATGAACAAACACATTATGTACATCTGTGAAGATGAGAAGAAAACTTGTAACATCTGGATCTTTCATTCCACAACAATCGGGTTCCAAGGATTGAATTCAGGAAGAAGTTGTTGGTGGCAAGTGGCTTTACTTGTTGAATCATTTCACCAGCCTAATTTTTAATATTCTGTTCAGCAAAAGTCTACAAACGGTACTTCTCTCTAAATTGATGCCACTGATTTTAAACGTTATACTAAAAATAGATACAATGATTATGATTAGCTAAAGAAGCAACAGAATTCAAGCCCTCCTAAAATATATTGGTTACATGAGTTTGTATATGCTTAGAATTTACTTTACTTTTAGCTTAAACTCTTTCTTCCAGATTTGTGACAAACATTACAGCACCAGCAGGTAATCCCTTTACCACTGGACCCAAGAGCAGATTTCAGAGGAATTCTTACTTTAATAGCATCAGGGCATTTATCACAACACTTTCTTTCTCAATTAGAGATTCAAGGTATCCACTCATCACTTTCCTCAGCAATCTATATTCTTTAATTACATTAATTTTTGTTAATATAAGCTGGTTACACATGAACATACATTTCTCCTCTGGATATTTTGAATGACTTAACTCCTCAATATCCAATAAAACTTTGTAAAGATTTGTTGAATGAATGAATGAATAAACATATTAACAACACGTTGCTTCTCATTTGGAGATGACACTAAACTATATCTTCATCAGTCATAATCTCAAATTAAATGTACATTCCTTTTCAGTAAGGATCCAATGAATTACTCCATAACACATTAGTATCTAAAAGGTGCAATTAGCTGTTACATCAGGTTCTATTAAACTTTATTTCTACAGAAAATAGTATGCAGCTAATTTTTTCTAAAATATGCACTACTAATAAGGAAAATATTTTATAATGAATAGAGCTAACACTGTAATTAATTAAGTTCCTACTAAATTGCACCACAAAACATGACTTTTATTGTGGAAATACAAACATCAATAAAATAAATTATTGTTAGTTTTTTCTTTGTCTTTATTTTTTGTCAGTTGATGCAATGAGCTCAGCATAATAACAGTCTGTGAGAATACTCTTGTGTCGTAATACAGGGCCTATCTATGGAAAGAGTTAAAAAAAAGTGCAGAGAGGGACAGAAATGGAGAGAGAAGGGAAGAAGGAAAAAGACAAAAAAAGGAAGAGGAGAGAGGAGGAAGAAGAGGAGAGCAGAGAGAAAGGGAGAGACAGAGTGTGAGCAGAGAGAGGGGATAGGAGACAGGGGAAGAGACAGAGAGAGACACACAGACAGAGAAACAGAGGGAGTGTCTAATTGAGGTTAAGAAGGCCCTTATTTGTTTTTCAAATATTTATAGCTAATTTTGTTCCATTTGTTTGGGGAATGGTAAAGTAACTGACTTTTTACAAAAGTGAAAAGCAGTTCTTCTCCCTACCATCCCCACATGAACTTCTATCATCAACATAAATACAAGCTTTCCGGTGTATTTGTTTAATAGTCCTCTGACCAAGGATGAGAAGCTAGCCAAAGAATGTCACAGTCTTGCCAGTTTTCACCCAGATGCCTAGCCAAGCAACCCCATCTGGAAGGAGTTCAGAAGCAGGCCTGAAGACTGCCATCTTTGGAAAGAATATTGGAGGCAGCAGAGAAAGTTATTTTTCCAGATATTGAGCAACCACATATTCTCAGTTTTAACACTAATCTAAATAAAGACCTTCCTCCTGATTTGCACTTATAATACAAATGTTTATATAGCACAAAAATTTGAAACAAGTCAAGAGTTGCCACGATATGATGTATCTCAACAGAAAGGGCGTTCTGCTTTTAGTATTTATGTGCATGCTTGACTCATAGTTTACTTATGTGTAATGTTCTTGTTAAATAGCCAATGAAGGTTCTATTTAAAAAAATGATGTCTACCTTCTTCAAGTGTATTCAATACATTCCCATGATTTCTACCTCCCTTCCTCAAGAACATAGCATCCATATTTGAAAATGTAGAATCAGTGACCAGTGACCAGCGTCAACTTATGAAAGCATAACTCAAATTAGAAGTTCAGTATTTTCAAAAGTGCATTTCCTTAGTGACAGCCAAATATTTAACCTATAAAAACATACTGGAACATGGCTGTTATAAATTTTGCATTTTTCTTCTTTAAGACAGTTCGATTTATTTTAAAACATCCATAAAAGTAAAAAGCAGTTAAATTAATTCTTTCACCAGAAGACAAACTTGCTGAATCCTACACTATTCATCAAGTTTATGATATAGCATGAAAAATGTAGATCTTACATGGTGAGTGTTCTGAAAGAGTATGATTCTGTATGATGAAAAGATCTAATGTTTAGGCTGATTTCAGCTTAGGATATGATTTTCCCAATGTATAAATGATTAATAAACTTTAGAAAAAAACTAATGAAGTTTGAGTTAAATTGTTAAACCTTACTTTTATAAAAGCCAAAAGAATATGATTGAAAATGTTTGATTGACATATCAAACTTAGAGACCAACAATATCCAAAGATAATTGCTTAATGCATTTGGTAGAAAATATAATAATAGAAAGTAATATTGCCAATAACATTTATAATAAAAGTAGTAATTGTTTGTGCTCAATAACCAGTATCTTGTGCATGATCCAAACTCATTGAACTGATGGTCATTAACTTTATATACACAATTTATGCAAACATAAAATCTTTATGTTTATGATCACCAAGACTGTTGTGGTGAGCATAGATAAATTTGAGGTAAGCCCTAGAAAATCATACTTTAAAATATATGTTTACAACTATAATATGTCAACATTATACAAGCGGTACAGATATGAAAGTAGACACCGACATAAATAATTAGTATACATTTTGTCTCTTTCTTTCTTCCTTTGCTGGAGGGAAGTGACTGCTCATGTCATATCACTATCTATAAGAAACCAGGTAATTTGATATAAACATATTATTTTATACTTGGCATATGGAACTGTTTTATGCATGATCATTTTTTTTAAAAACTGAATTGAATAAATAAAGCACAAATATGCTTCGACTCTATCCCATGCCATTTTAAATTAAAAAGGCATGAGTGTTTCCAAAGCAAAAATCAAGCAATCTTGTGGTGGGTATGCTTTATCAGGAAAATTGAGGAAACTTTTCAAAAGGGGAAATCCTTAATCTTCAGACAGAGATGAACCAACCTGGGGGCAAAATGAAAACCAAATGTACAATGCTTCATCATACTTCTGAAGCAGAGAGGCTGTTTCTATGTGTCAGGGGAGCAGAGAAAGGAAAATCAGGAGACAGGCAAAGGATGTCGGCACAGATGAATGCAGATTCTCATACTTAGGTATGAAGGGAGTATCTGCATTCACATGTCAGCCGCCTGCAATTCCTATCATCAGTCACTTGAACTTCTACGTGCAGTCATAGTTTCTACAGATTCTGACTGACAGATCCTCACTCTCAACTCTCAAACGGCTGTGCTGATGTCCACATCTTAGTTATCCTGGAAGAGGAACTACGAAAGCTGCAATCTAGCCAAAAAATAAAGGATATCAGAAGATTAATTTGCAAATCTCCCCACAAATAGAAATCCAGGTATGTAACTTACTGGTGCATTTCTCTAAATAATTCAGTAACAAATTGTGAAATTTTTATATAAATTAGTATAGGGAACTCTAAAGGAGGAAACAGTTACTGGTTTACTCTTGCAACAGGAATAGTTACCATAACAATGTACATAACTTCACACAAATTGAAAATTACAGTATTTGTTATATATCTCTAAAAAGTTAAAATCCATATTATCATATCACTGTGCCCTAATGGGAGTTACAATATGAAACTAATCATCATACCAATATCAATCATATACTTTATCATTTTATCAGTTAAGATTTAAAATGTGGTGAAGGCTATGCTCTTCACCATAGGCTCATGTGTTTGAACACTTGGTTCCCAGCTGTTTGGGAATGTTGTGGAAACTTTAGAAAGTAACGTCCCTGTAGAGTAAGTGAGTCACTTGGCATTTGCAATGAGGTTTTATCTCCAGGTTCTTGTTCTTCCTTTGCTTCTGGAGTGATGATGTCATGAAACCAGCAAACTTCCTGCTCCTGCCGCTGTGCTTTCCCTGACTGCAGCCTCAGCTTCACAACCAAGACATACTCTACTCTTCAACTGTGATCTGAATAAGACCTTTCTCCCTTAAGTTTCATTTGTATTTTATGACAGCAACAGGGGAAAAACACAAGACAATGTCCCCCTAAAATAGAAGAAAATGCTTTGATAACATTTAAACACTACTTGTAATATTTATTCTCCAATACCCATGATTAGAGGAGATATTCCTTACTCTGTTAAAAGGCAACAATCCAAAATCTAGAGGTTCTGAGTGAAAAGACACCTGAAAATTTAAGACTGCTGTTTGCTCTTCCAAGGATCCCAGTTGGGAGGATCCCAGTTTGAGTTCCATCTGTAACTCCAGTCCTATAGGATTAATGACTTCTTATGGCTAATGAGTGCAGTGAATAAATGGGCACAGACATACAAGAAGGAAAAATACCCATACATACAAAAATAAATAAAATATATTAAATAACCTAGAGATAATATCATAATCAAAAGTAAAATTCTTAATTATTTCTCCTTAGGGTTAAAAAAGACAAAAATTATACAGCCTTATTACTTCTTTTTAACTTTCTGGCCAAATCTTTAGCCAATGAAGTCAAAGATAAGGTAACTAAGCCAATAAATATTAAAAGAATAAGGCAAAAATATCTATCATATATCACACAAATGCACCTAGTTAATTTAATATACTTTAGAAAATTTAAGACTTTTAATAAACAACTCTAAATGGTCAATAAACAAATAGAAAAATGTAAAGCATTATTTACAGTATCACATATGTATTTAGTTTTTGTCCTTTACAAAGGTATGTGTGCTTCTGAGCTTTTCAAATATTAGTAAATAGAGGATGTACACTGTGTATGTAGAGACATATACATAGATTGAAAAACTCAATAGTGTCCTCTCAAATTCATCCATAGTTTCAATACCAAATGAACATGTGGGGGGGTGGAGGGACACAGAACAAAGTGACATATCTAACAAAACATTAAAAACCTATGTCAGTTCTCATTAGATGCTGAAAAAGTCCTTGAAAAAAATCCAACATCCATTCATGATAAGAGTTCTGGAGAGATCGGGTATACAAGGAAAATATCTAATAACAATAAAATAATAAAAATAATAATGAAAGCAAAGGATAGCAAGCCAATACCCAACAGAAAAATAAATGGAGAGTAACTAAAAGCAATGCCACTAAAATCAGTAACAAGAAAAGGCTGTCCACTCTCTTCATATTTGCTCAATATAGTACTTGAATTTCTAGCTAGAACAACAAGACAACAAAAGTAGATCAAAAGGATACAAATTGGAAAGGAAAAATTCAAAGTATTGATACTTGCAGATGATATGAGAGTATAAATAATCAACCCCAATAATTCTAACAGGGAACTCCTACAGCTGAAAAATATTTTCACTGATGTGTCAGGATAGAGATTAACTCAAAAATCAATAGCCCTCTTATATATAACTATTAAACTGGTTGAGAAAGAAATAATTGAAACAATAACCTTCAGAATAGCCACATATAGTATAAAATATCTTGGGGTAACTGTAACTTGAATGTTTCTTGGCCTGGCTAGGTCCCACCATCCTTCTCTGCACCAAAGAAACACACAGACACCATATTAGTTTTAAAGCTGTTGGCTGTGACTTAGGTGTCTTATTGGTTATCTCTGTCTTAATTATTAACCCATAACTACTAACCCATGTATTTACACATTGCCTTGGCTTCCTGGACCTGCAACTCGTTTTCCCACTGCATGATGATGGCTCAGGGTCTCCAAAGGAATGAGAAGAGAGCAATTTCCTGTTTGTCCCTGCTTATATCCTCTTTCTGCCCAGGTATGTCTCTTTCTGACTGTACAGACCTTTAGGCCTCTATGGTTACCTACTGGCATTTTTTCTGCCCAGCTATGTTACTTCCTGGGATCACATGGCAACTCCTCTCTGCATACACTTCCCAGAATCCTCCTTGTCTCCTAGTCCTATCTATCATCCTGCCTGGCCAATCAGTTTTTATTCATCAACCAATAAAACAAACATATATGCAAAAGAACATTCCCCATCAAGAAACTTTAACCAAGCAAGTGAATGACCTATATTGCAAGAACTTTAAATGCTTGAAGAAAGAAATTGGAGAAGATATCCGAAGATGAAAGGTCTCCCGTGTTCACAGATCAGTAAGATCAGCATATTAAAAATGACCAACTCATGAAAAAAACTACAGATTCAGTGCAATCCCTATCAAAATTCCAATACAATTCTTGACAGACCTTTAAAAAATAATACTCAACTTCATATGAAAATCAAAAGAATCTAGGGTAGCTGAAAAACATGCTGTACAATATAAGAGATTCTGGGGTATCACCTTCCCTGATTTCAAGTGCTACTACAGAGCTGCAGTAATTAAAACAACATGGTACTGGCATAAAAACAGACAGGTAAATCAATAGACAGGTAGATCAATAGACTCAAATCAAAGACCATGATGTAAATTTACACTGAATTTTTGACAAAGAAGCCAAAATGACATAATAAAAATAAGAAAGTATATTCAACAAATGGTCCTGGCAAAATTGAATATTGGAATGTGGAAGACTGCAATGATATTCATAGTTATCACCCTGAACAAAATTCAAGTCCACCTGGATCAAAGACACCAACATAAATCCAGTTAACCTGAATCTGATAAAAGAGAAAGTGAGAAATAGTCTTGAATGCATTAGCACAGGAGATAACTTCCTGAACAGAATACCAGTAGTCAACAGTCAATAAATGAGACCTTATGAAACTGAAAATATGTAAGGCAAAAGATATTGTCAAGAGCATAAAATGACATCCTACAGAATGGGAAATGATCTTCCCATTGGAAAGGACATGGCATAAAGGACACACTTCCTCCCTGCTGGTGGGAGTGCAAATTGTACAACCACTTTGGAAATCAATATGTTGGTTTCTCAGAAAATTGGGAATCATTTTATCTACCTCAGGACTCAGCTATATCATTTCTGTCTTATACCCAAAGGATGCTCAATTGGACCATAAGGACACTTGCTTATCTATGTTCATAGCAGCTTTATTAATAATAGCCAGAACCTGGAAACAACCCCTCAACTGAAGAATGGATAAAGAAAATATGGTGCATTTACACAATGGAGTATTACACAGCTACTAAAAATGTCATCATGAAATTTGCAAGCAAATGGATGGAACTAGAAAAAAATCATCCTGAGTGATATAACCCTCACGCAGAAAAACAAACAGGGAGTACCGTCACTTATTAGGAAATTAGTTCTAAAGCAAAGGACAACCCTGCTTGCTGGTGAAAGTTTCTGTCCTAGAAACTGCTCGCAAGTTACCACACAGAGGCTCCTTACTAATTACAAATGTTGAGCAGCTGAAATGAGACTGCGAGACTAGGAAGCTGTGTTGGTCTCTGGTTTTATGGATTTAGAAACTTTGCTAAAGTTTTCACAAGCTTTTTGTTGAGGTAGTTGCCTCATGTTGGGTGCCATTGATAGGCAGAGTTTTCCTGTCCCACAGCTGCTCTCAATCACTCAGATGCTTAATGTTAATTATAAATGCTCAGCCAATTGCTCAGGCTTGTTATGAACTAACTCTTAGATTTTAAATTAACCTGTCTTTCTTATCTGCCCTCTGCCATGTGACTTATGACAACTAACCTGGGCTCATAGGAACTCACAGAGTTCCAGGGAGCATGCATGGAACCAACCTAGACAGCCTACATATGTGTCACAGTTGTGTGGCTTGATCTACTTGAGGGACTCCCAGCAGCAAGAGCAGTGGCTGTCCCTAACACTTTAGCTGACTTTGGGGAACCTCTTCCTCTTACAGGTTGTCATGCTCATCATTAATACAAAAGCAAAAGCTTAGTCCTACCTCAACTTGATATCCCATACTTTGTTGCCACCCATGGGAGACCTTCTCCTTTCTGAACAGGAAGAGAGGAGGAGTAGATTGGGTGTGGGGAGGGAGACAGAAGAGAGGTTGTGGGAGTGAAAGGGAGTAGAGGAGGGAAGAGAAACTGCATTTGGGATGCAAAATAAATTAATACATTTTAATTAATTAAAAAAGGAACCCAGATAAAGCAATAAAAACTTTAAAGAAAAAATATCCTGTGGGACTTTCACAGTATTTCAGCACAGGTAGTAAAATATCTATGCATAAGTCAGCCATACATCCTTTTTTGTGAGGTTATGCTCATGACATAAAAATAACCACTGCAGTTTGTAGGGAAAATATGATTGTTTCAATAAATGGTTCTCAAAATCTCATATGAATTATTTAAAGTAGACTTTGGAACATGCTCTTCTCTAGCAACAACATGTAAACCAACACAAATCCTAAGACTTCTATTAAACAAATCACTTAAAACTGACATGAGCATATCTTCAGAAATCATCTGTGTTTTTCCTAGAACTTACGATTTTAAAAAAGCTCCCTTGAGTTTTAAGAAGACTTAGCTCCGGCCATGCACAACTCTATGCAGCATCAAGCCATAGCGCCTGAAATGCCCACGCCATTACAGCCATGCACAGCCAATTGATTGAAGGTATCTTTTAATGGTAAAAGTCTCAAACAAGCACTGTAAGTTACTCATGAATAGAACAAAGTTGCCTATGTCCGTTAACTTTAAAAAATGCTCGCTCACTTGACATTTTACTCCAACATGACGTTAAAAGCTTTCTGGGAAAACAAAACAAATAAGAACAACAGTAAAGTTGCAACATGAAGCAAGCAATCTGCTTGAAGCATTGGATGACCTTTTTACTTTGGATTCTCTTTAATATTGGTAAATGGACAACCAGATCATTACAGGGATCATTACGTGTATGATATTGTCATTTCCTTCTCTGCCCAGAAACAACTGCCTAAAGTCTCCTCATCTCTCCAAACCTTAGCGTCACATCTGGGTGTAGGACTTTTGAAAATATTCTGAGCTCCTGCATGCAGCTGATTCGTTGAGATTGTAGCTGTTCATTCAACTATAACTATATAATTCTCAGTACTTGGGCATCTTACCTTTGATTTTCATGATAATCACCAAGAGGAGAAAATATGAAGCTAACTTAATGACACCTGACATTTTGCAAACTCCCATGAAAAGGATGTAAAGCAATAATGAGAAGAAATGCTAGATCAGAAAATAAATCTTGTTGTTTAAAAGTAAATTGATGGGACTTACCCAAAATCTGTATTTCCATATTTTTAAGTACACTGTGTGTGTCTGTGTCTGTGTCTGTGTCTGTGTGTGTGTGTGTGTGTGTGTGTGTGTGTGTGTGGCTGGTTCTGCGTGACAAATGGTTCCTGTTAAGTGCTTGGGCTCCCCCAGAAAATCAGCCGTCAATGCTGTAACTTTATGTGTTATGTGTGATATTTGGAAGCAAAGCCTTCAGGTACTACCTAGACTTAAGTAAAGTTGTGAGGAAAGGACTTATATGAAGTACCCTTATAAGAAGAGAAAGATGTACCACTTTTTTTTTCTCTCTCCATGCGTACTCACCGAGGAAGACCACATGGTGACAAAGCAATAAATCTGCTATCCATAAGCCAGGAAGTGGACACTGTCCAGAGCCTGAATGTACCAGCACTTTGATTCTTGATTTTGCACTTCCCAGATGTTAGAACTGTAGGAAAGATATTTCTATGATTTACAAAGTCCGTGGGCTTTTTTTTTTGGTAACACCATGAGTAAAGTAGTTTGCATTTTTTTCTGCCACTATCATTGAATCCACAGACACCATAACCACTAGCATCTTGATAGCCTTTTTCAGCCTGCCTCACCTTACAAAAGTCTAGGTTAGCATTGCCTGGCTTATGGGTAACTTTAGGTCTTCATGGAAAGGTCCACTAGGGCCACAGTCCCACAGGACCTCATTTTCCCACCTCTAGCCTTCTTATCTTGAACTCTTTCTAAAAGTCTCTTAGTAGAGCTGTTGATCTTGCCACATGTCCATCCTTTCTGGAATGTCACATTTTCCCTGTTTTAAGACATTGCTCTAATACTCCACTGTGTTGAGCCTCCAGGACCAATCCACAACACAGATGATAGATAGGTAGATAAACAGGTAGACAGATGATACATTGATAGATACGTATATAAACAGATATATAGATGATAGATATAGATGATTGATAGAATAGATGATAGATATGTAAGGAAAGGGTGTGTGTGTGTGTGTGTGTGTGTGTGTGTGTGTGTGTGTAGTATCTGAGGAGTGCAGTATCAAAGTGTCAAGGGGCTACTCTCACTTTCTTCATAAAGTCCAACAATGGACTTTATGATAACTTCCTAAAGAGTAGTTTCCAGACAAAATGTACACATACACACATATGACTTCCAAGAGAAGAAAAAAATTGTTATGGGCTGTATAATTTTAATACACTTTGAAAGGAAACACAATAGATTCACTAACTTTCATAATTTCTAAGTTGCCTCTTTCAAAATAAAATTAGAAATTTCACTTTTAAAGTTAGATTTCTGATGTCAAGATAATTGTTCAAATATTACTGATGTAAAACAGGTTGCAGAAAAGAAAGGTTTTAGATGATCCATTTAATTATGTATAAAATATACACTCTGCACCAAGAGTCTTATTTTCTCAATTACTGTCCTGAAAATTCAATGGAATAATTTTATTCTTTTTCCCTTATAAACACACAAGAACTAATAAAAATATATTGAACCTTTGAAACTGACAGATAGTAACTGAATGCTGTGGGTTACCACTGTTGTTTTCACATATCCAACAGGAAAAAGTGCTTCTCCCGATACTTGGCATGAAAAATTTTGTAAAGTCTGTCAAAATCAGACTTTAAGTTTACATTTCTTTAGAATAGTTTTCTTTGCTACATGTCCTTTTTTATTATTATTTATTTATAAAGTAAATATATTGGGTAATGTTTATCCAAATACAAAGAGATAATATTGTAGCTAAATTTCTTCAAAGTAAAGTTACGGATTTCCAAGCACATGAACCTTTAAATTAAACTACAAACCATAATATGCACTCATGCTTCTTGAACTAACACAGGTCACTTGGAAGGAGCTTGCAAACGATGATTCTGACTGAACTTGTGTGAATCATTTGAATTTTGAAGGTGTTCCCAGTCATGCTGAGTCACCTGGTATGTTATGCCCACACACTGAATCATGAGAACATATGCCTGTACCTCAAGGTGCCCATATGGGAGTGAATAACTCCAAAATGTGAAGTATGATTCAAAGGCCAGTTATGATGAGACCAGGAGGTGGAGATTAGCTATGAATAAAAAGACACCAAAGGAAAGTGACCATGTTGTCAGAATGTGAGAGAAAAATAAATTTAAAACAAAAGAAAGAAGGAAAAAAGAGAAAGATGACCCGTTTCTTTCTTTATGATCCTGTTCTTGCTGGAAGCCAGAAATGCCAGAAGTATTTAAAGTAAAAATATCTGTGGTTCTGCCATCATCAGAAATAGGAGATGCAAGAAAAGAGGCCTGTTTTTATCTAATCTCTTTCACCTAAAGCAGTTCGCTCCTTTCCTAGAAACCATAGTGAGGACATGACTGAAACTGTAAGACAGATGGACACGATGGACACCTGTTAAAGGAATTGGAGCTACTAGCTCATCATTTACTCCCTCTATCCAGTAATGCCTTGTTAACTCAAAGGCTAGGATGTCCAATGCTATCACAGTCCGGGGGGACCCTTCCTGCTGGAAAGGAACAGTGCTGACTTTCGTAAGCTACTGATAATAATTTCCTTCTTTCTAAAACCTTCTACTCTGTAAAGCATGAATTTCATCCTTTGCATTTGCAAGACAAGAACCTGAAAGCAGCTGGCCAAAGCAGTCTTCCACTTTCTTCCCCAAGCCAAGTATAAGAATCCATCACTCTCTACGATTTCCCAGTATTCCTGAATCGTGAATTGCAAACAGGGAGAATGGTATTATCTGAAAACTTCCTGATAAAGGTACCAGATGGTCAGCCAATCCTCCATCCTTCCACACCTTCACTATATTCTCTTCCCATCACTCACCAACCACTTATTTTGTGATGTCTTTTCATCCACTCTCATCTTAACTAGAGAGCTCAGATATTTTATTAGGCTTTAAATTTTTTCTCTGAGAATATTTACAGAGAAAGACACATGTGTTCCAACTAAAGGAAAGTGGCTGTTTTTGTAGAATAGTGTTTGATAAATTTATAGAGTGCAGAAAAATTTACGGATTTTTATTTTGTACTTGGTAAGTGAATTTATTGACTCTGTGTTAAGGCTGGATTTATTACTCAGGAAATTAGTGACTTCCTGTTCTCTTCCAGAGAGTAAGACAGATTATGCTTGTTAATTTGTATGAAAATTGGGTAACAGTAATTGTGAGTGTTGATCTACTACTTTTTGATTTAAGTAGCTATCTCAAATGTAAAACATCATATGAAATTGTATTTTATTGTTCATGGAGAATCCATATTTAGCAATATATATTGTATATTATATTAATGACAATAATAATACATGGTCAGTTTTGTTCAAATTCAGATTTAAAGAGCAACACATTCATAATAACATTGATAGCTGCCTATTTCGATGAACATTTTTTCTTCCTTTTTTCAAAAAATATGTGTTGGTTGCAGTTCACAGCCCATTTTAAGCTCATTGCACTGTGAGACCAAGTTCTGGGCAATGAATTACATCCTACAGATGGTAAAAGATTGAGTCAGAGACTCTGGCTAGAGCAATCCTTCCAGGCTGGTGTTACCCATTCAATTTCTTTAAGCACTTAAAATGCATACTTTATATTAGTAGATTGTCATGTGATGCTTGAGCTAAATGAGAAGCTGGTCCTGGTTCTCTTCCCCCTCATTTCAGACCATTCACGTTTGTTTCAGTGTATTCCCCAGAACCCTCTCCCTCTGCTCACTCCATGGCATTGAGGGAAGCAGTCAACAACTCCAAAGCATTGTGTTGTACTGAGACCATCTAGAAAGCAAATCATTTCCAACAAAGGCTAACTTTGTTGAATTAAAAAGGCCTTTAGCAGAAACATGAAGCTTTAAGTTAAACCATGGGAATATAATCCATAGAGAGAAAGCTCAACTGGAAATTCCACCAGACTGCATATTTGTAAGCTCCTGCTTTCATGGTGCTCTCTTTACATACTCTCTCAATCAGGCTGTCCTAGTTATCTCTGCTGTTAGCTCCTGTTTTGATGATGTCTTATTGTCTACCTGTTGTTCTCATCTATGAACTACTTCCTACTTGAATTTTACATTTGCTTGCTCTTGTGTAATAAACTGAATGCATGATTATTGTAGTTTGTTTTTCATGCCATACATACAATATCTTTTCAGTAACAAATACTTGCATACTTTCTAAATGTGAAAATTTACCCTTACTGCTTCATGTATGGGATCTAAGGAGATCTAATGAGACATTGTCTTGAAATATCTCATTAATCCTTACTTTTAGATTGAATATTATTAAATACTACCATTTAACAGTTGGACAACAAATTTTGAGACGTATAGTGAAAGGTAAGTTTGAATATGTCCTTAGACTCAAATTTGCCGCTGTGACTATGTTTCTATGCTATTAAATATCCCATAATATTTCATTTGTTGCACACACTAAGAAAATTTTTCCCAACTATTTAAACTCCTGTATATTTCCCTTGCTTATAAGAAAGATTTGGTAATGTTTGCTTTCATTTGTGTTTAGTTGTTTTATGATTTTATGATTTTTCTCTTACAGGGATCAAATGCTATTTTATATAATTAGCTTCTACTATTACAAGTATATTTTCTGTTATAATCTAGATATAACATATATGAGTGAAAACTTTATTATGTATAAGATTTTACGATGATATTGTAAAGCCTGTGTTTGTTGTAAAATTAAGGAAAGATGGAAAATAATGCCTAGACTATGATTATGATCAATTACCTACACTTTCATAAAAGATTGCTATAAACTTTCATTTCCTGTCAGAACAAAAGCTCAGTGCCCCATCTCTACTTTTAATGTCATCAATAAATGTAACATGTAAACAGAATTCTTGAAATCATAGGTTTCTTGGTTCAGGAGATTCTTCCCTGCTATTCACAGTAGCATCAACTCTACACCAGATGGCATGATCTACTTTAGCTAGACAGAAATGAATTATCAAGATGAAAGTTTATGAAAGGCAGTACTTTCTTGTTTGATCACATTTGAGTCACAGTTTTTACACAGGAAGTTACCACATGATTAAAGGGGTTTTTTGGTAAAATAAGTACATAGTAGAGTAAATATATACATGTTTAGGTCAGGTTGCCATTTTATTCATAAATGAAGTTTTGGTTTATAAGTTCCACAAAGAATTTACTGTTAGGATTATTGAACACTTTATGCTCATAATTGTCAGCACTACTGATCACTGGTAAATAATTTATAGAAATTGCATCAGTAAAGCTATATGATGCAGGTACACTGTAGGAGGAATTAAATATCCTCCCTGAAAAGACATGTTCGACTTCAACCACAATTGAAAATTCCTTTCCCTCTGGTATTCACTAAAATCATCTTGTGTCTTCTTGGAAGAGGTGTTAGTGATTTGCTAGCAACATGAATACCTTCTCCCAAACCATGGCTTTCTTTGTAAAGGGAAGCATTTTCCTTGAGAGGAGCCTTCCCGCCAGCCTGGTTCTAGAGCCGCATCAGTCCCAAATAAACACACAGGAGGCTATATTAATTATGAAGCTGTTGGCCTTGCTTGTTTCTTACTGGCTAGCTCTGACTTAAGTAATTACCCCATAATTGTTAATCTAAGTATATTTCTTACCAGAGAAGTTTCCGGGCTTCCTACCCCATGGCGTTACATCTTGACTTCCTGTGTTTCTCCTTCCCAGATTTCTCCTCGACTCCTAGTCCCACCTATCTTGCTTCCCTAATGGCCAACAGTACTTTATTGACATATACACAGGACTTTCCCATCATTTCTTCTTTTGGAGAAAATTATTAATCCATTCATTTTTTTTCTTTTTTTCTTTTATTTTATCATTTTTTAAAATTTTAAATAGCTTGTTTTACATGTCAATCCCAGTTCCCTCTCCTTCCCCTCCTCCCGCACTCCCCTTCCCCCCCACCCTCCCACCCTATTGCCAAATCCTTCCACATAGGGGATATCAGAGTCTGTCATTTTACTCTAGGTAGGGTCCAGGCACTCCCCTAAGAGTCCAGGCTGAGAGAGCATCCCTCTTTGTGCTATAGGCACACGAAGACTGTTTGTATATCAGGGATAGACACTGATCCACAGCTCAGGGCCCCATAGGTTGCCCAAGCCTTCTCGCTGACACTCACATTTGGGGGGTCCAGATCAGTCCCATGCTGGCCTCCCCACTGTCAGTCTGGGGTCCAAGAGCTCTCCCCTGTTCAGATCAGCTGTCTCTGCTAGTTTTGCCAGCCCATTCTTTGCCAATTTGCTCATCACTCATCTCTCTCTGTCACTGGGTTCCTTGGGTTCAGTTCAGTGATTAATTGTGTTTTTATTTAGAAATGGGACATAATCATTTTACCACTTTAATACAATTGCATGAAATCAATACAAGCATATATATGATGCTCTCCCCCTCCTTATGTACACACATATAATAATAATTTAATATAAAGAGGTGATAAACTTGAATGAGACCAACATGGGAGGTGTTGGAGGGAAAAACAGGAAAGGAAGAAATGTAATTATAAATGAACTAAAAAATTAAAAATAGGGAAATAATAAGTAAGAATTGATAATAAGAACCAAAAAAAAGAAAGAAAAGAAAAAAGAATACTTTGGAACTGAGATTTTGAGTATCATTGCCAAAATTGTGAGGGTTTTTGTTTCTTGGCTTATTTGTTTTTCTTTTGAGAGAGCATAAGAATTTGAGCATGTTTCAATTAACATGTAACTAAATTAAAATCCTTTTTTCTCTGTAAAAAAGAAATGGATCTCAATTTTAGGATCCCTTGAATTTGAAATGGTGAGGAAAGAATATAGCTAAGAAAGAAAGGAGTGAGGGAAAATGAAAGGAGAGAAAACAGAAGAGAATTTTGGAATCTGCGTAATTCTTGAATCTGTTGTTTACTTGTTAGTGTAAGGTAGAAATCACAGAATCGATATTAGAGATGGAGAATATGCCCTTTCATGAAGGAGCACTTGAATTTTATTCCCCAGTGCTGGGAAGGCTCTAAGAATGCCCTTGGAGTTCCACAGTTCTTGCAACATCGAGGGAATCCATCACCCTCTTCAGACCTCTGCAGGCATTTGCTCTTGTGTGTACATGCATACTTAAAGACATCTACACACATATTTAAAACATAAAATAAAATTATTTAAAAACAGAATAAATTGTGACTTAAATAGGATGAACACCAAGTAATAGAGTTATATCATAAAGTGACAAATTGCACCATCTTAGGAAATAATATATGGTACAAATGAAAAAAATGAGATAATATAATCTTTACAAAAATACTGTTTCTTCAAGCTACAAAAGATTTGTCTATCTTCACTATAAATTTTACATAACATTCTTATTCCTAAATCTGATCCTAAATAGTCAATTCTCAAAGTGTTGTCATGGTAGCCTAGCCAACTGGACCTTGGATTTTAAAGTTTTATTTAGTGACTATTTTTTTTGCTTTCAAAAATAAAACATGTACACAATTTTAGAAGTTAGACAATTTTACATGGATTAAGTGAAAAAATAACAAGCTATACTTTTAGTAAAGGTTCTGTCTTCCCAACCCCACATTTCATTAACATTTGTTTTTTTCTCAATATATGTTTTTATTTAAATTAGTAACGTGAATGTTTCACATGTCAGTTCCAGCCCCCTCTCCCAACCCTCCTCTCTTATCCCTCCACCAGGTCCCATCCAATCCCCACATCATTCTCCAGGGAGGGTGAGGCCCTCCTTGGGGGCATCTCTAAAGTATATCATTTCATCCAGGGCAGGACCTAGGCCCTTCCCCATGTGTTCAGGCTGAGAAAGCATCCCTCTATTTGGAATGGGCTCCCAAAGCTCATTCATAAATCATGGTAAACACTGATCTACTACTCAAGGCCCCAGTGATTACTGTGGCCTCCTTCCTAGTACTACACTCATGAAGTCTGGATCAGTCCCCTGTTGGCCTCTCAGGCATCAGTGGGCTTCAAGATCTCCCCCTTATCTGGTCAGCTGTCTTTGTGGGTTTCATCATCACAGTCTTAACTCCTTTGCTCATCACTCCTCCATCTCTGTCACTAGGTTCCAGGAGTTCAGTTCAGTGTTTGGCTGTGGGTATCTGTCTCTGCTTCCATCGGTCCCTGAATGAAGGTTCTAGGATGTCATATAGGGTAGTCACCAACACTATCATCAAGGAGGGGTTATTAGTGTAGTCTCTCCACTATTGTTTAATTTGCCAGTTGGTGTTATCCTTGTAGATTTCTGGAGATCTCACTAGTGTCAGCTCTCTCCTTAAGCCTATAATGACGTAATCTATTATGGTATCTCTCATCCTGCTCTTCTCTATTCTGACCTCGACTCAACCTTCCAGCTCCCCCATGCCTTCTTCTCCTCTCTTCTTCTCCCCCTCTCTTTTTCTTGGCTCCCTTTCCCCTCCCCCAATGTTCCCTATCTGCTATTAATATCTTGCCTCATTCCACTTCTCTGGGGTATGATGCATCTCTCTTGAGAACCCCCTTGTTTCCCAGACTCACTGTCACTTGGATTGTAGGCTGACACTCCCCTGATCCATATCTAAAATCCATAAATGAGTGAGTACATATCATGTTTGTCTTTTTGTGTCTGGGTTACCTTACTCAGGATGGTTTCCCCTAGTGCCATCCATTTGCCTGCAAATTTCAAGATTCCATTGTTTTTCTCCGCTGAGTAGTGTTCCATTGTGTAAATGTACCACATTTTCTCTATCCACTCTTCAGTAGTGGGGCATATAGGTTGCTTCCAAATTCTGGCTATTACAAATAATGCTGCTATGAACACAGTGGAACAGAAATCCTTGTTGTATGAATGGGCATATTTTGGGTATATGCCTAAAAGTAGAATTGCTGCGTCTTGTTGTAGACTCAGACCCATTTTCCTGAGGAATCTTCATACTGATTTCCATAGTGGCTGTACTACTTGGCACTCCCACAAGTGGTGAAGGAGTGTTCCCTTTTCTCCACATCCTCTTCACCACAAACTGTCATTGGTGTTTTTGATTTTCACCATTCTGACAGGAGTAAAATGATATCTCAGAGTTGTTTCAATTTGCATTTCCCTAATGGCTAGTGATGTTGAGCACTTTCTCAAGTGTCTCTCAGCTATTTTATACTCCTCAATTGAGAATTCTCTACTTAGTTCAGTCCCCCACTTTTTAATTGGATCCTTTGGTGTTTTGGAGACTTGCTTCTTGAGTTCTTTGTAAATTTTGGAGATCAGTCCTCTGTCAGATGTGGGGTTAGTGAATATCTTTTCCCAATATGTGGGGTGCTGTTTTGTCTTGCTGACTGTGTCCTTTGCCTTACAGAAGCTTTTCAGTTTCAGGAGGTCCCATTTATTAATTGTCGATCTCAGTGTTTGTGCTACTGGTGTTATGTTCAGGAAGCAGTCTCCTGTACCAACTAGTTCAAGGGTACCTCCCACTTTCTCTTCTAACAGGTTCAGTGCAGTTGGATTTATTTTGATCCATTTAGACTTAAGTTTTGTGCATAGCGATAGATATGAATCTATCTTCAGTCTTCTACATGCCATTCTACATGCTGGATAGTTATTCCAGCACCATTTGTTGAAGATGCTATCTTTTTTCCATTGTATAATGTTAGCTCTTTGTCGAAAATCAGCTGTTCGTAGGTTTGTGGAGTAATCTCAGGGTTTTCAATTTGATTCAATTGATCTACCTGTCTATTTTTGTGCCAATACCAAGCTGTTTTCAGGATTATAGCTCTATGATAAAGCTTGAATTCAGGGATGGTGATGCCTCCAGACATTGTTGAGCAGTGTTGTATTGGCTATCCTAGGTTTTTTGTTTTTGCATACAAAATTGATTATTTTTCTTTCAAGGTCTGTGAAGAATTGTGCTGGGATTTTGTTGGAGATTGCATTGAGTCTGTAGATTGCTCTTGGCAGGATTGCCATTTTTACTTCATTGATCCTATCTATCCAAGAGCATGGGAGATCTTTCCATTTCCTGGTGTCTTCTTTAATTTCTTTCTTTAAAGATTCAAAGTTCTTGCAATACAGATCTTTCATTTGTTTGGTTAGCATTACCTCCAGGTATTTTATATTGTTTGTGACAATTGTAAAGGAATTTCTCTGATTTCCTTCTCAGCCCTTTTCTATTCTATATATTTTAGGGCTACTGAGTTTCTTGAATTGATCTTGTATCCAGCCACGTTGCTGAAGGTGTTTATCAGCTGCAAGAGTTGCCTGGTAGAGTTTTTTTGGGTCACTTATGTAAGATATCATATCATCTGCAAATAGTGAAAATTTTAGCTCTTCCTTTCCAATTTGTATCCCCTTTTGTTGTCTTATTGCTCTATCTAGAACTTCCAGTACAATATTGAAGAGATATAGGGAGAGGGGACAACCTTGCCTTGTTCCTGATCTTAGAGGAATTGCCTTGAGTTTCTCTCCATTCAGTTTGACGTTGGCTGTTGGTTTGTTGTATATAGCTTTTATGATCTTTAGGTCTGTACCTGTTGTCCCGGATATCTCCAAGACCTTTATTATAAAGGTGTGTTGGATTTTATCAAAGGCTTTTTCAGCATCTAGTAAGATGATTATGTGGTTTTTGTTTCTCAGTTTGTTTATATGGTGGATCACATTAATAGATTTTCATATGTTGAACCATCCCTGCATTCCTACAATGAAGCCTACTTGATCATGGTAAATGAGGTTTCTGATGTGTTCTTGGATCCGATTTGCCATTATTTTATTGAGTATTTTTGCATCAATGTTCATGAGGGATATTGGTCTGAAGTTCTCTTTCTTAGTTGTGTCTTTGTGTGGCTTGGGTATTAATGTTATTGAAGCTTCGTAAAAAGAGTTTGGCAAAGACCTTTCTGCTTCTATCATATGGAATACTTTGAGGAGAATTGGTAAAACCTGTTCTTTGAATTTCTGGTAAAATTCTGCACTGAAGCCATGTGCCCCTGGGCTTTTTTTGGTAGGGAGACTTTTGATGACTGCTTCTATTTCTTTGGTGTTATAGGACTATTTAAATTGCTTATCTGTTCTTGATTTAATTTTGGTAAGTGATATTTATCTAGAAAATTGTCCATTTCCTTTAAATTTTCGAATTTTGTGGATTGCAGCTTTTCAAAATATGACCTGATGATTCTCTGGATTTCCTCACTGTCCGTTGTTATGTCTCCCTTTTCATTTCTGATTTTGTTAATTTGCATGCTCATACTCTGCCTTTTGGTAAGTTTGGATAAAGGTTTGTCTATCTTGTTGATTTTCTCCAAGAACCAACTCTTTGTTACATTGATTCTTTGTATCGTTTTCCTAGTTTCTACTTTATCGTTTTCAGCCCTCAATTTAATTATTTCTTTGTGTCTGCTCCTCTGGGGTGAGTTTGCTTCCTTTTGTTCTAGAGCTTTCAGTTGTGCCATTAATTCTCTAGTGTGACTATTTTCCAGTTTCTTCATATGGGCACTTAGTGCTATGAACTTTCCTCTTAGCACTGCTTTCAAAGTGTCTCATATATTTGGGTATGTTGTGTCTTCATTCTCATTGAGTTCTAGGAAGTCTTTAATTTCTTTTTTTCTCAGTTTTTTATTATTATTTTAATTTTAAATAGCTTGTTTTAGATGTCAATCCCAGTTCCTTCTCCCTCCCCTCCTCCCGCACCCCCCACGATCCCCCCATCCTCCCACCCTATTGCCAATTCCTTCCACATAGGGGATATCTAGAGTCTGTCATTTCACTCAGGGTAGGGTCCAGGCACTCCCCTAAGACTCCAGGCTGACAGAGCATCCCTGTTTGTGTTATGGACACATGATGTCTGTTTGTATTCAAGGAATGAACACTGATCCACTGCTCAGGGCCCCATAGGTTTCCCAGGCCTCCTCACTGACTCTCACATTCAGGGGGTCTGGATCAGTCCCATGCTGGCCTCCCAGGTGTCGGTCTGGGGTCTAAGAGCTCTCTCCTGTTCAGATCAGCTGTCTCTGCTGGTTTTGCTAGCCCATTGTTTGCCAATTTGCTCATCGCTCCTCTCTGTCACTGGGTTCCTTGGGTTCAGTTCAGTGTTTAACTGTGTGTGTTTGCCTCTGCTTCCATCAGTCACTGGATGAAGGCTCCCAGATGGTTATAGACATCAAGTTCATTATCAGGAATGGGCATTCGAGGTTGTCTCTCCACTATTGCTTAGCTTGCCAATTGGTGTCATCCCTTTAGATCACTAGAGGTCACAATGGTGCCTGATCTGTCTTCTAACCTATGATTCCCTCTTCCCCCTATCCTACCCCCCCCCACTCAACCTTCCTGTTCCCCCATGACCTACGCTCTCTTCCTCTTCTCCCCCTCTCTATTTCCCAGCTCCCACTCCCCCCTCACCCCTCGCCGTGTTCCCCATCTGTTCAGAGTATCTTGCCTCATTTCTCTTCTCTTGGGTACCATGCATATCTTTTAGGTTCTTTCCTGTTTCTCAGACTCTCTGTCAGTGGAAGTGCAGACTGTCACTATCCTGATCCATGTCTAAAATCCATATATGAGTGAGTACATACCCTGTTTGTCTTTTTGTGACTGGGTTACCTCACTCAGGATGGTTTCTTCTAGTGCCATCCATTTACCTGTGAATTTCAAGATTCCATTGTTTTTTTCTGCTGAGTAATACTCCATTGTGTAAATGTACCACATTTTCTCTGTCCACTCTTCAGTTGAGGGGCATCTAGGTTGCTTCCAGGTTCTGGCTATTACAAATAATGCTGCTATGAACATAGTGGAGCAGATGCCCTTGTTGTATGAACTTGCCTCATTTGGATATATGCCTAAGAGTAGAATTGCAGGGTCTAGTGGTATATTTATTCCCATTTTCCTGAGGAATCTCCATACTGATTTCCAAAGAGGCTGTATGAGTTGGCACTCCCACCAGCAGTGGAGGAGTGTTCCTCTCTCTCCACATCCTCTCCAGCATAAATTGTCTTCGGCGTTTTTGATTTTAGCCATTCTGACAGGAGTAAGGTGGTATCTCAGAGTTGTTTTGATTTGCATTTCCCTGATGGCTAAGGATGTTGAGCACTTTCTTAAGTGTCTCTTGGCCATTTTAGCCTCCTCTATTGAGAATTCTCTGTTTAGTTCTGTACCCCACCTTTTAATTGGATCCTTTTGTGTTTTGGAGACTTGCTTCTTGAGTTCTTTGTAAATTTTTGGAGATTAGCCCTCTGTCAGATGTGGGGTCAGTGAATATCTTTTCCCATTCTGTGGACTGCCCTTTTGTCTTGTGGACTGTGTCCTTTGCCTTACAGAAACTTTTTAGTTTCAGGAGGTCCCATTTGTTAATTGTCGATCTCAGTGCCTGTGCCACTGGTGTTATGTTTAGGAAGTGGTCTCCTGTACCAACTCATTGAAGAGTATCTCCCACTTTCTCTTCTAAAAGTTTCAGTGTGGCTGGATTTATGTTGAGATCTTTCATCCATTTTGACTTAAGTTTTGTACAAGGCATATCTATCTGCAGTCTTCTGCATACCAGTTCCCAGTATGCCAGCACCATTTGTTGAAGATGCTTTCTTTTTTTCATTGTATAGTTTTAGCTTCTTTGTCAAAAAGGCTTCAAACTAAAATCAATCAAAAGAGATGAAGAAGGTAATTTCATATTCAACACAGGAAAAATCCATCAGGAAGAAGTCTCAATTCTGAATTTTTATGCCCCAAATGCAAAAAGGCATACACGTTCATAAAAATTAACATTACTAAAACCCAAATTAGACATAAACTTCATACACTTATAGTGGGAGACTTCAACACCCTACTCTCACTGCTAGACAGGACCACCAGACAGTAACTTAACAAGAGACACAAAGGAACTAACAGAAGTTATGACACAATTGGGTTTAACAGACATCTATAGAATATTACATCCAAACACAAAAGAACATGGGACATTCTCTAAAACCAAGCATGTACTTAGCAATATAGCAATCCTCAACAGGTACAAAAAATTGGAATAAGACCCTGTAACTTATCAGACCACCATGATTTAAAGTTAGAATTCAACAACAACACAAATTACTGAAACCCTACAAACTCATGGAAATTGTACCATTCTTAGGTCTAGGAAGAAATAAAGAAAGAAATTGAAGACTGTAGGAGGAAACAGTATTCTGCCATTAACCATGTGACTTATTAGAGGCGCATACAGATGAGGTAATAAAAGGGCAGTTTACTGCACCACTAACCACACCCACTTTAGGCATTACTAAAGACATATACGGTGAACTACATCACTAGCCAGGCTCACTTTTGGGCATGGCTAGGGGCATTACGGAGGAAGGTATAAAAGACTGAACATTGAAAGTCTAGCTCTTTTTTTCTGGCTTTTCGGCTTCCAGTTCGGCGGTGGAAAACTACTCGGCTCATCTGGGTTACTTGTTTGTCTCTTGTGAGTAATTTCTACAATAAATACTTATTTTTACTTTCAGTAAGTGTGCTGTTTATTGTTGCAGCATCAGAAGACTTCCTAGAATTCAATGAAAATGAAGACAAAATGTACCCAAACTTATGCAACACTTTGAAAGCAGGACTAAGAGGAACTAAGTACTCACTTGAAGAAGCTGGAGAACAGTCACACTAGAGAATGAACAGCACAATTGAAACCTCTAGAACAAAAAGAAGCAAACTCACCCAGGAGGAGCAAGTGCCAGGAAATAAGCAAACTGAGGGATGAAATCAATAAAGTCGAAACAAAGAAGAAAATACAAAGAATCAATGTAACATAAAGTTGGTACTTCCAGAAAATCAACAAGATAGACAAAACTTTATCCAAACTATTGAAAAGAGAACACCCAAATTAAGGAAATTAAGAATGAAAAGGGGGAGATAACAACAGACCCTGAGGAAAACCACTGAATCTTCAGGTCATGCTTTGAAACACTTGTAGTCAAAATAAAATGAAAATTTAAATGAAATGGATGATTTTCAGGATAGATATCACTTACCAAAATTAAATCAAGAACAGATAAACAATGTAAACAGACCTATAACCTTTAATGAAATAGAAGCTGTCATCAAAAATCTCCCAACAACAACAACAACAACAAAGCCCAGGCCCAGATGGCTTTAGCAAAAAAATTCAAAGAACAATTAATACCATTACTCCTCAAAGTGTTCCACACAATAGAAGCAGAAGGTTCATTGCAAAATGCTTTTTATGAGGCTACAATTACCTTGGTATCCAAGCCACCCAAAGACACAACTAAGAAAGAGAACTTCAGACCAATGTCCCTCATGAACAATGATGCAAAAAATACTCAATAAAATACTGGCAAATCAAATCTAAGAACACATCAGAAAAATCATCCACCATGATCAAGTAGGACTTGTTGAATGAAACTTTTTCCTTGCCAGCAACGTTGGTTTTTCCCCACCAGTTGCCTGGACTCTGTCGCATTGTGTCCCCAAATAACACACAAGACGCTGTATTAATTATGAAGCTGTTGGCCTTGCTTGTTTTATACTGGCTAGCTCTGACTTAACTTAAGTATTTACCCCATAATTGTTATTCTAAGTATTTCTCTTACCGGAGAAAAGTTCTGAACTTCTTACCCCTATGGCAGCTACATCTTGACTCCTGTGTTTCTCCTACTCAGAGTTCTCCTCGACTCCTAGTCCCACTTATCTTGCTTCCCTATTGGCCAGCAGTGCTTTATTGCCATATACACAGGACTCCCCATCATGGATTCATCCCAGGGATGCAAGGACAAAATACAAAAATCCATCAATGTAATGCATCATATAAACAAGCTGAGAAAAAAGATCACAAGTTCATCTCACTAGATGCTGAAAAAGCCTTTGACAAAATCCAACACCCTTTCATGACAAAGGTCTTGGAGAGATCCAGGATAACAGAGACTTACCTTAACATAATAAAATCTATATATAGCAAACCAACAGCCAACATCAAACTAAATGGACAGAAACTCAACTTGATTCCTGTAAAATCAGGGACAAGACAAAACTTTCCCCTCTCTCCATACCTCTTCAATATTGTACTTGAAGTTCTAACTAATGCAATAAGACAACAAAAGGAGATCAAGGGGATGAAAATTGGAAAAAAGAAGTCAAAATTTCACTATTGGCAGATGATATGATAGTCTACATAAGTGACCCAAAAAAACTCTACCAAGGAACCCCTACAGCTGATAAACACCTTCAGCAAAGTGGCAGGATACAAGATCAACACAAAAAAAGAAAAATCAGTAGCCCTACTATACACAGAGTATAAAAGGGCTGAGAAAGAAATCTGAGAAACGTCACCCTTTACAATTGCCTCAAACAACATAAAATACCTTGGGGTAACTCTAACCAAACCAATCACAAGAACTGTAAATAAAGTTCTTTAAGGAAAGAACTTAAAGAAGATCCCAGAAAATGAAAAATCTCCCAGGCTCTGGGAGAGGTAGGATCAACTTAGTAAAACTGGTAATCTTGCCAAAAGCAATCTACAGATTCAATGCAATCCCCATCCTAGCAAAATTCTTCACAGACCTTGAATGAACAATTCTCAACTTTATATGGAAAAACAAAAGACCCAGGATAGTCAAAGCAACCCTGTCCAACAAAGCAACCTCAGGAGGCATCAACATCCCAGACTTCAAGCTCTATTATAGAGCTATAGTCCTGAAAACAGCCTGGTATCAGCACAAAAATAGACAGGTAGACCAAAGGAATCAAATTGAAAACCCTGATATTTTATGAACACTTGATTTTTGACAAAGAAGCTAAAATTATACAATGGAAATAAAAGCATCTCCAACTAATTGTACTGGCATAACTGGATGCTGGTGTGTAGAAGAATGTGGATGGATCCATGTCTATCACCATGCAAAAACTTAAGTTCAAATGGATCAAAGACCTCAACATAAATCCAACCTCACTGAACCTCTTTGAAGAGAAAGTACCCTTGAACGAATTGATTCAGGAGACAACTTTCTGAACATAACACAGGTAGCACAGTCACTGAATTTGACAATTAATAAATGGTACCTATTGAAAATGAGAAGCTTATGTAAGGCAAAAGACACAGTCAACAAAACCAAAAGGCAGCCCAAGGAATGAGAAAATGTATTCACTAACCCCAAATCTGACAGAGGGCTGATCTGAAAAGGATCCAATTAAAAAGTAGGGTACAGAAACTAAATAGACAATGCTCAATAGAGAAGTCTAAAATGACTGATAGACACTTAAGGAAATGCTCAATATCCTTAGCCATCAGATCAAAACAACTCTGACATACCATCTTACTCCTTTCAGAATGACAAAATCAGAAACAAAAGGACAGTTTATTCTGGAGAGGGTGTGGAGAAATGAGAACACTCCTCCACAGCTGTTGGGAGTGTCAACTTGTATATCCACTTTGGAAATCAGTGTGGAGATTCCTTATGAATAGGGGAATAAGTCTACCACAAGATCCACCAATTCCACTCTCAGGCATATACCCTAAGATCCACATTCATACAACAAGGACATCTGTTCCACTATGCTCACAGCAGCATTATTTATAATAGCCAGAACCTGGAAGCAACCTAGATGTCCCTCAAATGAAGAGTGGATAGAGAAAATGTGGTACATTTACACAATGGAGTACTACTCAGTGGAAAAAAAACAATGGAATCTTGAAAATTGCAGGCAAATGGATGGCACTAAAAGAAACCATTCAGAGTGAGGTAACCCAGTCACAAAAATACAAACATGGTATGCACTCACTCATGAATGGATTTTAGACATGGAGTAGGGCATTGTCAGCCTACAATCCCACCTCCAGAGAGTCTGTGAAGCATGGAGGATGCTAAGAGAGATATGCATGATAACCCAGAGAAAGGTAATGGGACAGGATCTCCTGAGAAGATTGGGAGCATGGGGTAAGGGAGAGGGAGCTAGGAAAAAGAGAGGGAGAGAAGAGCAGGGGAGAGGAGGATATGGGGGAACAGGAAGCTTGACTCAGTGTAAGAATAGAGGAGAGCAGGATGAGAGATACCATAATAGAGAAAGTCATTGTAGGTTTGAGGAGAGATCTGTGATTTCCAGAGATCTACAAGAATGACACCATCTGGCAATCTAAGCAATAGTAGAGAGGCTACCTTAAATATCCTTCCCCAATAATGAGATTGACAACTACCTTATATGTCTACTTAGAGCCTTCATCCATGGGCTGATGGAAGCAGAGGCAGACACCCACAGCTAAACACTGAACTTAACTACTGGAACCACTTTCAGAGAGGGAGGAGTGATAGGCAAAGAGATCAAGATCATACTGGTGAAACCCACAGAAACAGCTGACTTGAACAAGGGGAAGCTCATGGAACGCAGACTGATGGCTAAGAGGCCAGCTTGGGACTTATCCAGACCCCCTAAATTTGGTTGTCAGTGAGGAGTCCTCAGCAGTCCATGGGGCCTCAGGTAGTAGGTCAGTACTTATCCCTGGCATAGAAATAGACTTTGGGAGCCCATTGGACATGGAGGGATTCTCTCTCAGCCTGGACACATGGGGGAGGGACTAGGCCCTGCCTGGGATGATATGACAGACTTTGGAAATCCCCCATGCAGGGTCTCACCCTCCCTGGGGAGGAGAGTGGTAATTGGGTGGGGGGTTGGTGAGTTGGTGTGGGATGGGGGAGGAAGGGAGGGAGAGAGAGCTGGGATTGACATGTGAAGCAAGCTTGTTTCTAATTCAAAGAAAAAAAGATAAGTTATAAAACTTAGAACAAAAGAAGAATAAATCCAAATTCTTGTTTGACCTTCTACTTAGAATTGTAAAGTCCTATTTATCATTGTTCATTTTTGCATTCAAATAATTACAAAAATAAAGCTGAGATTCCTGAATGGCAAATATAAATTACTTTTAAAGTCAGAGTCTTAAGTACTATGTCTTAGTTGTTTTTTTAATTCCTGTGAAGAGACACCATAATCAAGACAACTAATAAAAGAAAGTACATAACTGGGGCCTTGAAGAGAGTTTCAAAAGGTGTCTATCTTGGTGGGAAGTATGGTAATGGGTAGAGATATTGTTGCAGCAGTACCCAAGGAGTTACATCTCATCCAAAAGCATGAGAAAGAAAGATTGGGTCTGGTGTGGACTTTTAAAACCTCAAGGCCCACGCCAAGTGACATATCTCTTCCAATAAGGGAACACCTCCTAATACTTCCCAAAACAGTTCCACATGCTAAGGACCACGCATTCAAACAAATGTGCCAGTGGGAGCCCCTCTCATTCAAACAACAACCGGTACTATTTTCTTTCTTTCCTTTTTTAACATTTCTATTAATGGACATTTATCTTTTACCCTACAAAATTGTTGTCATCATTTCCCCTAGGAAGTGCAATAACACTAAAGGAGAGAGTAGATATTGTTGATAGTAGAGAGATGACCTAATTAAATTTAATTATCAGATTCTCTAATTGTTAAAGCTTGTCCCTCTTATCCTTTCCACTGCTATCCCCCATAGATTTCACTATGGATCCTCAAGGATTTGACAGCATCTCATCTCTTATTCTCACCAAGATCTTCATTTATAAAGTAGAAAAAATCTACCAGTCTTATAAATAAACTTTTTAAAAAATTTAAGTTAGAAATGAGCTTGTTTCACGTGTCAATCCTAGCTCCCTCTCCATCCCCTCCTCCACTCCCCTCCCCACCAGGTCCCCCAGTCCACCATCTAATCTCCACTCTGTTCCCCAGGGAGGGTAAGTCCCCCCCATGTTGGATCTCCAGTGACTGTCATTTCATCCAGGGCAGGGCCTAGGCCCTCTCCCAAGAGTCCCGGCTGAGACAGCCTCCCATATTGTGGCATGGGTACTCAAAGTCTATTTGTACGCCAGGGATAAATACTACCCAAGGCCCCATAGATTACCTAGGCCTCCTCACTGACACCCACCTTCAGGGGGTCTGGGTTAGTCCATGCTTTCCACACAGCCATCAATCTAGGGTCCAAGAGTTCCCCTTTGTTCAAGTCAACTGTTTCTGTAGGTTGATAGTTGTTACAGGTTTTGTGCATGCTGGCACAGTCTCTGTTGATTTGTATGTGAGTCTGCCTTATTCTATATAGAAAATGTGGTTTTCTTGAAGTCATTCATCATCTCTTGATCTTGTAGTCTTTCCATCCCCTCTTTGAATGCATCTTTGAGTTTTATGGAAAAAAGTGTGCCATTATCATCCAATTTAGAACTGGAACTCTGAAGTTTGGAATTCTTTGCATGTTGAAGAATTGTGAATCTACCAGTGTGTTGTAATCTACTGTAAAAAGAAGCTCTCTGGTGAGGGTTGAGTGGTGTACTCATCTATTGGTATGATAACAAATCATTGAGAGTCATTTTATTGCTCTGTCTATTTAGCAGAATAATAGTAGTAGGTTTTTCCATTGGGTCCATGACTTACCTAGCTACAAGTTTTTTGTTCATTGATAGTGCAAGGTATAGGTTCTCTCTGGTGGAGTGAACCACAAACTCTATCAGAAAGTGGCTGGTTACTCCCATAACAGTCATGTCACCATTATTCCAATAGACATATCTTGCCAGAAGAGTCAGTGTTGTAGTTTGCAGGATTTACAGCTGGGTAAAATTCATGATTGCATTTCTCCTTCTGTAATATACCATTTTCCAACACTATGAGCTCTAGCCAGTAGGGATGAAGTATCTAATTAAGTACCAGCAAGATTTCTCCATATTCTATAACTTAAGTATGTAGTATTGTCAGGAATACAGTCTCACTATAAAGTTCTAGAAGTTAACAAATATCATTGGCAGTAGCCTATAGTAGTTAGGTATGTATTAGGAGGTAGAGACCAGAGGATCTCTTGAGTTCAGGACCAGCTGTTATACACAGCGCAAACCCATCTCAAACAAACAGAAAAGTAAAATAAAGTTAGATCATTTATCATAGTTGGCAGTGGTTTCATTTTAGGCCATTCACTTATTCATTTGTTTTTTTCTGAAAACAACCCGGATATATTAAGCATAGTGTGAGACAAACTTTGAATATAAGTAGGTAAGACATTTTCTTGCTTTATAAGTGAGTATTAATATTAAGAATATAGAAAGAGCTCAGCTACTTAGAATATTTGCTTTTTACAGAGGATATGGATTTAGTTCCCACCATTGATGTGATAGCTTATAACTCATCATAACTCTAATCCTGGGAAATTTTGTGACCTCTTCTGGCCTCTGTGGTATCAGACATGCACATACTTCACAAGCATTCATGTTGGCACTCACATACACACATAAAATAAAAATATCCTTTTGAAAGTTCCTTGTGCTTTGTTTTTTTCCCTTGTATTTCAAAGTAGCTATACAGTATATTTTGATCATATACTATCCCCTCCTCCTGATACCTCCCAGATCCTAAATATATGTGCCGTAAATTGAATGTAATTGGGCCCATAATCTCATAGAGAGTAGCACTATTAAGAGATGTAGCTTTGTTGGAGTGGGGTATGGCCTTGTTAGAAGAAGTATGTCACTGTGGGGGCAGAGTTTGAGGTATTCAATTCCCAGGAAAACAGCCAGTGTCTCAGTTGACTTCCTATTGCCTGAATATCAAGATATATATATATATATATATATATATATATATATATATATAGCTAGCACCATGTCTGCTTACATACTGCCATCCTGTCTGCCATGATGAATATGGACTGAACCTCTGAAGTATAAGTGAGTCACATCAATTAAATGTTTTCCTTATAAGAGGTGCCATGGTCATGGTGTCTCTTCAAAGCATTAGAAACCTTAAGATAGTGCCTTAAAGCAAAAAGGAAAGTCTTAACATTACCACAGAAGGGACAAATGAGAAGGAAACCTAAAACAATGATAAGAACATTATTCAACAATTAAGAACTGAGGGATGAATTAGGTATGAGAAGATACCCCGATTCTCAACCTTAGACTTTTAATAGCACAGGAAAAAAGCACCACTTTTAAAAATGTAATTTTATTTTCTAAATTTGCTTCATGCAAAGTTCAACAGACAAAGTATTTATTTTCCTTCAAAATCCCAAAGAAAAAGAAATGAAGTATTTCCATAAATTCATAATTTCAAATTACAGAAGAAGCAGAGCTTGCAAGATACCTTGCTGTTAATGGAATGTAGATGAGTAATTCTTATGACTTTGTTCTTGTTAACAAATGGAAAGGAGTCTTGTCAACAGTAGCATCTTCAAATAGATGAAGATAACCATACCTGTGGAAACAAGCGCCCTTTGATGTCCCCTGGCTGAGAAGAGTAGACGGCTGTCCTTGTCTCCTGGCAGGCCAGGATTACCAGACAGGCCAGGTAATCTAATCCTCATCATCATCTTGTCCATTTGAGAGTAAAAGTGGTCAGTACCAAAAAAATTGAATACACAGTTCACAGGTACAGGAAAAGATTCTAAATGTACTTTAGGGATGTACTTTAGTGTTATGAAAACATTCTAAATGTACTTTTAGGGATGATTTCCCAGTTCTAGTAACGTAAAAAAGCTTCTGAATTATGCAATTTAAGTTGGTACATGTTACGATGCATTAGTTATATATAAAAATATTTTCATTATAACAAATAGTCCTAAAAGTCTGGGGACAGAATCTAATAAAGCTTTTTGTGACCTGGTCTCACTGTCACAATATTAATAAGAGCATCTCATTAGTCAGGGTGAGGGACCTTCTTTCATTGATCCATTTCTAAACACAGATATTTAACATATTGAAATTAATTTGAATTCAATTGACCAATCGATGATCACTTCATCCTTAACTTACTGCTTTATAGTTCTCTCTTAAAATTTCAGTAGCAATTCAAAATTTATAGAGAAATAAAAGATATGGTACATTGAATTGCAAGTCAATAATGTGATTTCTCCTTATCTTGTAATGAGTAGTATATATGAAAAAAGGAAATAAACACTCTGATATTCTATTACAAGATGCTTGAAATACAGAGAAGTATAGAAATAACTGTGGGGAGAGAATAAAGGCATCACTTTTGTTTTATCTTTAGATCTAAAAGAGCTAGCAATATCTTTCTTTTTTGGTTTTTGGCTTTTCACAAATTTGGCTTTTTGTGAAAAATCAACTTTGTAAAAAAAGTTTTGTATAAAATCTTGTTGCATTCATGAAGATACAGCAACCAGTTCTTTTCTATAAGAGAGAACTTTCTCCAAGAAACTTGTATAGCTGAGAGGATCTAGCTGCTGTATATGCAAAAGTTGGTGTGTTTATTGCAACCCAGCCTCCTATATCCCCAGCAGGTAGTCTCAATGACCTAAAAGCAGTTTGGATACCAAACTGTGCCATTTTAACCTGATGCACATGATTTTCTCTGTTGAAGAATGGTTTCCCCCATGTCCCTCTGACTTAGGGTTTCTATTGCTATCAAGAGATGCCATGACCATGGAAGCTCTAATGAAGGAAAACATTTACTTGCAGTGGCTTATAGGTTCAGGGGTTTAGTCCATTATAATGAAAGCAAGGAGGGCTGCGCGCAGGCAGTCATGTGGCTGGACAGGTAGCTGAAAGTTCTCCATCCAGAAGGGAGGAGACTGAAACACTGGGTGGCTTGAACATATGAGATCTCAAACCCTACCACCAGTAACTCATTTCCTCCAATAATGCCACACCTACTATGACAAGACCACAATTCTTAATAGTTATCACTGCCTATGGGCACATGGTGGCCATTTTTACTCAACCCACCATTTCCACTATCAGCCTGATGGCACAGTCTCTGATTTGTTCTAATTTGAGACCTTCCCAATCAATTTTTTTTCTTCTGACTTTTTCTTATCCAATATCTAATCAACCTCTGGTACCAGGCTTACATGTGGCATCTAAGAGAACGTATTTTGCAAAACTCCAACTTTAAGAAAATGCACCAGTAACACGACATTAATTGTTAGATTTGTAATAAGACTATGATTTTCATTGGATGAATCTTGCAAATGACTACATCACCAAGGATGCTACAACAGTCCCTAGTAGATATGGGATGCCTCTGTCCTCTGTGTTTAACCCCTCTGGAAGTCTTGTTGACTCTATTCTAGGTTTTACATGGGCTGAGATGCTTCCTTTAAGGGCTCCCTCTGTCATGTTTTGTTGACTATTCTGAACATCTGTATCCTATTTTCCTTCATATAGTTGTTTATATGTGATATCTTTATTCTTTCTATTCATTTATTCTTCGATAATCTACATATGTACACAATTCATTCTGATAATATACTCTCTCTTATCTACCTCTCACATCTATCATTTCTCTCATCTTTCTCCCACCATGTACCTATCCCACTTTCATGTCTTATGTTTTTGCTTTTGTTTTTTGTTTTTTTTATTTTGGTCATAGTGGATGATCTTTTTGCTGTGTTCCTGGATGCAGTAGGCAGGTAATTACTGAGTACTCTTGCATCAATGTTCATGAGTGAAACTGGTCTGTAATTCTCTTTCCTTGTTAATTTTGTGTGTGATTTTGGTATGAGGGTGACTGCAGCCTCATAGAAAGAATTTGTCAAAAGTCCTTCTGTTTCTGTTTTGTGGAATAATTTTAATAGTATGGGTATTAGCTCTTCTTTGAAAGTCTGGTAGAAGGACCCCTGAACAAGGGTGTTATTTAGGAACACTGGACAGTCTATGGGGCCTCTAGAAGAACTTAGTCACTTCTTGCCTGTCTGTACAGACCTCCAGACATCTATGGTTAGCTAGTGGCAGTTTCTGCCCAGCTATGTCACTTCCTGAGATCACATGACAACTTTCTCTAACTACACTTCCCAGAATCCTCCTCATATCCTAGTCCCACCTATCTTGCTTCTCTATTGATCAACAGTGCTTTATTCAGCAACCAATAAGACAAACATATACACAGAAGAACTTTCCCCATCAATCAAGTTTTATTAATTTTAGGTTAGGCTAAGTATAGAAAGGACTTAGAACTTTCATTTTATTATAAGAGTTTAATTTTAATTAAAATATAGTTGAACAAACATGTTTTTAATTTTATTTTACTAGTACAAATTCTATTGCTTTTAAAGATTACCTTTAAAATCTGTGTGTGTTAATAATCTCTCAGAAAACCTCTAACAGATCATAAGGCTATAATTGAAGACTAAACAAATAAGATTCACAAAAAAGTTTTACATGTAGTAATGGCAAATTATTTTACAGATGTGAGAGAATGAAATTCGTGATTTAGTGAATTATCTCATGATAGTATCTCTCTTTCACAGGTCTTATCCTCATTTAGAGTATTCTATTTTTATTTAATTTTCTCTGTTCCAGAGAAACAACTCTCATTTGTTTATTATCTCTTATTTTCTGTGATTTAAAATTCTAGTCAGACAATGAAGAGGCAGGAATGTGTCTGCACCTTAGACATGGAACAATCCCCCATTGAAATAATGACATAAGGTGAGTCCAGAAAGTCCCCAAGCCAAGTTTGGCCAATCAGCTAAAGAGGTACAAACCTGGCCTTATAAGGTAGAGAGACACAAAGTTACAGAATGACTGTTACTGACCATATATGACTAAAAGGCCACTCTCTCAGCCTGGACACATGGGGAAGAGCCTAGGCCCTGTCCCGGATGATAAGACAGATTTTGGATATCCCCCATGGGATATCCCCTCACTCTCCCTGGGAAGCAGAGTGGGGTTTGGGTGTGGTCTTGGGAGAGTTTTGGGGGAGGGAGAGTGATCTGTGATTGACATGTAAAGCAAGCTTGTTTCTAATTTAAACTAAAATTAAAAAAAAGAAAGAAGGGAATAAAGGGAGTGGTGACCTCAGGGCAAGACCCTACCCAGCTAGGCCCTCCCCCATATGTCCAGGCTGAGAGAGTATACCTCTATATGGAATAGGCTCCTAAAGTCCATTCGTATGCCAGGAATAAATACTGATCTACTACCCATGACTCCATAGATTGCTGAGACCTCCTCACTGACACTCAAATATAACTTAGGGTGTCTGGATCAGTCCCATGCTGGTCTCTCAGCCATCACTCTGGGGTCCTTTTTCCATGTAATTTTTATTGTAAAAGTCTGAAAATAGCTGAGGAAAGACCCCAAACTCAAATAATTGCAAGCACAAAGAGTGTTTATTCTGCAGGAAAAGCCAACATGCAGTGGTGGATCATCCACACAAAATGATGATGACTACATGGGACAAAGGGACAAAGGCCCTTTTAAAGGTGACTTGAGGGATTCTAAGTATCTCTGTTCTGATTAGGCAGTGGGTGAGCAGTTACATGGGACACATGCTAATTGGATTGGGATTAGGGGTAGTCATATTCATTGTGGGCCTCACCCTCCCTGGGGAGTGGAGTGGAGATTGGGTGAGGGGTTTGGGGGGTGGGGGATGGGGGAGGAAGGAGCAAGAGGGAGCTGGGATTGACATGTGAAGCAAGCTTGTTTCTAAAAAATTTTTAAAAATGAATTGTGTAGAAAACAAAAGGAAAATAAAATCAGTCATATGGAGTGTTTTATACACAGATACTATGTGGAAAGAATTGAGCAGAGGACACTTTTTCTGACCATTTCATTTCTGCGCATTCATATTTCAATGAAAAATATTGTGTTCATTTTGCTCTGGTGGGTTAGCCTTTATATTTGACTAACTCATAGTGTAAGGAAAATCACATCATTCTCCCAAGTTATACTATACTCTGTGTGTACTTGTGCAGTACCTGTGTATACTTGTGTTGGATTGTGTGTAGTTAGGAACAAAAGAGTCTTGAATCAGGGAAGATGAAAGGGATGTGACTTAAAGGTTAAATTATAACAGGTGAAAGCAATGTTTGTAAAAATGACACAATGAGTTGACTGGTGAGGGTACAGAATAAAGAGTTTTCCAAGGAGCATCCTTTTCAATGTAGGCACTGGGGATTTTAGTGACTTGAGTAGTGGAACACGCTTGACTAACACAGTTCAGAGTCTTTGAAGAACAAAGGTTAGCTTTAGAATCTTATTGACAGTACAGTCCAAGCCGTTTTTGGTTACCAACTTCTCCAGTTTGATCTGGAATTGTTCAGATCCATTCACTATCCTGTGTATCAAAAGGGCTGTTTGTTCTCTTTACTCTGGCATGTCATCACTTTTCTGGCTTCATTAGAAAGAAAAGCATGCTTTATAACTGTGAATTGTAGTTAACTGAGCAGGTGTTTAAAACATTAAAGGAATTTGATCCTCCTCAAAGAGAAACTATACAAGCAGAAACTTACACCTAGAATAGGTAGATATTATTGCATTTGTAGTCAATTAGTTATTTATATATGCTTCTGTCTGGTTCAGAGAGCCCAATTCTTATTCATTATTCTATCTCAGGTTTGTATAACACATCTAATCTTAATTCATTAAATTAGCTTTTGCTTGTGTAACATAAGAAAGTGTTTGCATAGACATTACTGTATCTTCATTAAGGCTTTTTTTCTGTAGGTTCTTACCAGAACCTCAGATCTTCCTCATTTGCTAATGCTACCATGAGCTATTCACATTTCATCTTGTTCTGAGGTGTCTTCGAAATAAAAATATGTTATTTCTGATAACAGATTTTTAAGTTGAGCACTATTATTCAATAGTCCAGTTTGTGTGTGTGTGTGTGTGTGTGTGTGTGTGTGTGTGTATACACATATAAATGTGTGTGCACATAGACATGGCCTTGTGCATGTGAAGGCCAGCTGTTGAAATTGGATGACTTCTCTTCTGGCTATCTGCCTTAGAGTTTGAGACTGGATCTCTCATTGAAACAGGTAATTACTGCTTGACTAGCTAGACTCCCACTTTTCCTAGTCCACAGATTTACCTGTCTTCCAGAGCTAAGGTTATATTTATGCACCATGCACTGGCATTCTCAAGAGCTTACTGTTTTGTTTTTATTTTAGATGCTGAGAATCTGAACTCTATATACAAACTCTTTAATGACAGAACCATCCCTTCAGCCTCCTTTGGCTTGTAAATTTTCTGTGTGTAACATTATTTTCTATGTAAGTATTTGAATTTGGTATATGTCCTGATGATACAAATAAGTTACCGACAGGACACAGGAGTATTTAAAACCCACCATCATCTAATATACTTATAGCCCAAGAAAATAAGATAAATTCCTTTTATTTACATTTTTTTCAAATATGCATTATATATGCAGCAAACATGATTGATGATCTAGATAAAAAATCACAATAAAAATAGAATAAATCCATGTATGAGGAAACATTATGAGAAAGTCCAAAGGTCCACAAAATACTCTCTGTTTGTTAGGATGATGTAGTATCAGGCATTCTGGCATCATGGATACAATCAGAAAGGGAACAGGGCCTGCAGGACTTTGTACAACATACTGGAGTTTCATATTTTATTCGAAGTCTGACTGTCCTTTAAAAAGCAGGAGATAGTCAAGGAATTATCTAATTTGTGTCATTAAGTAAAATGTCTAAAACAGAATGTCATGAGCACTGCACTGACAAACATGGCTTATATAACTAGTTTACTCATGTGTCATTTAAAGCACTACACAGACTCTTTTTCCAAAGTTTTATGTAATCAAGCCACACACCTTAGGCTTTGAATCTTAGCCACTACACCAAAAGGACAAAGACAAATCATTTTATTGCCTTTACTATCCTTTAAACTGTGGTGACACAGGACCTGAGTGCTGAGGAACTCCAAAGGTTTTAGAGTCCCAGAGTCCCAGGAGGAGGCAGGGACGGTATGAAGATGCAGTCTTCAATCAGCGGTTCAGAAACTATAGTAGAGATACTTGCACAGCAAACTTCAGCTGTTTTCATTGGCACCTGTCTTGGTTTCTTGTTAGACTAACCAAACAAGGATAAACTTCTGGGGTACTTAAGTGGGAAATGGTGTGTTTATTTAAAGCACTATTATGATCATTATTAGCTTGACAAGTATTGATTCTTCCTATTTTTGAATAGCATGTAGAACATTTTCTTAAAATTCCCAAATATTTAGCTGTATCCCTTAATAATGAAATCAATGTCGCTGAGGTGAATGAACCCTAATGATTCAGATGCATATTGGAGATTAAAAATTTGTCTGGTACCTTGAAAACTTTTGTTACCTTGGGTATTTTTTTAGATCAAGTATTTACATAAGAGCATATCTATGCATATTATGTGTATGCATGTACATGATATGATGGGGCTGTTAATTAAAGGCAATAAGGATTATCTTGCTAGAAATACATTTGGTGAATTTTTTAGTATACATATACAAACATCCTTTGTACCCTGTGAGAATTTGGTACAATGAAGTAATTACGTATGTAATATTTCTTTGCAACCCGTAAAATTAGTTAAAACATTAAAATATGCAAATTAGTTTCTGACTAAAAGGTTGCTTCTACTTTAAATACATGATTATATGTGTTGAACAAATTTGTTTTTAGCAAAGAATGGAGCATAAACTCAGTAGTTAATATGCAACTTTTATTGAAAGTCATTTCTGAGTCACTTAAATTATTTTCTCACTCATCTACAATATATTTACATAATTATTTCTTACCAAACATGCTTTCTACAATACTTACTTTTTAAAACTTTTATGCCTGATGATTATTAAATGTAATAAATATAAATGTCCATATGCCAATGGTAATAGCATTATCCTGTAACTAATGCCCATCACCATGTCTTTTCTCTTCTTCAAGAGTATGAAGGGATTTCTAAAAGAGAAGAGAAATCTTTCTGTTCTTTCTGTATTCCATCCATTCTTCTGACAAAACTGACTCATTAAGTCTCTCTCTACTTCTGCAGTGATGGAGACAAACCCTGCCAAACAGTGAGCAAATCCTTTGGGAGCCTAAAATAATAAGAGTTTGGGCCACATAGCTCAGGGATTTCTTTGTGGTAGAAAGGATCAAATCCGATTTAAATTACTCTGTGTAAATAAATGTGCCACAGCAGTGATTAAGAACCTTGAATACAAGAACATGGCTGGACATGCAAAAAGCTCATGAGCTACTTGCCTCCAGATTCAGCTATAGCATTTTTAAGCTTTTCTGTGGTATGAGTAAAACTTCTAAGCAATTTGAGTCTCTGTGTTTTTTCCCTGTTATCCCAGTGGAATTCCAGCTGTGATTTGTCAAACTTTATGATGTTGTTACAGAGTCTGGGTTGATTGTGCTGATTGTTCTTCAGAGAAGTTCAAGCCTTTGATCATGTAATAGCAAAGTTTGCTTCTGTATAAATGATCTTAAAAATTGATTCCATCCACACTCTTTCTACTTCTTATGGCTTTATTTAGTAGCTCTCAATAGAAAATTGGCTTAGTGTTTGGTCATAATTTGGGGATTCTTGATAAATGTACCTTTTAACAGTATGCAAACATCAATAGACCATATTGAAGGTTATTGTAGAAGACTCAAATTGTATTGCTTTTGGCTTTCTGTTATTTCACATGTATAGGACACAAGCAGTCTCCATCCAGTTGGTTCTGTTGCTGCTGCCAAATACAACAGAGTTAAGACTCATTGCTTAGAGGAGTTATGTTGTAGTAATGTTGATAAGTGGTGTGATTTAGGGCCTCCCCTTAGTCCATTTCTGTCCACTCTGTCAAAATCTTGCTGTTTTCAAATGCCAATGTTTTAAAATCTTCCATCATCAAGTTAAGAATCTTGGGTGTTTTTCAGTCCTGATAGAGCAATGTTCATTTTAGCATATTCATAAGGAATCTGAGGATCAGACAAAATACAGATTGTGGTCCAGATGGCACAGGCAGACTCTGTATTTTCCTTCTTCAAAGTGCTCCAGTAGTGCCCAGTCATGCCAGCTTCCTTTTCTATGTTAACCAAAGGAAGGAGTTAGAGATGCGGCTTGTAATCCAGCTCTGTGCTCTGCACTGTCTAGAGAAGTCAGAGTCTCCAGCAAATTACAACTATCTCTTAATTCCTCAATCAGTTCTGATGAGTTTTCATTATGAACCATAACACCTTAGGTATAATGCAGCAGCCTCAATGAATTCAGTCACAACCAATGTCCTATTTTCAATGTATTGTTCTCCAACCTAATTTTCTTCTAAATCTTCTGCAAAGAAGATAAAATTAAGAATTACTCAGAGCTTGAAAATTCAGTGTTAAATCATCAAACGTGGTTTCTCTCAGTATTCTTTTAATTTGAGGCAAATTTGCTCAAGTTGGATTCAGAACCTATAGATGTTGTCATGGAAGAGGAGTATATAAAGCTCAACAATCTTTGTCAATATTGCCTTCCCATAGCATTGAGAGCAACCTTAGATTTGAGGCAAGGTTCTGAGGGTGAATAGCAGGATCATGCATAGTTTCTTTTTCTTAAGTAATTGATTTCCTGATCTTTATAATTATTTCTCTAAGAGGACATTAAATGCTTGTATAAGACACATAATAAAAATAAATTTAAATGAATAAGAAATACAATGGCAGGCAATAGAATTCAGTATTTATAAGTGAAACCATCAATGACTTTAATAAACAGAGAAATTCAAACTGAATTTAAAAATTGAAACCATGACAAAATCTCCTGAGCAAATTGAGAAGCATGGGGGGAGGGGAGAGGGAGTTAGGAGAAAGGGAAGGGGAGAAGTGGAGGGGAGAGGACGACATGAAGCAGCAGGAAGATGGAGTCAGGGGAAGAATAGAGGAGAGCAAGAAAAGAGATTCCATAATAGAGGGAGCCATTATAGGTTTAAAGAGAAAGCTGGCATTAGAGAAATGTTCAGAGATCAACAAGGATGACCCCAACTCAAAATCTAAGCAATAGTGGAGAGGCTACCTTAAATGCCCTTCCCCTATAATGACATTGATGACTACCTTATATGCCATCTTAGAGTCTTCATCCAGTAGCTGATGGAAGCAGAAGCAGACACCCACAGCCAAACAATGAGGTAAACTCCTGGAATCCAATTGCAGACAGGGAGGAGTGATGAGCAAATGGTTCAAGACCAGGCTGGAAAAACTCACAGAAACATCTGACCTGAACAAAGGGAAGCTCATGGGTACGAGACTGTTAGCTGGGAAACCAGCGTAGGACTCTTCTAGACCCCCTGAACCTGGGTGTCAGTCAGGAGGCCTAGGCAATCCATGGGGTCTCTGACAGTGGATCAGTGATTATCTCTATAATACAAATGGACTTTGGGAGCCCACTCCACATAGAGGGATACTCTCTCAGCCTATACACACAGAGCAGGGGTGGAGGGCCTAGGCCCTGCTCCAAATGATATGACAGACTTTGAAGATACCCCATGGAAGGCCTCACCCTCCCTGGGGAACAGAAAGTGGATGGATATGAGGTCATTTGGGTCAGGAAAGGAGGGGAGGGAGAGGGAACAGGGATTGACATGTAAAAGCAGCTTGATTCTAATTTAAATTTAAAAAAAGGGGAGAAAAAAAAAAGAATTGAAACCATGTATTTCAATATTTCAAAATTGTGAGAAGATATTGGGATTTTAGTAGTAATATGTGGCTTGTTGATTTTTTAGTGATTTCACAAAGGTATCTAGAAACTGCCATACATGTATATAAAAGAAAAAAAGACAAGATCTGTGGCAACGGAAGTATTAATCCCTTGCAGCTTAGTGAAAGTTTAAATCTTTTTATATGCACGTTCTTCAATTTATGTTTGTTACCATTGTGAAAACAAAAATTAGTGTTAATATATAAAGAGTCTCAACTCTATGGGAAATAACTATTTAATAAGGCCTTAATATTATGAAAATGTGCATTACACTAAATACATGGAAATTACATGAAAGCAATACATGTGGTTCTTTTTTAATTTTTATTTTTAAATTTAAATTTAAATTAGAAACAAGGTTACTTCACATGTCAATCCAAGGTCCCTCTCCCTTTCCCTCCCCTCCTCCCACACCCTCCCACCAACCCCCCCCAATATTCCCTCACTTCCCCAGGGAGGGTGAGGCCCTCCATGGGGGTGTCCATAGTCTGTCATTTCATCCAGGGCAGGGCCTAGACCCTCCCATTAGAGTCCAGGGTGAGAGTGCATCTGTCATTGTTGAATGGGTGCCCAAAGTCCATTTGTATGCCTGGGATAAATACTGATCTACTACCCAAGGCCCAATAGATTTCCTAGGCCTCCTCATATATGGTTCTTAATTAAAATGAAAACTGTAAACAGAGCATCATATACAGAGCTTTGAAACTGAATAGCAATACCCTAAAATGCTGAGAACTTACTTCTAATATTTTCCTAAACACCCCATTCCATTTATTCCATAATAAATATATTCATATACATATTGTACCCTACCTTTTCACTAAAATATATTCAAACAGGAGGTTTTCAATACATAGATGGTAAGATTTTTATATTTTCAAATAGAGTTACAGAGAGGCAAGTCAGTTTATCTTTCTGGACAGACAATAAAGCTTTCATTATTTTTCCCTTGGTAATACTAAGCTTCCATTTTAAGCTATACCATGTAGTTTTGAAATTAACTAATGAGGTAACTGTGTATTGTAAATATTATTTCTTATAAAATCACAAATATTCAATATTTTAATAAATATATAACATTCTACTTTAAATTTTTAATACACTATTTGCTAAACTTGTGTTTATTTTCAATAATTCCTTTTGTTTTTTTATCCCCAGAGATAATTTTCCATTTTTTTATTTGTTGATTTCATTTTACATTCCAAACATGGTTCTCCCTCCCAACCACCTTACTTCCTCCCATCGTTTCCTTCCCCCCGCAGCCCAATCCCAGTCCACTACTCTTCACCAGTAAGGGCTCCCAAGAAAAATCAATATATTCTGCTTGGGGCAAGGCCAGGCCCCTCTGGCATGCATTAAGACTGAGCATGGCATCCCAACGTGTTGGGTGGGCTCCAACAAGCTATATCATGTGCTGGGATAATATCTTGTTCCTACTGCCAAAGACCCCTCAGCTAGTTCCCAGAGGTATTTTTTATATTTTATCTAAATTCCTACTAGGGACTGACATAATTTTTAAATATCCTGATATTTATTATTAGCATATGTTCATTGCACCAAATGATAAGTTTATGATATTTCCATATATGTATATCACATACTTTGTTTATATTTAAATCTTTTATTATAATGTTATCCCATCTGCTCTTGTTTCCTTTCCTCTTTTCAAAAAGTTTTATTATTACTTTATTGTCATCCATACACTGTATATAAGATTTATATCTTTTTATCTTTTAATTAACATTTTATATACATTTAACATAATTAATTATTGATTCTCTGGGAATTTCACATCATACACACCAATCTCACTCACCTCCCATTTCCTCCACATCTGCCCCTCAACCCCTGCAGCGTCCACCAAAAAACTAATTAAAAACAAAACAAAACCACTTCATTCCTGCATGCTTCCCATCTCTCCAACACCTCCTCCTAGGTCTTAGTGACACTGGGAGCTGAGGTGTGTCATGCAATATACCCTCTTTTTAATCAGCCTTACCCGCCAATACGCATTACAGTGGGTTGTTGGTCTGCTACAAGCTCTCTGATCCCTGGCCTCTGGCACAGCATCACTGGACCCTCACTGAAACTCCTCTCAGATATCCTGCTCTTGCCCCAAGTCATGGGAGTCCTGGGGCTATTGTTCTGTAGGACCAGCTCCTTTATGTATGATCAAACAGGTTACAGATGGGGTCTGGGTGGCAAATGAGCTGGTGAGTCTGGACCACTGGGCCCTCATCCCTCAGGCACCGGGCAGAACTAGCTTTCTTAGGACCATGTCATCCGGGCCAGCTCTCCCACAACCATGGTGAGGGGTAGGGCCATGTCTTCTGAGTGTGCGGGGCGGGGTCAGCTCTGCTGATGTCCTCTCAGGGGTAGGGACAGATATCCCAGAGCCAGTGAAGATCAGGCCCAGCTTAGCAAGGCACTCATACTTCAACACATGGTTCCTATGGCTCCCTGGGTAACACTGCCGTGGACATCAACACAGACCCCGGCTGCAATGGGATCACAGACTCAGGTATGGCTTTTGTTGGCAGCAGCTCAGGCCCGTATGTCACCAAGGCCCTGGTGGCAATGCAGGTTACCCAGATAGGCATAGCCCTGGGGTGGCATGGCCATCGGACACTAACGTGGCCACAGGTGGTGTGCAGACCCAGGCATCTTTGTAACAACACGGGTCATGGATGTTAACACGGGCCCCAGATGCCATAGGACTGTGTACCCAGACCTGGACCTTAGCAGAAGCCACGGCCTGGACTCCACCCTGGCCTCAGGTGGCAAACAGACCTCCCACGTGAGCCCGTTCCTTACCGCCTTTGCTTCTTCAGCCCTCCCTCTCTCCACAGCACACTCTGCTTCTCTTCCTCTCCCATTCCTCCACCATGAATTTGCTTATCATAACGGGCCCTGCCCTTTGTTCCAGGTAGGCGTGTGGATGCCTTTAGTCGGCTCAGACAGTGAGGACCCAGGCTGACGAATAGGTATCTTTCAACCGGCTGAGAGGAGTGGCATCAGGGAAGCCTGTGGATCAATTTCTGTTATTTTAATAATTGCTGACAGACGTGTCTAAGAATTGTGCCAATACCTTTATGCTTTCCATTGCATTTCGTCTTCACAATGCCGTGACGATTTTTATTTAACCCGGACTCAAAGATAAAGGTCACGTGCAGATAAATAATGATGTCATGCCGAGTGTAGACTGTGAAGTTCTATAAAGGCTGAGAGAGCAAGGAAGAGGTGTTGAGAACAGCGAGGACTACACAGAGGATCACATGTGACATGAGGTAAGAAAGGAGGCCGCTGGTGGCGGTTACTGGAACAAGTTGGGGTTGGGAAAAGTGAGGGAAAGAAAGTGAAAACAATTTTTCTTTGAGAAACATCTTAATGAAGCCTAAATTCTTTTCTGTTTTTTTAATATTTAAATTAGAAACAGGGTTGCTTCACACGTCAATCCCAGCTCCCTCTCCCTCCCCTCCCCCCAAATCCCTCCTCTCCCAATCACGACTTCTTTCCCCAGGGAGGGTGACCATAGTCTGTCATTTCATCCAGGGCTAGGCCCTCCCCCTAGAGTCCAGGCTGAGAGAGCATCCCTCATTGTGGGATGGGCACCCAAAGTCCATTTGTATACCAGGGATAAATACTGATCTACCACCCAAGACTCCATAGATTACCTATGCCACCTCATTGACACCCACACTCAGGGAGTCTGTATCAGTCCCATGCTGGATTCCCAGCGATCAGTCTGGGGTTCAAGAGCTCCCCCTTGTTCAGGTCAGCTGTTTCTGTGGGTTAAACAATCCCAGTCTTGACCCATATGGTCATCAGTACTCCCTCTCTGTCACTGGGTTCCTTGAGCTCATCTCAGTGTTTAGCTTTGGGTGTCTGCCTCTGAAGCCTAAATTCTTACTATAACACTACCGATTTAAAATTAAATAGTAATAATGTTATTGTGGTACTTGGTGTCAGCATCTCTGTTCTACAGATAACTATACAGACACTTGGAGAATCTCATAGACCTGTCACAAGCCAGAAGCTCATAGACCTGTCACAAGCCAGAATCTTAGTTGAAGCATAGGTAGAACTTTCACATGGAACCTGTTCTAACCATGTACTATAAGGTGTAATGTAAACGCCTTGCCTAGATTGTTGTATTTTTTATATTTTATTCTTCTCATCAAAATTAATTTCTGATCTTTGCACATAAACTCTGTGACACAGTTAGGTTTGTGTACTTGTGCATCTGTTTGCAACAACTGGCCATGTAAAGCACTGATCCAGTTGTGCAAAGACGGTGGCTGTCCTGTGTGACAGTCAGAACAAGAGCAAGGCTGAGGTTGGACCTGCCAGTGCAAGCCAGCTCAACTCAATCACCGGGTGCTGAACACTGCCCTAGGGGACCGCAGGTACTGGGAGAGCGCATCCAAAGTGCTGACTCCTCAGCTGCCCTTCATAGCAGCCTGCAGTACACCCACTGTGACACCTAACGAAGGCTGTGTTGTGGAGAGTGACTTTGTGCTCCAAGTTCCCTGTTGCTGTGATGAAAATACTCCTTTCCTCCAGGGCATTATTTTCTTTTCTTTTCCCTCCTTGTTTGAAACTTTCTCTTCTAACTTCTGTTCCAACTTAATAATCTCCCTCCCCCTCTCCTCTCCTCTCCTCTCCTCTCCTCTCTTCTCCTCTCTTCTCTCTCCTTTCCTCTCAGCCTCTCCTTCTTCTCCCTCCTCTCCCTCTTCTATACTCTCTCTTTCCTCTCCTATACCCTCCCACCCACCTCAGGTCAAGCTGTGGAGGTCAGAGCTATACACAGGTATCCTGCTTTATCTGACCTCGCTTAATTCCTTTGAGGCAGGGTGGTTTTCTTACTTAACATAGTAGCCAGGCTGGAGGTCAGGAATTTCAAATACACAGGGATCCTCCTGTTTCTGTCCCTCACAGAGCTGGGGTGATACACACCCACAGTGGTGTCCAGGGTTTAGTGAGGACACTGGGATGTAAACTCGCATCCTCAGGCTTGTGTAGTTGGCCTGTGTGTATCACTGATATATCTTCCAGCCCAGCTCATATTCTTTTTAAAAATTAGTCTTTACTTTAGAATTAACCGTATTTTTTCTTTTTTCTCCTTATTCTCTAATATAATGCATCCCAACTGTTATTTTCCCTCCCTCTACTCCTGCTAGTCTCCCCTCCCCCAGATCCACTCCTCCATTTTCCTTCAGAACAGAGCAGGCCTCCCAGGGATATCAAATGAACACAGTATAACAAGTTACAATAAGACTAGGCACAAACCATATTAGGGCAGGGCAGGAAAAGGGTCCCAAGAACAGACAAAAGAGTCAGAGACATCCCCTCCCACTATTAGGAGTCCCACAAAAACACCAAGCTAAAAACCATAATGTGTTTGCAGAGGACCTAGCACAGACCCATGAAGGCTGTGTAATTTCTGTTTAAATCTTTATGAGCTCCTATGAGCTCTGTTTAGTTGATTATCTGGGCTATGGTCTCCTGGTGTCCTCAACCCCCTGGCTTCTACAATCCTTCCTTTACATCTTCTATTGGGTTTCCTGTGCTCAACCTAATGTTTGGCTGTGGGTCTCTGCAGTTGCTCCCATCAGCTAACAGATGCCTCCCTGATAAAGAAAATGTGGTACATTTACACAGTGGAGATACTAAAACTGAATTACAAGATTCAGCTGTTAAAAAAATTGGCATTATGAAATTTGCAGGCAAATGGATGGAACCAGAAAAAAAAGCATCCTGAGTTAGATAACTCAGATTCAGAAAGATAAATATGATATGTACTCACTTAAGTAGATATTAGCTATAAAGCAAATGAAAAGTTTTTAAGTTAAGCTTTCTCTCTTTGATAATGTTTTTGGCTCACTGTTCACATTCTGTTCACGTGTCCTTCATGTGTTATTTAACCTTCCTCTAGCCTCATTTTAACCTTAATTTCTTCTAGAGCTTCCGATGTTAGTTAATAGTATAACCAGGTTAGTATGGAATAGCTGCATTTCACTGTCAATGTCTTCCACGACTCTGCTGTTGCTTATTTAGCTGTTTGCTTTCTCCTGTTAGTTCAGAGATACTCATTTTATTCCCATTGCTGTGGATTGTTTTTGTTTGTTTTTCTAGACAGGGTTTCTCTGTTTTGCTTTGGAGCCTGTCCTGGAATTCACTCTGTATACACCAAGCTAGCTTCGAACTCACAGAGACATGCCTGCCTCTGCCTCCCAAGTACTGGGATTAAAGGCATGTGTCACCAGTGCCCAACCGTGGAATTTTATATTGAGTCTATTTTTTTTACGTTATTTGCTACACAAACTAAAATTCACATTGTTTCTTGCTTGGTCAGTTGGTTGGTTGATGCAGCATTTACATATTTGGGGGACAATTACTTCTACACCTTAATTTTCTAAATAAACTGTGAGGCAGGTTTTCATATAGAGGATTACTAGAGAGATCACATAAGAATATCACTAGGAAGCAGTGGGTATTTTTTAATTGCAGTGTTATTATAGAATAGGCAGTAGCTGTCCATAATTTACTTGGAGAATGATTTGAAGATGATGTATGAGTGCCAGAGTTTGTGCTTGAACCTCTTCAGTAATAAGTGGAACTAATTTCTGGTAAGAATTGATAGTTTCAGTTTTCACCATCTGAGAAAATATATACTCTAGTTCTTTCTTTTTTTCTTTTCGCATTTTTTCATTTTACATTCCAACCACAGTTCTCCCTCATAACCCTCCCACTTCCTCCCATCCCACTCACCTCTACACACACCCCCTCACCTCCCACACTAGCGTATCCCCCAGTCTACTCCTCCTCGTGGGGAAGAGCTCCCATGAGGAGTCAACATAGTCTGGTACAGTAGGTTGGAACAGGGCCTGGCCCATCTTCCATGCATGAAGACTGAGCATGGCATCCTACCATTGGGAATGGCCTCCAACAAGCTAGCTCATGTACTGGGATTGTATCATGGTCCTATTGCCTCTGATTGCCTAAAGAATGTACTTCAACAAGTTAGCTCAATTAGCTCATGTACCATGTTTATATTGTGAAAACTAATGAACTGTAGACCTATAACTGAGGGGATCAGACCAGGCTCTCCTTATATGGGAGGCAGTTGTGAAACTTAGACTATCAGAGGGGTTCCTGGCAGTAGGACCACTATACTGTAGTTCTTACAGACAATAATCAGCTAGCATCCATTGAAACTCATTTGCTTCTTATGTTCAACCCACTTGCTAATTACTTGTTCAAGATTCTTATCTCATTTACTTAATAATACTTAAAAGAATGAACATTTTTACAAAGAATTGAGAATTTTGCTGTCCAAACCTTCAGTTTTAGCTTCTGTAGGCATAGAACAGTCAAAGTATCTCCAAACCCATACCAACAACACAGCTCATCTAGATGCTCAACATTTCCTTCCTCTAGACTCCTGTCCTCCCTATGCATAAAGAATCTCTCCTCTGTTGTTATTTTCCCAAAGAAGTATCAGCAGCTTGAGCTCCATGTTACTGACAGTAATGTAGACTTTTGTTGAACAACATCTGTAGAGATTTCCAGCCTAAGTTATGGGAGAGATGATCTCTCCAATCCCTCAGGACATAAAAACTATGAAATTCAAAGAATGAAGAGCACAAATCAATTCCTCAACTTGTAATAGGGAAGAAAACTTCTGCCTCTGTGTTTCAGGGACTGTGCTTTTTTGTGTAATAAATAGTATAAAACAACACTCATTAATTGAAAATATAAGCTATGCTCTTGTGGAGAAAGACGTCCCATTCCTTTAGTATCCTTCTTTGGTAGTCATATAGCCTTGTACTTTCAAAAAGATCACACATCCCTTTTCAGCTTATTTGCCCAAAGTTACTGGGAAACTCAGAAACCATGGAAAATGAAACATCTTGATGGGCCTGAGGGCAGAGTGGCAATATCATAGCGAGATGTTTTTGAAAGGAATTCATTTATTACTATGATATTCCTTGTCTTTACATTAACAGTAATACCACAATGACATTGGGGTTGGACAATATATGTCAACATAGCCTTCCTTTCAGAACTGTTATTTTCCTTTTCATAAGGATGCTGATAAAATTCCAGAATCATTATTTTCCCCTCTGTGTGGATGGTGGTAATTCTCTTAGACATATTCTGAGACTACTATTACTAAAAGCACTTGTAACATTATTGGTCTGTCTTCATGACTACTTGGCCTGTCCTTTAGTTAGTTGACTCCAGTCATGAAACTCCCTCCCATTTGGAAAGCATGCATAAGGAAGTGATATTTTACGTATAGAATGCTTTCAACTTCTTCATCATCCATTTTTTAATTTTAATTTTAATTTCAATTTTCTCCCTTTATTAGAGAAACAATAGTGATATTGGCTTCGCTTCTGTCTGGTACATTGGAACACTCTGTTCTGTTTTTCTGTATAATTCTTTATGGGTCAAAAATCTGCCACTCAGACTGAGCTACTCGTTATGGTAATTGCTCCCACCTGAGTTCTGGTGGCTAAGTGCTGCCAGCCTGCCAGTCCTCCAGCCTGCCTGCCCACCTGCATTATAGCAGGATCCTTATTACTTTTGCGGAGTTCTGTTCTGAATCAGCACCTTCTACCATGAGCCTGACCTACCTGGAAAAGCAACTATGGGCTTCTTGATGGTGTCAGTTCCTGCCACTAATGTTCTTCTTTGAGAAATAGAGTGGCTGTTGGGCTCTATCATGAATCAGAGTTGCTTGGTATATTTTCCAGCGTTACCTAAGGCAGCTGCACCAGCAAGCACGTGTCCTAGAGCCTCCCACCGTAGGCTCTCTGTCACTTTTTCCATAAGTCCAATGCTACCTGAGGAGATAGCAAGCTTGGTCTTACATCTACTTCAGACTATTAAAACTTGTATTGAATCTTTCTCTCTCTTTTTTTTTTTGAGACAGTTTCTCTGTGTTGCCCTGGCTATCCTGGAACTCACTCTATAGACCAGACTGGCCTCAAATTCACAGAGATCCTCCTGCCTCTGCCACCACCTAGCTTACACTGAACTATTTGTTGAACTATTTGTTGAGATTTTCTATGTGGCCAAAAAAATAAACAAAAAAAATCTGATATTCTGATATTTACATATCCCCCTAAATTGAAGTTCATTATCCTCCTGTTCTTTTTTCTTATTTTTCTTTAATGCATCAGTAGCTTCCAGCAACAATTATCTAACTTATTAGCCCTTAAAATTACTACTTCTCAGGTATTTCTGGAAAACTTGAAAAATGTCTTCAGGCTATATGTTCCTTTCACAGTTGTCCCTCCCTATTTATCATCCGTGAGAGTTTTCACTTTTGCATCAGTATTGAGTATTTCGAGGTAAAACACGAAGGCTAGAATATTCATTAACATCTCATTGATATGAAATCCACACTTCAATTCTCACTTTATTCTCTTCTTCTTAGAAGCACTCACAGAACCAACTGTGTTCATTCAGGTTTTTCAAAAATAAGATTTCAGGTGAAAATTTACACATAGAAGGTATGTTTGTGGGGAAAAAATCTACTGACAAACTATGAAGTCAAAGAATTTGGCCGAGAAAACAGCAGTGGGGAAAGAAAAATTAGTGGAACTCTACTGTGATTACAGTATTTCTGGCGATTCCATAGGAAACTGAAAGCTACCTTCAGCCTTTACAATCACCCAAATTTAAGACAAAGTGGTAAAGTCCTTTTGTTATGGAATAATCTGTTTGTACATTGTGAAGATGTGTCTTTACTACCTTATGATTGGTTTAAGAAAGAGCTAAATGGCCAATAGCTGGGCAGGATGTATAGGTAGGACTTCCAGGCAAAGAGAGGACTCTGGGAAGAAGAGAGGCAGAGAAGACAGCCAGACAGGAAACAAGTCAGACAGACAGAATGGGATAGAGGTAAAAGTCAAGTGATAGAACATTGAGTAATAAAAATATGGGTTAATTTAAATTATAAGAGCTAGTTAGGAATAAGCCTAAGCTAAAGCTGAGCTTTTATAATTAATAAGAAACCTTTGTCTCATTATTTGGGAGCTGTCAGTACAGAGAAAGACGTGCTACATGCTATTCTTCAACACCATCTCCTTTCACTATGCATCCTATCCCAATATCATGTCACTGGAGTGGGTTATCCTAGGAAAATGTGAATAGGGTTGAATGAAGAAAACACAACTCACCAAAGGCAATTATCAAATAGGAATGCAATACTAATAATCATGGATAATATAAAAATGTTAGGCCTAGCTCAAAAGAAAAAATTAGGTTTTTAAAATAAAAATTAATAAATCTCATCCCTCACATGGCAATTTTACAAAAAACTAGTCCAGTTTAAGAATGAAAATAAATTCAGTATCAATTTAAAGTTACTTACCTTTTCATTTGCTTTGAAAATTTAAAAAATGCGAAGAAAATAAATAAAATTAAAGATTCGTGTTAATTGACTAGACTTCCTGTTGCCAATGAGTATCGGAAATATTTCAGTAGCTAAGTTTTGCCTTAAGAAACGAGAAAAAAGAGAGACATTCACAACCAAAGAAAAATGAAAGGAAGACACAATGAAATAAGAGGCCTGGGGAAGTTAAGTCTGGGAGAGCCTGAGATGAATGAAAACAGCAAACAGATGATCTTATCATTCAGTGCTACAATGTCAAGGTATGAAACCCAGCAGAGCAAACAATACTCGCCAAAAATAGAGCTGCGGTGGGCTGGGGCCAGGATTGGGGGAGCAGACAGGGTACAGAGAGGAGTGAGAAAAATATATTTTGATGTGTCAAAGTAGCCATGGTTATATAATTATGTGAGTAGTCAACATACATCCGAATATTACCTTCAATTTAATTCATGTGTGGAAACCACCATACTAATCAAATGAGAAAGGAATCAGTTAAACTCCTGAGTGAGTAAACTTAAATATATATATATATATATATATATATATATATATATATATCAATATTAAAAACGAATAAGGGCTTTTCTGAATATTTCATAGAAAATTGAATTAAAAGCATTTAATATAAAACCTTTAAACAGTATCTTTGTTAAATATCCCATTTTGATAGCAGTCACTATGTCTCTTCTGTGCCCTTACATGGTCTATATACTGAACCATCCTGAGAGTTTTCCCAGCACCATCATGGGCAGTATTCTCCCTTAGACTCCCCATGTGTATTTTCCATGACTATTGTTTCTTACTAAGATAAGTTAGGTCTGAGCATCTTTAGTCTGCAGGACATTGGTTTGTCTGTGTACTAATCAAGGGTCATTTTGGAACTCTTCCAATGTCTACTGTGAGGGTATATTAATTGAAGTTTGCCTTCACACTTATTATCTTACACTCTGCATTTGCCTATGCTATCATCCCTATCAAATTTCATCACTATGTAAGTGAAACAAAATAATAATTAGTGGTTATTATGATAAAGAATACAAGTCAGAATTCATCAGTATAACTCTAGCCAAAAGATTTGTTTTTATGACTGGATTTAGTAGCCAGTTTTAAAAGCCTATTCCTTACAGTAGTAAAAACTTAGAATATTTTGAACAAATATATAATAAGAATTAATAATAGAGAATCCCTCTCAAAATATTTCGAGAGAAATTGACAATTTCACTGTCACTGCATTCTTGTATGACTGTATGTGGTTTCAAGCCTGCATGAGTGCAACAATGCTTACCTGTGTGCATGTTTTATGATTTTTGTTGTGATCCTAGCCTTTAATGGATGAGCCATCTCCTTACCCTGTGTGTATGTTCTAATTAGATAACAGACAATGCAGTAATTCATACAAAAACTCCACTTCAAAAGATGGTGCAAATGTGTGCTTCAAAAATGTTAACAAAACTCTACACATTATCATGTGATTATGTATAAGAATTATTGACCTGTGCATAATACTGTATATAATTTAATGCAAAGAAAAGAAATGGGCAATGCCCTAACATAAACATCCCCTGTGATATGCAATCATGTGAGCTAATGAGAAAATAGACACCAGAAGGCTGCCCAACAGGTACCTCTGAGGATTTCTAAGAGGTCATTTCCTCATCCTCTCAATGATACTGAAAGCTGCTTGCACCCTTCCTTGGACTCCCACAAGGTTTTATTTTCTGATTGAGTTAACAACCTAAAGGCAAGTCAATATTGCAGGGGGTTGTATTGAAGCAGGGAAACATAAGTACTGAGGGACCTTCATGGTGAGTCCCACCATCATTTTACAATAAATTGGGATGCTTTGTACTCGATTCAATGCATTTACAAAATGTTACATTCAAATGCAGTGAAAGCATTCATCTTGAAATAGGATTGTTTGGGTATCAATTCTAATAACCTGTAGAATTAATGGTGATTCTAATTTGTTTGTCAAAGACAAAAGACAAACTCTCTGGAGCAAAATCTTTTGTAAGCTCCATTACACTATTTCATGTATGTGACTAATTCTCCAACATGCTGGCATTGAATCACGTTCAATTATTTTAGAAATGAAAATTACTAGATTACATTTTTTTCAATCTTAGATAACTGTATTCCAGTTCATTTTGTGAAAGTAGTTACAGAAATTAATTAGGTATTTATTACTTCACTAAAAAATAATTTCTGAAAAGTATTTTTCTGTGTACTAAACTTTCAATAACTAGGAGGATCAGCCCCCATTCTTCCCAGAGGATGTGAAGATAAATGAAAAAGCAGACAGGAACACTCCCCATGTTGAATTCTCCTTTAAATTTATACTACTCCTTAAATATATAGTACTACGACACAAATATGCAAACATACGTAGAGATTAATACAACCATCCATTCACACACCAATGGATTCTGTGCATCAAGGGAGAAAGCTCTATGCTTTGCCCCAGTAAAGTATTACTTAAGGGAATCAACTGCTATACCATGGTTTCATTTGAATGTATAGTTTAAATTTTAGAACCAGTATTTATATAATGTCAATTGCAGTACAATCAAGGCACTATTATGAGTACTTCCTTAGTATTACTTGATTTAATACTTTGTACAAATACTAGAAGTTCTGTATCTGAATTCTTTAAGTTAACATCTTTCTCAGCTACCTACAAATCACCTAACTGTGTCCAAGTTCCTAATTCTATCTGCACCTCCATCTGGGTTCCAGGGAGAACTGAACGAAGGCACCTGCTAAACATTCCGAGTGAATGCGGTTCTTTAACTTGGACAAAGTAGGAAGACTACACACTGTCTGGGGTCATCCTCAAGCACTTGGTAGATATTCACAGGTAGGAAATGGAGTCTGTTTCCTCCAAAATTCAGGCTGTTTCTCTTTACCCAGAATACAGAAATTCATTTCATTTCATAACTCTGAAACAATTCTGAAAATAAGCTACACATAATTCAGAATCTAGATTTAGTCCCCCTATATCATGAAGAAAGCAACATTTGATAACAACATTCAATGTCCTGTGGATTTGGGACAGGCTCCCTTCTCTTGCCTCACATTCCTGCTTTCCATTTAAGTACACTGTGTTCCTGTCAAGTCATAGGAATCAGTTATTCAAATATACTGATGTTTCTGCACAGATTCTTCTTGGAACATCCTGATGAGTTACAATTCTCATCCAGGGCTCTGTTCCTAAGTCTATTCAGGAGTTGCCCCCACCTGACACTTTAGAACTGTGTGTAACTCCAGTTCCAGGGGACCCTACATATTCTTCTGATATCACACATACATTCAGGCTAAATACTCATACATATAAAATAAATAAATCTAGAAAAAATTTTAAAAGCCCATTCAGTTCTCTCAAGAAAGTGTATGGATTCATTAGAATCTGAACAGACACTATTCACAATATACCAAAAGACCTAATGACCTCTTATCTGTTTCATACTTTGATTTGTACTAGTCTGACTTTTTGTAGGAAGGAAATGCCACATATACCCCCTCACTGCCACTCTGTGTATTAAGAACAGCTCCTGTACTATAGTAACATTTTAATAAATATGTATCAAATGCAAAAATATGCATTGAAAGTATAATGGCTCCTCAAGGACAACTTGAATGAAAAGTAGCCATGTCTGAAATACAGAAGGAAAACAAAAACTAAAATTTACACTGGAAAGTTGGTTGGCACTCAAGTTTTCAAAAAAGAATTTGGAAAAAAAATAATATAAAGCAGATACTCAGTTGATGGAAGCAAGCTGGAAAATGTTGTTGCCAAACCATGTTTGAGAATAATCAAGTTCTCTAAATTGAGCAGAAGTCTGAAGCATGATCAGTTTAACCAAAAAGAAAAGACTAGTGTTATTTTGGCTGAATTGAAAACAGAATGGGAAAATTTGTATTTTTTTCATCAGTAACAGGGTGATTTTCTTCTCTCTGTTGAGTCAATTTTGTGCCCGAATCCTCAAAGCTCAGACCCTTACCAATTCCTTCTGTTCTCATTAGGCTTATTTATACCTTGATTCATTTTCCAGCCCCATGTTGCTGTCAGCTGAGTCTTTTCACTACTGAAATATAGTGTGAGCAGTTATATAACAGCTTTCTTTGTTTTCAATCCATATTCCACAAGGGTCTCCGAATTCAAAGGTAACTACCGACATAACTACAGGTAGAAGTTCAATTAATTGGTAATATGGACAGCCTGCCCATAGATTCATTACATGCTCATGTGTTAGTTCCAGCTGCTGTGGACTTACCAGTTCCATGTGAACGCTCTAATCACTGTCTGCATGAAGCTGGAAAGATGAGAGTTAAAACACAAGCCAGTATTTGCTGGTTGACCAGAGCAAGTAAGGTAGAGACATGACCTGGTAATGGAAACTTGTGGGACTGGAGGGAAAGCCAGTGGATTTTCTTGCAGAGAAGACAGAAATAGGACACATAAGGCAGTCGATAATGATAAGATAGGGAAATGTCTTCTCCTTAGCTCCAGGATTTTGGTCCTGATCCTAGGAGCTCTACCTTTCTCTCTTTCAAAAGATGGATATTCTCTGCAGTGTTCACAGCCCATTCAAGTGACTGAACACAGTATCCATTTCCTCCGGCAGATTTTAACCTTGGTTCGTTAGTCACAAACTCGCTGTTACCCAATTCGTCATTTTATTTCTACTGAATAATTCCTGCACAAAACAGAAATCTATATTTATGTTCTCATATTTTACATATCGATTACACATTATCTTTAAAAGTTACAGTTCATACAAATTAAAAATGAAATATCGATGAGCAAATTGGCAAAGAATGGGCTGGCGAAACCAGCAGAGACAGCTGATCTTAACAGGGAAGAGCTCTTGGACACCAGACCAACAGCTAGCAGGCCAGCATGGGACTGATCCAGAACCCCTGAGTGTGAGAGTCAGTGAGAAGGCCTGGACAACCTATGGGGCCCTGGGCAGTAGATCAGTATTTATCCATGACATACAAACGAACTTTGTGTGTCCATAACACAAAGAGGGATGCTCTCTCAGCCTGGGGAGTGCCTGGACCGTGCCCTGAGCAAAATGACAGACTCTGGATATCCCCTATATGGAAGGAAGTGGGGACAGGGTGGGAGGCTGGGAGGGATGATGGGGGGTGGTGTGGGAAAAGAGGAGGGAGATGGGACTGAGATTGACATGTGAAGCAAGCTATTTCAAATTAAAGTAATAAAAAACCAAAAAATAAAATATCGTTCACAATAAGGCATATCCTCTGTCCCATTCTCTGCATCTCTTTAAAAAATCTATTCTAGAAATGTTTTCCTTTTCACTCTGCCCTCCCAGAAGTCCTCCTCAGTTTAGTGTAGTCATATCCAGATTCTACCCTGACATTCCACTGAGACTGCGGTGGCACAATTGTCTGTTTGGCTGATTTTGTGTCTTCCAACTGGCCTGGTGGCGTGTCATGAGAACCTTTCTGACGATTTAAATATCTTTGCTGACACCGGGTCTGAGCACCCACAGTTCTAGTGCAGGGGAGTGCATTTCATCCTCCCTGAGAACATCCACTGAAGCCACCATCACTAACCCTTCCAGTGTATGGAGAAGTGTACTCTGAGACACACCCCCTGACAGTAGCTTTCATTTAAGCCGTATTGGCATTTCACTTGCTTTCATTGTCGAGTCTATATTCCAGAGGCTTTGTGGAAGCATAAAATTTAAATTGTCTCATAATTTTCTAAAGATCTGTCTTCAAGTTTTAAACGTAAAGGGAATTTTTAAAGACCCACATGTTCGACACACTTTGTAATTAAAGTATGTTGTCCCAGATAAACTGAGATTAGAAAATTAATTGAAGGCAGGCGATGGGGGCACTTGCCTTTAATCCTAACACTTGGAAGGCAGGGGCAGGTAGATCTATGTGAGTTTGAGGCCAGTCTGGTCTACAGAGTGAGTTCCAAATCCACAGAGAAATCCTGTCTTGAAAAACCAAAACAGTAAAACCAAAATTTAAAAAAGGAAATTCACTAATTTGATAATTTGTTTCTTATGAACATTGAAAGGGACCACAATTTTTCTATTCTTAGCAGAAAACCATCTACTTAGAATCCATTTAAAATGTCTTATGGGTCCTTCTGTTTCATGGACTTGTTAGGGTGTAAGTAGTTGACAAGGCACCAAAGTATGTTATACTAGTGTTCACATTGTGGCGATTTCCTTTTCTCTGCTTAGTGGGAAGTTACAAATGCTGGTTCTCTCAGCAGCATCTTTGTCCTCACAAGCTTCTTCATCAAGTAATAAGAGGATAAGAAAATACTGGAAAATAGCTTCTCTGGCAAACCACATAATCACTTGCACAAACCCGGTATAGAAGTTAGTTCTCTGAAGAAATAGCAACTAGAATGAGTGTATGTTAAAGGGGCGTTTACTAGGTTGACTGACAGGATAAACTCTAGTAGTTCAACATGAGATGTGTAGCTGAGAACTCAGTGGATGCTCGATCCAGACGATTGGATAACTCAGCAGTGTTATCTGGTGCAATTGGACTGAGAATCACTGGTCTTCAGTCCAATTGCAAGACCTTGCCAAAGAGAGAAAAGATAAGCATGTAAAAGGCAGCTCTCTATCTTCCATATTTTATCTGAGTTGCATCTGGGTGGGAAGGTTCTGTCCACATTTAAGGTGTGTCTTCTTATGGCAAATCATCTGATAAAGACAATCCCAGCTTGATTAACTTTAACTGATTCCAGATCCAGTCAAAGAGATAAGCAAGATGACCCTCATAGGTAGCTTTATTACGTTCAACAGTGTGTTTCTGTTTCCTAATAGCAAATCTTAACATTCACTGTTTTACTGTAGTACAAGCTTTCATTTCCCTCCCAATAAATAAATCTATACAGTTATAGAGATGCTTTAGTGGTAAGAATCATATGCTTTTGCAAAGGATTCCAGTGTAGTTATCAGCACCTACATGGCAATTCACAATCCTTTGTTTCTCCAGTTCCAGGAGATCAGACACCGTTTGCTGGCTTCCAGCAGCACTATATAAACCTGTTACACATACATAAATGCAGATGTTCAACATACACATAAAATAAAATAAACTTTTCTTAAAATTATACGAGCTATAGAGATGGTTCAGTAGTCAAGAGCTCAAGCCTCTCTTCCGGATGACCAAGGATCGGTTCCCAGCACCAACACTGCAGCTTATAACTGCCTACAACTATGTATCTAGGGGATTTGATACTCACTTCTTGCTTCTGAGGGCACCTGTAAACATGTGTGCAGGCAAAGCATTCATAAACATCAATTAAAGTAAGCACATCTTTTTAAAGGTGTGTTATATAATGTCACACAAGGATCCCACAAGTATACCCTACACTTTTATTCATGCTCATAAATAATGCTGTGAGAACCTTATTGTAATACCCAGAAAAAACTTTCAGTCAGTATCAAAATTCTTAACTGAAAAAATTTATAGAGATGACACTGTTTACCAGTTGCCCTCAATCTGTTACATAGACATGTATACTATGAAAAGTTGAAACCCACTGTTGATAACATATTTTGCTATCTATATTTTACTTTGGATTTCACTAAAGTGTTCTCACCCTGAGTATGTTTTATAACTCAGTGATGGCTATGGAAATAAATATAACAGCTTGAACTAGCTATTTAACTTCCTCAATAGCTTCACACTTGAATGACTTTTGGCATACTAAGGACCTTCCTGCTTGCCCATGTGTCTTACCATAGAATGAACACTACTCATGAGGAGACATGCTATGCAATCTCCTCTGCTCCCATGACTGATTTACAGAAACATAATGAACAACTTGGGTAGGTATATAGATTGACATGTAAGTATCAGACAAAACAAGGCGCAGGTATGTTGTGGAATATTCCTTTACACTATGTGAAGATGAGTCACGGTGATTGGTTTAATAAAAGGCTGAATGGTGAAAAGCTAGGCAGGAAGAGGTCAGGTCAGAGAAGTCTCAGAGAAGAAGAAAGACAGGGTCAACAAGGATAACAAGGATAGGCATTATGGAGATGAAGTAATAAGCACATGGAAGAACATAGATTTAAAAATATGGCTTAATTTAAGTTATCAGAGCCAGTTAGAAACGGTCTAAGGTATGGCTGAGCTTTGATAATTAACAAGTCTGTCTTTTTTGTGTGTGTGTGAACTGGAATCCCAAAAAGAAAAGCACATCTACAGGGGTGAAGAAATGTGTTACTGCATTGGACAGTACACCCTTAGATGTCTGAAATTTAGGAGCTTGGTTCCTAAGAAGGCAATGCTGTATTTCTCCAGAGCATTCGCTTTCTGGTTATCCTGCTTTGTTTTTGTTTGTGGGACTAAGGGATCCAACAGTCTTCCTTTGTTTTATTTGCTCTTAAGCAGATTCTTCTCTCTTTAATCTCAGGGCTTAGTGTCAAGGAAATAAAAAATAATAGCTTTGACAAGGCATCATAAGCTGTGAGATAAAACAAGTAAATAAAACCATATCATGTGTTATTGTCAGTCATGTCAGTATCTCAGAAAAAATGTTGGTAGTGCTTAATTCATCCCAAGGCCATATCTTGCATGCACAATTCTATTGACAAACAGACTGGCCAAATCTTTAAGAGCTCAAAATCAATGACTAGAGATGTGCATGGCCGTCACTTACCATGTTTGACTTGCTCACTTTCTGTTTGGAGTTGGGAAAGAGGAACTTCCATTTGAATGTGAAGTTTAGAAAACACAGAGGAAAATATGAGCACTTGGAAATTTCAGCTGAACCCTAACCTTTAGGTGTTTGTCTTTGTTTATTCTTGGCAAATGTAATGCTATTTTAAAGATAAAAAGACTTAACCATGCTGTTAAAATCGCCTTGAACTTCAAAGGACTCTTAAAGTGAACATTTTCACATTTTAAATAGGAATGAATGAAACCATGTGGATCAATTTTCCTTAAGTTGTACACACACTTAGGAATTAAGAACATTAAAGGTGAATTTCAGATTTTTTTAGCTCCCCATTAGTTGTCAATAAGACCATATCATATATTTATTGAATTTAAAACTTAAATGTGTCTTTTAAACATAAACAAGGAAAAGATAAGGGATTACAAACTCACTTTACCCTAACACAAATGCCCAATTACTGACACTGGAGAGAAGGCTCAGTTGTTAAGAGCTTTGGATGCTCTTCCAGAGGACTGGGGTTGAATTTCTAGCACCCCCTCGGGAAATAATCATCTGTAACTCCAGCAACAGAAGATCCAACACCATCTTCTGCATCCCAAAGGCCAGGCATGCATGTGGTGGACAGACTTACACACAAACCAAACACCCAAATACATAAAAAAGTCCTCAATGTCATTCCAAATTATTTGTTGATTTTCTGACTGATTATGAAGATATACTAAAAAAATGATTCTAAGTTAAATCCTGTCTTTACTGTATGGAAGTTTAGAGTAAATCTAGATGTCTAGAAGGGGTTAATAAATAACTCTTAAAAATAATTAAATAGTAAAGGCACTAGAACATTTACAGGGTTCATAATATACCAAAGAACATATTACTTATTTCAAACCTGTGTGCATAGCTGAAGAAGGCTCACATCACTAAGAGTGATGGGGAGAAAAAGAAGATTATGAGCTAGTTTTGGTCACATCTGGAAGTGAAATCAAAGCATCTGATATTTAATTTTCAAAAGATGAGAAGGCAGTGGTTTGGCAAGGGGGAGTTCAGCAGGGCTTTGCATGTACCCGGCACTGTCAATCAAATCAATTCAGTGCACATTTCTGAGTCTTGGATATTGTAGTGTACCACTAGAAAATATCCCCTAGGATACTTGACACAAAGACCTTCATTTTGAAGAGGCATCTTGCAAAGCATGGAATCCTAGGAAGAAGCCAAGAATTAATTGCATTTTCTTGTCTCAGTTCATTTTCAACTCCTCAAATGGAAAGGCAGCATAAAAAATATCAAGAAAATTTTAAACTAGCAAAAAAATGTCCCATATATTTAATACAAGTTCATTAGAGATACTCATGATTAAATGAGGTCATGCATGTCATAGTTATTTTTAAATATAATGATGTAGCATATGCACATGTTTTATATATGTATATGTGTATGTGTGTTTGTATGTGTTTGCATAGCAAACAATAGTATTATATTTGATACCCTGGTTCTCCAGATGCCTCTATACCATGAACAATATTCTGGAAGATTTCTCTATACTTCTACAACTTTAATATGCACAATACAAAACTGAAAATCAGTGAGTGAGACAATGACAGCTTAGAGGTAATTGATGAGTCCCACACACTAACAAGACTGTGGTTAGCTTAAGTGAGAATGGCCACCAAACATGCAAAAATTTAAATCCCTGATGCTTTCCCATTGGAGTGTTCAAGAAGGATTAGAAGGTTTGTCCTTGTTGGAGGATGTGTCTCTCTGGAGGCAGGGCTTTCGGGTTTCAAATGGTTTCCACATCATTCCAAGTTAACTCTATCTGTTTTGTGGTTGTCTCAAGATGTGAACTCTCAGCTACTGATCTCACACCTGGACTGTTAACCTACTGCTGTATTCCTATCATGCCATGATGGTCAAGGACTCTAACCATCTGAAGCCATAAGCAACTCTCCAGTCAACTCTGTCTTAGGTAAGTTGCCTTCATCATGGTGTCTTATAAAGAACAAAACAACAACTAATACAATATTGGAATTTTGATTTTATTTTTCACCATTATCTAGCATACACAATAATATGCTTATTATTTTCCTCTCGTGTTGCTACTGTTTCACTTGCTTTTAAAGTTATTTTTCCTCTTTATTTGCTGCTATTTGTTGTTTTCATTCCCCTATACAGTGTGACACTGTAAGTGGAAACCAACACTTTCAGTTGGTTAAGTGGATGCTTTGCCACTGAGCTAATTTGTTGTCTAGCTCAGGTGTGTAGATGGAATTTTCTGTCCCATCTTGTCCTGCAGGCATTTAATCCCAAATAAACATACAGAGGCTAATATTAAGTATAAACTGTTTGGCCACTAGCTCAGGCTTCTTATTGGCTACTCTCTCTTAATTATTAACCCATTTCTATTCATCTATGTATCTTCATGTGGTCTTGGCTTATCAGAGAATGCCTAGCCCTCTTGCTCCTTTGGCATCTACAGTTGTCTACATGAGACTTGCTCTCTGCATTCCTCCTCCCAGAATTCCTCTAGTCTGGTAGCCCTGTCTATACTTCCTGCCTGGCTAAATTCTGACTGTTCATTGGCTGAGACAGATTTGCCCATCAACCAATAAGAGAAACATATATTCACAGCATACAGAAGGGCATCACCCATCATAGGTGAGACAAAAAGGCACTTTACTCCACCCACAAAAATCAACAATCCTCACACCTTAGCAGATCTTTTAATGAAAAATATAGAGAAAGTAATGGCTACTCAGATAAGCTCTGAATAGCCATAGCTGAGCAGGTAGTGAGCTTATGTTAGAAACTTGTACATTCCTTTCTAGAGAGATGTCAGAGGCAAAATTTAGCAACATGTTCTTTTTACTTGAGGAAAGGTTAAATGAGTAAGTAAACCACAGACCTCACAATTAAAAAACTAAACAGCTAGTGTCCTTACCATATAAATCATCTGAACCCCAAACTATCTGTGTCTTTACCATATAGATTATATCCTTCAGAAATGTAAGAAAGAATGTAATTTTTCTCATTTTCCTGTTATGTGTATACTAGTACTATTTGTGTTAGATGTATATCCATGATCTAATTACTGTCTGGGCTTCAAATAATCATGATTAGCTTTGGGTTTCAGCTTATTAACTTTAAAGAAATATGAATATTCATTCCACACCAGTAAGGAATGAAGAGGAAAAAATCTACTATAGAGGTATTCATTTATTTTGTGTTCAAATCTTACATGTGTATTCATTGATTTAAAGTCATATGAATGTAAAATTTGGAAGATTGTATAACTATGTGAATTTCACAATGGAAATATATTTTAAATTATAGCTAAGGGGAGAAACTCTTGAGAATGAAATAGCCTAGTTGATATGAAAATTTGAGGCCTAAATAATCAAAACATAAGTAGAGAAATAAATGGACAATGGTTGAAAAATAAATAAAAATAAAATATTTATAGTTGAGTAATACAATATAATGTTTGAATTTTGTCTATTTCATACTGGAAACAATGTAGTTATCCATAAAAACACCAAACCCAGTTCCATAGTACCATAACTGATTGTATATATATATATATATATATATATATATATATATATATATATGTGTGTGTGTGTGTGTGTGTGTGTGTGTGTGTGTGTGTCCCAAATAGACATACTGCTGAAACAATTCCCATTATTTTGATGTGCATTCCTCCCATTCTCCCGTGGGCTGTTAAGTCCATTCTATGATTGTTTGTCTATCATTATCCTAATGATTTCTTAAATGTCTTTTTCTACCTCAAGGGAATGAGATTGACTTGGCAATAAATGTTCCTTGATTACTAATGACATATTTTCTTCCTTTGCATCAAAACAATGTTATTTGGGATAGGAAACCGACTTTCTCTAAATAATCTTGCCGTCAGATGATAGCTATTTGCTCTATTTTCCCCACCAAGATGGGTATAGCATTTAAGCGAGTAGTGCTAAAGGCATAAAGAAGCTAAAATAATTACAATCATCAGCTGCATTGCCAATAATGATACAAACACCATAAGTAGATGTATCTTTATACAACCATACTTAAAAATTCTTCTTCATCAAATATTTTTTACAGACATGTAGATAAAAGTCTCCTTTCTGCTTATTCCATGAGCTACTGGAAGCTTGAGGCCTCACCTAGAATGATATTTAGCTCACCTAATTAGCACATATCACAGTTTCCTAAGGTTTCTAACTGGAGAAGATGAGGGACAATGGAGGGAGGGGCTGTTAAGATTGAGGAAACCTGCTGTTCTTGTTGGCAAAACAAAGCTTCATTCTGTTCAGGTACTTAACTCTGTGTGTCATACAGCAAGGTTTTGTATGTAGAAGTGGATAAAACAAGCTGTACGCTAACACTTTTCAAAGATGCCTGAGGGAAAGTAATATTTCAGAATGAGAAAACACTTGCTAAGATATCTATGGAGAGCATTAGCTCTTTAACATTAGGTTAATTTGGAAAATTTTGTGATATTAATACCTAAAATATAGTTAGCCCTGTCTCAGCTGACATAGGCTTTTAAATTTTGAGGAATAATTTCCAATGAAATTAAACACAGTGTGGGAAATAAATAATTTCCTTAGTTGAAAATAGGAAAGTAAAATATGAGCAAGTATTCTTTATTTTGGTATGAACAATTTTTTTGTAAATCAGCAAAAAAAAAAAAGAAAATGAATCTTGCTGATTATAGTCACCACAGCTTATAATGGATCTTTAGAATTTGTTTCTACACTCTAGCTGAAATTTCCTCTCCTTGTCAAATGTCTGCCCAGCATCACTTCATTCGTGGGTGCCTTTATTACCTGACTTTCTGCTTTTGAGTCACCTTTTCTGATGCCCATGTCAGTGTCATCATGCAGCACTGTCTTTCACTTACTATCTTATTTCATTTACTCTACAGCCCTCAGAATTCACTGAGCATCATTATTAGAATGTACCCTTCTGCCATAAAAGCATGAGCATGATAATTAACTCTAATCATTTCACAGGTATATAGGTATTTTGCAAGGCACATATAATGAAATATACAGTTGTCAGATAAAAGAATAATAAGAGTTTAGTAAAAAACAAGTTAGATTTTTCTCCCCAGTGGAGATGGTGAAAGTGATACTGGTTTTCTTTGTAGAAAGTTACACTGAATGGGCGGCTGCCAGAAGATGACAGTAGACAAGTCAAAATGGGATAGGTCGATACCATTGGTCAGAATGAAGCATGAGGAGCAGAACTTCAGAAAATGAAAATAGCTGTGAATAAGAGTAAAGGCATCCTTTCCACATGCCATCCCTTTGCAGACAACACTTGGAGGCTCTTGTCCGTGTGACCATAATAATGTCCAAAAGGCAGAACGAAGGAGATCCCAGTAAAAGTCAGTACTCCACAGTGAGTTATATGCCAGGACCCAGGGGGAAATGTTTTGAATTGACGGCATAGGATTTAAAGTTAACACTAAATTTATTTAACTACTAAACTGTGTGTTAAGTAGTCATGCAATTCTGAGAAAAGATGTATTAAGTTTTATACTTTCTTGGGTGTTGTTTCTACTCCAAATGGAATGACTGAGATTCAGCCTACATTTGACAATATTTAGAAAATCTAATTTCAAACTGCATTGCACTGTGCCCAGCATAAAACCCAATTTATTTGCTTTAGAAAGTAATTTTATCAAAGATAGAATGGAAAAAAAGGAAATCAATGTCTTTATTTCTCCATGAATTGAAAATTTTTTCTATGTAGATTTTGGATTATGGTAAGTAAAATTTCTTAGTTAGGGGCATAGTTATACTTTGATTGGAAGTGAAGTTTTACTACAGGCATCTCATCAGAAAGGTCATTTATGGCCTCCTAAAAAGACAATTCATTCAGTAGTATAGAATTTATTCAGTCACTGCTGATAGAAATACTTCAGTTTATCTTTCAGAACAGTTATTCTCATGGGTCACAGTTCTTTTGGGCATTGCATTCTGGATAATTACATTACCATTCATAACCTTAGCAAACCTAGTTATGAAGTAGCAATGGCAGTAATTTATAGTTGTGGGGGGATGGCACAGCATGAACTATATAAAAGGGTTTCAGCATTAAGAAGGTTGAGAGCCACTGTTTTAGACTCTATTGATGTCTGTATTTCATATAAATACCCTTAAAATTGATCAGTTGTTCATGTGACTTGCTTTGAAAACAATATTGCAATTATTCTACAATATAGGCTTAAGAATCTGAAGAAAAGATTAGCATGCAAGGTAAATTTCTGAGTTTTATAAGAGAACAGTAATTTTGGAGAGACCATGTCCAATCACAGATGGATAAATGCGGTTTTATAAGGCAATTTCTAGCAACTACTAAGCTTGAGAGACCAGTAACATGAAACTGTCTTAGAGTGATTGCTGTTTTGTGGGAAACAAATCACAAAGCAGTGTTGACATCTGAAATAGATAAAAATCAGCCAAGATTTAATGAGAGCACCGTTCAGTATTGTCACTATTCACTGAAAAGCTACTTTCTGGGATTGCACGTGGATTCAGTAAGTTATACTTATGTTTGTTATGCATGAAAATTGAATCTGATGGTCAGAGTAAAACCAGATGTCCCAACACTGCATGAGTATGACCACTAATGCCAAAGCAAAGCAAAATACACCTAACTGGAAAATAGAAATGTTTAGTCCTTCAGTCTTCCCTGGCTGTTCTAACCCTCTATATTCTACTTTACCTGTGAAAAATAGTTAGGAACATCGCTTACAGTTGCTGTCTCTGAACTACATGTCCCATTTTCTCGTACAGATTTAGGTGTCAGTTGAATGTATACAATGGCAAACAACTGGCCACACTATTGTCTGTAGCTAAGAGAACAGGCGTACCTACCATCTTTCTATATTGCAGAAAGCAGTATTTCGGCTAGGTGCTATATATCCCATCATAGCTGCTACAATCACAAGCATGCTTTATGTTAGAAACAAAAACAAATCTGGAAACTCCACCGCATTCTGATGTTTTCACAGACTTGCATGCATATGTATGAGCCACAAAATGAGAAAGCCAATAGCCAATATTTTCATTGGCTGCAGTGGAAGATGGTTTCTATCAGGCAAAAAGAAGTAGATGTTCACTAACTTACAGGAGTGAAGAAACAGGTATGTGTGTGGTGATGTACTTACTGAGATGCTTCCCAAAACTGTGTGCTGTCAACTTTTGGATTATCTTTATTTGGGAGATAAAAATGTCACCACTCACCAGAAGATGGTTTAACATCACATGCTGTTAATCACAGCACTCTTAAGGCAGAGACAGCTGCATCTATGTGAGTTCCAGTACATCCAGGGTTGTAACAGGGAAAAGCTCTGGGTCAAAAAATGAAAAAGTCACCACTCATAGTCTTTCACCTTGAAGTTTTCTTGTAATAAAGTGAACAAATAAATATTATTTACTTTCCCTCAAATGAAAGCTACTCTGAAATTAGTTATTGGTTTTATAAGAGCATTACTGCTTTTTATTGTAATACATGTATATTTATATGTTTACATATAAAACATTTTTGAAACAAATATTTTAAGTTCCATAATAAACTTTCATTGAAGAAAAATTTCTACATTGGCAACTAACACATTTATTGATTCTTTTAGTATATGTAGACTTATAACACACATTGAATACACCACACACAAAGGTAAACACAATATTTAAAAGAAATAATATAAACGATGTTAAAAATAAGAACATCAAATTAATTTCTATGTAATCATGAACATATAATCACTTAAAGTTCGTCAATCAACACACAGGGTCGGGCATTGGTGGCGCATGCCTTTAATCCCAGCACTCAGGAGGCAGAGGCAGGCGGATCTCTGTGAATTCAAGGCCAACCTGGTCTACAGAGTGAGTTCCAGGACAGCTTCCAAAGCCACAGAGAAACCTTGTCTCTAAAAACCAAAAAAAAAAAAAGTACCACACAGGATACCTTATATATTTAAACATTTTCTTCTATCTTACTCCCCAATTTTAAATTAATTACTAGAAGTATGAATGCCACATCCATGTGGGTCTGCCTTTGATTGTCAGCATTCTGATATCAGATGAAAAGCATTATCTTCTGTGGTCACTGTTCCTTGTAAGTTCAACTTATTGAACACATAGCTATATGCTAAACTGTCCATATTTCCTTGGTCTGTATCCACAGGAAGATACAGATTGTTTGTACCCTCCTTTTAAATTTTACTGTTATGTTTTAAGTACATTTTAGTGATATCTTATGTCTGTAGATCAATGAACCAACTAATATCACCTTGCTTTCTCTCTTGTAATCCTCAAAGCTAATTGTAGAATAGGCAGGATATAGGGAATGCAACACTGAGAAAGAAACAGGCTTAAAGAACCCAGGCTCCATTTTTCCCTTGATACTGAATTTCTTTCTGATCTCTAGCAGGTCATTTCCTGTTATTCGAGCATGAACCAGAATGGGCAGCTTCTGAGTTCACTGAACTTCAGTGCAAAGAGAAAATGAAAGGGTAAGATTGTATCCAACCCTGGCAACTTTTCAGAACCTGGGGGATTAGGTGATAATGAATCTGTTTCTTTCCTTGTCCCTTGCTGATTATGAACAAGTAACAGATTTGCTATAACTTATTATTGTACAGATATCTGCTTCACTGAGAACAGAAAAGATGTTAACTAGTACATGCAGCATGAAGAGTCATGTTTACGTGTGCACTTGCCTATTAGCTACATGACCACCATTCTGCCCCTGTCCACTTCCTTCCACACCACAACCACTTCCTCTCTTTCCCCCTCTCCCCACACGTATGTACCTGATAGCTTGAATGAACATTGCCCCACGGACTCATATGTTTAAACACTCCTCAGTTTGTGGAACTGTTGGAGAAGGATTGCAGGGATGGTGGTGTTGGAGAAGATGTGTCACTAGGAGCTGGCTTAAGGTTTCAAAAGACTCCCATCATTGCCAGTGTGCTCCAGCTCCATGTGTGTGGGATCAAATGAGTTCTCAGCTTCTGCTCCAGCACCATGCCTGCTTGCCTTCTGCTGTGTTCCTGCCATGATGGTGATGAACTTATATCCACTTGGAACTGTAAGGTCCAAACAAACCTGCCATTTATTAGTTGCTTTGGTCACAGCATTGTAGAGAGAAGCCTTTTCCTTGCCACCGCTTTGGATTTCCCCCCCCCGCCAGTCGCCTGGTCTCTGCCGTGTTGTAGTCCCTAAATAACACACAAGACGCTGTATTAATTATGAAGCTGTTGGCCTTGCTTGTTTCTTCCTGGCTAGCTGTGACTTAAATATTTACCCCATAATTGTTAATCTAAGTATTTCTCTTACCGGAGAAAGGTTCCCGGGCTTCTTACCTCTATGGCGGTTACATCTTGACTCCCTGTGTTTCTCCTTCCCAGAGTACTCCTCGACTCCTAGTCCCACCTATCTTGCTTCCCTATTGGCCAACAGTGCTTTATTGACATATACACAGAACTTCCCCATCACAGCATTTTATCGCAGTGATATAAAAATAACTAAGGCAAAGTTGGTACCAAGGAGTGTGGTATTGCTGTGACAGGCCTGGTGATGGTGGGATTTATAAGAATATGGAAGACTTTGGGACATTGGTCGAGGAAAGTGAATGGGACATCCAAGTAGAAGCTTGGAAGACAAGAGTGCTGAGAGAAAGGTGAACTAACTGTGAAGACATAGCTGAAGAATGTTCAAGTATATATTGTAGAAAGGACCCGAACAGATTTACAAATTATATTCAAGCATACTATTAGAGACTAAATACATCCAAGTTAAAAATCATAAAGGGAAACCACTTCACATAAGCTAAGCTGGTTCTAGCTTAAACAGTTGTTTGTAGGCATGTGGAGAAACAGGGACATACAAAATAGCAAAGATGTTTAGAATCCAGTGACAGAGATGGAGGAGTGATGAGCAAAGGGGTCAAGACTGTGCTGGTGAAACCCACAAAGACAGCTGACTGGACAAGGGGGAGCTTTTGAACCCCAGACTGATGGCTAAGAGGCCAACAAGGGACTGATCCAAACTCTATGAATGTAGTGCCAGTAAGGAGGCCTCAGAAATCTGTTCACCAGAGCATACAAATGAACTTTAGGAGCCCATTCCACATGGAGGGATGCTCTCTCAGCCTGGACACATGGGGAAGGGCCTAGGTCCTGCCCTGGATGAAATGACAGACTCTGGAGATCCCCCATAGAGGGCCTCACCCGCCCTGGGGAAAGATGTGGGGATTGGGCTGGGGGTGAGGGTGTGGGTGTGGGGCTGGGAGGGAGAAAGGGGGAGGGGAGGGGAGCTGGGATTGACATTTGAAGCATGCATATTTCTAATCTGAGTAAAAAAGAGAAAAAATAAATTAAAAAGTTTTTTTAATATTTAAATAAAAAAAACAGTTTGCAGTTCCTGTAAGTTAAAGCATGTTGTTAGAGAAACATTCTCTTCCTAAGTATACACTGAGGAGAAATAAAAACACAAAAAAATGCACACAAAGTTCATAACAGAATTATTCATGGTATTGTTAATGTAGAAAACAAATTTTCATCAGTGGATACTCAAAATGTTTATCCATAGTATCAATTTAATAGTATTCAGTAAAGAATAATAATGTGCTAAGGTGTACTAGGATATGAATGAACCTTAAAAATATTCATTGAAAGAAAACAGTCGCAAATTTTCCCAAATTTATTCCATTCATCTCACATATACATGAGAGGCAAGTGTGTCATGTAAAAGTAGATAACCAGTTACCTGGGAGGGAAGAGGACATCGGAAGGAAATGAGGAGTGACTGCTAATAGCAGTGGGTTACAATCCAAAAAAGAAGACTGTTCAAGGAGAATCAATACTAGCAATTGGGCTAGATATCATTCATGTGATATCTTGGCCACGAATGTGGTTGATTTTGCCCTTGCTCCATAATCCTGCCTGAAGCAGTACATATTAGAATGTGTACCTTTAGATATGTATCTATATCTAAATAAATAAATATTTATCTAGCACCTGTACTGTGAAAAACATTTGAAATGTATAAGATATGATTTAGCACACGTCAAAATGTTGAAATTGGAGAGTCCAGGGACAAAAGTAGCCAACAAAAAGTAAAATTAGCATAGCTGTTGGTCCATCAGAAGAGTGTACAGTACTTTTCATGTGCAAAATATATTTTGTCTTCAATTGAACTTGGGATGCTGATCTACTCTCTTTTGACAGCTCTGTTGTTGCATACCCAATTCTTTCTTTTCTATATCCTTCTCTTTTCAGAATTTTTGTGCTTATTATTTTTCTTTTTTTTAACTTAAATTAGAAACAAGCTTCTCTCACATGTTAATCCCAGCTCCCTACCCCTCCTCTCCTCCCCTGCCCCTCCAATCCCCCAATCCCCCAATCCTCACTTCACTCCCCAGAGAGAGTAAGGCTCTCCATGGGGGATCTCCAGAGTATATCATTTTATCCAGGGAAGGGCTGAGGCCCTCCCCCATGTGTCCAGACTGAGAGAGCATCCCTCAGTGTGGGATGGGCACCCAAAGTTCATTTGTATGCCAGACATAAATACTGGTCTACTACCCAAGGTTCCATTGATTTGCAAGGCCTCCTCACTGACACCCAAATTAGGATCAGTCTTAGGCTGTCCTCTCTCTCATTAGTCTGGGGTCCATGAGCTCCCCCTTGTTCAGGTCAGTTGTTTCTGTGGGTTTCACTAGCCCAGTCTTGACCTCTTTGCTCATCACTCCTCCCTCTCTGAAACTGGGTTCCAGGAGTTCAGTTCAGTGTTTAGCTGTAGCTGTTTGCCTCTTTTTCCATCCGTCACAGGATGAAAGCTCTAGGGTGATATATAATGTAGTTGTCAAACTCATTATCATGGAAGGGCATTTAAGGTAGCCTCTCCACTATTGCTTACATACCCAATTCTTTATGTTGATTCTTTGTCTTTCAAAACTGAGTCACATTTGTGACATGGCATTTATTCTTTCCAGTTTTTCTTGCTTGCCATATACATAAGTCCATTTGCTCTTCAATAACCTTGTGAGTGTTACCCCCAGGAAATTCTCTCTGCCCTGAAGTTCTTCACTCAGCAACTAATAATCCCCTGTATATTTAGTGCCAACTCCCACATAGTTTCATAATAATGCTGGTAAATGCTTTTCTATTTTTCCTAATGACAGAACAACTGAAAATTCTAAACATTAGGATTGTTTTCAAATGTCTATCATTATAGTTTTCAAAATGAAAGCAAAGAATTTCAAATAGTGTCTCCTAATGTTAATAGAACAGATGAATATATTAATAGCCAAACTCTGCTCTCAGTCAGCTATCATGAGATTAAGCTACAAGGACACACCCTTGCCTCAAAGGCACCCCCTTGTATTCTCCAGGATGGACAGACATCCTCAGAAAATATGAGATAAAAGAAATCTTTCCTTCATTATAAAAGTAGAGAATGACCTGGAGGTAGTACAAAGCAGCCAGCATCGTCGGCCACCATTACAGTCTTTCCCCTCCAGTGCCCCATCCCCCCACCACTGGAAGAGAGGTGAGTTCCAGAGGCTCCTCCAGCCTACCTCTCTCTCTTGGAGTTCCCTGACCTGCAGCCACCAGAAACTTCCTGCGGAGAAACCCCACAGATGGACTTTGAAGTAGAACAAAGCACCCAACATCATTAGCCTCCACTGGGGTCTTGTCCCTCCACTCCCGAGACAGAGGTGAAACCAATGGGCTCTTCTAGTCTATCTCCCCCTCTTTGAGGCCACTGACCTTCCACCACAAGTCCCTTCCTGCCACTGAATTCCCCAGAAGCACTTGCAGGCAGTACAAAGAAGCAAGCATCATCAGCCACCATTCCATTCTTGCCCCTCCAACCACCAGTGGAGTGAGAGAGAAAGAAGTCAGAAAAGAACCTTTATCCTATATTCACCAGGAGAGAGAGAGAGCCCACCTATACCCACTGAAAGAAGAGATGGGAAGATGACAGTATAAGAACACATCCAACAATAGAAAGACTTATATGACACCACCAGAGACTAGGGACTCTACACCAGCCAGAACTGAACATCCAAAGAGAAGAGAATGACTAAAAAAAACTTCATGAAAATGATAGAGGCCCTCAAAGAGAATACAAGAAAATCCCTTAAAGAAAGGGAAGACAAACCAAACCAAAATATGCAAGACATCAATAAATATGTTAAAGAAAGCAAGGAAAGACAAGAAAAAACAAACAGATGAAAGAAACAATTCAAACAGCTCAAGACCTGAAAACTGAAATAGAGACACTAAAGAAAACTCAAACTTGTGGTACATTTACACAATGGAGTATCCAGCACAAAAAATTATGGAATCCTGAGATTTGCAGGCAAATGGATGACACTAGAAGAAACCATCCTGACTGAGGTAATGCACTCACAAAAAGAGAAACATGGCATGTACTCTCTCATATATGGATTTTAGACATAGATCTGGGGAGTGCCAGCCTACAATCCCATGGCCAGAGAGTCTGGGAAACAGAAACTTCATTCAGTGGCTGATGGAAGAAGAGACAGACTCCCACAGCTAAGTACTGAGCTGAACTCAAGAAAGCCAGTAACAGAGAGGGAGGACTGATGGCCAAAGGAGTTAAGACTGGGCTGGTTTAACCCCAGAAACAGCTGACCTGATGAGGGTTAACTCTTGAATCCCAGGCTGATGCCTGGGAATCTAACATGGGACTGATCAAGACCCCCTGAATGTGGTTGTCAGTGAGGAGGCCTAGGTAATCTACTGAGCCTTGGGCAGTAGATCAGTATACATCCCGAGTATACACATGGACTTTGGACTCCCATCCAACAATGTGAGATGAACTCTCACCCTGAACTCTTAGCAACAACAACAACAAAAAAAAAGAAAACACAAACTGAGGGAATGCTAGAAATAGAAAAGCTGGGTAAACAATCAGGAACTACAGATGCAAACATAACCAACAGAATACAAGAGATAGGAGACAGAATCTCAGGTGCTGAAGATAAACTAAAGGAAATGGATGCATACACCAAAGAAAATCTTAAAACCAACATATCCTTAACACAAAAAATCCAGAAAATATGGCACACTGTGAAAAGACCAAACCTAAGAATAATAGGTATAGAAGCTAGCTCAAAGGTGCAGAAAACATATTAAACAAAACCATAGAAGAAACCTTTCCAAACCTGAAAAAGGACATGCCTATGAAAGTATAAGAAGTTTGCCAAACACCAAATACAGTGGACCAAAAAAGGAGTCCCCTCACCACATGAAAATCAAAACACCAAGCATACAGAATAAAGAAAGAATAATAAGAGCAGTGAAGGAAAAAAGCAAAGTAACATATAAAAACAGACTTATCAGAATTATACCTGACTTCTCCATGGAAACTCTGAAAGCCAGAAGGTTCTACAAATGCTAAGAAACCACAGATTCCAGCACATACTATAACCAGCAAAACTTTCAATCACTATCAATGGAGAAAACAAAATATTCCATGACAAAAATAGATTTATGCAATATATAGCCACTAATCCAGCCTAGAGAAAATTCTGGAAGGAAATCTCCAACTCAAGGAAGGTATCTGCACCCACACAAACATAGGTAATACATAGTCTCCCTTGACAAAAAGCCAGAAATAGGGGGAAATCTCACACACAGTATCACCACCAAAAATGAACAAAAAAATCAAGAATCAACAATCAATGACCATTAATATCCCTCAGTATCAATGGGCTTAACTCACCTATAAATATACACAGGCTAACAGAATGTATATGAAAACAGAATTCATTCTTCTGCTGCATACAAGAAACATCTTCAAAGACATATGTTACCTCAGAGTTAAGGGTTGGGAAAAGCCTTTCCAACAAATGACCCTAAGAAGCAAGCAGGTATAGCTATCCTAACATCTAACAAATTAGACTTCAAAATAAAATTTATCAAAAGAGATGAATAAGGTCATTTCATATTCATCACAGGAGAAATCCATCAAGATGAAGTCTCAATTCTGAACATCTATGCCCCAAATACCAAGTCACCCACATTCTTAAAAGAAGCATTACTAAATCTCAAATCACATATTAAACCCCATTCACTTAGAGTGGGAGACTTCAACTGCCCACTGTCACCACTGGACAGGATACCAGACAGACACTTAACAAAGAAACAAAGGAACTAATAGAAGTTATGACCCAATTGGGTCTAACAGACATCTATATAACATTGCATCCAAACACAAAAGAATACACCTTCTTCTCAGCACCACATGGGACCTTCTTTAAATTGACCACATACTTGGCAATAAAGCAAACCTTTACAGATACAAAAATTAAAAAAAATTGGAACAACCCCTATATATTATCGGACCACCAGGGCTTAAAATTAGAATTCAACAACAACACAAATTGCAGAGACCCCAGAAACTCATGGAAATTGAACAATACTCAATTGCATCACTCCTAGATAATGGAAGAAATAAAGAAAGAAATCAAAGACTTCCTAGAATTCAATGCAAATGAAGGCACAACATACCCAAACTTATGGGACACTCTAAAAGCAGTTCTAAGAGGTAAGTTCATAGAACTAAGTGCCTACATGATGAAAACAGAGAATAGTCACACTAGAAAATTAACAGAACCCCTGAAAGCTCTAAAATAAAAAGAAGGCAACTCACACAGGAGGAGTAGACAACTGGAAATCTAATTGAGAGCTGAAATCAATAAAGTAGAAAAAAAGAAAACAATACAAAGAATCAATGAAACAAGGAGTTGGTTCTTTGAGAAAATCAACAAGATAGACAAACCTTTACCCAAATTACCCAAAAGGCAGAGAGAGAGAGCATGCAATTTAACAAAATCAGAAATGAAAAGGGGGACATAACAACAGACACTGGGGAAATGCAAAGAATCATCAGGTCATACTTTGAAAACCTGTACATCACAAAACTGGACAATTTAAAGGAAATACATGATTTTCTGGATAGATACTATTTACCAAAATTAAATCAAGAACATATAAGCAATTTAAATAAACCTATAAGCCCTAATGAAATAGAAACAGCCATCAAAAGTCTTCCAACCAAAATAGTTCAGGGCCAGATGATTTCAGGGCAGAATTCTACCAGAAATTCAAAGAAGAGCTAATACTAATACCCTTCAAATTGTACCACACAATAGAAACAGAAGGGTCATTGGCAAACTCTTTTTACAAGGCTACAATTACCTTGGTACCCAAGCCACATGAAGACACAAATAAGAGAACTATAGACCAATGTCCCTCATGAACATTGATGCAAAATAATTAATAAAATACTGACAAGTAGAATCCAAGAACACATCAAAAAATTATACAGCATGATCAAGTAGGCTTCATCCCACAGATGTAGGGCTGGTTCAACATATGAAAATCCATCAATGTAATCCACTATATAATAAGAAGAACAAGAAAATCTACATGATCATCTCATTAGATGCTGAAAAAGCCATTGACAAAATCCAACACCCCTTTATGATAAAGGACTTGAAGAGATCGGAGATAAGAGGAACATACCTAAACATAATACAGGAAACCAACAGGGAACATCAAACTAAATGGAGAGAAACTGAACATGACTCCTCTAAACTCAGGAATAAGACAAAATTGTCCACTCTCTCCATATCCCTTCAATATTGTACTTGAATTTCTTGCTAGAGAAATAAGAAAACAAATGAGATTAAGGGGATACAAATTGAAAAGGAAGAAGTAAAATTTTCACTATTTGCAGATGATATGATAGTCTACATAAGTGACCCAAAGAATTCTATAAGGGAACTACTGCAGCTGATAAACACCTTTAGCAAAGTGGCAAGACACAAGATTAACAACAACAACAACAACAAAATCAGTAGCCCTACTATATACAGACAATAAAGGGACTGAGAAAGAAATCACAGAAACATCACCATTTACAATAACAACAAACACCATAAAACTCTAACCAAACAGCTGAATGTCCTGTATGACAAGAACTTTGAGTCATTAAAGAAAGAAATTAAAGAAGATACTAAATAATGGAAGTATCTCCCATGCTCTTGTATAGGTAGGATCAACATAGTAAAAATGGCAATCTTACCAAAAACTATTTACAGATTCAATGCAATCCCTATCAAAATCCCAGCAAAATTCTTCACAGATCATGAAAGGACAATTATCAACTTTATATGGAAAAACAAAAGACCAGGATAGCCAAAGCAACCCTGTACAATAAAGGAACTTCAGGAAGCTTCACCATCCCTTACTTCAAGATTTCCTATAGAGATATAGTCCTGAAAAGACCTGGAATCGAACTGAAGATCCTGATATTAACCCACACACCTATGAACACACCCGATCTTTGACAAAGAAGATAAAACTACACAATTGAAAAGAGAAAGCATCTTCAACAAATGATCCTGGCATAACTGGATGTTAGCATGTAGAAGACTGCAGATAGATCCACATCTGTCACCATGCACAAAACTTAAGTCCAAATGGATCAAACACCTCAACATAAATCCAGCACACTGAACCTCTCAGAAGAGAAAGTGGGAAGTACTGTTGAACAGATTGGTACAGGTGACCACTTCCTGAGCATAACAACAGTAGCACAGACACTGAGATCAATAATTAATAAATGGGATCTCCTGAAACTGAGAAGCTTCTGTAAGGTAAAATACACAGTCAACAAGACGAAACGTCATCCCACAGAATGGGAAAAGATCTTACCCAACCCCACATCTGACAGAGGGCCTCCAAAATTAAAAATAACTCAAGAAGCATGTCTCTAAAACACCAAAGGATCCAATTAAAAAGTTGGGTACAGAACTAAATAGAGAATTTTCAATAAAGTAGTCTAAAATGGGTAATAGACACTTAAGAAAGTGCTCAACATTCTTAGCATCAGGGGAATTCGTATCAAAACAACTCTGTGATACAATCTTGCTCCTGTCAGAATGGCTAAAATCATAAACACCAACGACAGTTTAGGCTGGAGAGAATGTGGAGAGGGAGGAACACTCCTCCACTGCTGGTGGGAGTGCCAACTCGTACAGCCACTTTGGAAATCAGTATGGAGATTCTTCAGGAAAATGGGAATCACTCTACCACAAGACCCAGCAATTCCACTCGTAGGCATATACCCAAAGATACACATTCATATAACAAGGACATCTTTTCAACTATGTTCATAGCAGCATTGTTTGAAATAGCCAGAACCTGAAAGCAACCTAGATGCCCCTCATGTGAAGAGTGGATAGAGAAATGTGGTACATTTACACAACGGTATACTACTCAGTGGAAAAAAGCAATGGAACCATGAAATTTGCAGGCAAATGGAAGGCACTAGAAGAAACAATTCTGAGTGAGGTAACCCAATCACAAAAAAGACAAACGTGGTATATACTCATATATGAATTTTAGACGTGGATCAGGGGATTGCTAATCTACAATCCCACCACCAGAGAATCTGGGAAACAGGAAGGACACTAAGGGAGACATGCATGGTACCCCAGAAAATGGGAAGAGGACAGGATCTCCTGAGTTGTTTGGGAGCATGGGGGGGAATGGAGAAGGAGCTGGGAAAAAAGAGGGGGAGAAGAGGAAGGGAGAGGAGGACATGGGGGAGCAGGAAATTTGAGTCAGACTAAGAATAGAGGAGAGCAGAGTGAGAGATACCATAATAGAGGTAGCAAGAATAGGTTTGAGCAGAGATCTGGCACTAGGGAGCTTTCCAAAGATCTACAACTGACATTCTAAGAAATAGTAGAGAGGTTACCTTAAATGCCATTTCCTGATAATGAGATTGATGACTACCTTATATGCCATCCTAGAGCCTTCATGAAGAGGCTGATGGAAACAGAAGCAGACACCCACAGATAAACACTGAACTGAACTCCTTGAACACAGTTGCAGAGAAGGAGGAGTGATGAGCAAAGGGGTCAAGACCGAGCTAGTGAAACCCACAGAAACAACTGACCTGAACAAGGGGGAGCTCATGTGTCCCAGACTGACAACTGAGAGGACAGCCTGGTGTGGGAAGTCCTGTGTGTATGTCAATAAAGCACTGTTGGCCAATAGGGAACCAAGATATGTGGGACTAGGAATCTAGGAGGACTCTGGGTAGGAGAAACACAGGAGAAACGCAGGAAGTCAAGATGTAATGCCATGGGGTAGGAAGCCTGGAAAGTTCTCCCATAAGAGAAATACTTAGATTAACAATTATGGGGTAATTACTTAAATCAGAGCTAGCCAGTAAGAAACAAGCAAGGCCAACAGCTTCATAATTAATATAGCCTCCTGTGTGTTCATTTGGGACTGGTATGGCTCTGGAACCAGGCTGGCGGGAAGCTTCTCTCAAGGAAAAGGCTTCCCTTTACAATAGCCTAAGACTAATCCAGACCCCCTAAATTTGGGTGTCAGTGAGGAGACCTCGGCAATCAATGGAATCTTGAGTAGTAGACCGGTATTTATCCCTAGCATACAAGTGGACTTTGGGGGCCCATTTCAGGTGGAGGGATCTTCTCTCATCCTAGACACGTAGGGAATGGCCTAAGCTCTGCCCTGTATGAAATGACAGACTCTGGATATCCCCCATGGAGGGCTTCTCCCTCCCTGGGGAACAGAGGGTATATGGAGTGTGGGGATGGGGACTTGGTGGGAGGCAGGGGAGGAGGTGAGAGTGAGGGATCTGGGGTTCACATGTGAAGCAGGCTTGTTTCTAGTTTAAATAAAAATAAATTAGAAAAGAAATAAGGCAGAAAAAAGAAAAGGGTAAAAGGGAAAGAGTTTTTAGAGAAAGAACTAAAATTCAGGGCTGTATCCCATTCTCCTATGCCTATATATAAGCCTACCATAACATTTCAGACTTGTAGCTTGTAAATGTTTTGTAGCAGGTAGGTAGAAAAGAATTGTGTGTGTGTGTGTGTGTGTGTGTGTGTGTGTGTGTGCCTTAGTTTAAAAGGGGAAGTTTATGTAAATTCAGTTTGTAAGTCTTCATGATTATCTAATCTCTTCTATTTTTTCCATTTGTCTATGAATCACATTACTACAGAAAGTCCCTATTTTTCAGACTTATGCAATCCATGCTTATAGAATACAATTTTTGTCTGCATCTTCATTCAACACAACCAATAATTTGCTGTAGCAATCAAAGTAATATTAAACCTTAGCCTGGCAGACGTGGTGCAAAATTTGCTCACATCATGCAATTTCTAAACATTAAGGTCACCCAAAAATCAAAACTAGGTATCATGTGAGTCTTTATCAAAAATTATTCAAGCCATATTTTCTAGTTAACACAAACACACATACAACAATGTGTCTGGAAGTAAGACAAAATTATCAACACAGTGCCAATAGATATATGGAATGTATGAAGTAAAAGTTATTATTCTACCCAGATAAGACAAAAAAGAATGTTTTCACTACAGATTGTTATTCTAAAATAAAGTTCATGATATTTTTGATGAATGTTAAATACTCTTTACTTTTTTATATATTAGTATGTGAAGATGGTCAAACAAATAACAAACATTTTAATTTGATAGTTTCTACCCTCAAATCAACCCATTCTTCCATATTTCTGTCTTAGGTGCCTTACTTAAGCCCAAATAGTTTCTCTCCCTGACAGGAACCTAGCTTCCAACTTGACTCTCCACTCACCTTTGTCTATTCTGTGCTTTGCAGCAGAGCTACCATCTTGATTTTTCTTAGATTCCCTTTTTAAGGAAAGAAATATTTGTTTTGTTTACAGTTTCTAAGGATTTCAGTCCATCCTGGCAAGAATGCAAGATGTGGCTGTAGCAGTATCTAGCCTTGCCAGTGTGTATGTGTTAGAGGACACACCCCTTTGGTCACAGATTTCAGGCACAGACAAAACTGGAAGGCAGGGAAATGGGAGTGGACAGGTGGTCTCTGTCTTTCTCTCTGCAACCTCAGATTGGATCAGGAAGTCAGAAACTGCAACTTCTGGAGTAGAAAAGGCTGCAAAAGGTCTTTATTATTATCTGTGTAAGTTGTTTCCCAATAAAACACCTATTTATCATTTATCTTGGGTCTAGCATACTCATTATAACCCCACCTTCATGTGGCTTTGACTTTACAACTTACTCACACTGTAGCTGACTGGGAGAAGAATCTGGCTATTAATCCAGACATCTTTTCTATTTCTTAGATTGATAATATAATTTATCTACAAAAAGTGAAAAACTTTATTCTCACTGAGAATGAAAATGAAAATGAATAAAGAAATTTCTAATATCTATTATAATCTTCAATCAAAATAAAAATTGGTATAAAAGCAAGCTTTGAGATAGCCAAGCATAAAGCAAAGGGGTCAATGAGATACCTCAGTGAGTAAAGGCACTTGTTGCCAAGCCTGTCTGAGTTCAACCACCAGATCTACATGGTAGAATAAGAGACCAATCTCCCTATTGCTTTTTCTGACCTCCTCCAGTGTACATGTGCCCTAGCACACAACATATACACACACACACACACACACACACACACACACACACACACACACACATATGCGCGCGCGCACACACACACACACACAATTTCAAAGTTTTATAGGCATTCATGGGGCTGAGGAAAGACCTAAACTAGTTAGTAAAATGTTGACACAGGCATGAGACCTGAGTGGTATGTGTTAATACTAAAGGCTATGGTTTATTGTTCCAACTTCTTAAATTACCATCCAAAGGTGGGGGCAATGGCAGGAGACATCTATAATCATGTATAAAGAGCTGATAGCAAATATTTCCCTTAATCCTAGGACAGTCCTTTACTGCACATACTGAAGCCCTCAGGCACACCACACCAGCATATCTCTCTAGCCTTCAGAGTGGATGTAGACTTGTCCTGGCCCAAGGCTATTGTTATTTAGAATAGGAGAGACTCCCCACCAAGGATAGGCCATCCATTGGCAATCAGCCGACATATAAAAGACAACAGAAATTCTGGACTCTCTAGAACTCATGGCTAGATGGAAGAGATTTCCAAAAATATATGGGCCCCAACAATTAACATATACATTTACATTTCTAAATATAGGTTTATAAAAATAAATTAAACATCTAAAATATTTAATTTTTAGATGTTCTAAGTATATACATAAGTAAAATATTGGGCAAGAATACAGGATGTGCATAAAGAATCAGTAATCACCATTTACAAAAGCCTTTCTGTTCTGAGTGAGAGAAATTAGGGTACTAGCTAAACTCAACTTATATCAGTAGTATGAAAAATAATTTATCAGAACTCAACAAGGTTTTGTGATAACCAGTTCTACGCAAATTATAAACTCATTATGAGAAAAGAAAAAAACAGAAACTAAGAATATTTTCGCAGATGTTTGCATCATCTGAGGGTAAAATAGGGTTTATAACTAAAACAGAAAGAGAGCTATCAGTGAAAGAACTGATAAATTATATTCCTGTAACTCAACAAAAACCTTTAAACTGTGAAAAGGCAAGCTGGGGACTAAGACATACATGACAGCCCAGAAAGAACTCAAAGCAGTCCCCACTGAAGTTCCTGAGATCCATGACCAGGAAAAATGCTAATGATGGAGTGGGCTCATTCTGTACATTCTGCTCAACATTGCCATGAACCTAAACATGCTCTAAAATGTCAGTCTAGTTTTTAATTTTGAAAAAGCATACTTTTCTTTTTTAACCTCAGAGAGTGGAATATAAACCTTCACACAAAAACATTTCTAAGTTAATTATCACATACAATCACCATTTCTACTTGCAACAGTAGATTAGCCAATATAAAGATACCTGATAAATCTGATTCTGCCTGTGCTCATGGACCACTGGATCTCTTATACAGCTTGTACAATTATTTTACATGTTACCATACCATTGCCTTTGAGAGATGAATATGTCCATTAGCACAACTCATTAATTGAACAGATGTATTAAGGTACTACATCATGACTGCAAAAACTGGAAATTGTTATGCAGCTCCTGGGATAATCATGGTATATAAGTATTATATTCTACAGATTTTATGGAAGTCATTCAACAAAAAATTAATGAACTACGAGAGTGTTCAACATCCTTAGCCATCAGGGAAATGCAACTCAAAACAACTCTGAGATGCCATCCTAAACTGACCAGAATGTCTAAAATCAATAACACCAATGATAATCAATGTTGGAGAGGATGTGGAGAAAGTGGAACACTCCTCCACTGGTGGTGGGAGTGCAAACTTGTACAACCACTTTGGAAATCAGTATGGCGGTTTCTCAGGAAAATGGGAATCAGTCTAATTCAAGATCCAGCAATTCCTCACTTGGGCATATACCCAAAGAATGCACATTCATACAACAAGGACATATATTCAACTATGTTCATAGCAGCATTATTTGTAATAGCCAGAACCTGGAAGCAACCTAGATGCCCCTCAACTGAAGGACGGATAGAGAAAATGTGATACGTTTACACAGTGGAGTACTACTCAGTGGAAAAAAAATGGAATCTTGAAATCTGCAGGCAAATGGATGGAGCTAGAAGAAACCATCCTGAGTGAGGTAACCCAGTTACAAAAAGACAAATATGGTATGTACTTACTCACATATGAATTGTAGACATAGAGCAAAGGATTGCCAGCCTACAATCCACACAGCCAGAGGAGCTAGGAAATATGTAGGACCACAAGAGAAAAATGCATGGTCCCCCAAAGAAGGGGAGGGGTACAAGAACCCCTGAGCAAATTGGGAGCTGGGGAAGTGGGGAGGGAGGTGGGAAGGTAAGACGGGGAGAAATGGAGGGGAGGATGAGAACCAGAAGGACTGAGACAAGGGAGGAATAAAGGGCAACAAAGAAGATGCCTTGGTAGAAGGAGCCAGTATAGATTTAAGAGAGGTCTGGTACAGGAGTAAGTTAGGGAATCCACAGGGATGACCCCATCTAAGAATCTAGGCAGTGGTGGAGAGGCTGCCTTTGATGCCCTTCACCGATAATGAGATTGATGACTACCTTGGTTACCATTCCTAGAGCCTTCACTCAGTAGCTGATCCAAGCAGTAACATGAACCCACAGCTAAATACTCCAGGAACCCAGTTGGGGAGAGGGAGGAGGGATAAACCAAGACAGTGCTGGAGAAACCCACAGGAACAGTTTACCTGACCTAAGTGAGAGCACAAGAGACCCTAGTTGTAAAGCCGAGGAACCAGCATTGGACTGAACCAAGGCCTCTGAATGTGGGTACCAGCTAGGAGGCCAGGGAAGTCTATGGGACCTCTAACAGTGGAGCCACTGCTCATCCCTAGAGCACAAATGGACTTTGGGAGCTCATTCCCTATGGAAGGATATTATTGTAGCCCAGATATGGGAAGGAGGGCCTGGGCCCTCCCACAAATGATGTGACAGATTTTGATGATCCCTGGTAGAGGACCTCACAATCCCTGGGAAGTGGGTGAGTTGGGGAGTCAGTAGGGAGCATGGGAGGATGGGAAGGTGCGGGAATGGGGGGAATGGATATTAAATAAGAGTGCTTTTAAAATTAATTTAAAAATATATTTTAAAAATTAATGCACTATTGTTTCCCTTAACAGGATAATATCAGGAATATATTTGAGGTGTGGTGAGTAATAAGAAATCATATAGTGTATTTAATGAACTCAAGTAAAATAAAATCAATAACACATAGGTTATTTCTATATGCCTATAAAAACGTTTAACCAAGAGAAAAATTAAAGGGGATGAGAAAGTAAATGATAGCTCCAAGTCAGAAGGTGACAAAACAAAATGGCGTGTGCAAACCCATGTGGACGGATGGTGGGGTCTTAGGGGTTAGCAGCATTCTAGCTACAGATCTGGGTGCTACATGCTGTATTGTTCTGTCTCTCATGTCTGTGACTGTTCCATGTTTTTGAATAGCAGCTGGACTTGCTTCAAAGCTGAACTGATTTGGTTTCCCCTAAATTATCTGCAATAATATTTTTTTGTGTGAGTCGACAGTCCCATGTGGAGTATTATTGGTAGACAGGAAAGGAAAGGGAGTGAGAGATAACCAACCCATGCAGAGCTGAGAGAGCACGAAATAAGATACGAGAGAGAGAGAGAGAGAGAGAGAGAGAGAGAGAGAGAGAGAGAGAGAGGGAGGGAGGGAGGGAGGGAGGGATGGAGAGAGGGGAGAGAGAAGGAGGGAGGGGGAGAGAGAGAGAGAGAGAGGGAGGGAGGAAGGGAGGGAGAGAGAGAGAGAGAGAGAGAGAGAGAGAGAGAGAGAGAGAGAGAGAGGAGCCTGCAATAATATTTTTATTGAAACAGTAGAAAGGAAAAAATAAATTGTTTTTGAAAAGTAGATGTAGCCACGTGTTGGTGGCACACACCTTTAATACCAGCACTCGGGAGGCAGAGGCAAGCAAATCTCTGTGAGATTGAGGACAGCCTGGTCTACAAAGCTACATAGAGGAAACCCTGTCTTGGAAAAAAAAGAATGAAAAGAAAATAGAAGTAGATGTAAACAATGGTCCCATGTTTCTTTGAACTATTGGAAATGTATTTCTATCAAAGGGAGTAGATGACACTCCTGCAGACCGTCTACCACTCATTAAAATTCCCTTTCAAAAGAAGGGATTCTGGCAGGCTAGAGAAACAATCTTAAGAGCACAACAGGATTGTGAATTATAAAAATACACCAGTGTTTTCTTTGAGAGTTTCAGGGATATAGAGGAAGCATCCACAAAGGAAGAGCCAATCTTGTGCATCTGTAACCTGCAAACTAATAACAAAGTCTAGAGCCACATGTGTAGCACATACTTATGCGCTTTCATAACCATTCCTTCTCAGCAAAACCAGTGCTAGTCTATCAGCAAATATTCCCCAGCAAGCTCAATAAACTCATTTGACTTCATGACTTCGGTAAGTGTATCAGGTTTGGTTAAACAAACTCAACATGGGTGAAGACATTATTAAGTTAAAGTTTGTCATATTGCATGTAAAATCTGGCAAACTCCATTTGCCCTGGCACAATGACCAACAAAAATCCAAGAAACCTAGGCAGTAGTCATAACAAAACAGTGGGAAAATGCATACATTCATTAAAACTTTCAAGAATAAAAAGCAAAAAGGATTTATTCTAGAGTATTTTATGATTTTTCAGTTTCTCCACTTTGAGCAAATGATTGCTTACTATTCTTATTTTAATTTTTCACGTGTCATGAGAGTCACCCCTAAAACATGACTTTTGCTCACATCCTGCCTACATAACTAGTGATAAATAAATGATCATTCTACGTGATCCTTTTATCACCGCAACTACACTCCCACTGACCCCTGGAGCATCCAATCTCTAGATTTTTGTTGTTTCTGTTTGATTCATTTGTTCTTCCCAGGGCTGTTTCTTTGAAAGTACCCTTAGCCTTCTTACATGGGGGCTTGAGAGAGCTTTTCCACACTGGACTGGGGCTGTCTTCAGAGCACATCATTAGCAAAGCCCACATTGCATAAAACTAGGTTTAATGACCCAAACCTCAAGGCCCAGTCTTCCTGATATGGAAGCAGGAAGGTCAGTTATCAAGGTTGAGGTTACCGGAGGCCACATAAGGAGTGCTTGAGACAACTGAGACTTTATCTGAGGGACATAGGGGTGACAGGGAGCTGGGAGAAGATGACAATGAGAAAAAAAAGAAAAAGAAAAATGCATGAAAACCACGATAAGATTTAGAACATGAAAGGATCATTTGTTATAAAATATATTATAATACAAAGGTTGTATTGTCATTCATTATATAATAAAATCAGGTGGATCGCCTGGCTTTGTGAACATCAGTGGGAATATATGTCTGACAACTGTAATTCTCACTCTCCTATGTCTGCTACCCTTTTTATAAATTATCACCAGTGCATTTTGACTACTGATTTAGGTTTACAAATAAATTTTAGAAAAAATAATTCAAAATGCTAAGCCAATGAATAGATATTAAGATAGAAGCAGCATCTTGATACAATATTTACTTTTTCTTTTTATTGATTTTTTGGTAGTTTCACATCACACACTCTATTTACAATATGTCCTAGTCCTTCCATGTCTGCCCCTCACACCCTTGTGACCTCCCCACGCAAAAAGTATCAAAATTAAAAGAAATGAAGCCCAATGTGTGTTATCTATATACTCACTGGAGCATGGTCAAACCCTCAGTGGCCAGCCCATTAAATAGAACTGAGTCTGTCTACACCTGCACCCCAGCCAGTAGTCACCAAGTGTGAAGACCGACTTCAACATCCTCATTATACTTAATAAGAGTTCTCTTCATTGACTTCCTCTCTAGTTTATGTAGATGGGGACTTGGGAGGGTAGGAATTGTCTCAGAAACCTCCTTTGACCCTGTTTCTCAACTGTGCATCTGCAATCATCAAAATCACTGCTAAATTAGCTTCCTTGCTCTTTATAGTTAGCAGGAGAACATAGACTGAACCTCTATCCTCTTTTGTGTTAGTTTTTTTTCATAATGAAAAAAAATCATAGATAACGTTTATTATGCATCTGACAGATGTCATATCTTTTTCCTTAAGATTTCATATGCATTTGCTCATGCATTCCTCAGAACAGTTCCTCAGAAAGATCATCATCATCTTATTTTACAAAGAAGTGAGTAATAAGAGGGCTTACAGTGTTTCCTCAAGTTACATGGATGTAAGTGGCAGAGAGGAAGTTGAGTCCAAGCCACCTCCCACAGACTGGTTCATTGGAGTGCTCTGTGACAAAGCTCTTCTGAGTGCCTTCACAATCCCATCACAACAATCTCCTCAACAGCCCCACTACCAATGTCTCCCCAATACTCTCACCTACAAAGTCTGCCTATATCCTAGTGACTTATTCTAAAAAAAAAACAAAAACAAAACATGTTTCATAGTTCCTGAATCCAGCTAGAAGCTGAGAAATGTTGTAGTCACAGAACATGGACTGGGCTCCTGAAGTCATTTTCATGGAGTTTTTCTTCCAGGTCTTGTACAGTAGAAAATGCCACAGGCAGCATTTGGAACATATCATTATGTTTGCTGGAGAGAATGCTGCTGAGAATGCTTTCTATATTACTCAGTGTTTCCAGCATAGAGAACCATGTGACTTTCTTTCAGGCTTCACTCCAGGAGGAATCTGAGTGTTGTGCATATATTTCATTTATATTTTGAGATAGCATGAGTTGGATTAATGACCATATTTTCTAAAGGGTCCCTCACAGCTCCACACCTCCATACGCAGACATTAAATTTGCACCACAGTATATTCATTGCATCTTCTCAGTCTCTTCCTACTTTGATTTCTTTTTTAAAATTATTTTATTACTTTTCTGTGTTTGGGTGTTTGTTTTGTCTGCATGTTATTCATGTACTATGTGTGTACCTTGTGACCAAGAAAGTTAGACAAGGATGTAGTATCCCTTCGAACTGAAGTTTCAGATGCCTGTGAGTTATCATGTTGGTACTGAGAATTGAACCTAGGTACTCTTAAAGAGATCCAGTACTCTTTATCAATAAACCATCTCTCCACACTCTTCCTTCAAATTATTATCCTATTTTTACCTTTTACATATATATGTCCTAATGACTTTAAAATAGGTGTGTGATAAAACAGAGAAAATATCTTTAGAGAAATGAAAACATGAATTAGTTTCATCTGATATCATGTCATCTAACAATTTCAGTTTTGTAGACATGACATTAGAAATGACCTCTAAAGCAGGCAGGTTTTCTTTGAGCCATCATCTGGACTATTTTTCACATGCTTTGTTGTACCTTTGAGTAGAATGTAGGATGTATTTTTCTTCTAAGCTTTATAAATGCCCCAAAAGGAAAGATCCTAATGATTTTTAAAATGTATATTGATGCATTTGGCATCTTTATATTTCGGCTTGCAAACATCTGTGCTTCAATTAAGCCTTCTCTTACTACCCTATTCATTTCTTTCTGCAAACAATGAACTTAAAGTCTAGCTCTAAGTTTCCTGTTAAAGATCTATTTTAAATAAACTATAAGTAAAGCTAAAGAACTACATTTCCTAAGAGGTAAGGTGGACAGAAGTGAATATGTATGGAGTCATATTTTCAAAATTTCTGCTCCAAAGTCAGCAAGGACTATTGCATAATTGTTGACAGTCTAGCAACATCATCATATCAATATTCTTTCAAAACTCCATACTGTTCATGATGGAGGGATCCATTATGCTTATTAAATTTTTTAAAAAATAAGAGTTCTAATTATTATGGATTATAGAAAGGCACCAAGAAGTTTTTAAAAAGTTAAACAAGAATTGAATATGATATTGTTACAAAGGAGAAATTTTTCCTTGAGCTTGTATGCATTGTGACTATAAAAACATTTCTAAAATTGTCATTAAGGAACAAGAATAGAATAACTCTTAAGTTAAATAGGTGAGTTATAAAGTAAATTCTAGTTTTATTTCAGTACAACTTAATTTTATTTTATTAAGAATAATTTACATTCCTGGCATTGGTGGCTCACGCCTTTAATCCCAGCACTTGGAAGGCAGAGGCAGGGGGATCTCTGTGAGTTTGAGGTCAGCCTGGTCTACAGAGCAAGTTCCAGCACAACCTCCAAAACAATACAGAAAAACCCTGTGTGGGAAAACAACAACAAAAAAGAATAATTTACACTCCAGAAGATGGGTTCTAATTTGAAGATGTTTACATTTGAATGTCCTTAAATTTATGTTTAAAAGGAACTAAAACTATTAATCTGTTCTCTAACACAAGAATACACATTTTGTTCAAGTAATTTTCAATCCAATGTTGAATACAATTAAAGAGTATATTTTCAATTGTTTCATTTTCTTTGCTTTAGAGTAAGCACTTTGTACACATAGACAGTAAGATAGTAATAGATAACAGATGATAGAAGATGGATAGACAGATGTGCATATAAAACAATATATATCATACTCTCACATACATACATCATACTCTCACACATACATATATGTGCAGGTTTCAAAAGAGAACAATGACTATTGAGTACTTACGAGTAAAATAATTCAAGATCCAGATATGTTTTTGGGAATTTTAGTGAACCAAGAAAGCAAGACTGGAGAATCAACAGAGACCTGAGGTCTGCGCACAGTGGATCTGGATCCCAGCCCGATAGGATTCAAACTGTCTAGAGACTGCCAGCTTCCAAGTCCAATTCTATACCCACAGGACAGTCAAGGTAAGCATGGGTCTCTCTCCAACCTGCTTTCTGGTGGCCTGAGCAGAACCACTGGAGACCTCATGACTGCACACTGTGGATCCGCATCCCAGCCCAACAGGATTCAACCCACCCAGAGACTGCCATCTCCGAAGTCCCATTCTGCACCAACGGGACAGGTGAGGTGAGGGTCCAGCCTAACCAGAGTTTGCCAAGGTACCTATAATAGGACAGCTTCCATTCATGCAAGAGGAAACCTATCAGGGTATCGGACCTGCTCCCACCCACTGGAAAGGAACACTGGTCACATATCCACCAAGGGAGGAAGAGACTCCTTCTGCACCCACAGGAAGAAATGATGGGAACGAGACAATAAAAAGCACACCCACCAAAAGAAAAACCAATATGACACCACCAGAAACTAGAGAATCTATACCCGCAAAACCTGAACAGTCCATTGAGGAAGAAGCAGATGAGAAAGACCTTATAAAAAACTTCATGAAAATGATAGAGGCCCTCAAAGAAGATATGAGAAAAATCCCTTAAAGACACTGAAGAAAAAACAAACCAAAAATACAAGAAATGGAGGAAAAAACATGCCAAAAAATTCAAGAATTGCAAGAAATGGAGGAAAAAAGCAATCCAAAAAATACAAGAAATGGAAGAAAAGACAAGCCAAAAAATTCAACAAATGTAAGAAAGAGAGAAAAAGACAAAGCAAAAATTAAAAGAAACAATTCAAACAGTGCAAGGGTTGAAAGCTGACATGGAGACAATAAAAAAAACCAAAGTCTGAAGGAATGCTGAAAATTGAAATGCTGGGGAAATTATCAGGTACTACAGATACAAACATAACGAACAGAATACAAGAGATGGAAGACAGAATCTCAGGTGTTGAAGATACACTAGGGAAAATAAATTCATCAAACAAAGAAAATCTTAAGTTCAACAAATCCCTGATACAAAATATCCAGGAAATATGGGACACCATGAAAAGACCAAACCTAAGTATAATAGGTATTTAAGAAGGTGAAGAAATCCACCTCAAAGGGGCAGAAAACATATTCAACAAAATGATAGAAGAAAACTTTCCCAATTTAAAGAAAGACAAGCCAATGAAAGTACAAGAAGCATACAGAACACCAAATAGAGTGGACCACAAAAGGAAGTCCCCTCACCACATAATAATAAAAATCCCGAACATACACAATAAAGAAAGAATATTAACAGCAGCAAAGGAAAAAGGCCAAGTAACATACAAAGGCAACCCTATCAGAATCACACCTGACTTCACCATGGAAACTCTGGAAGTCAGAAGGTTCTGGATAGATATTCTACTAACATTAAGAGACCACAGATGCCAGCCCAGACTGCTATACCCAGTAAAGCTTTCAATCACTATAGATGGAGAAAACAAGATATTCCATGACAAAACCAGATTTAAACAATATGCATCCACTAACCCAGCCCTACAGAAAGTTCTGAAAGGAAAACCCCAACCCAAGAGAGTTAACTACAACCAGAAAAACATAGGCAATAGATAATCCCACCATAGCAACAGGCAAAAGAAAAGAGGTGGAAATCCACATATCTACCACCATCAACTGTTCCAAAACAACAACACAAATTTCAGAAACCCTACAAACTCATGGAAGTTAAATAATGCATAATTGCACCATTCCTTGGTCAAAGAAGAAATAAAAAAAGAAATTAGCCTTCCAGACCCCACCCTTCAGTGTGCCCAGGTTCAGATGAGCTTGTGTCCCCTTTAGACCCCTCCCCTGTCCATCACCCACTCCTTCATTCTTCCAGGGTCCTGCTCCAGGCATCCAGAGGACCCGCCCATACAGGAAAGGTGGCAGTCCTTCCAGACTCCACACTACTGTGTGCCAGCTTAAGGTGAGCTTGGGTCATTCTAGGGATTTCTTTCCTGCCCATCACCAATACCCACAATATTTGGGATGCTGCTATGGGCATTGAGAGGATGTGCTCACACAGGAATGACTTCAGTCTTCACAGATCCAACTCTCAGCTCTCCCCACACCTGTGCACCCAGCCTCAGGTGACCTTGGGTCCTCTAGGGACCCCTCCCCCACCCATCACTCACTCCCTCAATCTTCCAGGGGCCCACTCCTAGCATCCAGAGGACCCTCCCACACAGGAAAGGCATCAGTCCTTCCAGAACCCAACCTCCGGCGTGCCCAGCTTCATCTTCAGGAAGAAGGAGACCAGTGGAGACAGAAAGACCCCACCTGCACCCACTGGAAGAAGAGATGGGAAGAAGACTGAATAAGAACTCATCCAGCAATAGAAAGACCAACATTACTCAACCAGAAACTAGAGACCCTATGTCAGAAAGACCTGAAAATTAAGACATAGATGAATCAGAAGAGACAGACCTTAAAAATTATTTTATGAATATGATAGAGACCCTCAAAGAGGAAATGAGGGAATCCTTTAAGGAAATAGAAGGGAAAAAACAAACAAAAAATACATGAAATGGAAGAGAAGACAAACCAAAATATTCAAGAGATAACAAGTCTCTTAAAGAATCTAAAGAATACCAAGAAAAAACAACCAAACAAATGAAGGAAACAACTCAAATAGTTGAAGGTTTGAAAGCTGAAATAGAAACAATAAAGAAAACACAGAATGAGGGGATTCTGGAAATAGAAAAACTGGATAAACGATCAAGAACTACAGATGGAAGTATCAGCAATAGAATACAAGAGATGGAAGAGAGACTCTCAGGTATTGAAGACTCATTAGACGATATACAGTCATCAACCAAAGAAAATCTCCAGTCCAACAAATCCCTAACACAAAGTATCCAGGAAATATGGGACACTGTGAAGAAGCCAAACCTGAGAATATTATAGAAGAAGACAAATGAAGACAGCTCAAAGGTACAGAAAACATAATTCAACAAAATCATAAGAAAAAACTTCCCTAACCTAAAGAAGAATATGGCTATGAAAATACAACAATCTTACAGAACACTAAATAGGCTGGACAAGAAAAAGAAGTCCCCTCACTACATAATAATCAAAACATCAAACCTACAGAATAAAGAGAAAATATTAAGAGCAGCTGAAGAAAAAAGGCAAATAATATATAAAGCAGACCTAGCTGAATTACACAAGATTTCTCAATAAAAACTATGAAAGCCAGAAGATGTCCTACAAGCACTAAGGGAACAAGGATGCCAGCCCAGGCGACTATGTCCAAAAAAATTCAAGAAAACAAAATATTCCACGACAAAGCTAGATTTAAACAATACATATCCACAAATTCAGCCCTACAGAAAGTGCTGGAAGGAAAACCTGTACCCAACGAAGATAACTACATTCACAAACACACAGGCAATAGATAATCCAACTTTATCAAACACCAAAAGTAAAAGGGAGGAGAACCGACACACAATAACACCACTACCAATAAATTAAAAACAAATGAGAATCATCAATCAATGGTCATTTATATCACTCAGTGTTAATGGTCTAAACTTGCCTATAAAAATACACAGACTAGCAGAATGGATACTAAGACAGAACCCATCCTTCTGCTGCATACAAGAAACACATCTCAACATCAAAGACAGACATTATCACAGAGTAAAGGGTTGGGAAAAGATTTTCCAATCAAACAGGCCCTAGAAACAAGCTGGTGTAGGAATTCTAATATCTACCAAATTAAAATCAATCACAAGAAATGAAGAAGGGCATTTCATATTCATCAAAAGAAAAGTCCATCAAGATGAAGTCTCAATTCTGAGCATCTATGCCCCCAATACAAAGGCAGCCACATTCATGAAAGAAATATTACTAAAGCTCAAATCACACATAAAATCTCACACACTAGTAGTAGGAGACTTCAACACTCCACTCTCACCACTAGACAGGACCTCCAGAAAGAAACTTAACAAAGAAACAAAAGAACTGATAGAAGCTATGATCCAGCTGGGTTTCGCAGAAATCTACAGAATATTCCACCCAAACACAAAGGGATATACCTTCTTCTCAGCGCCACATGGAACCTTCTCTAAAATTGACCACATTGTCAGAAACATAGCAAACTTTCACAGATACAAAAAAGTTGGAATGGTCCCCTGTATCTTATCAGAACACCATTCATTAAAATTAGAATTCAATAATAACACAAATCGCAGAAACCCTACAAACTCATGGAAATTGAAAAATGCACAATGCACCATCACTGGGTAAAGGAAAAAATAAGAAAAGAAATTAAAGACTTCCTGGAATTCAATGAGAATGAAGACACAACATACCCAAACTTATGGAACACCCTGAAAGTAGTGCTGAGAGGAAAGTTCATAGCACTAAGTGCCCACTTGAAGAAACTGGATAACAGTCACACTAGAGAATTAATAGCACAACTGAACACTCTAGAACAAAAAGAAGCAATCTCATACAGGAGGAGTAGACACCAGGAAATAATCACATTGAGAGCTGAAATCAATCAAGTAGAAACCAGGAAAACATTGCAAAGAATCAATGAAACAAAGAGTTGGTTCTTTGAGAAAATCAGCAAGAAAAACAAACCTTTGTCCAAACTAACCAAAAGGCAGAGAGAAAGCATGCTAATTAACAAAATCAGAAAAAAACGGGGACAAAACAACAGACACTGAGAAAATCCAGAGAATCATCAGGGCATACTTGTACTCCACAAAACCTATACTCTACCAAATTTGAAAATTTAAAGGAAATGGACAATTTCCTGGATAGATATCACTTGCCAAAACTAAATCAAGATCAGATAAACAATCTAAATATACCTATAACACTTAATGAGATAGAAGCAGTCATCAAAAGTCTTCCAACCAAAAAAAGACCAGACCCAGATGGCTTCAGTGCAGAATTCTACCAAAAATTTAATAAAGAGCTAATTGCAATACTCCTCAAAGTGTTCCACACAATAGAAGCGGGAGGCTCACAGCCAAACTCTATTTACGAGGCTACAATTACCTTGGTACCCAAGACACACAAAGACACGACTAAGAAAGAGAACTATAAACCAATTTCCCTCATGAACATAGATGCAAAAATACTCAGTAAAATACGAGCAAATCAGATTCAAGAACACATCAGAAAAATCATCCGCCATGATCAAGTATGCTTCATCCCAGGAATGCAGGGATTGTTCAACATTGGAAAATCTATTAATGTAATCCACCATATAAACAAACTGCAAAAGAAAAACCACATGATCATCTCACTAGATGCTGAAAATGCCTTTGACAAAATCCAGCACCCCTTCATGATAAAGTCCTAGAGAGATCAGGGATAACAGGAACATAGCTGAACATAATAAAAAGCAATGTACAGTAAACCAACAGCTAACATTAAACTAAATGGAGAGAAACTCAATGCAATTCCACCAAAATCAGGAACAAGACAAGGCTGTCCACTCTCTCCATATCTCTTCAATATTGTACTTGAAGTTCTAGCTAGAGCAATAAGACAACTAAAGGAGATCAAGTGGATACAAATAGGAAAAGAAGAAGTCAAACTTTCACTATTTGCAGATGATATGATAGTTTACATAAGTGACCTGAAAAACTCTGCAAGGGAACACCTATAGCTGATAAACACCTTCAACAAAGTGGCAGGATATAAGGTTGACTCAAAAAATCAGTAGCCTGATTATATAAAAATGATAAAGTGGCTGAGAAAGAAACCAGAGAATCATCTCCCTTTACAATAGCCACAAACAACATATAATACCTTGGGGTAATGCTAACCAAAAAAAGTGAAAGACATGTATGGCAAGAACTTTGAGTCTTAAAGAAAGAAATTAAAGAAGACACCAGAAGATGGAAAGATTTCTCTCGCATGCTCTTGGATAGGTAGGATCAACATAGTAAAAATTGCAGATTCAACACAATCCGCATTAAAATACTAGCACAATATTTCAAAGACCTTGAAAGAACAATAGTCAACTTTATATGGAAAAACAAAAGACCTATGATAGCCACTATAACCCTGTTTAACAAAGAAACCTCTGGAGGCATCACCATACCTGACTTCAAGCTCTATTACAGAGCTGTAGTCCTGAAAGCAGCTTGGTATTGGCACAAAAATAGGCAGATAAACCAATGGAATCAAATTGAACACCCCAACATACACGTATGAACATCTAATTTTTTGACAAAGAAGCTAAAATTATACAACAGACAAAAGAAAGCATGGCATAACTTGATATTGGCATATAGGAGACTACAGATAGATTCATCTCTATCGCTATGCACAAAACTTAAATCCAAATGGATCAAAGACCTCAACATAAATCCAACCACACTGAACCTGTTAGAAGAGAAAATGGGAGGCACCCTTGAATTAATTGGTACAGGAGACTGCTTCCTGAACACAACTCCATTAGCACACACACTATGATCGACAATTAATAAATGGGACCTCCTGAAACTGAGAAGCTTCTGTAAAGCAAAGGACACAGTCAGCAAGACAAAAAAAGGCAACACACAGATTGGGAAAAGATATTCACTAACCCCACATCTGACAGAGGCCTGATCTCCACATTTACAAAGAACTCAAGAAGCAAGTCTCCAAAACACCAAAGGATCCAATCAGAAAGTAGAGTACAGAACTAAATAGAGAATTCTCAGTAGAGGAGTCTAAAATGGCTGAGAAACACTTAAGAAAGTGCTCAACATCCCTTGCCATCCAGGAAATGCAAATCAAAACAACTCTGAGATACCATCTCACTCCTGTCATAATAGCTAAAATCAAAAACTACGACAGTTTATGCTTAAGAAGATGTGGAAAAAGGGGAACACTCCTACACTGCTGGTGGGAGTACTGACTTGTACAGCCACTTTGGAAATCAGTATGGAGATTCCTCAGGAAAATGGGATCAGTCTACCACAAGACCCAGAAATTCCACTCTTAGGCATATACCCAAAAGATGCACATTCATACAACAAGGACAGCTGTTCTGCTATGTTCATAGCAGCATTATTTGTAATAGCCAGAACTTGGAAGCAACCTAGATACCCCTCAACTGAAGAGTGAATACAGAAAATGTGGTACATTTGCACAATGGAGTACTATTGAGCAGAAAAAATTGGAATCTTGAAATTTGTAGGCAAATGGATGACACAAGAAGAAACCACCTTGAGTGAGGTAACCCAGTCACAAAAAGACAAACATAGTATGTACTCACTCATATATGGAATTTAGACATGAATCAAGGGAGTGCCAGCCTACAATCTCACTGCCAAAGAGTCTGGGAGACAGGCGGGACCCTAAGAGAGATATGTATGGTACCCCAGAGATGGGGAAAGAGACAAGATCTCCTGAGCAGTTTGGGAGCATCGGGGGAGGGGAGAGGGAGCTGGAAAAAGGGAGGGGGAGAAGAGGAGGGGATAAGAGGACATGGAGGAGCAGGAAGTTTTAGTTGGATAAGAATAGAGGAGAGCATGATATATAAATGTACCATATTTTCTCGTTCCACTCTTCAGTTGAGGGGCATCTAGTTTGCTTCCAGGTTCTTGCTATTACAAATAAGAAAAGCAACCAATTTTAAAATCTATCTTTTCATTTATTTATAAGAGGTATATTCTATGTGTTCACTCAACAGCGACTTTGTACATTTCATGTATAGAATTGAGCTCAGGGAAGGGTAAAAATTATTAAATGGAATATGCACAGCTGTGTCCTCTGAGATAAATTTTCTAAGAAAGTAAAAATTCTTTCTGTTGTTGCCAGCTAAAAAATTAGTCTCTGCCATGTGTGGCTAATAAGCGCTGAAAAATAGTGGGCACTACTGAAAAAATTGTGATTCTAGTTTTACTTAATTCTTTGGATTTAAATAAAAGACAAGAACCTATGTATGTCTACCATATTGGAAAGAGAAGTGTCACTATGCTACTGTGTGACAGGAGCAAGCTAGAATAGAAGACAAGTAGACAATAAGCTAGCCAAGTTAGAGGCCACAGTATTCTAAAGATTATCTAAGAATGTTGTACTTTAAAATCATCAGTAATTAATGCAATATTAAGACTAATACTTAATTAACAATTAATATGTTCTAGGCCGATCCCTTCACATGTAGTGTGTCATTTCTGAGAACAGTGCTATTATTCACGTACTGACTTTCTCAGTTTTCCAGATGAAGAGAAAGGCCAATCAGTATTAGAAAATGTGTTGTGCAACGCAACACGGCATTTGAGCAGATAGAAACTCAAGTGTGTTGACTTCAGAAATCATTCTGTAGATATCACAATCTCATTTAGACTGTTCATTTTTCAAAGTGGTCCTTTACATATTTCAGGCAGCAGAAGTGAATTATAGGGAAATCTAGTCTAGTCTAAATCAAGCAAAAAGTTTTGCTGAATAAATCAAGAAATACTTTGCCAATGAATTAAATAACACAAATGAGAGTGGTAGCCCAACAAAGTATATCAATATCAATCCCAGTTTCCTCTTCATCTAATCCTTTTATGCTCCCCACCGACCCCCCCAAACCACCTCCACCCATTCCCCAGGTAGGGTGAGACCTTCCATGGGGGATCATCAAAGTATCTAGGCTGAGAGAGTGACCCTCCATGAAGAATGGGCTCCCAAAGTCTTTTTGTGCACTAGTTACAAACACTGGTTCTACTGTCACAGGTCCCCTAGACTGTACTTGTCTCTTAACTGACATCCACATTCAGAAGGCTTGGTTCAGTCCAATGCTGGTTTCCCAGTTTTAGCACTGGAGTTCATGTACTCCAACTTGGTCAGATCAGCTGTTTCTGTGGGTTTCCCCAGCATTTTCTTGACCCCTTTTCTCATCACTCCTCCCTGTCTACAACTGGATTTCAGGAGTTCAGCTCAGTGCTTAGCTGTGGATGTCTGTTTCTGCTTCCATTAGCTACTAGATGAAGGCTCTAGGATAGCATTTAAGGTAGTCATCAATCTCATTATAGGGGAAGGGCATTTAAGGTAGCCTCTCCACTATTGCTTAGATTCTTAGTCGGGGCCATCCTTGTGGATCTCTGGACAGTTCCTAGTGCCAGATTTGTCTTTAAACCTATAATGACTCCATTAGGGTATCTCCTTTCTTGCTCTCCTCTATTCTTCCCCGGACTCAGTCTTCCTGATCCCTCATGTTCTCCTCCTCCCTTCTCTTCCTTCTACTTTCCTCCTCCTCCCCCCAGTCTTATAGTACTTTGTTCTGCCATGTCCAACTAATATTCCTGGGAGGTCTCCTTTTATTGGGGGGCAATAAAAGCCCCCAATCTTATAGTAGTTTGTTCTGCCATGTCCAGGTAATATTCCTGGGATGTCTCCTTTTACTGAGGGGGGGTAATAGAAGCTTGGATCTGGAGGAGAGGGTCTATGAAAGGATTGGAGAAAGGGAAAACTTTAGGGATGTAATGTATGAGAGAAGAAAAGAGAAAAAATGTTAAACAAATTAGTAAAGACAAGTACTTTTTAGAATCAAAGTCAATGCTAACCTGTGAAATACAAAAATTTAAAAATGCCCAAATGTCACTCCTTAATTTTTTTAATGTTTGCTGTAGTTTCCAGCAGAACTTTGTTGAGGGAAATATGAGTTCATATGTCTGCTGAAAGGCTTTTCTTACTATGCCCTCTATTTACATTGTCTCTATTGTGACATAAAAAGTGATTTATTACTTCTCCATTACTTTTATTTTTCCATCTGTCAAATAATCAAAATGACTCATATTAATTAACAATTCTGCAGGGTTTAATAAGGAATACTTACTCTTCAAAGAACTGTAAAGCCGGGCGGTGGTGGCGCACGCCTTTAATCCCAGCACTCGGGAGGCAGAGGCAGGCGGATCTTTGTGCGTTCGAGGCCAGGCTGGACCGATAGCCTCCGAAACAATACAGAGAAACCCTGTCTCATAAAAACCAAAATAAAAATTAAAAAATAAAAAAGAACTGTAAAAACAAATTCTATCACCAAAACAGTTTAATGCTCTGTGTAGATTTGAAGAATTTTATTGATAAAAGATATGCAAGAAACATACCAAATACTTATCATATTTCATTATTTGAATAAGTATTCCAAGTTGTGATATGTATTTATAAGTAAACATTATAATTTGCATGTACATATCTGTAGTTACTGAAGCTATCTAATTAGTTCATGTGAAAATCTTCTGGTTATTAAAACAAGTGATACAATTTTTTCTTTTGTATCAGGATAATATCTTTATTCAGTATCTTCTATAATATATAGCTTGATTAACAATTGCTTATAGCTTCATTTTTCAAACATATATTTGGTACCAGCCCAAATAGCTGAAGTTATTCTGGTGATAGGAAAAAATAAAATACAACAAATTCTGTGGATGCAGAATAACATTTTATTTTATTATTACATTGTATGACTTTATCATTATGTAAAGTGAATAAAATTACTTCTATTTTTGACTTTTCACAAGTAGAGTCTCAATAGTTTTCCTTTGCTATAATTTATAGATATTTATTGTTTTACTCCTTTGTATTCATTGTGGCTATTTAGTGAAATATATTTAGTCTGCACTTGACTTTATTAAAATTTTAATTCCATTATGAAAATGATATTATATGGCTTATGGTTAATTTTCTATCTCAGTTTTGCCTTTGTGTTTGGAACTTCCCTGAGTGTGTGGGTGTATGTGTATACACCTTTACTATGTTAATGATTGGAGCTCATAGCAATAAACCTTGAGGAGATACATTACTTTCTGATATTTTCCTTGGCAATCAACTGAACATTTTCATGCTGTTCGATTAGCAGCTTATTACCTCTGAGTAGAACATGTTAGGTGGGAAAATGAGATCACAATTATCTTGTATCATGGTCAATTTAGAAGACTTCCAGAAGAATGGTCTCAGGTTATGATGCTCTTTGTCCCTCATCAATGAAACATCCTTCACCTCATTCACATTTAGGATAACAAAGCCCAGAACCACATCACAGTCAAAACTAGGACAAAAAACATTTTGACAGACTTGCATGTCCTCGGGACCTAAAATTCATAAAGATAAAAATTATAATGTGCCTTGATTTTAATTTATAAAATTTATTTACTATTATTAAAAGGGAGCACTGTACCTGGTGAATGTCTCAGTTGATGAAATACTTGCTTCCATTTCTGGCTATGTAAGTTTGTTTCCTGAACCCACATGGAAGGACAGAATTGACTGCCAAGAGTTGTCCACTGACCACCACAGAGTTGCCATGGCACATGCACATATGTGCACTAGCACACACACACACACACACACACACACACACACACACACGTGCGCATGCACACACACACACATGCACACATACATACAAGAACACAGGCACACACATACACAATGATAAGTAGGATGTTTTGTTTGTAAAGGAAAGCAAGAGATGTCTGTATTCCTACTAGGTTTTTGTACCTATCATGTAACTTAACAAAAAAATATCTGACAGTAAACAATCTTGTTCAGCTATGATGTTTGCTAAGGGATTAAATCCATTTCTTAAAATGTTTCTACCTATCATGAAGTAAATGGGAAATGAGTAAACAATAAGCTAGGTAATATCTATACTTATATTTCATATTACTGTATATTTTAATTTTATGATGCTACTCATTTGAAAAAATTTGCTCCTTCATAAGTAACAATGTTGAGGTGTTTGAGGACCAAGGTAGACTGAATTACACAAGACCAACTCAATAGATTATAAATGAGACAAAATAGTTTCATACTGGAAAACAAACATCAAAAATCGGTAGAATCCATTTCACACATGATGCATCTCTGACTACCATTATATACTTTTTGGAAATATGAATTTCTTGATTTTTTTTGCCAGCTCTTTATTCTATCAGCTTCCATGTGGAGGAAGACAACTAGAGAAAATATTGACCATTGATGTCGTGTCAGACCTTACTAGCCATATGAAATTTTTTCTCAACCTCAATCTGTCACCCATTCACATAATCTTAATCTTTCATGACTACACAATAGCCTTCTCTAAATCAAATTTTAGGTTTCTAAACCTTGTTCTGTTATCTGTTAGTTCTTAGCTAACATGACTTCTACTGCCCTGCATTTATATTGTTGACTAAAACTGATTCCACTTTGTAAGAATGATTACGTAAGGGACTGGAGAGGTTAAGAGCACTGGCTGCTCTTCCAGAGGTCCTGAGTTCAATTCCCAGTATCACATGGTGGCTCATAACCACATATAATGAGACCTGTGCCCTCTTCTGGCCTGCAGGGATACATGCAGGAGGAATGATGTATACATAATAAATAAATCTTTAAAAAAATGCCTTAACAAAAAAAGAATGGTTGCCAAAGAAAGTCACTTCATAGTAAAAAGATAATTACATATTTACTGAAAAGGAATTATGAATAAAACACTCTATTTACATATATACATATACATATGTATATATATGCCATAATTTTCTGATAATTATTTCAAAAGTCAAGGTTTATGATGCTCCACAGATTTTTTCATTGTTTATTTTTTATTATTTATTTTTAAGTTTAAATTTAGATTAGAAACAAGGTTGCTTCACAAGTAAGTTCCAGGTCCCTTTCCCTCCCCTCCTCCGTGCCCTCCCCCCCAACCCCCCCATTATCCCCTCATTTCCCCAGGGAGGGTGAGACCCTCCATGGGGGTGTCCATAGTCTGTCATTTCATCCAGGGCAGGGCCTAGACCCTCCCCCCAAGAGTTCAGGGTGAGAGTGCATCTCACATTGTTGGATGGGAGTCCAAAGTCCGTGTGTATACTCGGGATGAATACTGATCTACTGCCCAAGGCTCAATAGATTACCTAGGCCTCCTCACTGATACCCCCATTCAGGGGGTCTTGATCAGTCCCATGCTGGATTCCCAGGCATTAGCCTCGGATTCAAGAGTTAACCTTTGTTAGGTCAGCTGTTTCTGGGGGTTAAACCAGCCCAGTCTTAATCCCTTTGATCATCAGTCCTCCCTCTCTGTTACTGGCTTTCTTGAGTTCAGCTCAGTGCTTAGCTGTGGGAGTGTGCCTCTTCTTCCATTGTTTATTTTTGAGATTATAATGTACTATACTTGCCACTTCCCTTTCTTGTTTCCGAAACCTCTTGTACATTTCTCCCTTCTTAAAATTTGTTGCCCCTTAGTTGTAGATCTCTGCACCTGATTCCATCAACTACTGGATGACAGCTCTATAATAATAGTTGGGATATTCATCTATTTCATTACAGGGATAGGCCAGTTCAGGCATTCTCTCTAATATCACTAGGAGTCTTAGTTGGGGTCCTCCTTGCGGATTCTTGGGAATTACCCTAGCACCAGGTTTGTTCGTAAGCCCATAATGACTCTATTAAAATATCTCTGCCATTGCTCTTCCACTGCATCCCTCCTCACTGAGCCTATCTCATTTCCTCCTGTTCTCATCTCCCCTCCTGCAAACCAAACTCCCTGGCCCTACTTTGCCCTGTAGATATCAAACTCTAGGAATCCAACCAAAGAGAGAGAGAAGGGAACATATGAGCAAGGGAGGCCAAGATTATGATAGCTTAATCTACAGAGACAGCTGAACCAAACCAGTAGAAACTCATGAACTCTAGATGTACAACTGTGGAGACTCCAAGGGACTGAACTAGGCCCTCCATTTTTGGGAAACAGACTATCAGAGAGGCCCTAGCAGTAGGAACATGATACAAACCTGGTACATGAGCTAGCTTGTTGGAACCCATTCCCTGTGGTGGAATGCTATGTTCAGTCTTAATGCATGGGAGGGGGGCTGGCCCTGCCTCAACCTATTGTGCCCAAGTATGTTGACTCTTCAGGGGAGCCCTTACTCATGAAGAGGAGTGGACTGAGGGTGGGCTAGGGGAGAGATGAGGGAGGTATGAGGAAGCAAGGAGTGGTGGGAGGAGGGGGAGGAGGAAGAACTGTGGTTGGAATGTAAAATGAAATCAAAGCATTTTTCAAATGGAAAATAATTCATGGCCTCTTTTAAAAAAGTAGAACAATGTACCCTCAGATCTGTCAGTGATACAGTCTTACTCTATTGATTATTAGTGCTTTGTATCTCAGATGTGTCAACTGAGGATGCTAATTGGTTCAGTATATTAGCTCAGAAAACAGATAAAATAGTGATATTAATATTATAAACTAGACAGACAGTGGTAGAACATTCCTTTAATCCCAGCATTCAGGAGACAGCAGCAAGCAGAACATTGAGTTCAAGGTTAGCCTGCTCTACAGAATGAGGTCCTGGATTACCAGGGGTGCACAGAGAAACCTTGTCTCCGAGTGAAAAAAAAGAAAAGAAAAGAAAAAAACTAGTTCAAAGCCAAGATTCACATAAACAAAAAGAATGGTATCCAAAAAAGAAAGAAAGAAAGAAAGGAAGGAAGGAAGGAAGGAAGGAAGGAAGGAAGAAAGGAAGGAAGGAAGGAAGGAATTCCTGCTTCACAGAACAGGAATCTCCTCAGGGAACATCTGTCCTCATTCAAACTATATCTTGTTACCCCAGTTCTCCCAAGGAGCTAATTTCACAATTAACATCAAAATATACACAGGAAATTGCTATTTTATATCAAGTCTGGGCTTGTGGAGGCCTCAGAAGCCTGTGTATTTAAATTAATTTCAACTTAAAAAAGTAATGTTTCTTCCACCTGTATCAAAGAAGAGTTTATTTGCAGGAGACAGACCAGTGCAGAAAAGCATGCCTGATCAAAATGCACAGAAAAACTGAGCATAGGGTTGCAAGCCCCAAGAAATATGCCTGCAACACAACTCTTGTATCTAAGACTCAGAAAACACTGAGGGAGAAGGGAAGAAAAGATGAGGGAACCAGAGAATCAGGCAATCTCACTCTCCCATTAGGGATCATCAAAGTCTGTCACATCATTTGGAGCAGAACCTAGGCCCTCCCCTATGTATCTAGGCTGAGACTGTATCCCTTCATAGGGAATGGGACCCCAAGGCCATTCATGCACTAGGGATAAATACTGGTTCTACTGTCAGGGGTCCCATAGACAGTCCAAGACCCCCAAGTGACACCCACATTCAAGGTACCTATTTTGGTCTTATCCAGGTTCCCCAGGTGTCAGACCAGTGACCCTGAGCTCCCATTGCTAAGGTCAGCTGTTTCTGTGGGTTTCCCCAGCATAGTCTTCACCACTTTGCTCATCACCTCTCCCTCTCTACAACTGGATTCCAGGAGTTTGTCTCAGTGATTAGCTATGGATCTCTGTTTCTGCTTCCATCAGCTACTGGATGAAGACTCTATGAAGGCATTTAAGATAGTCATCAATCTCATTATAGGGGAAGGGAATTTAAGGTAGACTCTCCACTAATGCTTAGATTATTAATTAGGGCTACGCTTGTGGATTCCTGGAAATTTCCTGTAGTGCCAGGTTTCTGATTAAGCCCATAACAGCTCCCTGTATTAAGGTATCTCTTTCCTTGTTCTCCTGTTTTTCCTGATATGTTTGTTCTTCTCCCACCCTCCCCTTCTCCTTTCTTCTTTCTCCTACCTCCCACCCCCTCTCTCTCTGTGCTCTCTTTTGCTCAGGAGTTCTTGTCCCTATCCCCTTCTTCAGGGGAACATGTATGTCTCTCTTAGGGTTCTCCTAGTTTCGTAGCTTCTCTGGGGTTGTGGGTTGGAGGTTAGTTATCCTTTGCTCTAAGTCCAATATTCACTTATGAGTGAGTATATTCCATATTAGCCATTCTCCGTCTGGGTTACCTCGCTCAGGATGGTTTCTTCTAGTTTCATCCATTTGGCTGTAAATTTCAACATGCCATTGTTTTTTACTGATGAGTAGCACTCCACTGTGTGAATGTACCACATTTTCTTTATCCAGAAGGGCATATAGGTTGCTTCTAGATTCTGGCTATTACAAATAATGATGCTATGAACATAGTGGAACAGGTGACCTCATGGTATGAATGTGAATCATTTCGGTATATGTCTAACAGTGGAATTGTTCAGTCTTGAGGCAGATTGATTCCCATTTTCCTGAGGAACCACCATACTGATTTCTAAAGTGGCTGTACAAGTTTGCATTCCAACCAACAATGGAGGAGTGGCAAATCTTCTGTGAGACTGTATTGCCTAGAAATTACCAAGAAGCTTCACCCATGATGTCTCAATAAGAAGAATACATGAATAATACTCAAACAAAGAAAACACTGGGAGACATTCTAATATAGAAGGGGCAATCTCTTGGGGCCCCATACAGATAATCAAAGAACTACAGGCAACTAAGAAATGCTAAGAGAGTGAGTATTTGTCATCCCAGAGATAAAACTCCAGTTGGTCATCCAATGTCAAGTAGTCAGCCTCGAATTCATATACAGATGAGCAACACTTAAAGGACTCAGTATTTATGTTTATAAATGACATTTATACAAATATGTTTCTGTATGTCTATGCATAATAAATAAGGAAGGTCATAAGTGTTAGAGGAAACTAAGAAGTAAGATTCATGGGTGGAGTTGGGGAGGAAATTACATAATTATGTTTTAATTTGAATTATTTTAAAAGAAGAAAGAAAACATTGTATTCCAAAACATGCTTAATCTTTAAGTTGTATTTTAGACATCCCATGTCCTCTGAATGCAAGGCCTGGACATTTGCAGTTACAAAATTTACTGTTTACTTGGAGCACTGATGCAATTTGGTCTGTAATATGCTTAAAATATATAATTTATTGAAAAGAAGCAAATTTAATAAATAGCATATTCCCCTATCTCATACAATTAATTCTACCAATAACCATGTAAAAAGTGTCATATACACATGCATTTATATTCTACACTTTATGTACAATAGAATGTCCTATCTATGTTTATATATACTTTGCATTGTTTACACAAGAAAATGCTGAACAGTACAATTTCAGATGGTATTCTTGCTGCTACTAAATTCATGACAGTGGTAAAGTTGCTTTCAATAGCTCAGTTCACCAAGGAGAAAAACAGACGAATACTGACAGAATTTGGTATCATCTTCTTTTCTTACATTCCAAATTTCAGCTGGTGTTGCAGTAGGAAAATCAGCTAATTAAAGCTGATAAATCAGTTGATTATTTTAATGCCCAAATGATAGCAGTGACAGTCTGTTACCAGCTGTCACACTCACATTTAGAGTTTATGGGATTATTGTATTTGATGGAAGACAATATGAGAAATGCGCAATAATTGCTGTCAATTCCATGCAATTCAGTGCTGAACTGTGCAATCCAGTCTTTGAAAACTGAGCAATCAAATAATCCAGAGACCTGGATTCATCCCTCTGCAGAAAACTCAGCCTTGAGTAAAGCACGGAAGTGGGCTAATGAGCTCAGCGGGAGCATATAGTACCGAACACCTTGTAACTCTGCCTTCTGACAATCAGTATTTCGCTAACAATATCAACTGGCTATAATTGGCAAATTGTGTCCAAAGTTATTCCAATTTATCTCAAATGGATAGGCATTTAATTTTTCCTTTAGCACAAAACCCTGTATTTTTTTGGCATGCTTTCTTTCCTTCTTCTTTTATTCTCCTGCAAATAGGTAAAGAGACTCAGCTGCTGACAGAAGTAGGGCATTCCTTTTCAGGGTTAAAGTTTTTATCTTTGCCTCAGTTAGTGTCTAATCTCCTGAATCCTGTCGCTCATCTTCAAAGAAATGGTTTATTGTGCTCTGCCCTATGTGACTGGGGACATTGTTTTTAAGCCTGTTTGTTGCCTATATACACGTTTTGTAAAACCTCAAGCACAATTCTATTTAAATATTACATTGAAAGTCATGAGCCACAAGAACAAATACCTAATTTATGCAATAAACTCACAGGCAGCAGAATTTCAGGAACCAACACGAGAGTTCTGTATAGAAAGAGATGTCAGAAATTTACATAGGAAAATCTGTATATAGGCTTTACAGAATTTTCAACTTTTAAAAGTGTTATATGTTTAAAACTAATTTAAATCAAGGTATAAAAGTTAAACTCCTTATTAAACTTAAAATATAAACTATACCCACTATGTCATTAAAAGAATACCCTTGTAGGCTGGAGAGATGGCTCAGCATTTAAATCACTTAGAGCTCTTTCTTGTAGCTAATCTGAGATCAGTTTCCAGCACACACCTCAGTTGCCTGTAATTCTAGTTTCAAGGGAATCAGTGCCCGCTGTCCTCTTAGGACAGATGTGTGAGGGGGTGTGCACACACTCCATACATATAGACACATACACAAGTCAATATTTTCTTAACAGGTTTTATTTTAGTGCCGAAACATGTCTGTCTGTTTATCTAGGTGATATAAGACAGAAGAAATAAAATGAGGGACTGTTATCTGTGGATTTCTGTAAAGTCTAATTTCCTTCAGGTTTACCATCTTCCCTATTGTCACCTCTTTCGGTATGCATATATATGAAAGTTAAAATATTTCTTTGTTAACATTAATGTTTGAGTTTTCCAGAGAACAAAGGATTTCCTGACAGCAATCTTCAACTGCTTCAGAAAGAGAATGAGGATCCACTTCCTTGACTTCACCTGATTCGACTGGAGGCATCTGAACTGCCCTCCACCTGACAAGCACTATCCTGAAACTGGCTTGAAACTACATCATTCTACACAACTCCAGACCAAGAAACTGAAATAGCACATCTTCTACAATCTGGCAGGAGCTTCAAGATGAGAGTTTCAATCAACACTAGAACCCCAGTCAGGAACTTCAATCAAGCATCTCCTGCCATACAGAGACTGATCTACTGAGATTTTGTTATACTAACATTTTTTTTCTCACAGGTCCCCATATGATTATCATCGTCCCATCTCAGCAGGAAGTAGTTTGAGAATTCCACACCCCCCTCTCCCTACTATTGATATTATAAGATAGTTTATACCTGTTAGTGTTAGTTTTCAATTATTTTAGAGTTGGGATTGGAAGGAGGTGTTCATATTTGGGTGTTTCTTTCAGATAAGCTTAGGTTTAGATAGAATAGATGTTTGATACATTTTGTTCATGGATACAAGTTAGTTGTCCTTCTTAGACTAAAAGGGGACTTGTAGGAGGAAGTCTGATGCCGCCATTAAACATGTGACTTATTAGAGGCGCATACAGATGAGGTAATAAAAGGGCGGTTTACCACACCGCTAACCACACCCACTTTAGGCAGGACTAAAGACGTATACGGCTGGACGTAAAGATGTATACGTATGTAGGCGGAACTACGTCACTAGCCAGGCCCACTTTCGGGCATGGCTAGGGGGGCGTTACAGGGGAAGGTATAAAAGACAGCACACAGGAAGTCTCGGTCTCTTTTCCTGGAGTTCGGCTTCCGGTTCGGCAGCTGAAAACTGCTTGGCTCCTCTGGGTTTGGTATCTTGTGAGTAATTCCTACAATAAATACTTAGCTTTACTTTCAGTAATTGTGTGTTGCGTATCGTTACAGCATCCGGTAAAGACTACACTAGGAATAATAAAACAGTTTTCAACTACTATCCTAAAACAAATATCACTCTTTTCTCAGGGGAAGAGAGGAGTAGTGGATCTGGGGGAGAAGGGAAGGGGACGGGGGAGCTGAGATGGGCAGATGGAGGGGCAACTGTGGTTGGAATGTAATGTATGAGAGAAGAATAAATAAAATAAAAATAAAACCCATGTCGTTCTAGAAAACAGAGTGCCACAGATCATGTTTTCTTTGTGTTACAGAATCATTAATAGAAATGTTTCTATTATAGATCATTAAACAAGGAAATGGAAAGATTAAATTTCTTAAAAAATAAAAACAGCCTTGACATTAAAAGCTGGATCCCGGTAAAGCCTATTTTACAGATTTTCCTATTTAAATTACTGAAGTCTCTTTCTACATATATGTTGCCAGTTATAGGCAACGGAAATCCTACTGTGTGGGACCTTATTTCATAATTAGAAGCGTTAATGCAAAGCTAGGAAAGTTTACAGAATATAACACTCACTGTTCATCTGGAACTTTAAAGTAAATGAGACAAGAATTCAATTCTGTTGTTTATTCTGGGGCGAATCTTGTCACCTTGACAGGATCTGAAATGAAATAGAGCGGAAGCTGTGCACTACTTTGAGCAAAGTGTGAACCTTGTGCACTACTGTGAATAAATTGTGAGCTGTGTGCACTACTGTGAACAAGCTGCAAGTCTGTACTAATATGAACAGAGTGTAAGCTGCGCACTACTGTGAGGAATCTTCTTGTGAAATGAGAAGATGCTTCCTAAATATGGCTGACACTAAAACCTACCATGGCTGTCCCATATAGACTGAAGACCAGTGGCTCTCTAGAAACTCCAGCACCAGAATTTGATGGCAGGGACAGACAACCTTGTGGACTGAGCAACTTCTGAGCTTTCAGCTCTCTGGTGTGAGATAGTCATTGCTAAACTACCCAAACCATATTGTGTAAGTCAACCTAATAAATTCCCTTTAATATGCATTCATTCTATCTGCTCTGTTCTTCTAGAGAACCCTCTCTAGTATACTGTCTTAGCTACTGCTGCAAGATACTAAGACCGTAGGCAGTATAACATAATGTATTTAATTTGGGATTATGGTTTTAGGTTGTTAGAGTCCATGTGGGCACAGTGAATTTATGTGCCAGGAACAGATTACAGCTTACATCTTGATGTGAATCTGTAGGCAGGGTGGGGGTAGGAACTGGGAATGTTGAAAGTCTTTCAAAATCTCAAAGCCCATCCTCATTGACACACTTCCTCCAACAAGGTCATAGCTTCGAAGCCTTCCCAAATAGTTCCACTAACTGAGGATCAAAATTCCAACATATTAACCTATGGTATCATTCTCATTTAAACTACCAATATGAAATAAGAATTATCTTATTTCATAAGAGTATCACTTAGAGTCATAGGCTAGAATCCTGGTGTAGAGCGAGTGTTAATATATGAAGGTATTTATAGAACAAAAATTCCTCCATGAATAGCAATTAATAGGAGGAATGGAATAATCACAAATGTTTTTCAGTTAATTTTACGTTTTGTACATGAGTGCTTTATTTGTGTGTATGTCTCCAGGCCAGAAGAGTTACTTTCCTATTGCTGCAAGACACCATGACCAAGGCAATTTAAAATAATGTATTTAATTTGGGCTTATGGTTTTAGGTTGTTAGAGTACATGTGGGCAGAGTGAATTCATGTGAGCTACCATATGCTTGCTGTGAATTGAACCCAGGACCTCTGGAAGATCAGCCAGTGCTCTTAACCACTGAGCCATCTCTGCAGCCCCCACTGAGCCATTTCTCCAGTACTGTACTTCCAAGTTTTACAATGCATTTTTTAAATTTAAGGGTTTTTGAGACTTTCATCCATGAATACCATATTGTAAGGTAAGAAAGTTTAGTAATTAACAGAATTAACAGCAGTAGTATGACAACAGATGTTCAATAAAATGTAGTTATCAGTAACTTACAAAGATAATGCCACAGAAATAAATTAACTAAATTAAAAATATACTTGTCGCCGGGCGTTGGTGGCGCACGCCTTTAATCCCAGCACTCGGGAGGCAGAGGCAGGCGGATCTCTGTGAGTTCGAGGCCAGCCTGGTCTACAAAGTGAGTTCCAGGACAGCCTCCAAAACCACAGAGAAACCCTGTCTCGAAAAACCAAAAAAAAAAAATATATATATATATATACTTGTCAATATTTGCCACAATATTTACTGTGGTTCATTAAACCTAGAGATAAATTAATTTCATAAATAAATCCGTTTACATCAAATAAATGTTTTAGTAATTATTTGTCTTTACATTGACATACTAAATGCAGTTCTTCCACATTTATAAAAAATGGGAAAATGTAAACGTATTTAATAAGTTTCATGGTATTTCTACTTCATTCCATCTTCATCTAAATACACCTGTCACTTCATAAAAAGTGCATACACACATATGCTGAACCAAAAGCCTAGTAAACACAAAATAAGAAATATGGCTTCCCCAATCTTACCTAGGTAAGCACAACTCAACAGTAGACCAAGGACTCCAGATAACATAATATGTGTGTGTGTGTGTGTGTGTGTGTGTGTGTGTGTGTGTGTGTGTGTGTGTGTGTGTAATATCAGTATAGCAACTATACTTGATATTTTATCACAATTTTACAGTTTTGAAATTACAGTGTATGCAAAATTGTACAATCCATAGTATAGTCCTGAACATAGTGAGAATGTCTTTTTTACACTGAGAAGCTTGATGTGGGTAGAACACATGAATTGTAAGATATGCTTCTGCATTACAGCCCTGTTATAGCCTTATGGTCCCATCATAGCCTCATGGCCTCACCATAGCCTTAGGGCCTCACCATAGCCTTAGGGTCCCATCATAGCAAAGCATGAACTTCCACTCTTCTTTTCTACAGCAATATATTGGCAAGAAAGGCAAATCTTCTAACACAAGATAAAAAGACCCAAACTTTCTCTATGACAAATATGACTGTCCATATGGGGTAAAATTAATTAGAATGACAGGTGCTTCAAAAGTTTATTTATCAGCCGGGGGTTGGTGGCACACGCCTTTAATCCCAGAACTTGGAAGGCAGAGGCAGGCGGATCTCTGTGAGTTCGAGGCCAGCCTGGTCTACAGAGTGAGTTCCAGGACAACCTCCAAACAATACAGAGAAACCCTGTCTCGAAAAATAACAAAAAAAGAAGTTGCTTTATCAAGGGAATGTCATGTGTAAAAGAGAGGATGATTCACAAAAGCTAGAGAACAACGCTTGGTAAGCACACCTTGACTTTAAAAGTGCATGTCAATTATTGTATGTAAATGTTAAAAGTACTGTGATTTAAATAAAAAATATCCTGCAGCATCAGATAAAATAACACAATAATTTCTTTATTTGCCATGAATCTATTTCTAGGGTCCCCAAATGGCTGGGCAATATAAGAATGTGCATTATAACATACAATCATCTGTTGTTACATACCACTCAACTTCTCAAGCTTTCCTCTTCAGGTAAGTCATCAGAATAAATTGTAAGTGTAATGGTCTTGTGCTACCATTGCCTTCTCCACCCAGAAGTTAAGTGTCTTGATTTCAAAAAGAGAATGTGGGAAAGGCAGGTTTTATCTTGTTCTCTGTTTCATCATTAGCTTGGAGAAACTTCTCCAGAACTGCTCATTTCCTGATGTACTTGTGCTGCAGGATGTCATGTGTAATCAAGAACTAAACACAAAGCAAGCAAATTAAACTCTCTTAATTCCAACTGTGATCTTAATTTTTAAATTGATTTTACCTACATTACATATATCTTCATGTAATTCAGTTGCTTCCGTTTTTTAAAAGGTCATATTAATTTTGTCAATTACCACTTATAAAGATTGTTCTACATTTTATGCTTATGATACTTTCCTATAGTTCTTGAGAGCTCAGTATAAAATTTAATAAATGCTCTCATTACCAATAGGAATTTTTCTTTTATATGGCTGTTTGGGTTCAATGTCACTATTATGTTATTATATATTTTTGAAAGATTTTGATGTTATAATTTTAAATTAAGGATTTTAAGGTATGTTACATTTTTGCTACATATCATCTCTGTATGAGGTTGTAATTCATAATTAAGCCCATCAAAAAGCCAACACTGATAAATATATTTATACCATTTCATTTGCATTCTAATGGTTTGTTATTTTTAAAATATTTTAAATATCAGGATTGTGAAGCTATGACTTTTACCATTCCTATACATCATTGTTTGCCATTTGTTAAGCTCCATATAGTTCTGTATAGCTATTGCTGGGATTATTTGCCACACCTTTGAAATGAGGAAGCAGAAATTCAGGTAAAAAATGCTACTTGCTGATGCAAGCCATATTGAGTGATTCTGATTTTATGATCTTTCTATAAACTCCAACTCCTCAGAAAAGGTAAGCAAAGGGAGATTGTGGATTCAAGAGGCATTTTGTCTGTCATCAAATTACGAGTTAGAAAATCCCCCCAAATTTCCCTAGATTGTTAGGAAAAATGAAAGTCACCACATTTATATAAAGTATCAAACCTTGAAAGTAACAACCATATATGATGACCTCTCTCTGCCTCTCTCTCTCTCTGTGTCTCTCTCTCTGTCTCTCTGTCTGTCTGTCTGTCTGTCTCTCTCTCTCCTCTCTCTCTCTCTCTCTCTCTCTCGTTCTCTCTCTCTCTCTCTCTTGTCTTGTAGCCCAGGATTTCTCACTATGTAGTTGAGGATAACTCTGAATACCCGATTCTCATGCCTCTACTTTCCAAGTGCTGGGTTAAAGGTTTTTTCCACTATACCCAGGTTATGACGTACTGAGGTTAGAACCCAATGAAATATATATGCTAGGCAAAAATTGTTGAAATTGAGCTATACTCCCTCAGTCCTTTTTTTGGCTACAATCAATGAAAGGCTTTTCTAAGACATGTGGCTGATTTCCTTCCAGTTAGACATCTATTATCCTGCTCCTGAGGGTATGCTTTCTACTTTTAGAAAATGAAACAATTAACTAATTGTTCAAATATTTTAAGTAAAATAAGATATCTCAGTAAGAATATGCAAAACAAGGAAATCAAGGACCTGTAGTCCTAAACACATGGGGTTGCAAGCCTCAATTTACTGAATAAAGGAAGTAGCCATGAATTCTCAGTTACTTAAAAATTCAGTGTGTGGAAGGCAGAGGGCAGAGGTGAGCACGCTCACCCTCTCTTGGATACCCTAGCTTGGAGACTGCAGCCAGGTCGACTCCACAGCCCCGCCCCAGGACAGACCACCAGGCAACCAGGAGCCTGATAGAGAGCTGATCCACTTTTGCCCACACTCGGGACAGAAGACAGAAAGTAGAGGCCAGAGAGTATTGGATTTGCTTACACCCACTGAAAGGGAACCCTTGTCACCTACCCACCAGGAGAGGAAGAGACTCTTGATACACCCACTGGAAGAAGTGATGGGGAAAAGGCAATATAAAAACTCACTAAGCAACAGGAAAACAAATATAACACCACCAGAGTCTAGAGATTCTACACCAGTAAGACCTAAACACCCCAATGCAGACAAAGCAGAAGGGAATGACCTTAAAAATACCTTCATGAAAACGATAGAGGCCCTCAAAGAGGATGTGAGAAAATCCCTTAAAGAAATGGAAGAAAAAACAAAACAAAAAATGCGAGAAATAGAAGAAAAAACAAACCAAATATTACAATAAATGGAAGAAAGGGAGGAAAACACGAAGTAAAAATTACAAGAAACAATTCAAACAATGCAACGATTGAAAGCTGACATGCAGACAATTAAAGAAACACAGTCTAAAGGAATGCTGGAAATAGAAAATCTGGGGGAATGGACAGGTACTACAGATACAAGCATAAACAACAGAATACAAGAGATGGAAGACAGAATCATAGGTGTTGAAGGCACACTAGGAGATATAGATTCATCAATCAAAGAAAATCTGAAGTCCAACAAATCTCTAACACAAAATATCCAGTAAATATGGGACACCATGAAAAGACCAAAGCTAAGAATAATAGGTGTAGAAGAAGGTGAAGAAACCCACCTCAAAGGTACAGAAAACATATTCAACAAAATCATTGAAGAAAACTTTCCCAACCTAAAGAAAGACATGCCAATGAAGGTACAAGAAGCTTACAGAACACCAAATAGAGTGGATCATAAAAAAAAGTCCTCTCCCCACATAATAATAAAGACACAAAGCATACAAAATAAAGAAAGAATACTTAGAGCAGCTTAAGGAAAAAGGTCAAATAACATATAAAGGCAAACCTATAAGAATTACACCTGAATTCTCCATGGAAACTCTGAAAGCCAGAAGGTCCTGGATAGATATTTTATCAACACTAAGAGACCACGGATGCCAGCCCAGACTACTATACCCAGCAAAGCTTTCAATCACTATAGATGGAGAAAACAAGATATTCCATGACAAAACCAGATTTAAACAATACTTACCCAGCCCTACAGAAAGTTCTGGAAGGAAAACTCTAGTCCAAAGAAGTTAACTACAACCATACACTAGTAGCACAAACACTGAGACCGGCATTTAATAAATGGGACCTCCTGAAACTGAGTAGCTTCTGTAAGGCAAAGGACACAGTCAGCAAGACAAAAAGGCAACCCACAGATTGGGAAAAGATATTCACTAACCCCACATCTGACAGAAGGCTGATCTCCAAAATTTACAAAAATCTCAAAAAGCAATTCTCCAAAACACCAAAGAACCTAATTAAAAAGTGGGGGACTGAACTAAACAGAGATTTCTCAATAGAGGAGACTAAAATGGCTGAGAGACACTTGAGAAAGTGCTCAACATCCTTAGCCATTAGGGAAATGCAAATCAAAACAACCCTGAGATATCATCTTACTCCTGTCAGAATGTCTAAATTCAAAAATGACAAGGAACAAGACAATGCTGTCCACTCTCTCCATATCTATTCAATTTAGTACTTGAAGTTCTAGCTTGAGCAATAAGACAAGAAAAGGAGATCAAGGGGATGCAAATTGGAAAAGAAGTCAAACTCATATTATGAGCTGGTGATATAATAGTATAGAGAAGTGACCCCAGAAATCTACCAGGAAACAGAAAAACACCTTTCATAATGTAGCAGGATACAAGATTAACTCAAAAAAATCAATAGTCCTCCTATATACAAATGACAAATAGGCTGAGAAAGAAATTAGAGAAACGCCATCCTTTACAACAGTCACAAATAACATAAAATATTTTGAGGTAACTCTAAATAACAAGTGAAAGATCTTGATAGCAAGTCTTTGAAGAAAGAAATTGAAGTAGGTATCAGAAAGCTGAAATGTCCTCCATGCTCTAGGATCAACATTAAAAATGCAATCTTATATTTTGGTTGTGAGTCTAGCCTTTAATGGTTGAGCCATCTCTCTAATCCTTAAAATGCAGTGTTACCAAAATCAAGCTACAGATTCAATGCAATCCCCATCAAAATCTCAACACTATTCTTCACAGACCATGAAAGAACAATGCTCAACTTTGTATGGAAAAACAAAAAAACCCAAGATAGCCAAAAAAATTCCTGTACAATAAAAGAACTTCCAGAGGCATCACCATCCCTGAAACCAAGCTCTACCATAGAGTGATACTAATAAACACAGCTTGGTATTCGCTTAAAAACAGATATGTGGATCAATGAAATCAAATTGAATACCCTGATTTTAATCCACACATCTATGAACACCTAATTTTTGACAAAGAAGTCAAAATTTTACAATGGAAAAAAGAAAAGTGTCTTCAACAAATGGCGGTCACCTAACTGGATGGTAGCATGTAGAAGAATGCAGATAGATCCATATCTACCCCCATGCACAAAGCTCAAGTCCAAATGGATCAAAGACCTCCACGTAAATTCAGTACACTGAACCTGATAGAAGAGAAATTGGGAATTGGCCTTGAATGCGTAGGCAAAGGAAACCACTTCCTAAATATAACACCTGTAACACATTGAGACCATCAGTTAATAAATGGGACCTCCTGAATCTAAGAAGCTTCTGTAAATCAAAGGACATAGTCAACAAGACAAAATGCCAGCCTACAGAATGGGAAAAGATCTTCACCAACCCCGCATCTGACAGAGGGCTGATCTATAAAATATAAAAAGAACTCAAGAAACTAGACACTAAAATATCAAATGATCCACTGAAAAAAAACTTAGGTACAAATCTAACCAAAGAATTCACAACAGAAGAAACTCAAAAGTCTGAAAGAAATCTGTAGATTTCTTGAACATCCTTAGCCATAAGAGAAGTACAAATCAAAATGACTCTGAGACACCATCTTACATCTATCAGAATGACTAAGATCAAAAACACTGGTGACAGATTATGCTGGAGAGGATGTGGAGTAAGGGGGACACTCCTCCATTGCTGGTGGGAATGCAAGATTGTACAGCCACTTTAGAAATTACTATGGCAATTACTCAGAAAATTGGTAATCAATCTATCTCAAGACACAGGAATACCACTCTTAGGCATATACCAAAAGGATGCACAGTCATACCACAAGGACATTTTTTCAACTTTTCAAAGCAGCATCATTTGTAACAGAGAGAAGCTAGAAACAATCTAGATATCCCTCAATCAAAGAATGGATAAAGAAAATACGACACATTTACACAATGGAGTAATGCTCAGAGGTAAAAAACAAAATGACACCTTGAAATTTGCAGGCAAATGGAATGAACTAGAAAAAAAGACATTCTGAGTTAGGTAACCCATACCCAGAAAAACAAACAAGGTATGTACTCACTCACAAGTGGATATTAGACTTTAAACAAAGAATAACCAGGCTACAATCCACAACCCCAGAGAACCTAGGTAAAAAGGAAAATCCCAAGAGGGACAAATGTGGAGGGGCCCAAGAAGAGAAAATAGTTAAGGTATCTTGGGTAAACTGGCAGGAGGGTACAAGGCAGGGGATGGAGGAAGGAAAAATAAGGGATCAAGAAGGCCAAGTTAGAGAAGGAACAGAGGCCAATGAAAGAGATATCTTGATAGAGGGAGCCCTTACAAAGTTAGGGAGAAACTTGGTACTAGGGAAATTCCCAGGAATCTATAAGGATTAGCCCAGCTGACTCCTAACAATAGTCAAGAGGGTGCCTGAATGGGCCTTACCCTTTAATCAGATTAGTGACCACCCTAATTGTCATCAGCCAGTTAACTGATGGAAGCAGATGCAGTGACCCACAGACAAGCACTGAGCTGAGCTCCTGGAGTGCAGATGAAGAGAGAGAGGAGGGATCATATGAATATGGGAGGTCAAGATCATGATGGAAAAAACCCACAGAAACAGCTGGCCTGAGCTAGTGGGAGCTCATGGACTCTGGATTGACAGCTGGGGGACTTGCATGTGACTGAACTAGGCCCTCTGAATATGGATGACAGTTTGTGACTTTATCTGTTGTAGGCAGGTGGTGGGGGTAGGGGGGTGGCCGTGGGACCAGGACTTATCCTGAGTGCATGAACTGGCTTTTTGGAGCCCATTCCCTATGATGAGATAACTTGCTCAGCCTTGATACAGGGGGGAGGGACTCGGTCCTGCCTCAAGTTGGTATGCCAGACTTTATTGACTCCTCATGAAGGCCTTACCCCTCTGAAGAGTGGATAAGGGATGAGAAGAGAGGAGGCGATGGGGGTGGGTAAAGGGCATGGAGGGGAAACGGGTTGGTATGTAAAATGAAAAAAAGTCATTTATCAAAGGATGCTATACAGTTTTTGGGGGAAGTTGTTTGTTTTGTTTTAAGTTGTTTTTTGTTTGCTTGTTTTGCTTTGGATTGTTCTGTTTGGGTTTTGATTTTTGAAACAGGCCCTGGCTGCCCAGAAACTTATTCTGTAGACCAGGCATAAAGGGCTTTTGGGTCTTGTTGTTTTGTTGTTGTTGTTACTATTTATGGACACCATGAGGAACAGAGAGGCATGTAAACAAAGGACAATCATGTCTGACATAGAATGGGCATGGGCTTTTAAACATAGAGTTGCTAAAAAAAGATGTCCTTTGTTTAAAGGAACTCAAAAGGCTGTCTCAGAGGATGGACCTAACTGCCCCTAGGCAGAGACTATCCTCCAGGGTTTAGCCCACCCAGTATTGGAAAGACCTTGCTAGGGCAGTGCTTCCCGGATCCATGTTTCTGAAGTGGAGCGCATTTTTTCAGGATGAATGTCGCATCTAGGCAGAACAAAATCAGAAAGTCCGCCCTGTGGTCCCAATTACTTTTGGCATGCTTTCAGGCGCCTCTGACCAGTTCTCAACAGGCCTTCAACAGGAGGCCATCCCTGATCCTTATCAGGACCAGATCCAAGCACTGGGGTTTGAGGCTTGGAAAAGGCTAGAGGAAGGGCCAACAGAGTCCCCTATTTCAGGAATCACCCAAAAGGCTGGGGAGGACCTGGCCTCCTTTATAGAAATGGTACAGAGGCAGGGCGGTGGTGGCACACACCTTTAATCCCAGCACTCGGGAGGCAGAGGCAGGCAGATCTCTGTGAGTTCGAGGCCGGGCTGGTCCTACAGCCTCCAAAACAATACAGAGAAACCCTGTCTCGTAAAAAAAAAAAAAAAAAAAAAAAAAAAGAAAAGAAAAGAGAGAGAGAGAGAGAGAGAGAGAGAGAGAGAGAGAGAGAGAGAGAGAGAGAGAGAAAGGGTACAGAGGGGTCTACAGAGAAAGTTTCCCCCTGGAGAATTACGTGATAAGTTCACTAGGTCATTAGTCTGGGATGGAATGACAACTGACTACAAGTTAGTCTGTGCCAGGCTGAGGGACCAGTCCTTAGGTAGGTGGACCTTAGCCTCTAAGGATGTGGGGTCTACCACCCATCAGACCAGGGCAATGCCGTCTGCCCTACAGGCTGCCCGCCAGGAGGAAATGACCACCCTAATTAATGCCCTCCAACAGATCTCGGTGGGGAAAGGGTGACTATGTTTTGGATGTGGCAAAGAGGGTCATTTTAAAAAGGAATGTCCCAATCGAACAAAAGACACCCCAATAGCCCCTACAGCCTCTAACGTGCCTTGTACACCTTGTCCCCAATGTAAGAAAGGGTTTCACTGGGCAAGGGAATGCAGATCCAAGTTCAACCTTCAAGGTGAGCCTTTAAACTCTTCCCTGGGCCAACTCCAGCCCTGTTAAACAAGGGGAAGAAGGTGGTCAGAACACACTGGACCGTACCTTTAATTCCTGGTTTAAGACCAAAAATTACCCTAACGGTTGGTGAAAGGAACTTCAAATTTCTCATAGACACTGGGGCTGATCGTATGGTGATAAAAAAGGAGGAAGTACCCCCTCCTGGCAGTTGGTCCCCGGCCCACCCTTGTTCAGTGTGGGTGGACAGTCAACATCATGGAAAACAGCTAACTGGCAGCCCTGGACTGACCCTGATGGTAATGGTGGGGAGGTACGCCCTCTAGTGGTGTCAGGCTTAACGGCCAACCTCCTTGGTCAGGACATACTCGGAGAAGCTGAGGACTATATGACCACTGGTCACAAAGGCGTTTATGAGGACATGCTAGACCAAGAAGAGTATAACAACAATTTAAACAAGGACAGGTCAGCCACCCTAACTATAGAGATGATCCTTATTTTGAAAAAAATCAGACAAAAACATTCCCAGGTTCACCCCCAATCTTAAGGGCCACTGCAAACTCCCTGGTACCAACAATTCAATGGGTGCCTGGAAATCTGGTCTGGGTTGAGCAGTGGCCTATATCTACCCATAAATTACAACAACTTCATATATTGGTTGAACAACAATTAGCCTTGGGGCATGTACAGCCTTCCACAAGCCCCTGGAGTGCCCTAATCTTCGTTATAAAAAAGTCCAATGGCTCTTGGAGGCTTTTACATAATTTGAGGAAAATAAATGAGAGGATGATACCTTTTGGGACCCTGCAAAGGGGACTCCCCTAGATTCCAGCCATCCCCAACACCCATTATTTACCTATTATTGATATTAAGGATTGTTTTTTTTCTCTATCCCATTACATCCAGATGATGTAGAAAAATTTGCCTTTTCCATACCTTTAAGAATTTTTTGCAGGCCAGATTTAAGATTTGAATGGACCGTCCTACCCCAGGGCATGGCCTATAGCCCTCCTATTTGTCAGTATTATATGTTACATATTTTTTCTTCCTTGATTGGTCATCCTAACATATTACTCTATATTTATATGGATGATATTATTTTGGGTTGTTCCAACCCATCTGACCTCCAAGATCTTACTGCCAAATGTCTTGCCATATGAGAGGCCAATGATTTTAAGGTGACTCCTAAAAAGATTCAGACTAGTCCTCCTTTTAAGATTTTGGGTTCCATGTTATTTCTTGATACTGTCTCTCCTGTTAAACCCCAACTTCACATTCAGGATTCTTACACCTTGCCTCAGCTCCAAAAGACATTGGGAGAAATTAATTGGCTGAGGGCCTGGGTTTCTATAACTACTGAGGAATTGACTCCTTTGTTTGACCTCCTAAAAGGTCATAATCTCTCCTCATAGATAATTATATCTGATGATTATTTACAGATTTTAAGTAAAGTCCAACAGGCTATAGATACAGCGACCTTAAGGAGGTACGATCCTCTTTTGCCCCTCACCCTTTACATTTTTCCTGGGGAAATGTTATGTACTGCCTTATTAGTGGAAGAGGGTGAGCCCATACATTGGATTCACCTCTCGATTGGTGGTGCCCCCAGAGTCTATTCAGTAACCAATCAGATTGATGATTGCATTGTTAAGGGCAGGGACACCTCTGTCCTGATGTTTGTCATAGAACCTCATCTTATTGTAACTCCCTTTAAGACAACAGATGTCACCTGGCTTCAGAGGAAGAATAGCAGGATTGCTTTGGCTCTTGAAGGGTTTCTTGGTAAAGTTGATTGTCATTATGGTCCTCACAAATGGATGAGCTCCTTCTCTAGGTTAGAGTGGAGGCCCCCACTCAGACTTTTTTAACCTCAATCCAACACTGGCTTTCTTACTGTATTTACTGATGGGGGGAGCCTGGGGGTTTCTTTAGTCATTTATCCTCCCTTAGAACATGGTAAAGAGCCAGTGCCTATAAAGTCAGTCTCCCATAAAGTTGAGGGGTCAGCGCAATTAAAGGAACTGTTTGCTGTTATTCTTTCATTAGACACCAATCAAGAGTCATTTAATTATTCTCTGGCAGCCTTTATGTTGTTAATTTGTTACCCAACCTAGTTGAGGCCCATATTAAGCTGAACTCCAGTCCTATATCGCCTCAAATGATTCAAGCCCACTCCCTACTCAAACAAAGAACGAATCCAATTTTTCTTCAACATCTCAGGAGTCATCAAAATTTACCGGGATTTCTTTCTGAAGGAAATAACTTAGCTGATAAATTGGCTTCTATGCCCCAATGTTACAGAAGCTACACGCTTCCACCTACTGACCCATGTTAATCGGAGGGGTCTTAATCACAAGTACCCACATGTGCCAGTCAAGACCTCAAAAAGGTTGTCCTAACTTGTAAGTCCTGCCAGCCTTTCCTTCAGATACCCCCCTCCAAACTAGTGGAAGCAACCCTCAAGGGCTTCGTCCTAATAATCTTTGGCAAATTGATGTTACTCACTTTTGTCCATTTGGAAAATTAAAGTATATTTTTCTCTCGGTTGATACCTTTTCCTGTGTCTGCTGGACATCGGCATACACCAGGGAGAAAGCTAAATATGAAATTAGCCATATTCTTTAATGTTTTGCCACTCTTGGATTGCCTCATCAGATTAAGACAGATAATGGCCCATGCTTATTAAGCAGGGCCTTTATGGACTTTCTTAAGACTTGGAGCATCTCACACTCCACAGGCATCCCATACAATCCTCGGGGTCAAGCAGTTGTGGAAAGGTATAATCAAGTACTCAAATCTCAATTACAAAAACAAAAGGGGGAATCTATGCCCCCACATGACCAATTAAAAAGGGCATTATTTACCCTAAATATTTTTAAATTTTCTAAAGAAGATAAATACCTGTCTCCACTTCAAAAACATTAGTCCTCATCAGTTACCTACAATTCTATTTGGGTCAGATGGAGGGACCCACTGATGGGGTCTGGAAAGCACCAGACCCCCTCCTCTCAGCAGGGAGAGGATTTGGATGTGTCCTCCCTCAAAATGAAAAAAAGACCCATTTGGGTACCAGTGAGAGACCTAAAATATTTGTCCCAACAAGGGGACAAGGGGACAATGACCATCACTTCTCCAGGGAGTGCTCCACCCCTGAGAATAGTGTCTCTGTTCCCCTCCCCCCAGGAATGAAGGAAGATATGGGTGATGCTGCTCTTCCTGGTGTTGATGATGCTCATCCTGCCCAGTGATGGAGGATTTGGAAACTCACATGATGCCAAAGTTATCCTGGCTCACCTGATGGGGAAACCCTGTGACTGCCAGGGTGGAACATACTTGGTATCTCCCTTTAGTCGATGGGTTATACAACAGGTAGATTGTGATACCAAGATAGCAATCAATATGATTGACGTATCAGGATCCCTTTTTTCAAATTCCAATAAGTAGATATGCAGAAAGAAGCCCAAGATTATTCCCCAGGTTGATGGGAAGCCAGGACCCTGTCCTTGCACTGCTTTCTATCTGACAATGCATATGGCCTGCTATGGCATTGCACAAATGTACACCAGTAGTTCCACTAAAAAGACTTACTGGACTGGGTTCTGAAATAGAGTGCTCTCCAGAGGTGAGAGTAGTTGGATTGCAAGAGATGGAGGGAGTGCCTCTGCCCCTTGCTTTGGAGCCCCAGGTGAAACTGTTTGCTGGGAACTAGCCCCCCCCATCAGTTATTCAGATGGTGGGGGAGTTCAAGATCAGGTTAGGAAACATGAAGTTCTTAAAAAGATAGAACAACTTGTTTTTGCCCAGTACCCAGAGCTCAACTATCACCCTGTTGCTCTCCCTGAAAAAAAGTGTGAGCTAGCCTGAGTTGCTTCTACAAATGGACTTTGCCTTACTAAATACAATGACTCCTTCTCTTGCGGAGGATTGCTAACTTTGCCTCCAATCTGGAACACCTTGGCCACTTGTAGTGGTCTCTAATGATACAATCACAGATGCCCCTGCTACTATAAAAGATTGCTTGGCCACATTTCCCATCCATGTCGAGCTCCTCTCAATGTCAATTTCTTGGGCTGGCATTTGGACCCTGCCTACTACTGATAAATCCAGTATATATGTGGGCTACATTGATCCATCTTTCTGTAATTCAAATACAACCAAATCTAATGATCAACGCTGCCCACCTTCTGGAATGGTCTTTTTGGAGGTGGGATAGCATATGACTTCCTGCCTCCCAAGTGAACAGGCCTTTGTGCCCCAGCCACCTTGATTCCTGATGTGGATATTATTCCCAGGGATGAGGCTCTTCCTGTGCCCTCTTTTGATTACATTGACGGGAGACTGAAGAGAGCCATACAGATGATTCTTTTACTTGCTGGCTTGGGAATATCTGCAGGTATGGCCACTGGGGCTGCAGGGCTAGGCACGGCATTTGAGCTCCACAGACTGCTCTCTGCCCAATTGGTTAGTGACATAAAGGCCGTGTCTAGTACTATTTTTGATCTCCAAAAGCAGCTTGATTTCCTAGCTAATGTAGTCTTACAGAACCGAAGGGGATTAGACTTATTAACAGCCGAAAAGGGAGGCATATGCTTGTTTTTAACAGGAAAGGTGCTGTTTTTACGCCAATAGATCAGGAATTATTCAGGACAAGATCAAAAGGCTTTAGGAGAACTTGGAGAGGAAAGGGCAGGACCTCAGGGACAACCCGCTGTGGACTGGCTTAAATGGCTTCTTACCCTATCTCCTCCCCCTGCTTGGGCCTCTCCTCCTCCTCCTCCTCCTCCTCCTCCTCCTCCTCCTCCTCCTCCTCCTCCTCCTCCTCCTTATCCTCACTATCGGGCCCTGCATGATTAATAAAGTCATGCAATTTATTCACCAACAGGTAGAGGCAGTACAACTTCATTAGGTCGAAGTTTATTATCATAGGCTCGCTACTCAGGAACCAGTCTCCTTGTGCCTGGCAGTCCTAATATGAGCATCCCTCCCCCATCCTCCACCTGACCAGCGATGGGCAACTTTTCAGACAGACTGGGACACAGGTCATGAAGTGGTCTTTCAATGAGCTGGATATATGATACTCAGGGATGGGAAAAGTTCCCATTGGGGGAATCACCTAAGACACAGGCTATGATTTCTGCCTTTCTCACAAAAACAAGAGGGGGAGATGTTGGGCCTAAGAAAGGCTCAGATGCAAGGCCCAGTGTAAGCTCCTGAGCCTGACTTGAGTTTAGGGCTCAGATTCGAGGTCCAGTTTAACCTCCTGAGCCTGGCTAGAGTTTGGGGACCTGTCTCTAACCTGTAACCTCCACATGGAGGGTGACTCAGCCAGACCTGATGCAAGATTGCCCCCTGCCTGCTTGGTGGAATACTATTGGCCCTTAACTCCTCATGTCACCTTACCCTATCCTAAGATTCCCATCTCCTACCTCAGTCCTATATAAGTTCCTGCCTGTTGGAATAAATTGAGATCCTGCTTTGACAGACTCCCAACTCAGTGTGTGTTTTTTCCCCCGGGTAACTAGTAGTGGGGAGGGTCTGAGTTGTCGACACTTACCATCTTGCTCAGCTTCAGGAAGAGACCAGCCAGACCAGCCTGCAGGAAGGACCCTGCACTTTGTATTGGTGAACCAGATTTGTATTTTGAGATTACACTGACATTCTTATCAGAGCTTATCTCATTTACTGGTATCCAATAAACAATTACTTCTTTCATTTATAAGTAATATGACATTAAATAAAACCAAATATTTAAAATAAGCTCTACTTCATGAGCCCTCTTTATTTTTTTATAAAATGAAAATGATGAAGAAATGATTGAATTTATAGACAATACCCAGTCTACATGTAAAAATTAGGATGCTCTCATCCTGATTTCTACAATTTTCAATCCACATTTTAACCTACCTGCAGCTTATTGTATAGATTTGTTGTAAGCTATGTTCATCTCTAGAGGTATTTATCAAAACATTAAAAATAATAATATTTAAATGAGTCTAGCCAGACAAAAAAAAAGTTATGAAACATTGTAGGCTTCTCATCTTACCTTACCTAGCTTGCCTGTGATCAAGTAAAGAAGCAAGCGAGACCTCTGATACCAAACCATGTCCAATTTACTATCAATGTTTGCTTTTTCTATAAAGCATTGATAGAAAGAATATCTAATATGTTGTTAAATAACCTTGTAAAGCTTCCTGCATGCTACTTAGGAGACTAATGATAAAATCATCCTCATTGTATTCCCTTCCCTGGTAGAGTATTTAATTCATTTTCAGAAAAGAAGTAGTAGTAATCCTTTAGTCACAATAACTGGTGAAATAACCTAGCTCTTCCTGTTACCCATCTCTTAGTAAACTTCCAAAGATTAATGAATGAACTCAAGCAAACAAGAGCAATACCAACAGCCATACAAAATCAGAATTCTACTGTTGTTCACTATTCTCCTGTTCTTTGCTATGGAACCTACTGTGATCTCTAAGACAAGCCAAGAGAAAACCAAAGCAGGATAGGAAATGCAGTAGTGAGGCAGGTCAGGAAGGCAGGGGTCAGCAGGGTCAGCAGGGTCAGCACTCTCAATCACTCCTACTTTGTCAGGAAAATTATCTGGGCTTTTTTTTTTAAACAATTCCAGTGTTTAGTTATACTTTCAAAATTCCTGGGTGATAGCACTGTGCATCCAAGTTCAATACTCCAATATTTCCAGTCATAGGGAAGACAGACATGACCCTATGCCAATTGGGCAGAGTGCTCAGAAGTGATATAGTGCTTTCTACCAAACTTCAGACTGCCCTGAGACTTCACTGAGCTCCTGTCTTATATGCCTCTCCCTAGTGCTGGGATCAACTCTGTGATCTTTTAGAGTGGATTAATTTTGTGTGGCTCAGTGTGGCCTTGAACTAACAGAGATCTATCTGCCTCTGTCTCCAAGTGCCAGGATTAAAGGTGTATAACATCACTGCCTGGCCTCTATGGCTGTGGCTAGCTTTGAACTATGAACTTAAGCCAAGCTTTATTAGATCATGAACAAAATATTACCAAAACCCCTGTTTTTTTGTTTGTAATCTAACAAATAAAGCCTGAAAATCAGAACACAAACCTAAACCACTAGTTAGACACAAACATACATACACACACACACACACACACACACACACACACACACACACTATGTCACTAGTTGACCACACACCTAAGCCACTAGTTAGCCATAGAGGATAAGCAATGGTGATCACACCTTTAATCCCAGCACTCAGGAAGCAGAAGCAACTAGATCTCTGTGAGTTCCAGGTCACCCTGTGCTACATAAGAATGAATTAGTCTAAAAGACAAACAGAGCTCACACCTTTTATCCCAGCACTTGGGATGGCATACCTTTAATCCCAGTACTAGGGATGAATATAGGGCAGAAGCTCAGTGTAGTGCAGTCTGAGTCTTGGTAGAGAGCATTGCAGACTGCAGTCACTCTGAAGACAGAATTCCCCTCCTCACCTCTTTGGTCTGAGCCTTGGTAGAAGTAAGAGCTCTCTAGTGGCTTGGCTGGTTTGCTTTTCTGATCTCCAGCTTGAGCCCAATATCTGTCTCTGTGTCTTTGTTAATCATGATGCAGATAAGTTTCATTTACATAAATGTTTCTGGTTGAATCACAGCCTACTTTGGGTTTGGTGAGAGGCAACCCTTAGCTTAGACAGCCATTGTTAAAATTCTTCTAAAGAAGTAAGTCAGAACCATTTTGACAAGTGTGTTCTGTATACAGGAGAAGCACAAACCCTCACTCACTAACACTTTCATCTCTGAAATGAAGGCTATCAATGCTATTTGCCAGTTATAAAGCATTGTGAATGAAGATTATCATAGGTGGTACTGAGAGCAGGATGGAGATGTCTTTGAATTATTTTTAAACAAATTTTGTTCAAATTGTCTCTTCCTTCCATCTTCAGTGTAAAGGTCGCAATCATTAAGAGTAAACAAAGACATCTAATGCAACTTGCAAGTGATTATAAATAAATGATTAAAAACAATTTAAAGTGGTTCATATTCAAAGATTTGTCTGTTGCTTTCTTTTAATATTTGGTCTATTGGCAGGGAGAAAAAGCATAACCTTCCTGAATGATTACTATAAAGTAATGTATAAATATTCATAAAATACTTAACATGATACTTTATTTAAATAGGAATCTTATGAAGAATAATTTTATAATTATTTTCCAAATGATAAAAATTAAACAACTTTTTTTAATGATTGCACAATAAAAAAGGAAAACAAGCTTAACGTGTCTAATCCCCATGTTTCTTTAAAAGATTTACTTATTTATATACAGTGTTCTGCCTGACTGTATGCCTGGCAGCAGAAAAGTCAAGCAGATCTCATTATAGGTGGTTATGAGCCACCATGTGGCTTCTGGGAATTGATCTCAGGACCTCTGGAAGAGCAGCCAGTGCTCTTAACCTCAGAATCACCTCTCCAGCCCTACTCCCCATGTGTTTTATTAATTTACATTTTTACCCTCCTTTCTGAAATTTTGGTTTTTGTGTTCTGAATATATTTTACCAACTTAATATAGTGATAATTCATCAATTAAAATAATTTTTTAATTCTTTAAGAATTTCACACAATGTCTGTTGATGATTTTCATCTTCATGCCCAACTCCTCCAAGATCAGCCTCCCTTGCCTGCCTTCCCAACCTGAGGTCCTTTCTTTTTCAAATCCCATTGTGTCCAATTTATGTTGTCCACATAATCTTGGGAGGAGAACTATCCACTGGAGCACAGTTCAACTAATAAAGGCCACACCCTTAATGAAAACTGACCCTCCCTTTCACACCAGCTGTTAATTAACAGTGGCTCCTCAGGTAGGGGAGGGACTTCATCTCAGCTCCCCTCCCGCTGTTAGAATTTTACCTGGCTTAAGCTTGGATGAGTCTGTGCCATCTGTTGAAACCTCTGTGAGTTCATATGTGCAACTGCCCTGTTTTGTTATAGTCATCCACACCTGTAACACTTTAAATCTTTCTGTCCCCTCTTCTGTAACGATCACTGAACCTTAAGAGGTGGGAGTGTGATAAAGATACCGAATTTGGGGCTGAGGACTTTGCAATCTCTTCTTGTCTGCACTTTAACCAGTTATGCATCTCTATCAACTGTCACTTACCAGGGACAAAATAGCTTCTCAGATGAAAGTTGTGAGATGCATTCATCAGTGGACATAATGTTAAGTCATTCAGAGTCAGTTTAATACTGTAGACATTTAGTTATGACACATATCTCCAAGGTTCTTAACCCCAGTAATGGTGTTCATTGTAAGTTTTAAAAATCCATTTAAAGTGTCCAATAGTGGGATGTCACATTTTGCCTTGATGTGCTGGACCCTGAAAGTTATAATATTAACTAACTATTAAGGCAAAATGTGACATCCCCCTTGAACAATAAGGGCACAACTCTTAATGAGGTAACTAACAGACTACTTTCTGATTTTGTTGGAGGCCTGCTACAACAGGAGGACAATCATACCTTCATACTATTATCCTTGTTAAAATTTCATGACTGGGAATGTCATGATGGAAACCTACAACTGTTATTTTGCTAAGTGTGATCTTGTCAAACTTAACTACTAAATACTTACATCCATCCCCATAGAATTGTGCTGCTCTCAGATTTGGTGAGTTATCTTTACCAATGGGCAATAGTCTAAGCAGAGACTTACTAACTAGTGAAAGCCCTAAGAAGCAATGTGTACTTAGCACCAAACGAGGCATCTATATCAACTCTACTCTTGCCCTCAAGGCTGGGAATTATTGAGGAAGGGGAATTCACTGGAAGAATTTAAGAGTAAGAACAGAGGGAAAAATACATTAATGTGTTGTCTTTGGGACACCACACGGCTGTTGTAATCAGGAACTCATGGACAACATGTTGAGTTTAATTCCTTTTACAAGATCAAGACAGCCAAAAATTCAGCCTAGGTGTTGGCAGCTGAAGGCCACTGAGTTAATGAGATGCTGGCAGTCATCTCTGGACTTACTCAGTTCGTTCCTTGCCATGAATAAATAATTGAACCACTGGGGAAGATCATGACCCAGAGAAAATGAATGAATGAAACAGTTTTGTCCCTTCAGAATGGAAATGCCCTAAGACTGGAAGTACACTAATCCAAACACAGGCTTGGGTATTTTATGTTTTTGTTTTTGTTTTCTTTTGGTTTTGTCCTCTATTTACCCTATTTGTCGTATTTATTTTTTTGTCTGTGTAGCCATGGCTGTCCTGGAATTCACTCTGTTACCAGACTGGCCTCAAACTCAGAGACCCATGTGCTTCTGCCTTTGCTCCCAGATTAAAGGCCTGTAGCATCACTACCTGGCTCTGTTTGTTCTATGAAGATATTGACCTGTAACTTGCTGCTGTTTCATCTTGAAGTGTCTTTGGGGAATAAGAAACCATCATCTCAGGGAGCCGGTTGATACTTTCTTTGTCTGCCTAGCTCCATCTAATGCTTCTTAACTGAAGAAGGGAAAGTCATTTTACTTTTGGGATATGGCAACTGGTAGGATGTCATTGCACCAGTGGATAGCCTACACCCATGCATGCACTGGTAGCACAGACTGGACTCACTGGGATATCTGCATTTCAAGAGGACATGGAGACTGAAGGGCATTATTTTTGGACTATAGACAAATTGGAGTGACAATGGAAATGGAAATACATTGTAATGTGTGAAATTCACAAAGAATACATCATTAACTCCAAATCTACTGAATTAATAAATCAGAAGGAAATATTATCATGATCCTTTACTAAATTGTTTTATACAAAGTTTTTATAACCTTATAAGTTTACATATTGTACATGAGAAAAGCCTCAAAAATACTTTTAATAAATTTAATTAACATCTGAAAATTAGTACTTGAGGTTCACACTAATAATGTGCCTCCAGATGTGCCCTATGAGTAGGCAATGGTCACAGTGAATAAAATTATCTGATATTTTGTTGGACAATTAAAAAAGAATAGTCAGTGGGACAGTGATTTCTCTTGTATTTTCATTTTACTTTTCTTTTTTTTATTTCCTGAAAACTTTCTTAAATGATCTCACAAAATTTTGTTTTGAAGTCACCCTTTCCTCTTTGGTCAACAGTTTTTTATTTAAATTAGAAACAAGCTTGCTTTACATGTCAATCCCAGCTAACTCTGCCTCCCCCCTCCCATGACCCCTACCAACACCCACAACCCCATCCCAACTCTGCTCCCCATGGAGGATGAGTCCCTCCATGGGGGATCTTGAAAGTCTGTCATATCATCCGGGGCAGGGACTAGTCCCTCCCCCATGTGTCCATGCTGAGACAGCATCCCTCCATGTGGAATGGGCTCCAAAAGTCCATTTGTACGCCAGGGCTAAAACTTGTCTATAATCCAAAGACCCATAGATTGCCAAGTTCTCCTCATTGACTCCCACATTCAGGGGTCTGGATCAGTCCCATGCTGGCCTCTTAGTCACCAGTCTGAGGTCTATGAGCTCTTACTTGTTCAGGTCAGCAGCCTCTGTGAGTTTCACCAGCCAGGTCTTAGCTCATCACTCCTTCCTCTCTGCAACTGGGTTCCAGGAGATCAGTTCACTGTTTAGCTGTGGGTGTCTGCCTCAGGTTCCAGCAGTCACTGGATGAAGATTCTGGGATGGCATATAAGGTAATCACCAATTTCATTATTGGGGGAGGGCATTTAAGGTAGCCTCTCCACTATTGATTAGTTTGCCAGTTGGTGTCATCATTTTAGATCTCTGAAAATCTCCCTAGTGCCAGCTCTCTTCTCAAACCTATAGTGGTTCCCTGAATCAGCCTTCCTGCTCCCCCATGTCTCTCTCTCTCTTTCTCCCTTCTCCCTCTTCCCTGCTCTTATGCTCCCAATCCACTCAGGAGATTCTGTCCTATTCCTCTTCTCTGGGGTATCATGCATATCTCTCTTAGGGTCCTTCCTGTTTCCCAGACTCTCTGGCAGTGGGATTGAAGGCTGGAAATCCCCTGCTCCATATCTAAAATCCATATATGAGTGAGTACATACAATGATAGTCTTTTTGCAACTGGATTGCCTCACTCAGGACAATTTCTTCTAGTGGCATCCATTTGCCTGCAAATTTCAAGATTCTATTTTTTGGGTTTTTTTTTTCAGCTGAATAATACGCCATTGTGTAAATGTACCATATTCTCTCTATCATTCTTCAGTTGATGGGTATCTAGGTAGGTTGCTTCCAGGTCCTGGTTATTACAAATAATGCTGCTATGAACATAGTTGAACAGATGTCTTTGTTTTATGAATGTGCATCTTTTGGGTATATTCCTAAGAGTGGAATTGCGGGATCTTATGGTAGACTGATTCCCATTTTCCTGAGGAATCTCCATACTGATTTCCAAAGAGGCTGTATGAGTTAGCACTCCCACCAGCAGTGGAGGAGTGTTCCCCTTTCTCCACAGCCTCTCCAGCATAAACTGTAATTGTTTGTTTTTGATTTTAGCGATTCTGACAGGAGTAAGATGACATCTCAGCGTTGTTTTGATTTGCTTTCCCTGATGGCTAAGGATGTTGAGCACTCTCTTAATTATCTATCAGCCATTTTAGACTCCTCTATTGTGAATTTTCTATTGAGTTCTGTACCCATTTTTTAATTGTATTATTTGGTGCTTCAGAGGCTAGCTTCTTGACTTCTTTGTAAATTTTGGAGATCAGCCCTCTGTAAGCTGTGGGGTTGGTGAACATCTTTTCCCATTCTGTGGGCTGACGTTTTGCCTTGTTGACTGTGTCCTTTGCCTTACAGAAGCTTCTAAGTTTTAGGAGGTTGCATTTATTAATTGTCTATCTCAGTATCTGTGCTACTTGGTGCTATGTTGAGAAAGTTGTCTCCTGTAACAATTAGTTCAAGGGTACTTCCCACTTTCTCTTCTAAGAGGTTGGGGAGGCTTAAGTAATCTATGGGGCCTTGGGTAGTATTTATCCCTGGTGTACAAATAGACTTTGAGTGCCCCTGCCACACTATGGGAGGCTCTCTCAGCCGGGACTCTTGTGAGGGGGGCTAGGCCCTGCCCTGGATGAAATGACTGTTACTGGATATCACCCTCATTAGGGATTGGACTGGAGATTGGGTAGGGGAATCAGGGACCTGGTGGGAAGGGTGGAGGAGGAGTGGAGGGAGAGGGAGCTGAGATTGACATGTGAAACAAAATTGTTTCTAACCTAAATGAAAAAAAAAGAGGTTCAGTATGGCTAGACTTATGTTGATATCTTTGATCCATTTGGATTTAAGTTTTGTGCATGGTGATAGACAAAGATATAGCTGCAGTCTTCTACATGCCAGCATCCAATTATGCCAGCACCATTTGTCGAAGATGCTTTATTTTTTCCATTTTATAATTTTAGCTTCTTTGTCAAAGATCAGGTGTTCATAGGTGTGTGGGTTAATATTAGGGTCTTCAATTCAATTCCATTCATCTACCTGTCTATTTTTGTTCCAGTACCAAGCTGTTTTCAGGATTATGGCTCTATAAGAGAGCTTGAAGTCAGGGGTGGTGAGGCCTCCTGAAGTTCCTTTATTTTACAGGATTGTTTGGCTATCCTTTGTCTTTTGTTTTTCCACATAAAGTTTAGAATTGTCCTTTCAAGGTCTGTGAAGAATTGTTCTGGGATTTTGATAGGGCTTGCATTGAATCTGCAGATTGGTTTTGGTAAAATTGCCATTTTTACTATGTTGATCCTACCTATCCAAGAGCATGGGAGATCTTTCAATTTTCTAGTATCTTCTTAATTTCTTTTTTTAGTGACTCAAAGTTCTTTTCATACAAGTCTTTCTCCTGTTTGGTTAGAGTTACCCCAAGATATTTTATGTTGTTTGTGGCTTTTGTAAAGGGTGATGTTTCTCTGACTTTTTTTCTCAGCACATTTATTGTCTATATAGAGTAGGGCTGCTGATTTTTTTAGTTAATCTTATATCCTACCACTTTGCTAAAGGTATTTTTCAGCTGTAGGATTTCCCTGGTAGGAGTCTTTCAGTCACTTATGTGGATTATCATATCATCTACAAATAGTGAAAGTTTTACTTCTTCCTTTCTAATTTGTATCCTATTGATCTCCTTTTGTTGTCTTATTGTTCCAGCAAGAACTTCAAGTACAATATGGAGATATGGAGAGAATGGACAACCTTGTCTTGTTCTTGGTTTTAGAGAAATCACCTTGAGTTTCTCTCCATTTAGTTTGATGTTGGCTGTAGGTTTGCTGTACATTGCCTTTATTATGTTTAGCTATGTTCCTGTTATCCCTCATCTCTCCAAGACCTTTATCATGAAGAGGTATTGATTTGTCGAAAGCTTTTTCAGCATCTAGTGAGATGACCATGTAGTTTTTATTTTTCAGATTGTTTATATGGTGGATTACATTGATGGATTTTCGTATATTGAAGCATCCCTGCATCACTGGTATGAAGCCTACTTGATTATGGTGTGATTTTTTTGATGTGCTTTTGGATTCGTCTTGCCAGTATTTTATTGAGTATTTTTGCATCAATGTTCATGAGGGAGCTGAGTAGTTTTCTATCTTAGTTGTGTCTTTTTGTGGTTTGGGTACCAAGTTAACTGCAGCCTTGTAAAAACAGTTTGGCAATGACACCTCTGCTTCTATTGTGTGCAACATTTTGAAGAGTATTAGTATTAGCTCTTCTTTGAAATTCTAGTAGAATTCTGCAATGAAGCCACGTGGGACTAGGCTTTTTTTGGTTGGGAGACTTTTGATGGCTGCTTCTGTTTCATTAGGAGATACAAGTCTATTTAAATTGTTCATCTGTTCTTGATTTAATTTTGGTATGTGATATCTACCCAGAAAATTGTCCATTTCCTTTCAATTTTCAAATTTTGTGGAGTACAGGTTTTCAAAGTATGACCTGATGATTCTCTGGATTTTCTCAATGTCTGTTGTTATGTCCCCCTTTTCATTTCTTATTCTCTTAATTTGCATGTTCTCTCTCTGCCTTTTTGTTAGGTGGGATAAAGGTTTGTCTATCAACCCTTTGTTTCATTTATTCTTTGTATTCTTTGTTTCCACTTTATTGATTTCAGCTCTCAGTTTGATTATTTCCTGGTACCTGCTCCTCCTGGGTGAGTTGCATTCTTTGTGTTCTAGAGCTTTCAGGTGTTCTGTTAATTCTCTAGTATGATTACTCCTTAGAACTGCTTTCAGAGTGTCCCATAGGTTTCGGTATGTTGTGCCTTCATTTCCATTGAATTCTAGGAAGTCTTTGATTTCTTTCTTTATTTTTCTCCTTTACCCAGAAGTGATGCAATTGAGCATTGTTCAACTTCCTGAGTTTCTGGGGTTTATGCAATTTTTGTTGTTGTTGAATTCTAATTTTAAGCCATGTTGGTCTCATACATGGGGTTATTCCAACTTTTTTTACCTGTTAAGGTTTGCTTCATTGCAGACTATGTTGTCAATTTTGGAGAAGGTTCCATGTGGCCCTGAGAGGGTATAATATTTTGTGTTTGGATGGAATGTTCTATAGATGTCTATCAAACTCAATTGGGTCATAACTTCTGTTAGTTCCTTTGTTTCTTTGTTAAGTTTTTGTTTTGGTGGTCCTGTTCAGTGGTGAGAGTGGGGTGTTGAAGTCTCCCACTATTTGTGTGTGGGGTTTATTGTGATTTGAGTTTTAGTAATGTTACTTTTAAGAATGCCGGTGCCTTTGTATTTGGGGCATAGATGTTCAGAATTGATACTTCATCCTGAAGGAGTTTTCCTCTGGTGAATATGACATGACCTTCTTCATCAATTTTGATTAATTTTGGTTTGAAATATAATTTGTTAGATATTACTATAGCTACACCCGCTTGCTTCTTAGGTCCATTTGATTGGAAAACCTTTTCTCAACCCTTAACTCTGAGGTAAAGTCTGTCTTTGAAGGTGAGGTTGTTTCTTGTATACAGCAGAAGGATGGATTCTGTCTTTATATCCATTCTATTAGCCTGTGACTTTTTATAGGTGAGTTAAGACAATTGTTATTGAGGGATATTAATGTCCTTTGACTGTTGATTCTTGTTTGTTTTGGATTTGCTTTTTGGTTGTGGTATTGTGTGTAAGTTTTTCACCTATATCTGATTTTTGGTAAAGTGAGATTATGTGTTGCCTATGCTTTTGTGTAGTCAATTTCCTTGGATTGGAATTTTCCTTTGAGAACTTTCTGTAAGGCTGAATTTGTGAATATGTATTGCATAAATCTAGTTTTTCGTGGGATCTTGTTTTCTCCATCTATATTGATTGTTTTGCTGGGTATAGTAGCTGGGCTGGAATCTGTGGTCTCTTAGTGTTTGTATAACATCTATCCAGGACCTTCTGATTTTCAGAGTTTCCTTGGAGAAGTCAGGTGTAACCTGACTTGGCCTTTTTCTTTTGCTGCTCTTAATATTCTTTCTTTATTCTGTATGTTTGTGTTTTGATTACTATTTGGCAAGGGAACTTTTTTGTGGTCCACTCTATTTGATGTTCTGTAGGCTTCTTGTACTTTCACAGGCATGTTCTTCTTCAGGTTGAGAAAGTTTTTTTCTATGATTTTGTTGAATATATTTTCTACATGTTTGAGCAGGGCTTCTTCGCCTTCTTCTATACCTATTATTATTAGCATTATTCTTTTCATGGTGCCCCATATTTCCTGGATATTTTGGATTTAAGATTTTCTTTGGTTGAGTCGATGAATCTATTTCCTCTAGTTTACCTTCAGCTCTTGAGATTCTGTCTTTCACCTCTTGTGTTTGGTTGGTTATGCTTGCATCTGTATTTCCTGAACATTTGTTTCCAACATTCCCTCAGTTTGTGTTTTCTTTATTATCTCTATTTCAGTTTTCAGGTCTTGGACCATTTGAATTGTTTCCTTCACGTGTTTGATTGTTTTTTCTTGGCTTTCTTTGCGAGATTTATTGATTTCTTGCATTTTTGGTTTTTTTTTTCTTTTATTTCTTTAAGGGATTTTCTCATATCTTCTTTGAGGGCCTCTATCATTTTCATGAGGCTGTTTTGAAGGTCTTTCTCTTCTGTGTTGGGATGCTCAGGTCTTGCTGGTGTAGCGTCCCTCTGGTGGTGTCATATTGCTTTTGCTGTTATTGAATGTGTTTTTATATTGTCATCTTCCCATCCCTTCTTCCAGTGGGAGCATGTGGGATCTCTTCCTCTCCTGGTGGGTATGGGTGTAAGGTTCTCATATGGTGGGGTCAATACTCTGGTGGGTCTCATGATGGGTGCAGGTAGTTCTGAGACACTCTATATGAGGGTCAGACCAAGGAATTTCCAAGGAGGGGGATATAGGGAGTTGTGGCCCCTGAGCAGAGCCTACATTCACCACAAGCAGAGGATGGAGGACAGGGGGCCAAGATTGAAGTGTGGGCATACTCAGTGTGGTTCTTTCTGGTGGAATGGTCCACTCTAGCCTTGGAGCATGCCCAGGAAGATCCAAGCATGGTGATGTAGAGGGTTAGGGCTCTGAGTAAAGCCCACACTCACCTCAAGGAGAGGGCAAAGGGCAGAGGAACATATTTACATTTTCAAGGTCTATTGCTACTAGCAAAAGTTTACTGGTGAATATTTAATTATTTATTTATTCATTCATTTAATCAAAGACAATGTAGCTCTGCTAGCCAGGATCTTCCTATGTAGACCAGTCGGGTCTTGAACTTACAGAGATCTAACTGCTTTTGCCCTCTGAGTGTTGATATTAAAGCCTGTGCCATCATTCCTTGGATTTTTATTTTGAAAATGTGTTTCTAGGGCGAATACTTCAGAGACTTATAAAAAAGAAGTCTGAAGATCCGTGCTTAATTTAAACAGCAAAACCCATCATCTGTAAATATGTCTAAGTAAAATCTCTAAGACTGCATTCCTTTGGGTGCTCCCAATTAACTACTAAATCCAATTTAATCATTCTGTGTTATTCTGCTGTGATGGCAGGACCTGCTGTTAATACACCTATGCCACCATGCAATAATGTCCTCTTTATGGTAGCAGAAAGTGGAGACTTTCATCATCTGTTGTCTGGAGATGAGGAATTTAAGACTGAAAGGCAAACTCAGTCTTACATGGGTCTCTCAGGTGAGGAAACAAACAAATATCTCCCTATTTCCAATCCAAAGTCATATATGGTGAGACTGCTGAATGCAACACAATTGGAAAAATTAGTTTCTAATTCTAATTCCATCCCTAATTTAGTATATAATACAGACAATTATATACTAAAAATGTCTACTTCTTAAAATACAGAAATAGAATAATTATAATAAAGGAAAATAGTCATCTGAATAATGAGAGAACACTGTTCTTCTGAATACACTTAATCCCACAATAAAAGCAGGGAAAATGATGACAATTACAGTCATCTACATGGAAGTCTGACATAAAGCTGTAGCTACAAGGAATGATGGGGAATAACAAAAATCACTTAAAATATATTTTTGATAAAATTTTTCATTTTGACAACAACAGAATCAAAAAGCAGGATTTGGCAAGAATGCTAGGAATGCCTTGAGTCACAAACTAGAGGTCAAAGTAGATTTTAAAAATTGTGTATTAACAATTTTGTTTATGCACATTTAAGAAAGAGAGAGCAGTCAAGAACTTGACCTTCATGGTTGCAATAGCCATCAAGGCTGAAATCCCAAAGTTCAACACTGCAATTTTGGATGCAATCTCCAGGCAGATTTCTTCCTTCTCAGAAGTGTCCATCTCATTTCTTAGACTGATTGCATGACTACACATTAAACAGAATGACTTGTTTTTCACAAGATCTGTTGATTTCAATGTTAATCACATTTTAAAAAATCTCTATATCTAGACTGGTATTTAAACAGGCGTCGGTGTGCCAGAGCCCAGCCAAGTTAACACAAAATGAACCACCACATCTTCTTTTATGTCCACCCACTGGCTTAGTGACACAGATTTGCTTTCACTCCAGAGACAAATGATAAGTTAATTATAGATCTGCGTTTGTTCCCTTGGCTTTTTAACAAGCCAGTGCAAAGGCAGTAACAATGCAGACATTCTTTTTCATCAGGGACCAAACTCATGCATTAGACTTGTCTGAACAAACATATTCTATGTTTTATGTGTAAAGGGTAGTATGTCAGTAGTTACCTGAGACTCGAGATTTCTTCTAAGTCAGTTCTTCACAGGATACTTGAAGATTGTGTAAAACACTTTGGGCCATTTGTAATTGTAAGACTGTGTGAAAAACAAAAATAAAAATAATAGTTTTCTGAAATGAATTTAAAAATAGCAGTTAATTTGAAAAGTATTTTACAATTCATAGCAAAAATTCATTAGAAACTATCTATGCTATTCAATTTGTTTAACTGAGATTAAGGTTGATAAACTATAATTTATATTGTAATTATAGACTATCAATCTACTCTTTGTGGTGTGTGTGTGTGTTGTGTGTTATGTGTGTGTTGTGTGTGTGATGTGTATGTGTATATATGTGTATGTGTGTGTATGTGTGTGTTATGTGTGTGTATATTGTGTGTGTGTGTAATTGGTGTGTGCCTAGGTGCACATACATCTACATGCATGTGAGTGTGGAAGCCAGAGGAAAATGTCAAGCATTTATTCCATCACTCTTCCTCTCCACTTATTGTTCGTTTGTTTTCTTTTCTTTTGGAGACAGAGTCTTTCACTGAACCCAGAGCTCTCAGATTCAGCAAGATTGTCTGGCCAGCAGCTGCAAGGATAATCCTGCACTACTTCTCCAGCACTGGGAATACAGGCCCATACCTCTCATTAGAGCAGCTGAGAAGTGATGCTAATGCTGGTTTCTTAGGAACATTGACTTAATATTAGAGCAGCTGAGAAGTGATGCTAATGCTGGCTTCGTTGAGTCCAAGCGTCTCAGAACCAAGGAACACCTATGATTTTTGAGTGTGCTGCTTAAAACCCCGAGAACCTGTGGGGCCATTGTTAAAAGTTCGAGAATCCACAGATGTGTAAGGCCTGAAAAGAGGAACTAAATAAAGTATAGGAGACAGAGAACTGACTTTTTTCTTCTTTTTTGTTTTATATGGATCCTCAGCCCAACCATTGGATGGTGTTCCCCACACAAGGATCAGACTATTCTTCTTCAGTCCAACATGCACCAAAGTCCTCTGAAATGCCGTTAGAAATACTCTTTTCTATCTCTCTACTCATTTTACATCTTATCAAGTTGATACCTAAACTTACCAACCACAAAACCATAAACATTCACACATGCATCTTTTTATACATAGATAGTAAAAGTTTTACTCTATCAATAAAAATGAATTTATGAGATTTGATGCTTTAACTTATATATCAGGAACCTAATATATGGAGTGCATCCAAAATTATAAAGCAAGCACTGATTTCAGAGTGGAAAACACATTAAAATGTTCAATGGTGTGCACATAGTCAAAAGTCAGCATTTGTCATTACATGACGATGAAAAATTATTGTATTTAGTTAGGTCAGATTAGTGTCTAGTAAGTCACCATTAAAATTTGCCTTCTTTGCTCTGCTTCTTACTGCACAGTACCAACCCCCTCATGTTTCAATGGTCCTAAGACCTACATTATTATTTTTGGACAATCTTAAAATGGTTTCTTGCTCAGTGTACAACTGTGACATTTCCTTAAGCTTTACATTAGTGTAGAAAATACAAAGCAAAATGAAACTGTAAAGTAATGCTTACATTTTTGTTTCTTTAAAATATGTATTCAAAGGGTTATGTAAACATGTCTATACTGTATATTATGGACTCAATTTTAACACACACAAGAAGTCCTCTCTTAGGTTACTAGTCTAAAAGAATGAGACAGCTGTAAAAGTTTAGACAACATAATACAAACAATTAATGTTTGATGTTTTACAACATAAATTTTAACATCACCAAGTTGTCATTTGGGGGTTTTAAAGGTATGTATTCATTATATTATTTCTAGCATGGCATAGGTACAATCCTACATTATATTTTAAATAATGGGCACTTTTCTGGTGTTGCTAATTTTGTTAGATTTGTTTTATATTATGTTTATATGTTTTTAAAAAGTTCTATTACAAATAAGAGCTTTATTTATTATTAATTAATGTATTTTGTAGAAAGTTTCATACATGCAGGTAATATGTGAATTTTAATCAAATCTACCATCTATTTCTTCCCCTCAAATTCTTACCCTAAACACATTTATTCTTCCTAACGTCTTGTATTCTTTTTCAAACACAGTAAACTTGCTTAGTGTTGCCAGTATACACATAGAATATGGCCATCTAGTGGATCATGGTGACATCCCCAGACACACATGCCTGAGAAAAAAACTAACTGCAGCTCCCCAAAATCCCATTATTTGGCAGTCATTTCTCACGTAGGAACAAGACACCATTGACCAGAATTTTAGATAGCCAGATATGGTGCATATCTTGTGTCTGCAGTAACAACTCCTGTCAATTAAACATGCATCTTAATAGCAAATATGTATTTTTTCTAGTTATTTTATGGCAAAAAGTATATGCATATAGGTGTACATTTGACTGTATTATTCACAAATTTAAATGAATATATATATAATTTATTATAGGATGCAAATATTGTGTGAGTCACCAGGCATAAGGAAGACTCTCAACAAGACACTCTGCACACAATCTTTGCCATGTCACTTGGTAGAAGAGCACACATTAATTTTGTTTGTCATTAAATTATATAAATAGAACCATGTAGTTTGCATTTCTTTGGGTCTTCCATCATTAAGCCTGTTTATAGAAATGTTTGACTATACGTTCCTTCATATATATGAATTTTCTATTTGGGGAACATAGCTGATGCATTTTTCATTTTTTTTTGCAAACACTACTAAACAACATATATTAACTTAGTAAGCATTTCTAAGTACTTATAGTAAACAAATCAATATATTACTTTTAGTTTTTCCTTTCATTGAAATATTTTTTCACAAAATATATCCAGCGGGCAGTGGTGGCGCATGCCTTGAATCCCAGCACTCGGGGGGGGCAGAGGCAGGTGGATCTCTATGAGTTAGAGGCCGGGCTGGACCGACAGCCTCCAAAACAATACAGGGAAACCCTGTCTCATAAAACCAGAAAAAATATATCCAGAGTATAGTTCCCCTCCTGTACTCCTCTCAGTTCCTCCCCTCTCCTCTCTCATACAAATCCACCCTCTTTTTGTTCCCCATTAGAAAATAAACAGGATTCTATGGGATAATTATAAAATAGAACAAAATGAAGCCTAGCAAATCTGAGTAGAACAAAATGAACAAAAACAAAGGAGCCCAAGAAAAGATGGAAGAAACAGATCTAGGTGGAGAAACTCCCTTATTCACACACTAAGGAATCATATAAAAACAATAAACTGGAAGCCATAATATATATGCAAAGGACCTGAAGGATAAACAAAGACAAAAATACATAAGTTAAAATAAAATTTGAATTTAAAACAAACATATCATTAAAATATTGTTAGAAAGGGAAGATAATAATTGTTCTCCACAATCTAACAGCATGGCCCAATTGCTGAAGACAACACCTACAGAATTCACAAACATGGAGATGTCAAACCAGTGCCAACACAGAGGCTTCAGTCCTACATTCTAGCTTCTTTGGTACAGAAAGGGACTCGACAATACACTACCTAAAGACAAACATAAACACCATGCCAAGCAAAAATGCTTTCATTTGCAATGGTATTCTGCCTGAAATATAGACACTAGTCAAATGGTTGGCATAAAGTTTTTATGAGTAACTGACCTCTATCTGATTTGCTTTAAGGCTTACTCCATGAGTAGGAAACTAGACCTGACAGTGCTTTGGTGACGTAGAACCTGAGACCAGCTAACCCAAGCATGTAGTGTAAAACCAAACACTACAGGCACACACACACACACACACACACACACACACACACACACACACACACATGCACACACACACCAAATCCTTAAAATGACTCCTAGTTACATTCTGCTATACTCATGATCAGTGCCTTGTTCAGCCATCATCAGAGATGTTTCCTTCTGTAGCAGATGGGAACAAATACAGAGACCACAGCCAGACATTGTGCAGAGAGTGAGAGACCTGGGAACACTCAGTCCTAAAAGAGAGCTCAGCAGGAGGTGGAAAGAATGTAAGAGGGAGCTGGGGTCTAGGCTAAAGCAATGGGTGCAGGGAAGGAAGAAAGTTTGGAGATGAAAATATGTGTGATCCACTGAACTTGGGGAAGGCCAGGCCACAGCAGGTGATGCTTCTGAGTTAGAGATGAGAATGGAAAATTGGATTTGTAGGAAAGGATGGAGAGGTGAAAATCTACAGTTAGCTTACCTGATTCCTAGCCAGGAATGCAATATATTCATTCCTAAATCCCATTTGAATGACATCAGAAAGCCAGAAATGTCATTAAATTTGATAAGATTAAGCATGAACTACTATTAGTTCCCATCCACCTCCCAAAAATATTCAAATAATTTTTAATTATTATTATTTTTTTTATTTAGGTTAGAAACAATCTTGTTTCACATGTCACTCCCAGCTCCCTCTCCCTCCGCTCCTCCCCTGCCCTCCCCACCAGATCCCCAGTCCCCCACCCAATCTCCACTTCGATCCCCAAGGATGGTGAGGCCCTCCGTGGTGGATCTCCAGTAACTGTCATTTCATCCAGGGCAGAGCCTAGGTTCTCCCCCAAAAGTCCCGGCTGAGAGAGCCTCCCATACTGTGGCATGGACACTCAGTCTTTTTGTACGCCAGGGATAAATACTACTCAAGGCCCCATAGGTTACCTAGGTCTCCTCACTGACACCCACATTCAGGGGGTCTGGGTCAGTGACATGCTTTCCACACAACCATTAATCTAGAGTCCAAGAGCTCCCACTTCTTCAGGTCAACTGTTTCTGTGGGTTAAGCCAGCCCACTCTTAACTCCTTTGCCCATCAGTTCTCTCTTTCTGACCCTGGATTCTAGGAGTTCAGTTCATTTTTTTTTCTGTGGGTATCTGCCTCTGCTTTCATCAGTCACTGGATGAAGGTTCTGTTTCCTAGACTTTCTGGTAGTGGGGTTGTATGCTGGCACTCCCCTGATTCATGTCTAAAAATCCATAAATGATTGACTATATACCATGTTTGTCTTCTTGTGACTGGGTTACCTCACTCAATATGGTTTCTTCTAGTGCCATCCATTTGCCTGGAATTTCAAGATTCCATTGTTTTTTTTTCCGCTGAATAGTACTCCATTGTGTAAATGTACCACATTTTCTCTATCCACTCTTCAGTTGAGGGGCATCTAGGTTGCTTCCAGGTTCTGGATATTACAAATAATATTGCTATGAACATAGAACAGACATCCTTGTTGTATGAATGTGTGTCTATTGGGAATATGCCTAAGATATTGCTGGGTCCTGTGGTAGACTGATTCCCATTTTCCTGAGGAATCTCCATACTGATTTGAAAGTGGCTGTACAAGTCAGCACTCCCATCAGCAGTGTAGCAGTGTTCCCCTTTCTCCACAACCTCTCCAGCATACACTATCATTGGAGTTTTTGATTTCAGCCATTCTGACAGGAGTGAGACGGTATCTCAGAGTTGTTTTGATTTGCATTTCCTGGATGACTAGGAATATTGAGCACTCAAGTGTCTCTCAGCCACTTTAGCTCCTCTATTGAGAATTCTCTATTTAGTTCTGTACCCCATTTTTTGATTGGATCCTTTGGTGTTTTAGAGGCTTGCTAATTGAGTTCTTTGTAAATTTTGGAGATCAGCCCTCTGTCAGATGTGGGGTTAGTGAATATCTTTTCCCAATCTGTGGGTTGCCTTTTTGTCTTGCTGATTGTGTCCTTTGCCTTACAGAAGCTTCTCAGTTTCAGGAGGTCCCATTTATTAATTGTCGATCTTAGTGTCTATGCTACTGGAGTTATGTTCAGGAATCGGTCTCCTGTACCAATTCGTTCAAGAATACCTCCCACTTTCTCTTCTAACTGGTTCAGTATGGCTGGATTTATGTTGAGGTCTTTGATCCATTTGGACTTAAGTTTTGTGCATGGCGATAGACATGGATCTATCCTCACACTTCTACATGCCAGAATCCAGTTATGCCAGCACAATTTGTTGAAGATGCTTTCTTTTTCCATTGTATATTTTTAGCTTTGTTGAAAATCAGATGTTTATACACATTTCTTGTATTTGTTGAAGTTTTTGGTTTGTCTTTTCTTCCAATTCTTGCAGTTTTTGGACTGTTTATTCCTCCATTTCTTGCAATTCTTTCATTTTTTTGGATTGCTTTCTTCCTCCATTTCTTATATTTTTTATTTGTTTTTTCTTCCATGTTTTTAAGGGATTTTCTCATATCTTCTTTGAGGGCCTCTATCATTTTTCATGAAGTTGTTTTTAAAGTCTTTCTCATTTGCTTCTTCCAGAATGGACTGTTCAGGTCTTGAGGGTGTAGATTCTCTAGTTTTTGGTGGTGTCATATTGGTTTTTCTGTCGGTGGGTGTATTTTTGTATTCTCTCCTTCCCATCATTTCTTCCTGCGGGTGCAGAAGGAGTCTCTTCCTCCCTTGGTGAGTATGTGACCACCGTTCCTTTCCAGTGGGTGGCAGCAGGTCCAATACCCTCATAGGTTTCCTCTTGCATGGATGGAGTCTGTCCTAGTATCGGGACCTTAGCAAACTCTGGTTTTGGGCTGTACCCTCACCTTGTCTGTCCCGTAGGTTGAGACTGGGACTTGGAAACTGGCAATCTCTGGGCAGATTGAATTCCATTGGGCTGGGATCCGGATCCACTGTGCGCAGTCCTCAGGTCTCCGGTGTTTCTCTCAAATAATTTAAACTAAAGAATCAGTATTATTCTGGGTAGTGGTGCGTGCCTTTAATCCCAGCACTCAATAGGCAGAGGCAGATGGATCTCTGCGAGTTCCAAGACAGCCTGGTCTGCAGAGTGAGTTCCAGGATATCCAGGGCTACACAAAGATAACTTGTTTTGAAAAACTAAAAGAAAAAATGTATTATTTAATTCTAGGAGCTAAAATCTAAATAACAAATTTATAATTCTTACTATAAAATGCATTTGAAATAATTGATACATAAATAATATAAGCACATTGCTTACTATTTTGATGTTTTCCAAGAATTCTCTAAAATCACAACACAAATAAATTTAAGAACCCTAATATTTTTAATTAAATATAAAATATGAAAGAAAAAGCAATTCTCAAACCTTCGTTGTTTTCCTCTTTAATAAATTGTTCTCTTTTCACATAGTAATACATTATCTTAATCAGAATCAAGAAGTATTTCAGATAACATTTTATTTAAACTGATAAGTAAGAAATTACCCAACTGCATGTTAGTCAATCTGTTATAAAATGATAACAGTTGCTATGATATGGCTACATCCGAGCCTCACACAGATGGAAGAAAACAGAAAAATATTGATTCACACCCCCTTCAAAATAAGACTTAAGGTTTTATTTTAAAGATATAGTAGCTTATGATTTTTAATAAACTTAGTTTTGACATCATTACTTTTGATTTTTATGTTTAGTGATAAAGAAAAATAATGTTCAATGTATCATTTTTAAAAATAATATGCATATAGAACCATTAAGATCAGAACTATTGAGTTGGAAATGTAATGTAGCAGATTGCATAGATCTCTGACTTCCTGCTATGTATTATCAATAATTTTATTCATAGAGATGTCCTTGGTGAAAACAAATATAAAATATTGTTTCAAACAAAATACAAGCATTTGTAAATGAAAAGAGCACATGCCAAAACATCACTTATGTGAGAAAAGTCATATTGACTCAGATATTAAAGAGCCCTAGCACAATTTTATAATTCACCTGTCAGTTTCTGTTGCTCCAACTACAGTGTACCTAGCATTGCTGTATGAGACACTAAGCACTTGAAGGTGGTTGGAAAATATTCACAGCCTGCACTGCTGGCAGGCAAATAAAATAAAAGGTAAAACTTTAATAAAATATGTAGCATGCCATTAAGTGGAGATATTTTATTTTCACATTTATTTGGTTGTTTTGATAAGTTTATAAGGTGGTAGATTGGCTTATTGTATTCAGATGTATTGAGTTTTGATTAATTTCTCTTTCATCTTTCTCCCATCTCTCTGTTCAAACCTGCTTTGGCTATTCTGTTCCCACCACAGTATTTTCTCTTACACCTTCATGTCATATGTGTTCAATGCCTTCCTCAAACCTATTCCTTAAAGTCTATTCTTTTACATCTCATGAACCTCTTTCTATAATTCTGGCCTCTCCCCACACTTACTAATTTCTAAATATCCTTTTCCTCTTATAATCACATATTGCACTTCTGGGCCTAAATAATCCACTTTAACTAATAATTTATAGATCTATCCATTGTTTGTAATGTCCATTATTCATTTTTCTTTACACCTAAATAGAATTCCATTGTATATGTATGTATGTATTATGCCTCCATTATCCATTCATTTGTTGATGGACTTCTAGGATGGTTACATTTCCTTATTATTGTAAAAACAACAAACATCAACATGAATGTGCAAACCCCTCTATAGTAGATATGGAAATCTTTAAAAAAATGTACAAGAATGATATCTGGTTCATAATGTACTTCTACTTTTAATCTCATGAGAAGCACCATATTGATTACCATAGTAGCTGCATATGATTACTATGCAGCATTTGCTGTCTTTGTTTTTTTGTTTTGGTTTGGTTTGTTTGCTTTTTTTTTATTCCTATTGGAATGATATGGAATATCAGAGCACTTTTAATTTGCATTTCCCTGATGGCTAAGAAAAGTAAATCTTTCTCAAGATATATTTTGTGTATATTTGCATTTCTTATTTTGACAAATGTCAGTTCATTTCATTTGTCCAATTTATTGATTTGCAAGTGGATTTTTAAGATGTTTAATCTTGTAATCCTTTAGATATCAGATGCTTGTCTGAAGTCTAGCTGACAAAGATTTCTTCACAGTCTGCAAGCTGTCTATCCACTCTAATGGTAGCTTCTTTAGCCATGCAAAGTTTTTATTGCTTTTGGATTTGGGGTTGTTTGAATTTTAAGATTACAATATAATTGCATTATATTCCTACTTCTCTTTCCTCTCCCATTCCACTCTCTTTTAAATTGATAGTCTCTGTTTTGTGTGAGTGAGTGTGTGTGTGTGCGCATGTGTGTGTGTGTGTGTGTGTGTGTTATCTAAATATACCACTACTCATTTCAGATAATGTTACTTGGATGTATATGTTTTAAGGGCTAACCATTTAGTATTAGATAATCAATTGGTATGTTCTTCCCTGAGGAAAAATAATTACATAAAATTACAGAAAACATAATACTTACAGTAGTTATTAGTCATTGATAAAGGAATATTAACTGCATTAACAACACAATTAGACACACAGACAGAACGAGTGTTTAATACATAATAGCTTGAGATGCTAGTGTAGTGAATCTACCAAGATGTAGGTATTATTTCCTTGAAAAAGAAAAGTAAATACATCCCTGCCCTGGATGATATGACAGACTTTGGATATCCCCCATGGAGGGCCTCACCCTCCTCAAGAGTGGAGTGGGGTTTTGGTGGGGATTTGGGGGATTGGTGTTGTGGGGGAGTAGGGGATGGATGGGGAGCTGGGACTGACATGTGAAGCAAGCTTGTTTCTAATGTAAATAGAAAAAATATAATAAGAAAAAAAAGAATGTTCAAAGTAGAAGCAACATTCTTCCCCAGGGATTGATTATCTAACATCAAATGATAAGCCCTGAAAATATGCATGCATGTAACATTACATATACTAAAAAGGTTGTATTCATGTATTTAGAATATATATATATATATGTATATGTATGTATATGCATGTAACAACAATTAATGAAAAAAAGAGACCATGAATTTGAGAGAGATCGAGGAAGGCATATGGGAGGATTTGGAAAGAGAAAATGGAAATGGAATGATGTAATTATATTCTCAAAAAATAAAGAAAAAATATGAGTTAACTTGTGATAGTAAGTAAAATGTTAAGCAATGTACTGAAAAAGAGTGAAGAGATGTATACACTTATCTTGGTGCATATTAGAGGAAATGATCTCATTTTTCCTCTTTAGGAAAATGTTTGTGATCACTTTGTTATATACCTTTTATAATGTTGAAGCATGTTCTAGCTATTTTACTCTCTTCAGGACTCTAGTGATGATGTTCTGAATTTTGCTTTAATGGGATGTACTCATTCTTGTGTTCTCATGTGTGGAACTATATTTTTCTCTTAAATATTATTCCTTTTAGCATGCATACTTTGCTGTCTTTCATTGTTTGTCACAAAATATTCTATATCTCTATTTTAATAGGTAATGTTTCTGAGCACAGAAATCAGACTTGAAAGTATCTTCTAGTTGGTACAATGTTTATCAACAATTATGGCAATAGCAGCCAATCACTTCATCCTATTAAACAAAAATCATGACAAATCTTTATTTTGGACTAAGATCGTGAAATAGCCTTAACAATTTAGACAAAACCAAAATACAAATAATGAAGCTAAATGTCATGTCACGAATTGAATGATCTGTAAAAAAATCATGCTAATATGTTCTTGTAAAGAAAAGATATGAGTTAGTGTGATATAGACTTTTGCTTGCTTCAACACTAATTTCAAATCTCCTTAATGTTATCTCAGGCCAACGGATAAGTTTATTGCTGCTTTCTTGTTTACTGTATTGTTTAGGGGTATTCTTATTCTAGTTTGTAGATTGCAAAGTACCTTGATTATAAATAACAAATAATAATCATTTATCAATATTTAAATGAGTTTCAACATTGTCTTGTACAGTTACTACAGATGTTTAAGAAAATATGCAGAGTGCTGGAGGAACAAATTTCTAGAGGTCTGCACCTAGTTCTCATGACCCTGAAGAGGAGAGAATAGAGTTTGTAAGACAGAAATGGCATACATCGTATCTGGAAGTTAATTACAGGCAAAGAAAAAGCTTTGCAGAAAACCTAAAACAAGAAGTCCAGGCAGTTGGAGGAGCTTGAGAAAGGGAAAAAAGAGGAAAGCACAGGGAGTGAGGACCCAGTCATATTGGATGTGTAGTGACTGGATTTGGTTTTGGGAAACATTGGGAAACTGTTTTATACTGAGTAATTTGTGCAATGATTAAGAAAGAATTTCTTGTTGATTGTGTGAGAGAAAGAAAAACATCAATGGTGACCACCTTTTCTTCACTCACTTTTTTCTGACTATTTAAGGCTGAATTTCAACAATGTTCTTGCATTTAAATTTTGTCAATGACAACTTGTGACTATAGGTTAATATAGTATACTTCCTTTTTATTTTTGATGTGTCACTCAGTTCATTTGATTAAACAAAAGAATACAATTATTCATTATAATGAAGTTAAATTATTTCAATTCATATGCTTGCAATGGGGGAAAAGTTTACCCAGTTTCATAACAGAAACTGGAAATTATGTTACTTAAATGTGCAGATAATTAATATCTCTTCTGTCTCATAATGTAGTCTACCATATAAACAAACTGCGAAAGAAAAACCACATGATCATCTCACTAGATGCTGAAAAAGCCTTTGACAAAATCCAGCACCCCTTCATGATAAAGGTCCTAGAGTGATCAGGGATAACAGGAACATAGCTGAACATAATAAAAGCAATATCCAGTAAACCAATAGCTAACATCAAACTAAATGGAGAGAAACTCAATGCAATTCCTCTAAAATCAGGAAGAAGACAAGGCTGTCCACTCTCTCCATACCTCTTCAATATTGTACTTGAAGTTCTAGCTAGAGCAATAAGACTACTAAAGGAGATCAAGGGGATACAAATAGGAAAAGAAGAAGTCAAACTTTCACTATTTGCAGATGATATGATAGTTTACATAAGTGACCCAAAAAACTCTGCAAGGGAACTCACAGAGCTCATAAACACCTTCAGCAAAGTGATAGGATACAAGGTTTACTCTAAAAAATCAGTGGCCCAATTATATAAATATGATAAAATGGCTGAGAAAGAAATCAGAGAAACATCACTCTTTACAATAGCCATAAACAGCATCAAATATCTGGGGATAATGTTAACCAAAGAAGTGAAAGACCGTATATCAAGAACTTTGAGTCTCTAAAGAAAGAAATAAAAGAGGATACCAGAAAATGGAAAGATCTCCCATGCTCTTGGATTGGTAGGATCAACATAATAAAAATGGCAATCTTGCCAAAAGCAGTCTACAGATTCAATGCAACCCCTTTCAAAAATCCGTCACAATTCTTCACAGACCTTCAAAGAACAATAATCAACTTTATATGGAAAAACAAAAGGCCCATGATTGCCAAAACAACCCTACACAATAAAGGAACTTCAGGAGGCATCACCATACCTGACTTTAAGCTCTATTATAGAGCTATAGTCCTGAGAACAGCTTGGTATTGACACAAAAATAGGCAGGTAGACCAATGGAACTGAATTGAAAACCCTGATTTTAACCCACACACTTATGAAAAATTGATTTTCGACAAAGAAGCTAAAATTATAAAATGGAAAAAGAAAGCATCTTCAACAAAAGGTGCTGGCATAACTGGCTATTAGCATGCAGATGACTGCAGATAGACCCATGTCTATCACCTTGCACAAAATTTAAGTCAAATGGATCAAAAACCTCAACATAAATCCAACCACACTGAAACTCTTAGAGAGAAATTGGGAGATATTCTTCAACGAGTTGTTACAGGAGACCAGTAGCACAGACACTGAGATCGACAATTAACAAATGGGACCTTCTGAAACTAGGCTTCTGTAAGGCAAAGGACACAGTCAACTAGACAAAATGTAGTCCACAGAATGGGAAAAGATATTAACCAACCCCGCATCTGACAGAGGGCTAATCTCCAAAATTTACAAAGAACTCAAGAAGCAAGTCTCCAAAACACCAAAGGATCCAATTCAAAGGTGGGGTACAGAACTAAATACAGAATTCTAAATAGGGGAGCCTAAAATGGCTGAGAGACACTTGAGGAAGTGCTTAACATCTTTAGCCATCAGGGAAATGCAAATCAAAACAACTCTGAGATAACTTTTCTTACTCCTGTCAGAATGGCTAAAATCAAAAACACCAAAGACAATTTATGCTGGAGAGGATGTGGAGAGAGGGAACACTCCTCCGCTGCTGGTGGGAGTACAAACTCATGCTCCCACTTTGGAAATCAGTATGGAGATTCCTCAGGAAAATGGGAGTCAGGCTACCGCAAGACCCAGCAATTCCACTTTAGGCATATATCCAAAAGATGCAAATTCATACAACAAGGACATCTGCTCCACTACGTTCATAGCAGCATTATTTGTAATAGCCAGAACCTGGAAGCAACCTAGATGCCCCTCAACTGAAGAGTGGATAGAGAAAATGTGGTACATTTACACAATGGAGTACTACTCGAGCAGAAAAAAGCAATGGAATATTGAACTTCCAGGTAAATGGATGGCACTAGAAGAAACCATCATGAGTGAGGTAACCCAGTCACAAAAAGACAAACATGTTATGTACTCACACATATATGGATTTTAGACATGGTTCAGGATAGTACCAGTCTGCACTTCCACTGACAGAGAGTCTGGGAAACAGGAAAGAACCTAAGAGAAATATGCATGGTACCCCAGAGAAGAGGAATGAGGCAAGATCTTCTGAACAAACTGGGAACATGGCGAGGGGTTGGGGGAGAGTGGGAGCTGGAAAGAAGAGAGGGGAGAAGAGGAAGAGAGAGTAGGTCATGGGGGAACAGGAAGGTTGAGTGGGGGGTAGACTAGGGGGAGAACAGGATGAGAAATACAATAAAAGAGTAAGTCATAGGTTAAAAGAGAGATCTGGCACCAGTGAGACCTCTAGTGATCTAAAGGGATGATACCAACTGGCAAGCTAAGAAATAGTGGAGAGATCACCTTAAATGCCCATTCCTGATAATGAACTTGATTATCTACACTATATTTCATCTTAGAACCTTCATCCAGTGACTGATGAAAGCAGAGGCAAACATCCACAGTTAAACACTGAACTGAATCCATGGAACCCAGTGACAAAGAGAGAGGTACCATGAGCAAATTGACAAAGTTTGGGCTGGCAAAACCAGCAGGGACAGCTGATATGAATAAGGGGGAGCTCCTGGACCCCAGGCTGACAGCTTGGAGGCCAGCATGGGACTGATCCAGACCCCCTGAGTGTGAGAGTCAGTGAGGAGGCCTGGGAAACCTATGGGGCCCTGGGAAGTAGATCAGTGTTTATCCCTGGCATACAAACAGTTTTCGTGTGACCATTACATAAAGAGGGATACTCTCTCAGCCAGGACACTTAGGGGAGTGCTTGGACCCTGCCCTGAATGAAATGACAGTCTCTATATATCCCCTATGTGCAAGGAAGTGGGGATAGAGTGGGATGCTGGAGAGGAAATGTTAGGGGATGCGGGCGGAGGGGAGGGAGAGGGAACTGGGATTGACATGTGAAGCAAGCTGTTTAAAATTAAAGTAATAAAAAATTTAGATACCATTAGAAAGAAGAGTTGGTGACTGAATATAGAAAACTAGGAAAGAGAAAATAAGTCAACAATGTGGTGTTAACAAGAGAATATTGATATCAGTATGTTGCAATTTATTGAATGAAGAACACAGTCAGAACCCACCTGAGGAATTATTTTGCTCCCTCGGTCATTGGCCTGGGTTCTGTGTATCCCAAGGCTTCTTGAGGCAGGATATATGTGCCAAAACACAGTCTGGAATCTCAACATAGAAGGATCTCATGTCTGGAAGGCTGAGTCCAGACTATTCCAAAGTTGTAAACAAATGACATCCCAAATGTAGCAATCTGAATGTAATTAGATATCTTACATACAAGATTCTGACTTCAAAGAGGACTGCACTAAGAAGCCAAAGATGCCTATTCCTTAATATGTGTGTCCACAAACAGTGAGAGCTCCATGGCCATAGTGAACACAGGCCAACCCTCCCTGAGTGTGAAGCAGCATGTGGACATTTTAATAAGTACATTTCGTTTGTTGCTGGCAACAAACTAACATTGACATTATGAATTAGGATGGCATCCCAAGACATGAAGATCATTGCTTCTCTTGATAAGAGAAATCCCAGTAACATACATTGGTGAACTGTTGTGGAATATTAGTTAAAGATATGTTACATTGTTTTATGCTGTGGACTATTTGCTTAATAATGCAAAAAATGTGTTGCATTCTTTTATGTTGCATTTGTTTAAGCTGTGTTACTTTGCCTGTCTAGAACACCTGACTGGTCTAATAAAGAACTGAAAAGCCAATGACTAGGCAGGAAAGGGATAAGCAGCACTGTTGAGCAGAGAGAATAAATTGGAGAAATAATGGAAAAGGGAGTGAGGAGTAGGAAAAGGAGAAAGAGAAAGTACACCAGGGGTCAGCTATAGGGTAAGAAGTAATGAAAGGAATGTACAACAGAGAAAAGTAAAAGTCTAAAAACAAAAGGTAGACAGGATAATTTAAGTTAAGAAAAGCTGGCAAGAAAAAAGCCAACCTAAGGCCAAACGTACATAAGAAAGAATAAGACTAGATGTTTTTGTTTGGAAGCTGAGTGGCTGGCCCCAAAGAGCAAAGAGAAACTAAAAACTACAATGAACACAATTAGGAGAACAGAACTCTATAAATACACTTCATCTTTTTGTTCTAACAGGTATTTTCACAAGGAATATCAAAACTTAAACATCTCCAAATACATGTCTAAGATACACACACATACACAGAGTAATAAACATAAATCCTGAAATCTCAATAAAGTCTCATCCCTCTTAAGTATTTTTTATTCACTTTTTACATTATTGAAGGAGCAGTGTCAGAACTATGTTGTGATAATGGAGTATCAGTGTAAATACATGCTTGGCATTTGCCGGTGTCTATATTGAATATCCCTAGCCCACCAAATACAGCCTTAAGTCTTTCCAGAAGTGAAGCAGGCCTTTTATATTCTTTCACATGTTCAATAATAACTAGCTCAAATCAATCATTAACAGAAAAAATTAAAGGCCATGAATGGGGCAATAAAGCACTTGTGGCAAAAAACTCATGTACATGATGGCAATTCCATCCCTGAGAAAATGGAACCCTGAAGCACGCTGGCTAGCTATCCCAGTACAAAGGGTGAGATGTGGGCTCAAGTAAGAGACTTGTCTTAAATGCCATGGAGAACAATCAAGGAAGACTCCCAAAATCAGCCTCAGGCCTAATACACACACACACACACACACACACACACACACACACACATGCACACTCACAAGCACACATGCACACATGCACACGCACACACACACACACACGCACACACACAGGCATGTACATGTACATGTGTATCTACACACACATTTGCCCACATACATGTGAACAGGCATGCATGCAAACATGCATATGACACAATACATATGACAAATTCTTGAACCTGGAAAATAATATGTTAGTATAATATTGTCTATGTGTGTGTTTGTGTGAGTGTGAATATAGGCAAAATTGTCTTTTTCTAAGACATAAAAGTTTTTCTTATTATTTTTGAAATATAGCTTTTGGTGTTCAATTTTCTGTTTTTTGTACAAAAATTATCTTATGACAGTATAGAAAACAACAATAATGAGAAATCTATTAATGAACTAAAAATACTGTACTTTCAAACCATGTTTTAGACATAAGATCACCTTACATATTTCAAGCTACAACATTGTTTGCTTGTCAAACATTGTTTCAATTTTTTGCAAAACAAATAGCTTATGTGAAGTACAAATATTTAATCATGTAGTTCCCAATGATATCATGGTAACCACTTTAAGGCTCCTAGTTTGAATTTAAAAGAAAACTGTTTAATTGGTTAGGCTATTGTAAGTTTTGAGATTTAGGAGTAAATGCTGCCACGTAGTATAATACAACATAGGTATCCTAGTACTATCACCAGATAAGATATATCTGAGTTTGTGACTGGAAAGATCACCTTCCATTAAAGACACGTATTTCCCTTTTGCAGTTTCTGTAACATTTTGTTTGGTTTTGCTACCTAAATAATTTATTCCTTCAGGCAAATGAAACACATATTTATTAAACCTGCTTTTATCATGATTTTTAAGACAATTGGATCTTTCTTTTATCATTAATTATTCAAATGTCACAGAGATGTGCAGGGTCATTTGACAACCTGGAAAGACTAAATGAATATTTGTTTAAAACTGAAACGTTTTCATAGGAAGAAGCATGTGTATCCAAAGAAAAGTATTTTTCAGGGGCTTATAACTAGGCAAATATGCAGTAAAAACTATTCAACAACTTCCATTTGTCCTCACCAGCATACTAAAGCTGAAGAATAGCGTGGCTAATTTGAGGTCGAAGGAGGCAGGACTTGGCATTACACTTTCCTGCAGTATGGACACTGACAGATGTTTTGCTATGAAGCCATGTCACTCATGCCTTCTCTACTTGTTCATCCCTCATTTTTCTGCCATTTTCTGATCCTCAACATGAGCTCCACAATGGCACACTTCTACCCTCCTCACACCGCTGAGCATTTTGCTTTGCGTATTCATCTAGATCTCTACCAGTTTAGTTACCAGACCGGGACAGTGTCGATAAACTTAAAACAAAGAGTTAGCGGTACAGCAATTATGTAATTCTTGACAGCCAATACTAGCGTCAAGCATCATACATTGTAGAACATAGGCGATCTTGTTCCAAGTTCCACATAAGAAGCAAGAATTTGTTTCTTTCGTTTTGAGTATTAAATAACATTTCCAGGGTTCAGAAAGCTTTCCTTAGAAGAGCAATGGTTTTAAAGGAAGGAAATCAGCACTCGGGAGGCAGAGGCAGGTGGATCTCTGTGAGTTCGAGGCCAGGCTGGACCGACAGCCTCCAAAACAATACAAAGAAACCCTGTCTCATAAAACCAAATAAATAAATAAATAAAGGAAGGAAGGAAATCTCCTTATTTGTATTCTCATGTTGCCCAAATTGCAATCATCTTCAAGTCACCATCATGATATTCACTATATCAGACCATATGTTTATGCTGTATTATACAATTTGGTTAATATTTAACAATTAAGTCAACTATTAAACCCTCACAAGTTTATTTAGAAATAAATAAATGAAAATAATGTGTCATTTAAAAAAGAATAATAGCAGGAGGGTATTTATGCCTAGTACTGTTAACCTGGTCGAAAGTTCATAGTTGGGGAGAATACAGGTCCTAAGTGAGTCCTAATGTCAATGTTTTTTGCCTTATTTGTTTTTTCAAATATGGACATGAGAGCAAGTTGCTTTCTAATAATTTTGTTATTCCTTTATGTTAGTACTGCTCTAAGCCTGGATAAAAGACGCTTCTACCTGAAGTGGGAAGTAGTCATATCAGAGACCCCTAATTGGTGAAAGTGCTCTTCTCTAAAGATGATGTCGGCATTAACCCCTCTGCCGTTCAGGAAACATCCTGACAGAGAATACAGGAAGAATTAAGAGCTGTGTAAAATGCTGTCTTCTAGACAGGATATGTCAGATGCATCCATGAGCACCCAACAGCAATGTTTAGCAGTACACGACTTCGCTGACCAACAGTCTATGTGGAAGGAGGAAGGGAGCCTCCCTGGGCAGCCATAGGTAGATCATGGTTGTTGGGGATTCACGTTTCTCCTTTTGGTTAGTCAATGGTAACTTGCTCTTGCTAAAGTCAATATTCTCTGCACACACAGCCTGATGCTCATGGGAAAAAGTATAATTGAAGAAAACAGGCCACAGGCATGAAAATAAGAGGCACATTGCTCAAAGGGGGATCCAGTGAGGCAGAAGATAAGATCAAGGGGAAGGCTGTGATCAACGAACATTACATATATGTGATGAAATTGTGAAAAACTAGTTCAGAAAAAAAGTATAGTCATTAAAATAAGATCTATATTAAACTGAATGTTCTTAGTCTTAAATATCACATGCAAAAATATAATACACACTCATGTTTCTTATGATATTTTGATGTTCAAGCAAATAAAATAATACAAGTTTTATGTAACTTGGCTATGAAGGAAATAACTTGCCAGTATAAGTGTTCCACAGAGATAAAACTCCTTGTACTAGAAACAGATATCAGAGAGGGCTTTCAACCATAATGAGGCAAAGGGAATGCCAGGTTCCAAGGATTTTGAGAACAGAGCCCCCTTATGCCTTGAAGACAATGTTGCAACCTGAAAGCTGAAACCCTTGGCTTTGTGAGCTAGAGAGAGTTCGTAAGCACAGTTTGCCTGTATTCTACAAGCACAGTAAACTGTGGTGATTTTTAATGAGATATTTAAATGATTAGTAGCCCTTAGGTGGAGCTGTTTGGGAAGGATTAGGAAGTGAGAACTTGGAGGGAGTGTGTCACTGGAGCACCAGGAATTTAGTGTTGGATCCAGGATTTATGGGGAGGAAGGAAGGAAGGAAGGAAGGAAGGAAGGAAGGAAGGAAGGAAGGAAGGAAGGAAGGAAGGAAGGAAGGAAAGAAGGAAGGAAGGAAGAAAGGAAGGAAGGAAGGAAGGACGAACAGGGAGAAATGGGCTACAGGGAGTGGGGCCTTCTGAACTTATCTGGATCACCCTGAAACCTGTGGAAAGAAAAGGTCTGAAGAATCACCAGTTCCAAAGACCACAACAAATCAAAAAATTCAAAGCTTAAAAAAATTAAAATATGGGACCAGATTTTATCCCATGCAGGCAGAATGTAGCAGCATTGTCCACCTGGTTCTTGCTTTAAAGTAAAGGAACATGCAGAAATAAAGAGGTTGTAGAGCCTTCCTCCATGATTAAGAAAAGTCACTCAAGGCAGGCATGAGATAGGAGAGTCTCAACGTGGAGACTCTGGGAGGCCATTGAAAGCAAAATATGATTGTGCTCCAGAACAACAGATGCTGGAGATACTAGAGCTGTGGGATACCATCCAAGGAAAGCTAAAATCCAGGTGTGGAACCAGCCAAAAAGAGAAAAGTGTGTTACAATCGGCAAAGCTGAAGCGGAAGGGCTAGCTAAGCCTTTGGACATCTGACAGAATTACAGGGTTTGAAATTTGCCCCGCTGGGTTTTGAAGTTTTTTTGGTCCAGTATTTCATCACTATGACCCCAATATATTCTGTGCGGTTGTTTGTTTGAAGTATGTAATTTGCTTTTTGATTTTGTAGGAGGTTACGATTAAGAGATTGCCTCAAGTCTCGTAAGAGGCATTGGACTTTTAATCTGTGTTGAAATAGAAGTAAATGCTTTGGGGCTTGGGAGTGGAATGCAATGGCTTTAATGTGAATGGCTTCGTATGTCCATATATCTGAGTGCTTGATTCTCAGTTGCTGCTTTTGTTTGGGAAGGATTTGGAGGTGTGGGTTTGTGTTACTGGGCAGGGAGGTGGTATGAGGATTCAGAAGCCCTTACATTGTAAAGGAGAGTGCTTTCTCTCTCCCTCCCTCTCTCCCTCCCTCCCTTTCTCCCTCCCTCCATCCCTCTCTTCTTCCCTTCCTCTCTCCCACCATCCCTCTATCCCTCCCTCCCTCCCTCCCTCTCTCCCTCTCTCCCTCATGCTGTAAGGTCTCAGCTATCATGCCTGTCTTCCTGCTGCCTTGTCCCTATGACAGCCATGGACCCTCACTTCCGAAACTGTAAGCAAGTCCCCAGGAAACTCCAGCTTCTCTAAGTTTCCCTGGTCATAGTATCTCCTCACACTAGCAGATAAGTAATCACGACAGGAGCCATGCCTCTTCCTAAGGGTTGTGCTACTGATACTGCCTGAAAACAATGTTGTCATCCTTCTTGGTCTTGAACTTGTTCTTTATTCCAGAGGCAAAGTGATGCTTCACCATCTAAGTATGAATCCCACTCAATGTGTGAATCAAGAAGTTAAAGCAGCTAGCTGTTAATGCCTGTTTGCTACTTTAGGGAGACCTTTGCCCAGACAGCAACTAAGAAAGACCCTGGGGAGACAAATTGCACAATCGTGAGCAATGATAATATCAATGACTACATCGAAACCTTGTCTAGGCTTGGAATAACATCAAGAGACAAGGAGCAGTTGAATGAGATATGGCAAAAGATGCTTAGGTGCTGCCAGGGCTTCAAGGACTTTACTTAAGTGAGAGGTTACACAACTGAGCAAGGCCATGACTGAAACAAAAACAACTTTAATGTGGTATTTGTAAGAGGGCCAGTGGGGAGTGAGCACAGAGGAATTCTGAGGAACTGGCTAACGAGGAAGTGTGTGGACTGGACAGAACAGAAGCTCTGAAGAATGGAAGATGAGTCAGTTCTCTGATTCAGTCAGTGACCTATAGCAAAAGTGCTCTGTGTGCTATTGTTAGTATTCACGACATGACGCAAGCTGAAGAAATTGCATTAACTTCCAGATTTTTCATTTCCTCCTGCATCCAGAGAAAATTTAAACAAATGTTTGGACCAACATCTTGGTACCCAAAAACAGCCAAGTAAATCCCCCCAAAAAAATCTCCAAATCACAGCTCTATGTGAAATACTTCAAAAACTTTTGGGATAACGAAGGTTAAATTTTATTTTTTCCCCAAAGATTTCAATAAAGTTCTGTTAATTTTCAAAATATTTCTTGCCCATTTCCCTTTCTTTCTTCCTTCTTTCCAGCCTCCCTTCTTTTGGAATGAAATAATTCGTGTGTGTGTGTGCATGTGTGTCTGTGTGTGTGTGTGTGTGTGTGTGTGTGTGTGTGCCGCGTACACGTGTATGTATCCAAAATCTTAGGTTAATGTGTCTGTAGCAATTCACCCAATTGCGGCAGAATTTAGTGTTTACAGAAAAAAAGAACGAGTAGCTAAAGAATAGGCAAACTGTAGATGCACTGCAGAACTTAACAAAAGGCCACTGAGATATGACAGAGTAATGAGCCCCTGAACTAGGAAATTATTATTATAAATACAATCTTTACATAGTGTTTGTAGTCAGTTGATCTATTTTTACAAAAAGAATTGGTATTCATTTGATTTGATGAAACTATACAAGCCTTTTCCTCTTGCAGTAGCACTAAAGCTTATGTTTAGTCTATTCTGAGATTAGTGGTCAATCATCACTATTTCTGCCTCACTAATTTTAAGTGTATCACACAGATATCTATTGTGTTAGTATTTCCTGGCCTGGCTATGATTTGAATGTGTTCAGGTGTAAAATCTTAATCCCTGAGGCAGTAGTACTGAGGGGCTCTTAAGATGAATCAGCCCATGGGTTACTACTGGAACAACAGTAGTAGCAGCACCATTATCATCATGGAGAGTTGTTAGAAAAGTGAGAAAGGGAACTTGGTAATGTGCCACTCTGTCCTCTGTCTTCTCTCTCTCTCTCTCTCTCTCTCTCTCTCTCTCTCTCTCTCTCTCTCTCTCTCTCTCTCTCTCTCTCTCTCTCTCTCTCTCTTTCTCGCTCCCTCACCCTTTCCCTCTCTCTCCCTCCCTTCTCTCTCCTTATTTTTTATTTCCTAAACCATGAGTGAATTATTTTTTAATTTTTTTTATTTTAATTTTAAATAGCTTGTTTAACATGTCAATCCCAGTTCCCTCTCCCTCCCCTCCTCCCGCACCCCCTCATGTCCCCAGCCTCCCACCCTATTGCCAATTCCTTCCACACAGGGGATATCTAGAGTCTGTCATTTCACTCAGGGTGGGGTCCAGGCACTCCCCTAAGACTCCAGGCTGACAGAGCATCACTGTTTGTGTTATGGACACATGATGTCTGTTTGTATTCAAGGAATAAACACTGATCCACTGCTCAGGGCCCCATAGGTTGCCCAGGCCTCCTCACTGACTCTCACATTCAGGGGGTCTGGATCAGTCCCATGCTGGCCTCCCAGGTGTCGGTCTGGGGTCTAAGAGCTCTCTCCTGTTCAGATCAGCTGTCTCTGCTGGTTTTGCCAGCCCATTCTTTGCCAATTTGCTCATCACTCCTCTCTCTCTCTCTGTTACTGGGTTCCTTAGGTTCAGTTCAGTGCTTAATTGTGTGTTTGCCTCTACTTCCATCAGTCACTGGATGAAGGCTCCCAGATGGTTATAGACATCAAGTTCAATATCAGGGATGGGCATTCGAGGTGGTCTCTCCACTATTGCTTAGCTTGCCAACTGGTGTTATCCCTTTAGATCACTAGAGGTTACTCTGGTGCCTGGCCTGATCTGTCTTCTAACCTATGATTCCCTTTTCCCCCTATTCAACCCCCCCCCACTCAACCTTCCTGTTCCCTCATGACCTACTCTCTCTTCCTCTTCTCCCCCTCTCTTTTTCCCAGCTCCCACTCCCCCCACCCCTCGCCGTATTCCCCATCTGTTCAGAGGATCATGCTCATTCCTCTTCTCTTGGGTACCATGCATATATTTTAGATTATTTCCTGTTTCCCAGACACTCTATCAGTGGAAGTGCAGACTGGCACTATCCTGATCCATGTCTAAAATCCATATATGAGTGAGTACATACCATGGTTGGCTTTCTGCGACTGGGTAACATCACTCAGGATGGTTTCTTCCAGTGCTATCCATTTACCTGCGAATTTCAAGATTCCATTGTTTTTTTCTGCTGAGTAATACTCCATTGTGTAAATGTACCACATTTTCTCTATCCATTGTTCAGTTGAGGGGCATCTAGGTTGCTTCCAGGTTCTGGCTATTACAAATAATGCTGCTATGAACATAGTGGAGCAGATGCCCTTGTTGTATGAATTTGCCTCATTTGGATGTATACCTAAGAGTGGAATTGCTGGGTCTTGTGGTAGATTGATTCCCATTTTCCTGAGGAATCTCCATACTGATTTCCAAAGTAGCTGTACAAGTTGGCATTCCCACCAGCAGTAGAGGAGTGTTCCCCTCTCTCCACATTCTCTCCAGCATAAATTGTCTTCGGTGTTTTTGATTTTAGCCATTCTGACAGGAGTAAGGTGGTATCTCAGAGTTGTTTTGATTTGCATTTCCCTGATGGCTAAGGATGTTGAGCACTTTCTTAAGTGTCTCTTGGCCATTTTAGCCTCCTGTATTGAGAATTCTGTATTTAGTTCTGTACCCCACCTTTTAATTGGATCCTTTGGTGTTTTGGAGACTTGCTTCTTGAGTTCTTTGTAAATTTTGGAGATTAGCCCTCTGTCAGATGTGGGGTTAGTGAATATCTTTTCCCATTCTGTGGACTGCCTTTTTGTCTTGTTGAATGTGTCCTTTGCCTAACAGAAGCTTTTTAGTTTCAGGAGGTCCCATTTGTTAATTGTCGATCTCAGTGTTTGTGCCACTGGTGTTATGTTCAGGAAGTGATCACCTGTTCCAACTCGTTGAAGAGTATCTCCCACTTTCTCTTCTAAAAGTTTCAGTGTGGCTGGATTTATGTTGAGATCTTTGATCCATTTGGACTTACATTTTGTACAAGGTGATAAACATGGATCTATCTGCAGTCTTCTGCATACCAGTACCCAGTTATGCCAGCACCATTTGTTGAAGATGCTTTCTTTTTTTCCATTGTATAATTTTAGATTCTTTGTCAAAAATCAAGTGTTCATAGGTGTGTGGGTTAAAATCAGGGTGTTCAGTTCAGTTCCATTGGTCTACCTGCCTATTTTTGTGCCAATACCAAGCTGTTTTGAGGACTATAGCTCTATAATAGAGATTGAAGTCAGGTATCGTGATACCTCCTGAAGTTCCTTTATTGTATAGGGTTGTTTTGGCTATCCTGGGCCTCTTCTTTTTCCGTACAAGATTGATTATTGATCTTTCCAGGTCCTTGAAGAATTGTGCCAGATTTTTGAGAGGGATTGCATTGCATCTGTAGACTGCTTTTGACAAGATTGCCATTTTTATTATGTTGATCCTACCAATCCAAGAGCATGGGAGATCTTTCCGTTTTCTGGTATCCTCTTTTATTTCTTTCTTTAGAGACTCAAAGTTCTTGATATACGGTCATTCATTTCTTTGGTTAACATTATCCCCAGATATTTGATGCTGTTTATGGCTATTGTAAAGAGTGATGTTTCTCTGATTTCTTTCTCAGTCACTTCATCATCTGTATATAATAGGGCCACTGATTTTTTTTGAGTTTACCTTGTATCCTGCCACATTCCTGAAGGTGTTTATCAGCTCTAGGAGTAACATTGCAGAGTTTTTCGGGTCACTTATGTAAACTATCATATCATCTGCAAATAGTGAAAATTTGACTTCTTCTTTTCCTATTTGTATCCCCTTGATCTCCTTTTGTTGTCTTATTGCTGTAGCTAGAACTTCAAGTACAATATTGAAGAGGTATGGAGAGAGTGGACAGCCTTGTCTTGTTCCTGATTTTAGAGGAATTGCTTTGAGTTTCTCTCCATTTAGTTTGATGTTAGCTGTTGGTTTACTGTATATTGCTTTTATTATATTCAGGTAGGTTCCTGTTATCCCTGATCTCTCTAGGACCTTTATCATGAAGGGGTGCTGGATTATGTCAAAGGATTTTTCAGCATCTTGTGAGATAATCATGTGGTTTTTCTTTCACATTTTGTATATATGGTGGATTACATTGATAGATTTTCTAATGTTGAACCATCCCTGCATTCCTGGGATGAAGTCTACTTGATCATGTTGGATGATTTTACTGATGAGTTCTTGGATCCGGTTTGCGAGTGTTTTATTGAGTATTTTTGCACCAATGTTCATGAGGGAAATTGGTCTATAGTTCTCTTTCTTAGTTGTGTCTTTGTGTGGCTTGGGTATCAAGGTAATTGTAGCCTCGTAAAAAGAGTTTGGCAGTGAGCTTCCTGCTTCTATTGTGTGGAAATTTTTGAGAAGTATTGGAATTAGCTCTTCTTTGAATTTCTTGTAGAATTCTGCACTGAAGCCATCTGGGCCTGGGCTTTCTTTGGTTGGGAGACTTTTGATGACTGCTTCTATTTCATTAGGGGTTATAGGTCTGTTTAGATTGTTTATCTGCTCTTGATTTAGTTTTGTCAAGTGATATCTATCCAGGAAATTGTCCATTTCCTTTAAATTTTCAAATTTTGTGGGGTACAGATTTTCAAAGTATGCCCTGATGATTCTCTGGATTTCCTAAGCTTCCGTTGTTATGTCCTCTTTTTCATTTCTGATTTTGTTAATTAGCATGCTCTCTCTGTCTTTTGGTTACTTTGTACACAGGTTTGTCTATTTTTTTGATTTTCTCAAAGACCAACTCTTTGTTTCATTGATTCTTCTCAATGTTTTCCTGGTTTCTACTTGATTGATTTAAGCCCTCAATTTGACTATTTCTTGGCGTCTGCTCCTCCTGGTTGAGTTTGCTTCTTTTTATTCTAGAACATTCAGCTGTGCTACTAATTCTCTAGTATGACTGTTCTCCACTTTCTTCATGTGGGCACTTAGTGCTATAAACTTTCCTCTCAGCACTGCTTTCAAAGTGCCCCATAATTTGTGTATGTTGTGTCTTCATTCTCATTGAATTCCAGGAAGTCTTTAAGTTCTTTTTTTATTTCTTCCTTTACCCAGGGATGGTGCAATTTTGCATTGTTCAATTTCCATGAGTTTGTAAGGTTTCTGCGATTTGTGTTATTGTTGACTTCTAATTTTAATGCATGGTGGTCTAATAAGATACAGGGGGTTATTCCAATTTTTTTGTATCTGTGGAGATTCGCTTGTTTCCTATTATGTGGTCAATTTTAGAGAAGTTTCCATGTGGCGCCGAGAAGAAGGTATATCCCTTTGTGTTTGGGTGGAATGTTCTATAGCTGTCTGTTAAACTCAGTTGAGTCATAACTTCTATTAGTTCTTTTGTTTCTTTGTTAAGTTTCTGTCTGGAGGTACTGTCTAGCAGTGAGAACAGAGTGTTAAAGTCTCCTACTATTAGTGTGTAAGATTTAAGGTGCATTTTGAGCTTTAATAATGTTTCTTTCACGAATGTAGGTGCCTTTGTATTTGGGGCATAAATGTTTAAAATTGAGACTTCATCTTAATGGATTTTCCTTTGATGCATATGAAATGTCCTTCTTCATCTCTTCTGATTGATTTTAATTTGAAGTCTAGTTTGTTAGATATTAGGATTACTACACCCGCTTGTTTCTTGGGACCATTTGATTGGAAGATCTTTTCCCAACCCTTTACTCTGAGATAACATCTGTCTTTGATGTTGAGATGTGTTTCTTGTATGCAGTAGAAGGAAGGGTTCTGTCTTCATATCCATTCTGCTAGTCTGTGTCTTTTTATAGGCAAGTTGAGGCCATTGACATTGAGGGATATTAATGACCATTGATTGATGATTCTTGTTTGTGCTTGATTTATTGGTAGTGAAGTTATTTTGTGTAGTTTCTCCTGCCTTTTCTTTTGGTGTTTTATTAAGTGGGATTATATATTGCCTGTGTCTTTTTGAGTGTAGTTATCTTTCTTGGATCTAGGTTTTCCTTCTAGTACTTTCTGTAGAGCAGGATTCATGGATACGTATTGTTTAAATCTGGCTTTGTCATGGAATATTTTTTTTCTCCATCCAGGGTAATTGAAAGCTTTGCTGGATATAGTAGTCTGGGCTGGCATCCTTGTTCCCTTAGCCTGTGTAGGACATCTATCCAATATCTTCTGGCTTTCATCGTTTCCATTGAGAAGTCAGGTGTAACTCGGATAGGTCTGCCTTTGTATGTTACTTTGCCTTTTTCTTTATCTGCTTTTAATATTTTCTCTTTATTCTGTAGGTTTGATGTTTTGATTATTATATGGCGAGGTGACTTCTTTTTCTTGTCCAGCCTATTTGGTGTTCTGGAAGATTCTTGTATTTTCATAGGCAGATCTTTCTTTAGGTTAGGGAAGTTTTCTTCTATGATTGTGTTGAATATGTTTTCTGTACCTTTGAGTTGTATTTCTTTGCCTTCTTCTATACCTATTATTCTCAGGTTTGGCTTCTTCACAGTGTCCCATATTTCCTGGATATTTTGTGTTAAGGATTTGTTGGTTTTGAGATTTTCTTTGGTTGATGACTCTATATCCTCTAATGAGTCTTCAACACCTGAGATTCTCTCTTCTATCTCTTGTAATCTATTGGTGATACTTGCATCTGTAGTTCCTGATCATTTACCCAGCTTTTCCATTTCCAGCATCCCCTCGTTCTGTGTTTTCTTTATCAATTCTTTTTTATCATTTTTTATTTTAATTTTAAATAGCTTGTTTAATATGTCAATCCCAGTTCTCTCTCCCTCCCCTCCTCCCGCACTCCCCTTCTCCCCAGCCTCCCACCCTATTGCCAATTCCTTCCACACAGGGGATATATAGTGTCTGTCATTTCACTCAGGGTAGGGTCCAGGCACTCCCCTAAGACTCCAGGCTGACAGAGCATCCCTCTTTGTGCTATGGGCACATGATGACTGTATTCCAGGGATCGACACTGATCTACTGCTCAGGGTCCCATAAGTTGCCCAGGCCTTCTCACTGGCACTCACATTGGGGGGGGTCCGGATCAGTTCCATGCTGGCCTCCCCGCTGTCAGTCTGGACTCCAAGAGCTCTCCCCTGTTCAGATCAGCTGTCTCTGCTGGTTTTGCCAGCCCATTCTTTGCCAATTTGCTCATCACTCCTCTCTCTCTCTCTGTTACTGGGTTCCTTGGGTTCAGTTCAGTGCTTAATTGTGTGTTTGCCTCTGCTTCCATCAGTCACAGGATGAAGGCTCCTGGGTGGTTATACACATCAAGTTCATTATCAGGAATGGACATTCGAGGTGGTCTCTCCACTATTACTTAGCTTGCCAATTGGTGTTATCCCTTTAGATCACTAGAGGTCACTTTGGTGCCTGATCTGCCTTCTAACCTATGATTCCCTGTTCCCCCTATTCTACCCCCACCCACTCAACTTCCTGTTCCCCCATGACCTACTCTCTCTTCCTCTTCTCCCCCTCTCTTCTTCACATTTCAGCTTTCAACACTTCAACTGTTTGAGTTGTTTCCTTCATTTGTTTGGTTGTTTTTCCTTGGTGCTCTGTAGGAGTGAACCCCACAAAGCTATCCGCCCAGTGGGGCATGGTCAAGGTAGAGATAAAAGGAAGTGAAAGGAAAAGGGGCTTCCCTTTTTTTCTCCTGGAAGCCAGCCATGCTTCTGACTCCCATTCTGTTAAGAGAAGCTTTTTCCTTGTGAGAAGCTTTCCCGCCAGCCTGGTTCTAGAGCCGCATCAGTCCCAAATAAACACACAGGAGGCTATATTAACTATGAAGCTGTTGGCCTTGCTTCTTTCTTACTGGCTAGCTCTGACTTAAGTAATTACCCCATAATTGTTAATCTAAGTATTTCTCTTACCGGAGAATAGTTCCGGGCTTCCTACCCCATTGTGGTTACATCTCAAACTCCTCGTGTTTCTCCTACCCAGAGTCCTCCTGGACTCCTAGTCCCTCCTATCTAGATTCCCCATTGGCCAGACAGTACTTTATTGACAAATGCACAGGACTTCCCTAACATCTCTTTTCTGTTTAACCAAAAAGAAAGGTCTTAACTTTAACATAGTCAAATCATATATAACAGAATAGTTATCAACTAAGAATACAGTTACAATATTTTGTCTATCAACATTTAGCAAGATTTAAAGAAAATATCATCCATCCCATCCTTGTGAGTCTAAAGTTCTATATGTAGCTTATCTTTTATCATAACTAGGGAAAACTATAACTATAACTATCTGTCTTCAACTCCATCAAAGACCACAGAAGGATAATATGTAAACACTAGGATTGACAGAGATATCTTACTGCCTGGACAGTCACCCGAAGTTCCTCTGTAACATTGGGGCATCCATCTTCAACCCATAGGCCACAATGTATCCAGAAGATTTCTCAGTCAAGCAGGAAATTTTAAAACTGTCCATCTGCATCAGCAGTCTGTTAGTCATTTTTCTGTGTCCTGCAGAAGGTCCCGTAGACACTTCCATGAAGCAGGAACCCTGTAAGACTGAGTTCCGCAGTCACTTTCCTGTGGGCCCTGCATGTCCAGATTATACAACAACAGTCAAACAGTACAGGCAAGAGCAGTTTCTTGCCCAAATGGCTAATCTTGCCATGTTGAAAGTAAACTCCCTAACGAGTTTTTTCGATGCCCATCTCAGACGTAATTGGTGCTGCCAGGAGCAGACATTTCTCATTGTCAAGACAAACCCTAAACCATTTTAAATGCCATTTTCTGAAGGTCTTTGAGAGGTTTGAAGACTGTTTATCTATCGCAAATATATTTCTGTATATCTAGAAAACCTAACTAACCTAACTATAAGTTTTGACTATTATAAGTAACTATCTATAGTCTGTATTTAATTACGCATTACATTTTAAAAGATCAGTATAAGCAAAATACTTAATCAAGAGGAGAAATATACACATCACAAAATTGACCTTGAATTTGTATCAATAAATGAAAAACAATATCCATACCATAATTCCCCTTTTTACCATTAAAAAATAGATTGGCTGTGATCACTAGCTAATTATAAACAACCCCATTTAAATGAAAACAAAGATTTATAAACAAGATGGGAATTAGGACGTCGCTCATTCCAAACTGCTTCGTGCTGGAAGGGGGCGCTGTTCATACCATGGGGATCATGACAAAACTCAGAAACCTGTATAAGTCCATATTTTCGGGGTCTGTAAAGCAGCAGCATCTTAGCTGTCTCAATTGTTGGAACACCTGGTCCATTGCTTCCGGGGGTCTTGGTTCATCAAACCACAGAAGCCTGGAAGGAATCCTCAGCTTTTTATTTTCTGTGGAGACATAAACTAAAACTCCTTTTCTGAGTAACATATCCTTATACTTAAATTTTGAAGTCAAGACATTTTTAAAAGATAGAAGTTGGGTTAATTCAGTAGCATTTATAATCAAGTGTACTTTAGTAGCTGTTCCTTCCTGAGCAATGAAAAAACTGAAAAACACAATAGCATACAGTATTCAGACTTTCTGTGTATTTTCCATCTTTACGTGGCTTATTTATTTATCTATTATTACTTTATTTATTTTAATTTTATTTATTTTTCTCTGAGACAGGGTTTCTCTTTGGAAATCAGCCTGCCTCTGCCTCTACCGGCATGCACCACCACAACGCCGGCTTTTTTATTTATTTACCATTTTGTCATTTCATTTTCTCTCTCAATCTCACATATATTTTTAAACACACTGTAAACCTTTAGAGGTTTTGTTCATCCAAGTCGGACTTTACTGTAAATCTTTATTGTTTTTGGCCACGTGTCTTATCTGTTAAAACTGTAGCCATTTAAACTGACGTTCTTTTTCAAGATGACGGGCATAAGCATGATTCCAGCTTACCGCCTCAGTCCATGCTGACATCCAGCAAAAGCTGCCACTTCCAGCTGTACGTACACACCTTTTAATCGTTAGTAGAGTCTCTTAAAACAACCTTGCTGTTTTTTTTTCTTTTTATGTAGAGTCAGGAAGACTCCGGTAAGTGAGCCGCGTGAATCTCGGCTTGTCACTAGCAAAACAGAGCACACCTGAGAAAAATGCTGCTACCAAAAATCTGTGCTTCTCTCCATTCTTCTGTTTCTAAAATTCCTTTAAAGCTTTTGTTATTTTGCGTGGAAATTCAATCCCGCTTCTTACATCAGATATCGAGGCTATATAGGGAAAACAATATATTTATTTATCAGAGAGAGAGAGAGAGAGAGTTGCACCGACCAGGAGTCAGAAGCCTGGCTGGCTTCCAGGAGAAAAAAGGGAAGCCCCTTTTCCTTTCACTTCCTTTTATCTCTACCTTGACCACGCCCTGTTGGGCGGATAGCTTTGTGGGGTTCACTCCTACAGTGCTCTTTAGATTCTTTGAGAGATTTGTTTATTTCTTGAATTTTCCCCCCATTTCATGGATTTTTTTTTGTTTGTGTGTTCTTCTATTTCTTTGAGGGATTTCCTTGTTTCTTCTTTGAGAGTCTCTATCATCTTCATAAAATAATTTTTAAGGTGTGTCTCCTCTGTTTCATCTATATAGTGCTTTTCAGGTCTTGCTGGTGTTGGTTCCCTAGATTCTGGTGGAGTCATGTTGGTCTTTCTATTGCTGAGTGAGCTCTTATTCTGTCTTCTCCCCATATCTTCTTCCAGTGGTTGCTGGTGGGGTCTTTCTGTCTCCACTGGTCTCCTTTCTTCCTGAAGCTGAAGCTGGGGATGCTGACACTGAAGCTTAAGCTGAATCTGGGGTTGCCGGAGGTTGGGGCCTGGAAGTGCTGATGTCTTTCCTGTGTGGGCGGGTCTTCTGGATGCCAGGAGCAGCCCCGGAAGATTGAGGGGATGGGTGTTGGGCAGGGGATGTGGGGTGTCCCTGTTGGAGACCCAATCTTACCTGAAGCTGGGCTCGCTGGAGATTGGGGCCTGGAAGGGCTGCATGAGTGAATTATTAGAAACACCTGATATTACCCCAGGTTTGGTAGTAAGTTAATTTTTTTTTTTTTTTTTTTTTTTGTCACTGGATGGTCTGGATGTTCAGAACCTTTCACTACCATCAAATTCTTTCACAGTCCTGGGTTCAGTTACACCAAAAGGAATTTAAGAAGTTAGAATTTAGAATTACACTCAAGACATAAACTTGAGCATAAATATCTTATTCACTCTTAATGCCTTTAATATCTACATTTTAGCATTAATGATTCACTTTCAGAGCCTATAATCTTTTCCTATATCAATATACATAAAATTATGAAACTATACATTTTTCCTAAAATATCTTTTTTCCCTCTTCAACAATGTTAGTGTAAAGTGAATATGAAGCTGAAGGCTTTTAGATAGAGCATTTCAGAGATGCTTTTATTTGCTCCTGCTTACCATTGTGAGATTTTATTTTGTATTTTAATAGCATTTTTAATTTATTTTACATACTATACTGCAGGCAGTTTCCCCTCCCTCCTCTCTTCCTGTCCCCCCACCTCCTGCTTTTCTGCTTTCCCACTGTGAGATTTTCTACATCTATTTTTAATATACATGTAATAGAATTACATCACTTTCACTTCTTTTTATCTCCAACCCCTCCCAGCTTCCCACCTTTCAACCTCTCCCATGGCCCTCACTCTCAAGTTGACAGCCTCTTTTTCTTTGATTATTTGTGTTACATACATGTGTGTCTTTACATATCTTTTCTGTACTGGTATAAGTGTAGCTAATAACACAGAGGCCCCATGAATGCTAATTTGACTCTGTGACACCCCCCTCCAGACATCAGCTCCTGCCCTTAAAAGTCATTCAGAAATCAAATCAAGCCACTTGACATAATTGGAAGTTTCAAAGCTATCTGAAGAGCATAATTTTCTATTACACATGTCAAAGCTAGATGAGTAAACGCCACGGGAACAGAAAGGTCAAGGGCTAATCCACTTTGGTGTCACTAAAGATCATATTTTAGTTTCTTTAGAAACTTCAAGGTTTTTAAAGCCATCATCAAATCCCCCACCAGGGCAAGGTGCCTCTGCCAGGACAGCAGCCCTCTGTGGGTCCTTCTCCTGTCAAGATGCTGTGGATGTTTGCTTGCCAAGGTTGATTTGTTGTGAACATACTTGGTTAAAACCAACCTGGTTTATTTCTATGTCAAAATAGAAAATGTTTTAGCCTAAGCAAGCCTATTGACACTGCAGCTTATAGCACTATTCTTGAAAAAGACAGGCAGCATTTTGTTCAATGTCATCACGGCAAATACAGAAGGAAATGACTTCCCAAATACCCCAAGTAAATGAGCACCATTGAAGGCTTGAAAGTTTAAAATAATTACTTTGAGAACAGAGGCTACCACACGCATGAGCATATTTTAATAAATCACCCAGATATGATTACTATTTCTAATTAAGTATAGCAAACAAAAATCTATCTTATAGTAGAATATTAAATAAGAATGTTCTAAAGTCTTATTGGGTGTCTGTTGTCAAAACAGTATCATATAGACACACACTTGCATATCCATGACTCTAAAGAAAAATGGACAGACTAGAATATAACATAAACAGCTTAAATAGATGACAGAAGATGCATACATAGACAATTTTGCATAGACAATTAAGTGCTGCAACTCAATTAAATTAGAAAAATTGACATGGTTTTAGTAGGTAAGAACAAATGGATAATAAATCTATGAAAATAGTTGCTCATAGGAATAAAGTTACAGATTACCTGATACTTCATTTTAATGCAATACAGAACAAATATTGAAACAATACTAATATATCATTGATGAGGAAGAAGACATTTGTTATTTTTAAGACACTTGTGTGATTATGGTTACGTTTGCTAAAATATTCCTTGTAAGTATATCTTTCAGCACTAGCAAATAGCAAAAAAAAAAATTGCAGTTTTCTAAAAACAGTATGACATAGTAGAACACAGTAGCCCTAATCTAAGCCTGTGCATATTAGACATAATGCCAACAGTGAACTAGAACATACAACAATATTTGTAGTACTTACTCAGATATTATTTAGATTGACAAATACGTGAAATAATGATGATGGCTACAGAAATCTTATATGCAATGTAATATCCATAGTATGTAACTATTATACTAAAATGCAGAAAAATCAGGGGAGTGGGCATGAAGGGAAGAGAGAGGGAGCTGGGACTGATATGTGAAGCAAGCTTGTTTCTAATTTAAATATATAATAAAAAATAAAATTAAAAAGCAGAAAAGTCTGTCAAACTTGACCTCCAAAACACAGTTACAATGTGTCAGAGAAAGAAAGGAAAACTGGAAAATTGCTATTTAAGGTGTGCAGTGTGATGACCTTTTATAAAAACAAGGCTGGAGGTAATATATAACTATGTTCTGAGCTCTGAGTGAAGGTGGAATTTATGCTGCTTCAGTTTTAATTGAAGTGAAATCAGCTATAGACATTCTCAGCATTGATTAGATTTAACTCTTTATGTTGGCATACTAATGTTCGCTTTAGGCAATGCTTTAGGAAGAAGTCAGAGGAAGCTATTTACTTTTAGAATGCAGGTTTTTGCTTTTAGGGATTTTTTTAAGAAAATAAAACTCAAAAATTAAAATACTCATATCTGATTAAAGGAACTTCCTAGTATTCAATTACACATGCCTTCACTGATGTTTCTAACTAAGTGCTAAGCAACTGAGTAGGTTTGCACATACATGCATGGTAAACTTGTTTCACCATTCCTATGCTCCCCTTTAATTCAGTTGGGATAAACACATAGCCTCCAGTAAATAAATACCACTTTCATATTTCAAATTGATATCTTTCCTAATAAATATTTAGTGCATATTCAAGAAATAAATATATTATGAACCTTACATATGACATTGTTATCTTATCATTTATAGGCTTAGAAAGTCAGATCACTATGCAACCAAGCTTTAATGAGTGAGTGAATGAACAAGTCATCGTGAACTATATGTGTTTTCCTCCAAGTTTACATTGAAGCATTAACCCCAATGAGACCTTAAAGTGGCTAATGTCTTAGTTTGGGTTTCTATTGCTATGAAGAGAAACCTTGACCACAACTATTATAAATGAAAGAATTTAATTGTGCTTGGATTACAGACAAATTATGTGTGTGTGTAACATGCATATGCATAGAAAATGTGCATAGATATGCACACACATGTACAAATAAGTGTATATACTTACTAAGTATAACACATACTAATATTTTGTATAAATATATTCATATAATTGTTTGATATCTCTGAGGGGCTTCCAGATACATTTATGTACATACACAAACACTCAGAAATATATGATTACATAACATAGTATCATTTTATTTAATAAAATAAAGTATACATTTATAATGTTCAGGTAGAAGTCTCTATCTGAATTCTATACACCAGGGGATAAAATAGCACTGTTTCTGGCATTTGGTCATACATTCTAAAAAAAAGACCAACAATATGTAATCATTGAATTTACCTTTATGTTCCTTTTCTTCGTCCTAGTCCCCCATCCATATCTGGTGTGAGAATGGGAAATTTACTATAAATTGATGCAGATTTATGGTCCTAAAAAAACCTGAAACATGTACCAGGAGGCCATGTCATTTAACCAGCTGTTTCTGGATCATGTTTTACTAGTAAGGATTAGACCAGGATGATACCAAACCATGTAACATGTCCCTCGACCCCCACGGAAAAATGGAAACTGGCTTATGTGGGCATTAATCAGCACCACTAATAAGGCATTAATTGCTTAGGAAATTCTACTGAGAAATCCTTACCAAATATAGTAAGAAAAAAAAGTCACATTAAAGGCAATGACTTGCAATGCTTGCAATGAGGATCCATGTTTTCAGAACATTCTCCAAAAAGAAATACTGTTAGAAAGCAGTTAGCTTACCTTGAGTAAGGAAATGTTGTTGAAATAAAAAATGATTATCAGACAGGAAAATGTCTCATATAGAAATGTAGAATGTTAGATATCATGGGCTTGGAAGCAATTAGGAATAAAACATATACATAGATTTTTTTCATTGGGGAAAAAGATATTTAAAAAGTAAGAAACATGATTTTATGTAAATAATTACGTGTACACAGAGAGATATAGACTAAAAGATAAGTGAGCATATCTGCTCCCAAACTCTTGAAGGTAACTCCAACACCCACAGCCTACCACATTTCCAACCTTGGCATCTTTAAAACCCTCCTCAAACTTCTGAATGTTTGATGCCTGCATTTTCTTGCATTTTCTGGATCTTCTCTGACTCTTATTATCCTGTATTAGCCAAAATATGGATGAATGTGACCTCAAAAGATCCAATCCTGTTCCATTATGGGCTTTTAAGCATTTGCAAGTCTGCTGCATTTATCCCAAAGTTGGCTACTATTGACTGTACCCAGATTTAAAGGGTCAGTGGGCCACAGCAGTATAGCTAGGACAGTCATGTTTCCCAGATTCCTTGTGACCAGACACAGATAGCAGACTACTCACTTGCCTTTTTTAAATTTTTTTTTAATTTTTTTATATTTTATTTTCCAGTTTAAATTTAGATAAGAAACGAGGTTGCTTCACAATTCAGTTCCAGGTCCCTCTCCCATTCCCTCCCCTCCTCCCGTGCTCTCCCCCTAACCCCCCCCCCCCCGTTATCCCCTCATTCCCTCAGGGAGGGTGAGGCCCTCCATAGGGGTGTCCATAGTCTGTCATTTCATATAGGGCAGGGCCTAGACCCTTCCCCAAGAGTTCAGGGTGAGAGTGTACCTCACATTGTTCTATGGGAGTCCAAAGTCCGTGTGTATACTTGGGATGGGTACTGATCTGCTGCCCAAGGCTCAATAGATTCCCTAGGCCTTCTCACTGACACCCAGATTCAGGGGGTCTTGATCAGTCCCATGCTGGCTTCCCAGGCTGATGCCTGGGATTCAAGAGTTAACCTTTGTCTGGTCAGCTGTTTCTGGGGGTTAAACCAGCCCAGTCTTAATCCCTTTGATCATCAGTCCTCCCTCTCTGTTACTGGCTTTCTTGAGTTCAGCTCAGTACTTAACCAAGGGAGTCTGCCTCTTCTTCGATCAGCCACTAAATGAAGTTTCTGTTTCCCAGACTCTCTGGCCATAGGATTGTAGGCTGGCACTCCCCAGATCTATGTCTAAAATCCATATATGAGAGAGTACATGCCATGTTTCTCTTTTGTGACTGGGTTACCTCACTCAGGATGGTTTCTTCTAGTGTCATCCATTTGCCTGCGAATCTCATGATTCCATTATTTTTTTCTGCTGAATAGTACTCCATTGTGTAGATGTACCACATTTTCTCTATCCACTCTTCGGGTGAGGGACATCTAGGTTGCTTTCAAGTTCTGGCTATTACAAATAAAGCTGCTATGAACATAGTGGAACAGACATCTTTGTTGTATGAATGGGCACCTTTTGGATATATGCCTAAGAGTGGAGTTGCTGGGTCTTGTGGTAGGTTTATTCCCATTTTTCTGAGGACTCTCCATACTGATTTCCAAAGTGGCTGAACCAGTTGACACTCCCACCAGCAATGGAGGAGTGTCCCCCTTTCACCACATCCTCTCCAGCATAAATTGTGATTGGTGTTTTTGATTTTAGCCATTCTGACAGGAGTGAGATGGTATCTCAGAGTTGTTTTGATTTGCATTTCCCGGATGGCTAAGGATGCTGAGCACTTTCTCAAGTGCCTCTCAGCCATTTTAGACTCCTCTATTGAAAACTCTCTATTTAGTTCTGCAGCCCACTTTTTAATAGGGTCCGTTAGTGTTTTGGAGACTTGCTTCTTGAGTTCTTTGTAAATTTTGGAGATCAACCCTCTGTCAGATGTGGGATTAGTGAATATTTTTTCCCATTCTGTGGGCTGCCTTTTTGTCTTGCTGACTGTGTCCTTTGCCTTACAGAAGCTTCTCAGTTTCAGTAGGTCCCATTTATTAATTGTTGATCTCACTGTCTGTGCTACTGGTGTTATGTTCAGGAAGCTGTCTCCTGTACCAATTCGTTCAAGGGTACCACCCACTTTCTCTTCTAAGAGGTTCAGTGTGGCTGGATTTATGTTGAGGTCTTTGATCCATTTGGACTTAAGTTTTGTGCATGGCGATAAACATGGATCGATCCGCATTCTTCTACATGCCAGTCTCCAATTATGCCAGCACCATTTGTTGAAGATGCTTTCTTTTTTCCATTGTATATTTTTAGCTTCTTTGTCAAAGATCAGATGTTTGTACGTGTGTGGGTTAATACCCCGGTTTTCAATTCGATTCCATTGGTCTACCTGTCTATTTTTGTGCCAATACCAAGCTGTTTTCACGACTATAGCTCTGTAATAGAGCTTGAGGTCAGGGATGGTGATGCCTCCGGACGTTGCCTTGTTGAACAGGGTTGTTTTGGCTATCCTGGGTCACTTGCCTTTTTAAACACAGTGTTAGAATAAACCAGTTTTCTCTTTTCTCTTTTGTTTCTTACCCAAAACTCACTCCCTGGTTTTTTCCAAATCCATTCAAAAATGTGTTTAATGCAAAAGCACTAAACTTCTTTTCTGCAACCTGAGAAACAAAGCATCTTCGTGCTATCAAGACTCTCACCTATGCCCTGCTTTATTCCTGTCCAACTGACTCTTGTTCTGTTTCTGTGTAATCTGAACATCCACAAGGATCATGCTCCTCAATTATCTGACTGCCGAGTCCCTTAAACTCTTCCTATCCCTTGATCTCCCCATTCTATCTCAGCTACATGCTTCCATTGTCATATCTGAGACACTTGAACTCAAGTCATAACCTGAGACACTCTCAGCTCTGACCATCACCTCCCAGTATTTCTCAACATGCTCAGAGCAAAGATCCTTCTACTCACTGACACTTGTAAATGTCTTACTTTTGCCTATTCCCCACAACAATCTTTGTACCAAAACACAATAGCCACAATAGTTATGAACACTTTGTGAAGCTCCTTACCATATGCTTTCAAAAAAAAACCATGTCCAGACCAATGAAGTGTATCACAGACATACAAACCTTAGATTGGAAATTAAGGAAACAACAAATCACATTGCAATTAGAGATGGGGTGTTGAGTAACAGACAGAAACAATCCTGTTGGAACACTAAAAAATAATGATTATTGAACCTGGAATTCTCAGAATTGCCCATACTATCTAAAACAAGAGTTAAATGAAAGTTAGAAATATTTAATTCATATTTTCAAAAAGTTAAAGAGAGGAAGGAAATATGCTATTTCTTTCTGTGATCTTGACCCTTAATGATTCAATAACATAAATACAAAATCAAGATAAAGGTGGATACATGCTATGAGGTTTGAAGGGCCCCTGAGGGCAGTGGATAAGTAGGGCAGTCCCCAGAAAGCCAAAGCACAGACTCGGAAATTACAAAATTACACAAAGAATGCTGTTGACCAAAGAATATTTTCCCCTGCCTCAGGGGAAATTGCTTACTGGAGGGCAGCCCTCAAAAAGAATCTATTTCTAAACAGAAACTTGGCTGATCTCAGATAAATGCAATGTCTGAGGCAACTTTCTGTTTCTGGACCCAACATAGAGCACCATTATTGGGTCCTTAACACTAATATCAGCAGAACAGGTCTAAGGCAATCTGAAGAGAGGGGATAAAGAGTGGGAAGAAGGCCTGGAGTAGCAGCAATGGCTCCTGCTAAGCAAATTCCAAAACTTAGCATCAGATAATGTCTTAGGAAGCAGATTCCATCCATTAGAGGTATTTTATGGTTTAATATATTAAGTGGACTTATATGAACAACAGTACAGCTATGTCTTGATCAATAAATGTTCAAAACAAACTCATGGCAATCAAAAGAAGGTGAAAGATGGCACTGTTTGATGCTTCATATTAGAAATACACCTAGGAAACACTTTATAGTTGAGTAAGAATTAGGGAACATGAAGAACTTAACTATACCCTTTTAATTGGTAAATAAAACTCTTACTCTACATTTTATTTGTACAAGTAATGCTTAAGTTTTGTAAATATATATACATTTACATGTATATATATATATAATGTGTATGTATGAGATTATATATACATATGTTGTTTTCTTATTACTTAGGCCAATATCTATTTTAAGAAATATCTCAATCATTTAAGGGTATGATTTTGAATGAAGATCATAACATTTTCAGCAAACATATAATTTTCAGCTTCATTTCCTAAAAAGGTTGCCTCCATTTGCTTATTAAGCTAAAGAATAGCATAGTGCCTTTAAACTACTAGCCCATTAAGATTGATTTTTATTTTGTTTATCTAAGGAAGATGACAGCCTGGTCACTGCAGGCATGTGACAGAGTCAACAGACCTTTCAGCACTCCTGATAATTTATGGTTCTCAGTGGCAACTGAGAAGTGCTCAGGTGGCCAACAACAGACATCTCGATGATTTACTCGCAACATCTGTTGGCCGATTACACAGGCTCTATTCAGCAGCAGCTTCTGAAAGAGTGACGTGTCTTTGGTCCCTTCTCCTGGGCTAGTCAGTACTGACATGGCCATCAGACTGGCACTGAAAGAGTTTGTCTCCCAAGGGAAGAAATTACCTTTTGTGAATAGTATCATACTTGGCCAGGTAGTTCAGTGAAGAAAAAGGTGGGGCAAAGAAACAATGACAAGGGAATGATAACCCACAAAAGAGTCTCACAAATCAGCCTTCACGAAACACTCCAGTCTGATTTCAGGATACATATCTGTGGGGACAACAGATATTCCCATATGAAATTCCCATATGTATTAGTGAGAGAGGTGAGCTGTCAGAAGCTATGATAATTATTTTTCTTTATGATAAGGAAAAGCAAAGGTACATGTAACACAAGTTATGGACTAAAGTAGTGAATTAAATACAGCCAAAGCTTTAAGGTTACTATAAAAAATCTCAGATTTCTATCTATAAGAAAGACAAAAATTAGTAAATCAAGAGAATTTAATTTCATCTCAAAGTCATTTACTTATATGTAAAGCAATTAGCTCCTAGTGTACTTATATTCAACCATAATTTAATGTAAAAATTAAATAGAACAGGAAAAATCCTCCAGGATCCAGTTCTCCTTTGTGGATAACGATGAAAGTTGCATGGGCTCAGATACAAGTGGATTTAAGAGCCACCATGTGTCTTTCAAAGACACAGCATAAGGAAATCTTGTTTTAGTTACCACTACTGCAGAATGCATGAGTCTTTATTCTTGAGTTTACAGCAAACTGGAACATAAAATTAAGCTTCCTAGATTCAATGAAACACACAAAGTGCATCTATGGGGGTCTCCTGGTGGTGATATATTATTTAGGAATAATACAGCTTGCTTGAGGGTTCAGGATGCAAACCCAACCACAAGCTATAGGGGTCACGCAATGGTGATACACACCTTTAATCACAGCAAACATACTAGCTAGCCACACACCTTAATCCCAGGATTCAGAAGATAGGCAGATTGGATATCTCTGAGTTTGTCACGGCCACCCTGGCCTGCACAAGATTGAATCAGTCTAAAAGAGGATTAGAGCTGACACATTTAGTCCCAGCCCTAGAGAGGACAAAAGACAGGAGCCCAGTGTCTCAGACTGCATTCTGAGATTTAGTCTCCAGCCATGTTGAGGAGAGGCATCAGTTTGAGGCTTGGAGGACAGCCCTTGGAGACAGGATCAACCCTTTCAGCCTGAGGTACATGTAAGAGCTAGTGGCTTGGTTGCTTTACTTTTCTGATCTTCATCTTGAAATTTGAACCCCAATATCAGTCTCTGTTTTTTTATTGTTCGTGCAATGTCTCTTCTTTGTGTTATGCACTCACCAATCAGTCAAGAGATGAGGCCTGGACTGAAAGATGAAAATTAACACAAATAAGTCAGTTTGCAGAGGAAGACAGGAAGCCTTCACTTACCTAGTCTTCTGTTGAACAAAGCAGAGAGAAAGGCCCACATTATACAAACTTAGGAGAGACCGAAGTTATGTAAATGTCTTCTAAATGTCTGGAGCCAAATAGTCCAGAATTTTGGGGACTTGTTCCTCATCTCACTACCCCACCTTCAAATGTTGGAAAAGCTTTCCTCACTAACCTGTCTCCAAGCACAGGGATGTAAGAGCCTGTGATCAGGTGCATGAATACAAAGCACTCCTAAGTGAGCGCTGCTGGGCTTTCTCCCTGCTCCTCTGACCTTCACACCCAGCTTATAAAGCAGGATTCTTCTCTCCTCCTCACTACTGCTGCTGGGATTAACAGCTTGTCCATGCTGTTCTAATCAAGCTATCCTTGATCTTCCCATTGAGCATGTAAAGTATTTTATTGATGAGGCTAAGAACCCAAAGGGTTCCCAATTCCCACAGTAACGAGAGGATCTTGTCTGTTTTCATCACGTTTCAATCTTATACCAGGACCTAAGGGTGCAGCATCTAGGTCAGAGTCAAAGCTAGAGTCGATGTGCAGCCAGGCTCAGCCACATGCTGCAGAGTGACATAGAGTCAGGATCCCACATGCTGCAGAGTGACATAGAACAATACTCAGTCATGTGCTGTAGAGTGACATAGAGCAATACTCATCCATGTGCTGTAGAGTAACATAGAGCAAGATTCAGCCATGTGTTATAGACTGACATATAGCCAGGCTCCCGCAAGCTACAGAGCAACATAGAGCAAGACTCAGCCATGTGCTGCACAGTGACATAGAGCCAGGCTCCATTTACTGTTCATCCTCAGCTTCCCCTTCTGCACAAAGGAAGTGCATTTTCTAAATCATAATTTTATGTGACAAAAGATTGAAGAGTACAACAACTGAATGAATACATTAGCATGTCCTTGTCAGTTAGTGTAGGATATTAGAATGGCTTTATTGACCAGTTCAAACTAGTAGGTACTAAAAAAATCATCATTATAATCTTCATTTAATTTTTATTGTTTTTTCTATTGTTATTATTTAAATTAGGAAAAAGCTTGTTTTGCATGTCAATCCCAGTTCTCCTTTCCTCCCCTCCTCCCCTGCCCCCCATTAATCCCCTATGCCATCCCCTTTCTGCTCCCCATGGAGAGTGAGGCCTTCCATGGGGGATTTTCAAAGTCTGCTATATCATTTGGAGCAGGGCTTAGGCCAGCTCTAAGGCTGAGATAGCATCCCTCTATGTGAAGTGGGCTCCCAAAGTCCATTCATATGCTAAAGATAAATAGTGATCTACTACCAGAGGCCCCATAGATTGCCAAGCCCTCCTCTCTAACACTGAGGTTCAGGGGGGGTCTGGTTTTCCAGCCATCAGTCTGGGGTCCATGTGCTCCCCCTTGTTCAGGTCAGCTGTTTCTGTGGGTTTCACCAACATAGTCTTGACCCCTTAGCTAGTCACTCTTCCCTCTCTGAAACTAGATTCCAGCAGTTAAGTTCAGTGTTTAGCTGTGGGTGTCTGTCTCTGCTTCCATCAGCTACTAGATCTCATTATCAGAGAAGAGCATTTAAGGCAGCCTCTCCACTATGCTCATATTGTTAGTTGGTGTCATTCTTGTAGATCCCTCGAAAACTATAATGGCTCCCTCTAGTATAGCATCTCTTATCATGCTCTCCTTTATTCTTCCCCCAACTCAACCTTCCTGCATCCTTATGTCCTCCTTTCTCTTCCTCTTCTCTGCTTCTCTTTCTCCTAACTCCCTCTTGCCTCTTCCCATGCTCCCAATTTGCTCAGAAGATCTTGCCCCTTTCCCCTTCTCTGGGAAACCATGTATGGCTCTCTTAGGGTCCTCATTGTTTCCTAGCTTCCCTGGCAGGGTGGATTATAGGCTGGTAATCCTTTGTTCTATGTCTAAAATCCATGTATGAATGAGTACGTATCATGTTTATCATTTTGTGACTGGGTTATCTCGCTCATGATGAATTCTTCTACTTCCATCCATTTGCCTGCGAATTTCAAGATTTCGTTGTTTTCTTTTTGCACTAAGTAGTGCTCCATTGTGTAAATGTACTACATTTTCTCTATTTATTCTTCAGTTGAGGGGCATCTTGGTTGCTTCCAGATTCTGGCTATTACTAATAATGCTGCTATGATCATGGTTGAATAGATGTGCTTGTTGTATGAAGGAGTATTTTGGGGGTATATGACTAAGAGTGGAATTCCTGAATCTTGTGGTAGACTGATTCTCATTTTCCTGAGGAATCTTCATACTGATTTCCAAAGTGGCTGTATGAGTTGGAACTCCTATGAGCAGTGGAGAAGTGTTCCCCTTCATTGGCGTTTTTGATTTTAGCCATTCTGACAGGAGTAAGATGGTATATCAGAGTTGTTTTGATTTGCATTTCCCTGATGGCTAAGGATGTTGAGCACTTTCTTAAGTGTCTCTCAGCCATTTTAGACACCTCTATTGAGAATTCTGTGTTTAGTTTTGTAGCCCACTTCTTATTGGATCCTTTGGTGTTTTAGAGGCTTACTTCTTGAGTTCTTTGTAAATATTGGAGATCAGCCCTCTGTCAGATGTAGGGTTGGGGAAGATATTTTCCCATTCTGTGGGATGTTGTTTTGTCTTGTTGACTGTGTCTTTTACCTTACAGAAGCTTCTCAGTTTCAGAAGATCCCATTTATTAAGTATTAATCTTAGTGTCTGTTGAGGTCTTTTATCCATTTGAACTTCAGTTTTGTCCATGGTGATAGATATGGGTCTATCTGCAGTCTTCTACATGCCAGTGTCCAATTATGCCAGTACCATTTGCTGAAGATATTTTGTTTCCATTGTATAATTTTAACTTCTTTGTCAAAATCAGGCGTTAGTAAGTATGTAGGTTAATATCAAGGTTTTCAATTTGATTCCACTTGTCTGCCTGTCTACTTTTGTGCCAATACCATGCTGTCTTCAGGACTTTGGCTCTATAATAGTCCTTGAAGTCAGAAACGCTGATGCCTCCGGAAGTTCCTTTATTTTACAGGGTTGTTTTGTATACTCTGGGTATTTTATAAAGTTGATTATTGTTTTTTCAATGTCTGTGAAGAATTATGCCAGTATTATGAAGGGGATTGCATTGAATCTGTAGATTGCTTTTGGCAAGATTGACATGTTTACTATGTTGATTCTGCCTGTCCAAAAGCAAGGGAGATCTTTCTATATTCTGGTATCTTCTTTAATTTCTTTCTTTAAAGACTCAAAGTTCTTGTGATACAGGTCTTTCACTTGTTTGGTTAGCATTATCCCAAGATATTGTTGTTGTTTGTTGCAATTGTAAAGGATAATGTTTCTCTGATTTGTGTCTCAGCCCATTTATCCTCTGAATGTAATAGAGCTACTGATTTTTTTAGTTAATCTTGTATTCTGCCACTTTTCTGAAGGTGTTTATCAGCTGTAGGAATTCCCTGGTAGAATTTTTGGGGTCACTTATGTAAACTAACATATCATCTGCAAATAGTGAAATTTTTACTTCTTCCAATTTGTATCCCCTTAAGATCCTTTTCTTATCTTATTGTTCTAGCTAGAAATTCAAGTACAATATAGAAGAGGTATGGAGAGTGGGCAGCCTTGCCTTGTTCCTTAATTTAGAAGAATTGCATTGAGTTTTTCTCCATTAAGTTTGATGTTGGCTGTTGGTCTACTGCATATTGCTTTTCTTATGTTCAGGTATGTTCCTGTTATCCCTGATCTCTCCAGGACCTTTATCATGAAGGGGTGTTAGATTTTGTCAAAGTATTTTTTTTGAGCATCAAGTGAGATGATAATGTGGTTTTTCTTTTGTAGTTAGTTGATATGGTGGAGTACATTGATAGATTTTCATTTGTTGAACTATCCCTGAATCTCTGGAATGAAGCCTACTTAATCATGTTGGGTGATTTCTCTGATGTGTTCTTGGATTAGATTTGCCAGTATTTTATTGAATATTTTTGCATCAATGTTTATGAATGATATTGGTCAGTAATTCTCTTCTTAGTTGTGTCTTTGTGTGCCTTGGGTACCAAGGTAATTGTAGACTCTTAAAAAGAGTTTGGCAATGACCCTTCTGCTTCTATTGTGTGAAACAATTTGAGGAGTACTGGTGTACTGGTATTAGCTGTTCTTTGAATTTCTGGTAGAAATTCCCTGAAGCCATCTGGCCCTGGGCTTTTTTTTTTTTTGGTTCAGAGAGTTTTGATGATTGCTTCTATTTCATTAGGGGTTATAGTTCTGTTTAAATTGCTTATCTGTTCTTGATTTAATATTGGTAAGTGATATCTGTAAAGAAAATTGTCCATTTCCTTTAAATTTTCAAATTTTGTCAAGTATAGGATTACAAAGTATGACCTGAAGATTCTCTCCATTTCCTCAATGTCCATTTTCATTTCTGATTTTGTTAATTTACATGTTCCCACTCTGCCTTTTGGTTAGTTTGTATAAAGGTTTATCTATCTTGTTGAATTTCTCGAAGACCCAATTCTTTGTTACATTGATCCTTTGTATTGTTTTCTTTGTTTCTCCTTTATTGATTTCAGTCCTCAACTTGATTATTTCCTGGCATCTACTCCTCCTGGGTGAGTTTGCTTTTTTGTTCTAGAGCTTTCAATTGTGCTGTTAATTCTCTAGTGTGAGTATTCTCCAGTTTCTTCATGTAGACACTTAGTTCTATGAACTTTCTTCTTAGTGCTGCTTTCAAAGTATTCCATATAGTGGATATGTTGTGTCTTCATTTTCATTGAATTTTAGGAAGTCTTTCTTTCTTTGTTTCTTCCTTGACCCAGGAATTGTGCAATTGCGCATTATTCAATTTCCATGAGTTTGCAGGGTTTCTGCAATTTGTGTTGTTGCCTAATTCTAACTTTAAAGCATGGTTGTCTGATAAGATACAGGGGATTATTCCAATTTTTTGTACCTGTTGAAGTTTGTTATGTTGCCAAGTATGTGGTTGATTTTAGAGAAGTTTCCATGTGATGCTTAGAAGAAGGTATATTTTGTGTTTGGATGGAATGTTCTATAGATGTCTGTTAAACCCAATTGGATCATAACTTCTGTTAGTTCCTTTGTTTCTTTGTTAAGTTTCTGTCTGGTGGTCCTGTCTAGAAGTGACAGTGGCATGTTGAAGTCTCCCACTTTAACTGTGTGAGGTCTTCTGTGAGATTTCAGTTTGTTTGTTTTAGGACCATGGTTGCCCTTGTATTTGGAACATAGATCTTCAGAATTGAGACTTCTTCGTGATGGATTTTTCCTGTGATGAATATGAAATTACCTTCTTCATCTCTTTTGATTGATTTTAGTTTGAAGTCTAATTTGTTTCATACTAGGATAGCTACACCATATAGTTCCTTGGGTCCTTTTGATGGGAAAAATCTTATCCCAACCCCTTACTCTGTGGTAATGTCTATATTTGAAGTTGAGGTATGTTTCTTGTGTGCAAAAGAAGGATGGATTCTGTCTTCACGTCCATTCTTTTAGCCTTTGTCTTTTTATAGGCAAGTTAGGACTATTAATATTGAGAAAAATTAAAGACTATTGATTATTAATTCTTGTTTGTTTTTTGTTGTTGTTTGTTTTGTTTTTGTTTTGGATTTGTTGTTGGTAGTGGTATTTTTGTGGATTCATCCTGATTCTTCTTTTGACTTTTGGTTAAGTGTGATTATCCATTTCCTTTGTTTTTGTGAATGTAGTTAATTTCCTTTACCTTCCAGTACTTTCTGTAGGGCTGGATTAGTGGATTGTAATGTGGTATGTTCTTTTCTCCATCAATAGTTATTGAAAGCTTTTCTGGGTATAGTAGTCTGGGCTGGCATCCATGCTCTATTAGTGTTTGTAGAATATCTATCCAGGACCTTCTGCCTTCCAGAGTTTCCATGGAGAAGACAGATGTAATTCTGATAGGTTTGCTTTTATATGTTACTTGAAATGTTTTCTTTGCTGCTCTTACTATTCTTTCTTTATTCTGTATGTTTGATGCTTTGATTATTATCTGGCGAGGGGACTTTTTGTGGTCCAGTCTATTTGGTGTTCTGTAAGCTTCTTTTACAGAAGGATGTTCTCTTCTGGTTCATCTGTATTGAGATGTTCAGGTCTTGCTGTTGTAGAGTCCCTAGACTCTGGTGGAGTCATACTGGTTTTTCTATTGTTGAATGTGTTCTTATGTTATCATGTTCCCATCCTTTCTTTCAGTGGGTGTATGTGGGCTCTCTTCCTCTCCTGGTAGGTATGGGTCCAATGTTCTCTTCCAGTGGGTACAAGCAGGTCCAGTACTCTGATGGGTCTCATGTTGGGTACAGGAAGGTCTGAGGTACTCCCTCTCCTGTTGGGTGGGAGAGGGACTAGCACAGTGATGTCAGCAGACTTGCAGTTGATTGGTCTGCAGGGGGGGTGGGATTTGACCTGCAGTCCCCAGGTCAGGAGATACCAGAGTGGGCAAACAGAAGGGTGGGCCTGAGACAGGGGTCCAAGCTCACCCCTCCCCTGAGTAGGGGCAGGAGTAGCTCAGCGGTTTCAATGGAATTATGGTTGCTTGGTCTGCCAGGGGCAAGGTGACCTGCCTGCAATTTCATTTAACTTTTATTTCCAGGGACCTGTAGATAAAAATACATGAACCAATATTCTTTAATCATTACCTTATAAAAACTAAAATGAGATTATGTGGTATATATTTTTCTATGAATTTATTCAGAAGACAATGTTGGGCAGTATTTTCACATAAACAGAAGGAAATATTTCAAATATAAATATGTATTGATGGGGAAGTCTTGTGTATATATCAATAAAGCACTGTTGGCCAATAGGGAAGCAAGATAGGTAGGACTAGGAGTCAAGGAGGATTCTGGGAAAGACAGGCAGAGTCAGAGACAATGTAGCCCACCAGAGGAGTAAGATGGACCCTTTGCTCCAGTAAGAGAAATACTTAGATTAATAATTATAGGTTAAATACTTAAGTCAGAGATAGCCAGTAAGAAACCAAGCAAATGGCCAACATCTTCATAATTAATATAGTGTCCTGTGTATTATTTGGGGTACTGCAATGCGGCAGGACCCAGCTGACTGGCAAGGAATAAAGCAACACTCTACAACGTATAACTTGGCCAGGCACACCTTTGATTCCAACTCTTCAGAAGCAGCAGTAGGTGGATCTCTCTGAGTTCCTGGGCAACCTGCTCTACAGTGCCATGACAGCCAGGGCTACACACAAAAAAAAATCCTGTCTCAAAAAGCAAGCAAAAATATGTATAAATATATATACATATATATATACATATATGTATGTGTGTGTGTATGTGTACATATTTATACTTGCAAAAGTTTATTGCTTCCCAATTCAGGAAACACTGAAAACTTAACCAGATGACTTTAAGGAACATAACTGTCTTTAGTATAGACAGTACTGTCAACTTTATTCATTGTCCCCATTCCATGTACACATTTGGGTGTTTGGTTTGTTCATTTATTTTTTTGATTCTTTATCTGTGTATCCTAAACTGCACTGGAATATAAACTATGTCATCAACATTTCTAAAGGTCAAATCAATTACATTTATATAGATACACCTGAGATATCTGCCCAGAAAACTTCAAAATATGTCTATGTTAGTCAGAGTACCAACCTGGTAGACAAAACTACATGTCACAGGCAACAGGCACTACTGCACAGATCTAGCACATAATTATAAGGTTGACTTGATTTAGTTTGCAAGAAGCAATGTGGCATCCCTTCTACAGTTCTGCTCACTCAACATGTAGGTGGCTTCCAACAAAAAGCCATGGATAGTTTTTATTTTATTTTTGTTATTTGACTGGTTGTTAAATGTTTGCAATATCAGAGAGAAAGAAAAACACCTAAGAAAGGTGGTCACCTAACTGCCTGGATGATTCTTCTGGCATAGATGATGATATAATTCCCTATAAATCTCAGGAGTTAAGGACCAGCATACCAGACATTCTGAGATGAAGCTCTGGTCTCCCAGTCTTGGTGTGAATTGTGAGTGAGCAGCTGCAGCATCTAATGACAGCATCATTTCAGGAGATGGTGTAGGTGGAGGGGAAATGGCACATGCTACACAACCTGTGAACATGAAGCAGAGCAAGGGACAGAAAAGCAAGAGCGGAAAAACAGAACAAAAGAGAAAAGAAAGTAGCCCTTAGCGAGACATTAGGTCCCTCCATGTGAAAACTAAATGTTACAGCAATTTCAAGATGCAGGGAGTCTGCCTCAGCTTCAGGATTCAGTCATCATGTCTTGTTGTTTCATTCTCATTTCTGCATGATTTTTCCTAATAGTGACATTTGAAGGTTACCAAATATGGACAAAGAATGCAAACTGGAAACAATTGAGGTGAATTCAAAATATTTCTTCCTCAGTACTTTATATCCATCTTAAATTAATTTTTCTCCTACATTTGTCCCTAGAAGGGAAGAGATACAATGAAAATTAGGAAACATCTTAATGTGTCTTCATTTTCTCTTTGCAGAGGTAATTTGCTATATCCAGATGTGTTTTCTCATGAGACTTGTGAATCATTCTTCCTTTTCCTGACAAGAGCTTTGAAGAAGCTCTTTATACCTAGCAGGATAAAAATTTGTGGTCACCAGAATATACATTTTCTTCTGTACTCTAAAATCTTTTCATTCCATTCATTTATATTATGATGGTTTCATTGTCTTATTTGAATATACATGATTTTCTATGGAATTATGTTCAAGAGTGCTGACACTACTTCTGGTTTGATACATTATAGAGCAAATAGTATCACCTTGACTCTGGAAACATTGTTGTACTTGTGGAAATAGTACCCTGCTTTTCTTTCATGGTTTTCCTAACAATTTAATTAGAAGTATGCAGAAATATAGTCATACATTTAATAAATTATAGTCCCCACAACTATGATGAATAACAATTGAAATTATATTATTATGCATTGTTATATGCAACATTTTTCTAAGCTGATTAAAATACATTATAAAGTTAGCAAAGAAGGAGCTAAACTTCTTAATTTTTAATTTTCAGTGTGAACACATATTTTATCCAATTACATGCAAAGTGGATAATAAATAATATTTTAAATAAGAATAGACCAGCACTAACATGTTCCAATAACTTCTTAATGAATGCCACTAATTAAAAATGTGTAACAGTGACAAATAGCAGACCAACCAAATAGGTTTACATAGTTTGGACAGGGAGGAGGGAAGAAATAAGAGTGTATTTAAAAGTTGTTTGTTTACAAGAATCATTTTAATAGTGAAATTTTGCTTATTTTCTTATTGTAAAAGTTGTTACTGAAAACGTCAGGAAAAAAATAAGATTGTAGGAAAGGAATCAGTTAGAAACCTGTATATTTGACCCAAAGAGTCAACTAAGTGGGGCCCACAGGAGTCTGTGTGGGTCTGCATCAGGTCCTCTGCATACACATTATAGTTTTGTAGCTTGATATTCTTGGGGGACTCCCAAGAGTAGGAGTGGGAGGTGTCTTTGACTCTTTTGCCTGCTCTTGGGACCTTTTCCTCCTACAGGGTTGCCTCATTCAGTCTTTATATGAAGGTTTGTGCCTAGTCTTACTATAGTTTGTTACACTGTGTCTGATTGATATCCCTAGGAGTCCTGCTCTTGTTTTTTTTTGGGGGGGGGTAGATCCAGAGGGAGAGGGCAGATGGGGAGGGATGGGATTAAAGGAGGAAGGGGAAACTGTGGTCCAGATGTAAGATACGTAAAGAATAAAAAGAAAAGGAGTGAGGAAGGGAGGGAGGAAGTGAAGGAGGGAGGGAGAAAGGGAAGGAAGGACTCAGGAAGAGAGAGAGGGGGAGAAAGAAGGGAGAGGGAGGGAAGGTAGGGTAGAAGGAAGGAAATAGAGAAGAAAGGGAGGGAGGGAGGGAGGAAGGAAGGAAGGAAGGAAGGAAGGAAGGAAGGAGAAATGCAAGCAAGCTGTGCATCTGCTGAGAAGAATGAGAAGTGTGTTGTGTCCTCAGCCTATAAATGCTGGGGCATTCTTTGGTATTTCTTTAAGCTTTGTCATCAGCTGTTCCATTACAGTCAGGGACCCTAACTAAGCTCCTAAATACCAGTCATTTCATTTTCATTTTCATCATCTCATAGTGTATAATACATTCTTTCAAGGATTCATTCAGTAAGGATTAAATTCTGGAGAATCATTATATGGAAATGATGGGTTGTATAATGGGGAATAAGCGATATTGCTTGTATTTTGATTTGTGACTTTAAACCTCAATAGGAAAGTGTGAAAATACAAGCCCAAAGGAAATAATATCAAATCTAATAAATGTCTAGGAAATGTGGACTAGAGGCTTTGGTGGTGTTCAGCCAGTCATGCAACCTGACTTAGAGTGATGAGTCAAACTTTCCCAAACACAGTCCTCAGTTCTTATTCCTGAAGTAACGATTAATCACATCATTTATGATAAAGATGAAGAGGGGAGAATACGTCACAAAAATTGGAAGGGAAAAAATGGAGTGCTCAACAAATCAAAAGAAACTTTAATGACTGGGGGGAAAGAGGAAGAAAATGAAGGTGAAATTAATATGGAGAGGGAGACAAAATCGTGAGTGTAGAAAAATAATGCACATGAAAAAAACAACTTTGAGGCCATCAGCACCCAGGCACGGCTATAGCTGTGGAGCAGTGTGATAAGATATGAAGTTTTACAAATAATTATGGTGCTATGTGAAGACTTGATAAACTAGACAGGGGGGATAGATTCAGGGAGCTCAGGAATGTAGCAAGCACAGTAATGTGGAATAAATATCATAGCTTGAGCAAGTACTGTGATAGTGAAGATACAAAGAACCAAATTGATATGTGACATATGCAGGAATAAAATTGGGGGTGTCTTGTGAAGGAAATCTAAGGATATATAAGGATGTTAATACTGAATTTGATGTGTTTGTGAAATACCTAACACACTGCATTCTGTGCACACTGGGATGTAAGGTCTGAAACTCACAATAATATCTGAGGCAGGGAAATACTAAAGAAAAATTCTTTCAAGGTAGTAATTGAGGCCATTGGAGTAAATGGAAGCAGTAAACAACCTAAGATCCATGATGAGCCACTATATTCATTATAGGAAGAAATCCAAGGAAGGAGGGCAAAATAGGAGAAGCAGGACAAAACCCGAGCAGATTGGAAATTGAGAGAATAGACAAATTGAGACAGAAATACTAAGCAAGAAGAGTATAGTACTGACAAATAAAAACAGTACTGCACTCCAGTGAGTACTGTCCTGGGGTTCATATCGTAGCACATAGTGCAAATCACAATTCTTGAATGATGCACTTCAATTGAAGAGGGCAGTCTGGAGACCAGGAGATTTAGTGAGACTGGCAAAGGAGCTGTCCTTTCTCTTCATGTCACCAGGAATTCACCTCAGTTTGGCCACCAAAGCTCACTCTGATAACTTTGTTTTTCTTTGTTTAAGGATGACTTTCAAAGTCATAACAAAATACAACACTGTAGTCCAGTCTTCAGAAAAATCAAACATATTGCTATCATTCACCATAGCCTCCTCATTCTTTTGGTGATGAAGAGAATAGTTTACTAGATTATGGATAATTGGGCACACTACACTCAATACTAGATGGGTGTGACAAACCTGAGTCAATCAGTTCTGTATATTCACACGCAGAGCCAGAAATCACACGTCATACACACAACTGTGTTTGTCTATAGAGTGTGGAGCATGGAATGGGGCTCCACATGATTCCTGCAGGGGTATATGATTACCTTCTTTAATCACTTCGTAATTTACAAGGAAACCAAAGTAAAGACTTGGAAATATATCAGAACTTGGCACAGTACTTGTAATTAGTGAAGGTGTTTGGTAGGGGATCTATTCCACAAGAAAAGTGGCAAGTTGGGTTTGTGATCACTCTCAAAGTTACTGCCAGATGCTTAGAGACACATAACACTAAGGCCACTCCTGACAGATGCCCACAGACACAACACTGGGCCCGCTGCTGACAGATGCCCACAGACACAACACTGGGCCCGCTGCTGACAGATGCCCACAGACACAACACTGGGCCCGCTGCTGACAGATGCCCACAGACACAACACTGGGCCCGCTGCTGACAGATGCCCACAGACACAACACTGGGCCCGCTGCTGACAGATGCCCACAGACACAACACTGGGCCCGCTGCTGACAGATGCCCACAGACTCATAGTACTGCCCCCACTCTTGAGCCTTTTTCTCAACAACAACAAAAAAAATCCACAAGAAGAATAAGTGGCCTCAAGGAGATGAGAACTGAGTCTCTGTCACATTCCTATTTTTATCACCAGGCCATTTGCTCAGAAACAGTTCTTTTGCACATCTCATGGCCATTTCCTAATTAGAAGAGAAAGCCTTAAACTCAGATGTATCTTTTGTATAACATGGAAAAATGCTGCTAGGTAAACAGTTCAGGTTTAGCCCTTAAAATTCAGGGAAAGAAGATGATGAGTTTAGAAAATCCTCTGAAGAGTGGAGTCTGACTGGAAGACTTAGCCAGAATGGTCACATGTCTGTCACTCTAGCTCTGGGAAGGAAAACACCAACATTTGTTGTAACTGGCTGCCAGACCTTAGTAAGCCCCAAGACCTAAGCACAAATGGAAGTGCCATTCAGGCCTCAAAATCCAGGACCTAGGCACCAACATCTGCCGAAAGCATAGTAAAGACCTAATCTTCCAGTTCATAATTCTAGTAAAGTTGCTTAATGTATTAACCTTGCCTTTTGGCTTCTGTGGTTCTGCTTCTGGCTAACAGTTCTCAATAACTGAAGTGTGTCAACCCAGGATGTAGCTTTTGTGCTTACAATCCCACTGTAAGAAAAGCTCATGTCTACCCAATATAGTTGTCAACTGGAAAATTTTTTAAAAATTCTATTTGCTAAAACCAATGTCTTAATAGTTTCCTCTGGTGGATACTTCACAACATTTTTTGGAGGCCCCAGCAAAAAACAAAGAAACCATACCTTGAAACCCAAGGGTCTCAGAGCACCTTTGAGAAGAGAAGAGTGCAGTAGTCAAGGGATTTCTAAGGGATAGACACTCTGAGATGTTCCAGAGTGTCAGTACTCCCTTTGGCCAATTGTTGCCTAATGCCTAAGAGAAATCTGATCCCTCCAGCCCAAAAGAGATCATACTCAAAAGTTCCCTGGTCTGTCACCCCAGGGGGTAAATTTGATTACAGCATCTTCTATTTAGGACAGAAGAGAGGTCAAAGCTGGTGCTCATCCAGTGTCCATTATCTGTATGGGATGTCACTGGATCCCCTGGTCTGTTCTTGGTTAATGAATATGTGGTGACCACTGCTGGTTGCCTTTGTATGGTGTCTCTCTTTGTGTGTTTCTGTCAGTTCTCTTGCTTGGAGAAACAGATCTAAAATTCCATAGGTAGTGAACCAAACAAGTTCCTCAGGCAGCAAGGAACACAACTTCCTGAAGGTTCATAGGTCCTATGTGGCAGCAATGTACCCCCTTAAAAAAGCAAATGGAGCCACAGTGGTGGCTACTGCTGTTGCTATGGCATTGTCCATTTCTATTCCAGGCAATGACATCTGGCAATGGCCACTGTCACCCAGCCTACACAAAGAAACCAAGTGAGTAAAAGGGGAAGATGGCAAGCAGGAAGCAAATGGGTGGTGGTTCTTATTGGAAAAAAGAGGCACACGCCCTGCCATTATTGGAAGACACACAGTCACTAAACATCACCAGGCCACCCCTTGGGGGGGCAACAAAAACCCAGAGTTACTCAGGGTCAGATTTTATAATAAATTTGGGTTGCCTCTCTCCCTGGGGTCTGACAATGATCCAGCATTCACAGGCTCTGTTTTCCTAAAGGTAGCAAACACCGTTAAGTGTTGATTGAGAAGACCTAATCCATCAAAGTTCATAGTTCTGGGAACACCCTCAAATATACTAACTTTGCTTTTTGACTTCTGTGATTCTACTTCTGGCTGTTTTTGCTAAGTGAGATGTGCCAACCCACGATGTGGCTTTTGTGCTTAAAATCTCACCTTAAGAATGGCTTGGGACTGAACTTGGTTCCCAAAATTCAGTGTAGTCTCCAACCTGTTAATAAAAACTTTCTATTGACTTAAACCCATGCCTGAGTGGTCTTCTCTGGTGGATATCCCACAATATTTCATTGGGTTTCTGTACATTATTTAAATATATGTCCAGCTACTGCCCTACATATCTTACCACACAATCTCTATCCACAAAATATGATTATCTTCTATAGAAATAAAATTTATCTTTAGTATGTACCAAAGAAATCACTTTCTATAGATGTCTATAGATTCAGAATTCTTTTTTCCTGTTGATATATTTCAAAGATTTCTACTTAAGTGACTCTGACTACCTTCATAATACAATAATATAGGAGAGGTAGAAAACCTGAGTGCTAAAAGTAATAGGAAATTTGGCAAGATGCAGATGTGAGGAGCAATAATTCACTTTGGGACACAGTCCTGTTAGTGTGTGATTAAGCACAAAAAAAAGGGTGGTCTGAGATTTGGAGAATAATAAAGCCTTAATTGTCAACAGTTAGTGAAAATCATATGAGCAAGTAGGGTTTTTCACACATACATCATAAGTCCCAAAATAATTAATCAATTCTTAAGTTTTCTGGGTAACCCTGAGCAGGAACCCCTACTTCAGGTATCATTAGACTTGTACATAGTGTCTTTGTTACTTTGGTGGGTTAAATGTCACCACCTGTCTGAGGTTTACTTAGGAAATTTCTTATTTTACAGTATTGGCATCCAAACCATATCAGACATATTTATAACCTTCTCTCACTGGTTTTCACTCAGGTCCATGAACCAAGCTCTCTAACTCTCAGCTAATTCATTCTCGACTGTGCATCTTCGATAACTGTGAGGGACATATTTCCAGACTATTCCCTTAAATTTTCCACACTCAGATTCTTATCCCATGAATATATCTGTCTCTCAAACATTCATGAAATGTATCTGGGATGAACGAGTTCCCAAATTGAGTATTTTATGTTTCTTTGGCCTAACAGGGAAAGCCTAGACTTTAATTATAAATTTAAAATCATGAGGGAAATATGTTCCATCTAGTCTTGAGAAAATGTGCTATGCCAACTGGAATATTAAAATAACATTTTCTGATTTTGTTCTGCCCTTCGCATTTGTGATATTTGCACAGAACTTCAAACATGATGAAGTTCTAAGATCCTGTTTATAAGGGCACTGCAAGATTCATTGATATTCTCACATGACTCATAAAACAGGGAAGCAAACAATAGTGTCATCATGTGCTTTGTTTTGAACATATTAACTAAACATTACAAGAGCAGATTAGAAAAGCAATCACTTTATTTGGCTGAATAGTTGCCAGCAGTACTCACTAAAGATCAGTTATGATAACACGAACTGGAAGATTTCCACTAAGACTCTTAAAAGAGTCAATAAAAGGTCATGTTTTTATATGTTAGAAACACTTGAAAGAATAATATTAGCATTGACTCCTGGGCCATGCCCCCGCTTGCACAGCAAAAGGAAATCCCCCAGTGAATATGCCCCCTTTCAACATCAGTGATCTAAAATTCAGCAGATTCGACCACTGAAAGCCCACTTGATGTACCTACATTTAATGCAATTAAAGAGAAGCTGGTGTCAAGTTCAAGGAAAGGAAAGAGGTCCACCATGTTGTTGAAACTGACCACCAAGCTCACTCAAGTGGATCTCCAGAGTCTATTACAACAGTGACACTGCTTCCCAGTATTGTATTTTCAGATTCTGTCCTATTTCATTTCTTTATTTACTTGTGTATGTGTGTGTCTGTGTGCTCGCACGTGCACGCACACGCACACATGTGTGATCATGCATGTGTGCCACAGAGTACATGCTGAAGTCAAAGGACAGCTTTAGGTGTTGGTTTCTCTTTTCACCGTGTTTATCCTGAGGACTGTATGCATGCTTGAGGTTCAGCAGAAAGAGCTTTTACATACAAAGCCATTGCACTGACCAAGGTTTAATTCTTATTATTCAAAGGCAATGTTAAAAAGAAAGAGACTTTCTCAGTGTCCTTTGTAGCTTTTTCTTAAAAGATAATACATGCAGTTAAATTTACAAAACAACATATGCTTCACTAGTATAGAGGAATGGGGACTTTTGTCTTGTAACAGAATATTCCAGATCAGGGAAGAATTATAATCCATAATAAACGAGGTTTCAAACACTTTTATAGTCTCCAAACACATATTTCAGTTACCTACACTGCAAAATAATACAATTAAAATATGCCACATAAGTTAAACATTATAAAATCAAGAGTAAAAACAGAAAAGGGGAATAAAACACTTTCATTATATATATTAAAAGTTATCAGTTTTGATAAGAAGTTTATTATGTAATGGAAAACTCAGTGTATGTGCTATGGTTGCTCAGATCAGGGCTTAAATAGATTTTCCTTTTATTACATTTTAAATGATAATAAATATTTATTATTTTGAATTAACTAACAACATATCAAAGGTTTTATTATTTTAAAAACTGACTCATAGAACTTTTTACTCTATAACTGTATTTATTTGTTTATTTTTACTTTATATATTTGTAATTGCATCTCTTAGATATGTAGTTTTATTTTTAAAAATTGTCTAGGATTTAGAGTTTATGGTTTAGTGATCACTGTAGATCTAAGTTAAGATTTTACTGTCATTGGCAAAATGTTGACAAAATATGTATATATGTATATCTATCCATGTATTTGCATATATAAACAATGTGCATCTATATTAATATACAGTTAAAATAATGTCAGTCTTACTCTGGGAAGAACATTAAGATGCAAAGAGAACTTTCACTGACAACAAAGTATATGTTACTAAATTGATACAAATTTTAATGTTTGATACAATATTATGCCAACCAAGAATGAGAGAATTCAGAATTTTAAGCCCATTTTAAGTTGTCCTCCTTGCAAATGTAAAGTTTGAGTTATATTTCATACCAGTATTAAGTAGCTAAGTTATATACACATAATTTTTTGGGAAATACAGGGTCTGTGTAACTGTGACTGTATCACTTCCAACTCTCTGTCCTATGTCACCACTTGAAACCTGATCTACTGATAAGTGGCTATTAGTAGGAAGGCTTGGCAGAGTAGGCACAGAGAGACTGCTACCCAAAAGGGGGTGGGGGGACCTCTTGAGAACTCCACTCCAGAAGACAGAATCTAGAAGTTTGCATGCTAGTAACATATACAGTCAAAATTCAAAGGCTGCCAGGCAGTGATCCCAACACTTGGGAGGCAGAGGCAGGTGGATCTCTGTGAATCTGAGGGCAGCCTGGTCTACAGAGTGATTTCCAGAACAGCCAGGGCTACACAGAGAAACCCTGCCTCAAAAAAAATTCCAAAAACCTTGGCATATTCAGAGACAGAATAATCCTTCCCACTTCTGAACAGGTCTAGGCTTTGCCAGTTATAAGTGTGTATGTGAGCACCCCACCCTCTTCAGGAAACTTTTACTAGCCTGTGGACCTGACAAGAATTCATCTCAATTACCAGATCTCAGAGTTAAGTGAAATAAACCCAATTACCACAGATACATGATATTCCCTTAATTCCCGTAATTTCAAGCCCTTGGACCCTCTGTGTGGTACAGCACTTGCTCTGGCTTGGCAGTTCTGTGAATCACCAGAATTGCTGCTGTTGCTGTGATGCAGTTCTCTGTGGTAAAGAGAGAGGGATCAAGAGGCTGAGGGCCTACTTCTAAAGATGTATGTTTTATCACTAGATGCTTTCTGCTTTCAAAGTCTGAAGTTTTTCCAAAATAGATAAGTTCTTTCTCATGAAAATTAATATATTAGGCAATAAGACCAAGTAAATATTCAAAATAATCCTGAAAAAAGAGGAATATAAAACATGAAAATGATGTCTGAGATAGAAGCTTTATTTTTAGAAAATTTGAAGAAAATTATGTTATTTCAATAGAAGATTAAATTAGGCTGTTTTCAGAATTTATTTCAGTCTATAAGTATTTTCAACATTTAGTGCTTAAGACTTTTATTTTTAGGCTTTGTGCTTTTGGCAAATGGAAGTGACTAAAAATAAATATTTACTTTCTAGCCTATCTTTGAGCTCTGTTTTTGACCCTTTTAGGAATCATGACTTTAATGATAATCTTGAAAGATCAAACATGACATCAGAGTTGTCCTAGGGATCCCAGGTAAGACACTGGCTGCCTCCCACTAAACACCATTAAACCTACACAACAACCCCAAACTGCACCCCCTCCTCTGGGCTCCATACACTGGTCTACAACTTCAGAAGATTTCTGCCTTACCAGATGCTAGGCTGGACTTAGGGACCTCAGGCCCCCAAAACCCCAGCGAAGACATCCTCCTGGACCGGAAGACACACTAGCACCTGGACCCTTGGCCATTTAGGCCAGAAGGCCAGACAGGAAAAATAAACCAAAGAACAAAACACCTATACACCAAAGACAAACAAACACAGGAACCAACACCTAGATCTATAATCATCCCAAATCCAGATGCCTAAAGATAGGTGTAAGAACAGAATCAATAGCAGAAAGGGCAGTTTGGCACCACCAAACCCAGCTATCCTACAACAGCAAACCTAATGATCAGACACAGCTGAAGTAAAAGAAAATGGCCTTTAACATGACATTGTGAAGATGATAGAGGTCCTTATAGAGGAAATGGGAAAAAAAAGTCTTAAAGAAATTGAGAAAAAGACAAACTAAAAATTGAAGGAAATCAATAAATCCCTAAAAGAATGCCAAGAAAAAAAACAAGTAAAAGAAATTGGCCAAGACCTGAAAATGGAAATAGAAGCAATAAAGAAAACACAAATGGAAAAAAATGGAAATGGAAATGGAAAATCTGGGTAAGTGAACAGGAACTACAGATGCAAACATCACCAACAGAGTAGAAGAGATGGAAAACAGTGGACCAGTCTTTTTCTTTTGGGCCACCAACCAGCTCCCAAATCATATGAAAACTTATTCGTTTTGAATGCTCAGCCTAGCTTAGGCAGATTTGTGGCTAGCTCTTTTAACTTAACTTGTTTCTCTTTACCTATGTTTTGTCTTGGGACTTTTAAACTTTTCTTACTTTCTTTCTGTAAATGTTGTTCTGTCTCTGCTGGCTGGCAGTTGCCTGGCCTCTGGCCCAGGAGAATCTCCCTTATTCTCTCCTCTCTTCATTGATGGGGGTTGTCATTCTGTATATATGTTTCTCTTATCGATTGATGAATAAAACACTGATTGGCCAGTAGACAGGAAGTACAGGCCGGGCTACAGGATGAGGAGAATGCTGGGGAGAGAACACGAGAGAGGACTCAAGAGAAATGCCATGTAGCTGCTGAGAGAGCAAGATTCTCCTATAAGACCATGTGGAAATAATTAAAATTAATAGAAATGTGTTACTCCAGTGACAGAGAGGGATGATTGATGAGCAGAGGGGTCAAGACTGGACTTGTTAATCCACAGAAACAGCTGACCTGAACAAGGGGGAGCTCTTGGACCCCAGACTGATGATTGGGAGGCCAGCATGGGACTGATCCAGACCCTGTGAATGTCAGTGTCAGTGAAGAAGTCTAGGCAATCTATGGGGCCTTAAGTAGTAGATCAGTATTTATCCCTGGCATAAAAATGGACATTGGGTGCCCATCCTACAATGAGAGATGCTCTCTCAACCTGGACTCTTAAAGGAGGGCCTAGGCCCGGCCCTGAACAAAATGACAGACTCTGAAAACAGAGTGGAGATTGGGTGGGGGACTGGGGGGCTTGATGAGGGTGCGTGGGAGGAGAGGAGGGAGAGGGAGCTGGGATTGACATGTGAAACAACCTTGTTTTTAATTTAAATTTAAAAATCTAAATAAAAAAGAAGTGGGTTACTAATTAAGAGAGAACTAGCCAATAAGAAGCCTGTCATCGGCTTAACAGTTTAACATTATTATAAGTCTCTGTGAGTTTATTTGGGGCTGAAGGGTGGCAAGACCAGTCGGAACAGAAACTACCTTCTACACTTCTTGTTTTTGTTCCTCTTTTTTTCCTCCACACCTAGATTTCTCCTCCTCTTTATTCTCTTTGGCTCCCAGCCCTTCCTATCCTTTTCCTGCCTAATTATTGGAGGTTCAGATTTTTATTAGACCAATATGGTGCCTTAGGAAGGCAAGGTGAAATAGATGCAACTCATCATTACATAATTAAACGCACATCCTTACATAGTTAAACAAATGCAGCATAAACAAATGTAATACATCTTACATAGTTAAATATTCTACAACAAGAGAGAATTTCAGGTGTTGGAGGCATGATAAAGGGAATAGATTCATTGGTCAAGAAAAATGTTAAATCTAAAATGTTCCTAACATAAAACATTCAGGAAGTCTGGGACACTATGAAAAGACCAAACATATGAATATTAGGAATAGTGGGAGAGTCAGCCCTGAAACTGTGACCATGGGTGAACTGTCCTCTTTAGCTTTGTGTCATGTAGCAACATGGGCAGGAAAGAAATACCCTCCCCCAAATCCCCACCCACCCCACACATGTCCTCTGTGCATCAATGCTAGAAGCAGGTGGGAGAGCTGTCCCAGTAGTAATAAGAGTGAAAGAGTCATTTCTGATCCTCACCAGCTGTAACATTCCTGACAGCAGGCCCTGAACCTCACCAGGGCAGCATATTAGAGCCAACCCTGTTAGCACAGGGATGGGTGATCCAGTACCAAAATTATGACAGTGGCAAAGCTGTCCTCATTTCCCATCTGTCACACCAACCCTACAACTTCCCAGGCCCAGACCCAGACCCAGGGTTTTATGACTCAGCCTGTCCCACCATCCACCCCATCTAGGCCTGTCCCAACATCCACCCCATCTATGATCTCTTGGAGCACAAGAAGGGACATGACCCATAGACTCAAAGCTGAAGGATCTCCACAATTCAGGGAGCCAAGGGGATGTCCAGGAAGAGTTCTAGTGGGGGTCTAGAATCTAAAATCTAGTGGAGAACAGGACCCTTGGGCCAGACCAATTACTCCTTGCAATTAACCCTTGCAAGTAGAGATGTATGGACAAAAGGGTATAAGGTGTGTCTTGTTCAGTGGCCCTGTAGCTTTCTGGCTGAGATTTTTAAAAGCTTCTCTTTTTAAAAAAATTATTTTATTCCTTTTTCTCTTGAATTTTGTATTATCAGTGTAGTGATGCATTATTTATGATTTATTAAAGCTTGCCTGAAGATTCAAAAACCAAAGTCAGCCATAAGTCATAGAAGCCAGGTACACACCTTTTATCCTAGCAGCCAGAGGGTAGAAGGTGGTAGTACACGCCTTTAATCTTCGGATTCAGGATTAAGAAGTAGGTGGATCTCTGTGAGTCGAAGACCACCCTGATCTGCACAAGATTTAATCAATCTAAGAAAGAATTATAACTCATACCTTTAATTCCATGACTCATGAAAGGCATATAAGTCAGAATCAGGACAGGATCAGCCCACTCAGCCATGATGGAGGTAAGAAGCTAGCAGCCAGCTACTTTGCTTTTCTGATCATCAGCTTGAAGTTTTAAACCCAATATCAGTTTCTGGGTCTTTTATTATTTATGTTACAACCAAGGAAGGGGATAAGGGGAGGAGGGCAGATGCAAACCGATGGGGAGTGAATTAAATCAAGATACATCATCTGAAAAACACAGAATAAGTAAATAATAAATAAATAGGTAAATAGCAAAAAAAGAATAATAGGAATAGAAGAAGAAGAAGAAGAAATCCTGTTCAAATACCCAGAAAGTATATTTAAACAAAATCATAGAAGAAATTTTCCCAACCTAATGAAAATCTCTGGGGCCTTAAGTAGTAGATTAGTGTTCACCATGGCATACAAATGAAATTTGGGAGCCCATTCCACATGGAGGGATGCTCTCTCAGCCTGGACACTGGCTGAGGTCCTGCCCTGGCTGAAATGACAGACTCTGGAGATCCCCCCAAGGAGGGCTTGGGTGGGGGTGGGGAATGGGGGTGAGGCTGGTGGACGGAAAAGAGGTGGGGGGAGCTGGGATTGACATTTGAAGCATGTATGTTTCTAATTTAAATTTTAAAAAGTTAAAAAAAAAAAGAAAATCCCCTCACCTCATAATAATCAAAATGTTGAACATACAGAACAAAGAAAGAATTTTAAAAGCAACAAAGGAAAAAGGCCAAGTCACATATGAAGCCAGACCTATTAATATCACCTGGGCACAACAGAGACAGTAAAATAAAGAAAGGCCTGGACTGATGTCTTGCAGACTCTAAGAGACCACAGATGCCACCCCAGCAAAACTGTCAATCACCGTAGATGGAGAAAAAAAGATATTTCATGACAAAGTCAAATTGAAATAATATCTGTCCACAAATCCAGCCCTACAGAATGTACTAGAAGGAAAATTCCAACCCCAGAAAGTTAACTCCACCCACAAAAACACAGGTAGTAGATAATCTCATACCAGCAATACCAAAAAAAGGGAAACAGAAACACATACACACATTACCACCACCAATACCACCAACAACAAAGTAACAGGAATTAGCAATCATTAGTCATTAATATATGGACTCAATTCACCAATAAAAAGACACAGGCTAACAGAATGGATATGGAAACGAGATCTATCATTCTGCTGCATACAAGAAACACACCTAAATATCAAAGGCAGACATTCTCTAAGAGCAAAAGGTTGGAAAAAATTTCCAATCAAACAGACTTAAGAAGCAAGCTGGCATAGCTATCCTAATATCTAACAAAATAAACTTCCAACCCAAATTTATCAAAAGAGATGAAGAAGGGCATCTTATACCCATTAAAGAAAAAATCCACAAAGATGATGTCTCAACTCTGAACATCAATGCCCCAAATATAAGGGTACCCACATTTGTAAAAGGAATATTACTATAGAGTAAAACACACAATCAACACCACACAAAAATAGCAGGAGGCTTTAACATCCCACTCTCACCAATAAACAGGTCATCCAGACAGAAACTAAACAGAGAAATCATGGAACTAACAGATATTATAACTCAAATGGACCTAACAGATACCTAAGAACATGTCATCCAAACACAAAAGAATATACCGTCTCAGCATTTCATGGAAACTTCTCTAAAATTTACTTTATAGTAGGCCACAAAACAAGTCTCAAAAGATACACAATAATTGAAATAACCCCCTGTATCTTATCAAACCACCATGGATTAAAGCTGGATTTCAACAACAACAGAAACAAGAGAAAGCCTACAAACTCATGGAAACTGAACAACTCTCTCCTAAGATAGTACTGAATCAATAAAGGAATAAAGAAAGAAATTAAAGACTTCCTAGAATCCAATGAAAATGAATGTACAACATATCATAACATATGGGATATAATAACAGCAGTGTTAAGAGGAAAGTTTATAGCACTAAGTGGCTTCATGGAGAATATGGAGTGAACTCATATTAATGACCTAACAGCACATCAAAAAAACTCTAGAACAAAAAAAGCAGACACACATAAAAAGATTAGATGATATGAAATAATCAAACTCAGGATGGACATCAATAAATTAGAAACAAAGTGAACAGTACAAAGAGTCATCAAAGAGTTGATTCTTTGAGACGATCAACAAAATAGATAAACACTTATCCATACTAATTAAAAGAGAGAACATACCAATTAACAAAATCTGAAATGAAAAGGGGGACATAACAACAGATTCAGGGGAAACACAGATAATTATTAGGTCATATTTCAAAAAAGCTGTACTCCACAGAATTGGAAAATCTAAAAGAAATGAACAAATTTCTTGATAGATAGCCACTTGCCTAAGTTAAATCAAGATTGGATGAACAATTTAAGTAGATCAAAAACCCCTAAGGAAATAAAAGCAGGCATTAAGTCTCCCAACCAAAAAAGCCCAGGGCTACAGAGGTTTTTTTTTACTTTAATTTTAAATAGCTTGCTTCACATGTCAATCCCAGTTCCCTCTCCCTCCCCCCCTCCTCCCTCACCCTCCCACCATGCCCCCAGCCTCCCACCCTATCCCCACTTCCTTCCACATAGGGGATATCCAGAGTCTGTCATTTCGCTCAGGGCAGGGTCCGTGCACTCCCCCTAAGAGTCCAGGCTGAGAGATCATCCCTCTTTGTGTTATGGACACACAAAATCCATTTGCATTCCAGGGATAAATACTGATCTACTGCCCAGGGCCCCACTGGTTTCCCAGGCCTCCTCACTGACTGTCACACTCAGAGGGTCTGGATCAGTCCCATCCTGGCCTCCCCATTGTCGATCTGGGGTCCAAGAGCTCCCCTTGTTCAGATCAGATGTCTCTGATGGTTTTGCCAGCCCATTCTTTGCCAATTTGCTCATCACCCCTCTCTGTGTCACTGGGTTCCACAGGTTCAGTTCAGTGTTTAACTGTGGGTGTTTGCCTCTGCTTCCATCAGTCACTGGATGAAGGTTCTAGGTTGGCATATAAGGTAGACATCAAGTTCATTATCAGGAATGGGCATTTAAGGTGGACTCTCCACTATTGCTTAACTTGCCAATTAGTGTCATCCTTTTAGATCACTAGAGGTCTCACTGGTGCCAGATCTCTCTTCAAACCTATGACTCCCTCTATTATAATATTTCTCATCCTTCTCTCCTCCTATTCTACCCCCCACTCAAACTTCTTGTTCCCCCATGACCTACTCTTTCCTCCTCTTCTCCCCTTCTCTTCTTCCCAGCTCCCACTCCCCCCCAAACCCTGCCATGTTCCCAATCTGTTCAGGAGATCTTGCCTCATTCCTCTTCTGGAGTAACAGGCATATCTCTCTTAGGCTCTTTCCTGTTTCCCAGAACTCTCTGTCAGTGGAATTGCAGATTGCCATTATCCTGATCCATGTCTAAAATCCATATATGAGTGAGTACATACCATGTTCATCATTTTGTGTCTGGGTTACCTCACTCAGAATGGTTTCCCCTAGTCCCATCCATTTGCCTGCAAATTTCAAGATTCCATTGTTTTTTGCTGCTGAGTAGTACTCCATTGTTAAATGTACCACATTTTCTCTATCCACTCTTCAGTTGAGGGGCATCTAGGCTGCTTCCAGGTTCTGGCTATTACAAATAATGTTGCTATGAACATAGTGGAACAGATGTCCTTGTTGTATGGATTTGCCTCTTTTGGATATATGCCTAAGAGTGGAATTGCTGGGTCTTGTGGTAGATTGATTCCCATTTTCCTAAGGAATCTCCATACTGATTTCCAAAGTGGGAGTACAAGTCGGCACTCCCACCAGCAGTGGAGGAGTGTTCGCCTCTCTCCACATCATCTCCAGCATAAATTGTTGTTGGTGTTTTTTATTTTAGCCAGTCTGAGGGGAGTAAGAGTTGTTTTGATTTGCATTTCCCTGATGGCTAAGGATGTTGAGCACTTTCTCAAGTGTCTCTCAGCCATTTCAGACTTCCCTACTGAGATTTCTCTATTTAGAGGGTTAGACAGTTTTAACACAAAATTCTACCAGACTTTCAAAGAAGAGTTAAAGAAGAAATAACTTTCAAAGAAGAGCTAGCTCTTCAATATATTCCACAAAATAGAAACAGAAGGAACATTGCCCTATTCTTTCTATGAAGCCACAGTCACCCTGAAGCCCAAACCACTCAAAGAGTCAACAAAGAAAGAAAATTATAGACCAATTTCACTCATGAACATTGATGCAAAAAATAGTCAATAAAATACTGACAAACAAATAAAATACTGGTAATGAGGAGGGTTGAACGGGAATCTCTCTGGGAAGGGATAATAGAGTTCATGAGTGGACTGCGAACAGGTAGGGATGGGAACATGAGCAATCAGTAGGAAGAGGGGTACTGAAAGAAACTACTGGAAGGTGGAGAGGAGGGGTTCCTGGTAAGAACCTGGTGCAAGGGAATATCCCAGGAATGTACAAAGATGACCGCAGCTAAGACTCCTAACAATAGCAGATTTGTAGCCTATCTCCTGTGACAAGGAAAGACTTCAAGTGGAGTGAGAAGGGAACCCACCCAGCAACACAATCTTTGGCCTACATTCTGTCATGCCATGAAGATATGCCACAGTACAGGTGTTATAGGGACTGAGGGAGTGGCCAACCAATGATTGGTCTAGCCTAAAACCCATTCCAGGAGAGTAAGCCCACCCCTGACACTGCCTGAAGCACTAGGACCAACACCCTGGCCTAGGATAGAACCAAACATGACTGGAAGAGGGAAAGAATGTTAATGTAATGATGCCTAACAATATTCTGCTATATACATAGATTGGTGTCTATTCCAATTGTCATCAGAGAGGCTTCATTTATCAAGTGATGGAAATAGATGCAGACCCACTGCTAAATATTAGGCTGACTTTAGGAGATCCTGAGGAAGAAGGGAAGGAAGGATTGTAGGAGTCAGTGGGATCAAGGACAGCATGAGAAAACCCACAGAATCAATGAACCTGCCTCATAAGAGTTCACAGAGACGAAACTGATAACCAGGGAGCCTGCAAGGAACTGACCTAGACACTCTATATATAAGCTACACTTGTGTAGCTTGCTCCTCTTGTGGAACTAACAGTGGGAACAGGTCCTGTCTTTTACTGACTTTTGGGACCCTACTCCTCATTCTGCCATCTCCTTGCTCAGTCTTAATACATGGGGAGGTGATTAGTCTTACTGCAACTTGATATGCCATGTTTTCTTGATATTCATGGGAGAACTGCCCTTTCCTATACATAAACAAAGGATTAGTGGGTTGGGGAGTGGGAACAGAAGGGATGGGGGAAGGAATGTGTGGAGAGGAGGGTGGGGAAACTGCAGGTGGTATGCAAAATTAATTAATAATTAAATAAAAATAAAAGAAAGTAGATCCTCTGTACTTGGTGTGGGCAGCTCTAACAAAGTACCACAGACTGAGTCACAAGAGACCTTATTTTCCATGGTTCTGGACACCAGAAGTCTAACATGAGGTTGCCTCTCAGTGGGCACTAATGAGCAACTTCTTTGAGGTTATAAGATACAAACATTTATTATTATTTTTAATTCGCATTTGGCGAGAAAGGAGCAAGCCAGATTGTAGGAGGAAGCCTGTATGCCACCATTAACCATGTGACTTACTAGAGGTGCATACAGATGAGGTAATAAAAGAGCGGTTTACCACACCGCTAACCACACCCACTTTAGGCATGACTAAAGACGTATATGGATGGACATAAAGACGTATACATATTAGGCGGTGAACTACTACACTACCCAGGCCCACTTTTGGGCATGGCTAGTGGGCGTTATGGGGGAAGGCATAAAAGATTGAACAGCGGAAGTCTTGGATTTCGGCTTCCAGTTCGGCAGCGGAAAACTACTGGGCTCATCTGGGTTACTTGTTTGGTCTCTTGTGAGTAATTTCTACAATAAATACTTAGTTTTACTTTCAGTAAGTGTGCCGTTTATCGTTACCAGCATCACCAGATCTCTGACTTCTTCTCTGAGGGCCGCACTTCCATTCTAGAGGTATGTTCTCATGACTCACTTTCTTCCCTATGGCCCTCTTCATACTATTCTGCTGCTCACACAGTCTTAACATTCTGAACCAATTTTACCAAGCAATATAGTCAAAGAAATTAACTCAGCAATAAAGAGGCCATTTTCAACAAGGATAAAATAAGACAAAGCACCAGAATGCTGGCTTTACAGAGGTGGAAGAGCTGGCTGATTTTAGGTCCACACACTCATGAAGGAATGCTGAGTAGATTGAACAAATGACCTAGGCTGAAATCACCAGTGTGAGCATGAGCTTTCCATGGAATTTACTAAGTGGTTAGCGTTACCACTTTATTAGTGGAAAAACTACTTGGTGAAAAACAATGACCTAAAATAATAGGAGAGCTACGTCTCAAGAACCTTGGGTGTCTGATTATTGGTACACACATAGTGAGAATGGAGCAAATCAGTAATCTAAGTATTTAAGATGCTTTTATTGCTAAGATATCTGAAACAAATGAGACTTTGAATAGTTCAGATTTGGACCAACTAAACTAATAACAATAGCAAGAATAATAAACTTTGAAGAGTCAGTTTCCCACCAGGCTGAGGGTCTGAAATTCTTTAACAAAAACGAGGCTATTTACTCTTAGCAGTAGCTTTGGTTATGGTCAAGGAGGATAAAGGAGTAGGATAAGATTAAAAAGATGGACTACTAAACCACATAGGAATATAAGTACAATAGTTCCTTCAAGCGAACAAATTACGTTTAACTCTATTACATCGTAGATCTCCTGTACTTGATTCAAGATTCATATATTTCTCTAATGAGAACACAGATGTAGTACTTGCACTCGCAGATAGCACTAGGGAACTTAGGAATGTTAAATATGCTGTGTTATCTCTTCAACAGAAGAGATGTTTCACCTTTTCTTCTGTCCAGAAGACTGAGAATGAAAGTGACTAACAGCCTAGGTGATTCTTGCACTATCTGTATGGCTAGGGGCTTCTCCAAGTTCACATAAACAGGACCAGAGAGGGTTGATAGCCAAGATAACCTCTGCAATATCTGTATGACCAAAACCGGACCACATCCTTAAGATAATTCACATAAGCCTTCTCGAGAATGCATCCTCATGGGAAAAAAAGTGACACATGCTTTGAGAGGGTTTTCATTGCAATTATTCCTCCTTGAGCAAGGGATTGTGTTATGCCAGGAAACTTTTTTCCAAATTGTACTGTACTTAAATGTGCCTAAAATACTGCCTGGTGTTAGGCTCAGGCCATTTGAACCAACAGGAGCTACTGAATTGTATTGAACTGGATTTCCTTCTTGACTTATATGGTGGTGGCATTTGCAGAGACATCCATATTTTCCTAGTGGGATTTTAGAATTGCAGTGGACAAGTATTCACTGCACCTATTCTTTTTCTGACTAGGAATTTCTATGTTCTACCATTGGGTGGATATGGGTGTTGAGCGTGAGGGCAGACACACACGTGAAGTCAGAAGACTATGTCTGGTGATAGTACTAATGTTCTACTGTATGAAACACAATCTCATTTCATTCACCACTGAGTATTGTCATGTCAGAATATCCTACAGTCTTTTCAGGATTCCTCCCTCTCTGCTTCTCAACTCACCATAGGAGTGCTGGAATGAGAGAATCCTTCCCAAATTTAACCTTTCTGGGATCCTGTTGCTGTAGTAAAATACTGTGACCAAAAGCAATCTAAGAGAGCTTACTTGAACATACAGTTTCAGAGGGAAGGTCCCAGTGGTAGAGGAGGCACCATAACAAGTGGCAAGAGCATGAAGCTGAAAGAGCATGCCTTCAGTCACAGCCACGACGCAGAAAGAATGAACTAGAAGAGGCTATGAACTCCCCGAACCTGTCTCCAGTGATAGTCTTCCTCTTAGGGGCTCCTTAACCTCCCATCCACTGGAGACCAAATATTCAAACACGGGAGCCCAGAGAAGCCTAGAGGAGACGTTCCTGCCACACTCATGTCCTCACTCTTGTGGGACAATTACTTCACTGAGATATATCCCCAACTCACAGACCACAATTCAAATGTAGACAATGGGTTGAAAACCAAGCTGGTAGACCAAACAGCATTCAGATTCAGATTATACTATTACTTTCAGAGAGGATAGCTGACTTGGAGTCTATAAACTCATGTCTATTTTGTCTTATGATCAAGGAGAATTGAAAATTGACTTTTGATTAGATTCTTAGTTACATTGAATTAAACTGAAAATTAGCTCCTCTTTGACACAGTGAGATGAGTTGAAGCCATTATAAAGTAGTGCTTTGCCTGAAAATAGTGTGTTTTTTTTAGAGAAGAATGATAACAAGTTTGCTTTCTGACTTAAAACTGCATTTTATAATGAGGTGCCACTCTTCAGAAAACAGAAATGATTTTATGCTAACACTATACTTATTTCTTTGGCAATGTCAGAAACTTTCCTTGAATATTTTAAAATATGACTCAGTATTCACAGCAGTGGCAGTTGAAGTCAAAGTTTTCAGTCACATTTTCCTTAATTTATTTTAGTTCTTAGATATTTTGTCACCAAACACTTTCAAATGTTTCCTAGGATGAACCAACAAATATAAACTGTGAACCTACAGTGTGAGCACTAGGACCGAAGATTATGAAAAACAAAGATCTGCAATTCAACCCACTTTTCAAACACTTACTAACTACCACTGTAGAATTTCTCAATTTAATTGCAAACAAAATAACAAAAGAAGTCAAGGCTTTAGAGATGTCAACCTTGTGTTAACAAAAACAAACAAACAAAAATGAACAAAAAAAAAGAGTTCTTTTTTTTTGGGAACATAATTTTGTTGTTGTTTGGAGACAAAAATCTCATGTGACCACTTAATTATTCTGAAAATCAATGCATGGCAACTGCATTCCAGGATATGACATTTTTATTTTTAGCACAAACATACACTACTTAAAGACAAAGTAGCAACTATTAATATACACTTCTATTTAATTTTCTTGATAAAATTGATATTTTTCACTTAATCTTTGTAACAATTGGCATGTTTCTTTTAGGAACTTTCAAATTAATTGTAGTGCTTCTATTAATATACCATTCTCTACAAAATATATGAAAGTATTTTATATGCCAAAAATGCAAAGATGGGATAATATGTTGTATGGTAATTCTGCCAACTGGATGCAAAACACAAAGTAGGAAAAGTCTTTCAGAATAATTTAAGAGACGGAAGGGTTTTTTTTCTCTCTCTAAATCATGAGGTACAAAATTTTGACAGAAAAATACTTCTGGATGTTTCTACTTGCCATTGTTCCTTAATAAATATCTCATTATCAAACTTTATTTCAGCTTGAATATTTTGCCTTTGGATTCTAAAATAATCAATCTGAAAATATCTATAAGCAAGCACTTATTTTCAGTTTCAATTCCATCAGAATTAAACTACAAGTGGCTTCATTGTATATTCAATTTTTCAGTGCTTAAATGTCTTTACCACCCATAACCCCAGACACACACATGCACATACACATAGGCCAACATATGAAAGCAGAGTTATAGACATGTAAATAGCACACAGGCAGACAGATGGATAGTTATATTAGATGATAGGTAGATGGTAATAGACAGCAGACAAGCATCTGCTTCTGTCCACGTGGTAGGTACAGTAACACAATACTCAAAATTTATTTATAGACCTATTTTCCAAATCAGTTTAGTTCTATTAGTTACATATTTCCCACAAGCTACAATTTTCTCTTTTCTTTATTATGACTAGGGGTATTAATTCACAGTGTTTCCTATAAGATATCTAATGTCCAGTTATATTTTAGAAAATATGATTAGATAACATAAATTGAAGATAAATGAAGTTGATTTATTTCACAATTCCACAAAAAAATTACTCTTAGAAACTGAGAGGTTATTCTAGAAATGCTGTTCCTGAGTCCTAGAAAATTATCAAATTCTATTGCCCTTTGGATCTGGAAGGCACAAACCAGAGTGCTTTGTAGAAGTCACACACAAGATTTGAACATTACAAGTTATGGAAGCCCTGTGGAAATTTCTGTTTCCTATCTTCCATTCTTTATTCAGGAAAATGAAGAATAATCTCGTTAAACCACTAGAGTGATGTGTTATTAAATTGAAGTTTGTTAACACAAATATGTTATCAGCCAAGAGTGCTGGGTTAGAATATTTGAATAGAAATGTACTCCTGATGTTTAATAATGTACAAAACACCTTTCCCTCTTATATGCTTATAACACTAACTCGTCTGTACATGGTGGTGATAATATCAGCACTAATTCTTAAGGTTTTCCAAGGATAATGGAAACTCATACTTCAGTGAATAAGGCTGATGAGTAATAAGGGCCCTTGCTCTAGTTTGGATAAGAATAGCCCCATAGGCTTATATATTCAAATGCTTAATCACTAGAGAATGGATCTCTTAGAGGAAGTGTGTCACTGGGGCTGGACCTTTATCTGCCTGTGGATCAGGAACTGTTTGCTATTACTGATAAATGCACATAAAGTCAGTGATGGCTGAGTCTGATGGACCACCCAGTGGATGATTTATTTATACACTCAACATTTTACAAAAATCCCACCTGTGATAGGGTGATTGCTAGAAGGCCCTCTGTTCCACTAAAAATGGGCTTTAACCCACATTGAGAAATGTGTGTATGGGCCCTAACAGAGCATTACTCACAGCCTACAGTAACCACTTAAAACATCTAGTGTTTCTAAAGTCATGCACCTTTTATGTTTCCCCAACTTCAACTACAGACTCATTGCAAAGTTGCCAATGACCCTATAAATAATTCAATAGCTATTCACATGCAAACAACAACAATTAAGCTCAGTGGTTTATTAAAGGAGAAATTAGAATGTGTTGGAAAGCAGAAGGGTTCCAGGGGGAATGGATGAGGAAAGGGAGGATAAGACAAAAAGAAAAATGGTTACATACAGTCAAAATACATTATATTCATGTATTAAATCGCCAAAGAATAAACAAAACCTATTTTTATAAAACACAAGGTAAAACATAGACACAACTGAAATAATAAATAAAATATAAAAAATCAGCAAAAATAAAATCTTAGAGATAGATAAAAGATATAATTACCACAGAAATGCAAAAGCATGTCTAGAAAATGGATAGTAAAACGAACCAGAAATAAAAAGTAAAGAATAGATATTAATTGATCTAAGAATCCTAAAAGCATAAATAAAATTTTATAAAGCATGAATATTGCCACAAAAAGTAGGAAATGTGAGTAGACAAACATCCTCTAGCACAAAAGGAAAAGTCAGCCTGTGCCTTAAAAGACTTCCCTCACTTTGTAAATGAGTTTTGTCAGTTTTAATGAACAAATTATGAGTTTCAAATCTATAAAAGCAAGATCAGGAAACAACGGATCTCATTTATTATAAATGTAGATATCAAATTTTACACAAAGCACTGTATAATTAAGTCTGACAGTATCCTGGAAAATTGCTACCTCCAAATAGAAGCAGCTCATTGCACAAACACAAATGCTTGCAGCATCAGTTAAAATTATTTTGCTATAAGTTAGCATGTTAGTAAACGAAACTGAAGAAAGAAGTTTATGAATTCCAACTCCTAATTTTAAAATTAAAGAGCATAGTAGCAAAATGAAAATGCCAGGCAACTGCTTCCACTTCTAAGTAATGAACAAAGTTTAGAATCATTCTAAATTCAATTCAGTAACTAAGTCACATTTTGAATGTCAGAATTTTACAGAATTATCACTAGACAAGAAGATATCAGTTGTATGGTTTGAGAAGAAATTATTTTATTATTGTTATTATAATTATTATTTTGTTCATCTATATGGAAATACATAATTCTATAAGTGATTAATGAGGAATTTTCTCTAAATGGCAATAATAAATGTGAGACTGTCATAACACGAAAGATACATCCTCAAAGTTGAAAACTATTAAATTGTAATAATCAACCTCTAAAAAGGAGACAAACTTTATATTACACACACTTAAGAATGACAAAATGTAGAGAGATGATATATACTGAGTTAGTGAGAATTTGTAGAGTATTCAGGAAAACTATGTGTGGTTGACCAGTAGCCCAATATTGGTAATCATTAGGTGTACTTGCACACATATACAAAGAGACATATACATATGGATATTATGTGTGATCTGATATATATATGGTTATACTATTATTGTCTGGTAACAAAAGTTTTCAAAACCTGAGTGTATTTCAGTAAACACAGATTTGTTTTTCTTTTACTATTTGTCTATCATGGTTTCTCTGACGGGCTTTGTAGTTACTGTCCTCACATCTACATGTAGAGTGTTAAATATGATGAGTAACATTACAGATAGAGTGGTAAATTGAAAGAGTATTCGTGTGGTAAATGGAAAGAGTACTCCAGAGATGTTGCACTAATAATGCAAGAACTGACCAGAAGAGACAGCATTCACATCTGTCACATAGTCCTATTCTATCATTTTCCCAAAAGTCAGAAGCCAGAGATATTTCATGAGCAACAGCAATGAAAGCTGGTTTGCATTTCTGGTTATTTGGCTTATTCTCCTGGCTACACACAAACTACACATCATCCAAATGTCTCATCTGGTAAAGGCATCAAGCTCTAAAACTAGCTGTTTATTGTAGCCTCTACATCCAGACCAGATGTATTTCTTTTCAATCCAACTCTGCCCACTACTCAAATGCCCTGGTGAAAAGCCAGGTGAGTCATGTCAATACGCTTTTCACATGATATGAGAATAAGAAATGCATACTAGTGGCTGGTCTAGCGCACTTCTGAAATACACAGTAAATGCATTAAAAGCTAGCAAAATGATGACACGTTTCCCACGTAGAAAGAGGCTTGTACACATTCTCTCTTGGAAGTGTTATTGGTATGGAAATTGGAGGCACCTAGGGTAAATGGGATAATAAAGCCAGGGATTATGTTATGAAGTTCAGTGACCTATAGGGAACTGATACATGACAGCCACATAAATATATCCAGAAAAGTCACAAAGAGTACATTAAAATACTTATGTAAATTAAAAAGATGGAAATACTGTTTATTTTCTGATAACTTATTATTTTTAAGGACACATAGAAACGTGCAAAATGCTTATAAAGGAAGAATAAAAGGAATGGGGGCGAAAACATAAAACAAGCTCATTCAAGCCAAGAGGAAAGTGAAGCAGCAAAGTAGTCTGCTGTAGCTGCACAAATGACCTCAGTGGAGCAATCAGTTGTTTCCTCTGGAAACTTAACTTAATGCATAGTTTCTATTATTTTATGAAGTATTCGTTTTCTATATAATGTTTAATATACTATTTCTGAAATTTTACCTATGTCTTTTATGACTTAATGAGGAGGCAGAATTATTAATAGAGAATACACATCAATACTTTCTATGTAAGCTGAATGTCACATTTTAATATTACCTTTTAGTTATTCCAAAAGAAAAATAAGCCTAATATTAAGTGAATAAATTATGGAACAGTGAATGAAGCTCAAAATGAAGTCTAGACCTCCCAGTTATCACTGAAATGTAAATGTGAAGGTGAGTGGATGCCAAAAGGAAGGATAGAAACAGCGAAGTGATAAATATAATCTCCACCCTTGTGCACTTCATTCTTTTTTCTCGCTGTCTCAGAATTTCCAACAGACACTTTTAATCATAGCATTGAAACCAAACTTTCATGTCTATAATTAAAATCTGCTACTTTAAATAGCTCTTGTGGTCAGTGACGTTAGACTTTTATTTCTAAGTTAGGGCTATTTTCTAAAATCATCTAGCAGTGTAGAGAAGTCATGTAGACTTCATTGCTCTAAAAAAGAGGGAAAAATATCTTTTAAAAAAGACAGCAGGGCAAAGCAAAAATAAAATCCTGATAAACATCAATGATCCAAAGCAATGAGTGTGCTGAAAACTATAGGGTTGATGTTTCAGGGGAGGAATGCTGTAAAATGTTGGCCTTGTCTGCTTGTCTGCTATGATCTATAAAAATACTTAAAGATTGTCAAAAAATGTCAGCACTTTTGCATCAGTTTCCCCCAAAGATATAAAGTTCCCATGTAGCATTCCTTCTCATTGTGTTATGTAAATAAATAGTAGACACACTGATCTTCATCCACTTAAAATGCTTTACTCTTTACTGGGAGTTCATTATACCTTATGATATTCATTTTGCTCAAGTATTCTTTATGAATTTGTGTTAATACATTTTTGGGGAGCACACATGTATAAAGTCATGGACATGCATATGATATATACATGCATGCAGAAACGTTGGGTATTCTTCCTCAAGAGCCATCCACTTTGGGTTTTGAGACAGGCTCTCTCTTTCTAGCATAGAACTTGACAAGAAGACTACAGGGGCAGACCAGAGAGCCCCAACAGTCCATTTGTGTTTGTGTCTGTGGTTCTGGAATTACAAAAATATATCACCACCATGCCAGTTGACTGTGTAATGTAGGCTCTTAGAATCAAAATCAGGTCCTACATTGCCCACCATGCTATCTCTCCAGCCCACACATTTTGTTCCTGCACGTTAAGGTAATCCAGCACCTGAGTCCACTGAGCACTTTGGTATCCACTGAGTCAAGGGAAGGAGGAAAGACTCAACTAACCACCCAGCCCTACAGAGAAGCTCAGAAAGTTACAAGATAAACAAGGCCCGTCTGCAGGGTCATAAATAGTAAACTATTGATGGAGAAAGGAGACTTTAGTGGGACCTGCCTACAGGTTGGGCAAGAGCTGCACCTTTCTTGAGACATCATTTACTGTTTGTTACCTATATGACCCATGCACATATAGATAACACCTTACCAATGCTCCTGCAAGTAACCCAGTAAACGCATGAGTTCATCAAGGTAGGCTTGAGTATAATTATTTACTTGTTCTGTTATGGGTATCCCAACTGCAACATAAAGAGATTTGTTCCCATCACCCAAGAAAAGTCACATAACTGGTTGGTATATAAAGCACATAACTTGCCGGGCGTTAGTGAGCACACCTTTAATGCCAGCACTCGGCAGGCAGAGGCAGGCAAGTTCAAGGCCAGCCTGGTCTACAGAGGGAGTTCCAGGACAGCCTCCAAAACAATACAGAGAAACCCTATCTTGCAAAACCAAAAAATAAAAATATAAAGCGCATAACTTTATCTCTCATTGTTATGGATGCTGAGATGTCTATAATCAAGGAGCCAGTGTCAGTGTCAGGATTCAGGATGGTACCTTACTGTAGTACTCCTTGGTACAAATGAGGAGGGGCAAGGCTGTGTCCAAGCACAAGTCCTCATGTGCCTGCAGAGAGGGCAGCATTTTCAAGTACGGCCTTAGTCTACTTATTTACCTAAGCATTCCTCATAATACCCATAATACCTAAGCGTTTCCCAGGAAGTCCTGCCCTACACGGTTTCAGTTGCTATGATGAAACACTATGGCCAAAGCAGCGTGTGTCGGAGGATTATTTTGCTTGCACTTCCACAGGACCACCCAGCATTAAAGGGAGTCAGGACCGGAGCCTAGAGTTAGGAGGCAGAAACTGAAGCAGGCGCTGTGCAGGAATGCCACTTACTGACTTGCTCCCCAAGGCTTTGTCAGCCTGCTTTCTTATAGCAGCCAGGGCCATCTGCCCAGGACTGGCAAAGCCCTCAGTGAGCCAGGCCTTCCCTCTTCAATTATCAGTCAGCAAAATGTTCTACAGACTTTCCTACAGGCCAATCCTACAGAGACATTTTCTCCATTAAGATTCCCTCTTCCCAGATGAAGGTAGCTCATGTCAACTTGACATAAAACTTGCCAGCACAGGCCCTTCCTTCCAACACTGCTGCACTGGGACTAGGCCTTTCTACACATCAATTTTAGAGGATATATTCAGACACCACAATCCTCCATGTTTGTTTTCATGTCAGAGATATCCATTCTACAAGATATACTGTGTAAACCTTTCTCATGGTATTATCTTGTATGAGATAATTTTCATAAAGTCATAAATATTACTTGTTTATTAAATCATATTTATGAAAATAATAAAAATAACAACAAAATGTATGTTTATTATTATTTAGACTATAATAGTAATATTTGTTAGAGCTTAACTTTTATGATTAAACTACAGGCCACTGAAAAAAATCTACTGATTGTTCTTCTTTCCTTAAACTCAGGAGTAACCAGTAGATTTATTCCCATGAACCAACAATTTTAGCACCACCTCTATTTCTGGCTTGGGGACAATACTTGTTTCACTCCTTTAGAGCCAGAGTACTAATTTACATACTTAACAGCTTTCCGTTGAGTTCCACAAAAAAAGCCTCTCAGTAACATATGCCCTTAGAAGACAAAACAATCAGTATTCAAAACAGTATGTCTGCATCTTCAGTTCTGAGATGTCCCACGCAAGCAAACAAACATAAACAAATGTAAATGAGCAATGGTTATAACAGTAAACCTAAACCCAGCATGAACATGCCCTGCACACTTCCCAAGCTGTATGTGAAGCTATGTTATTGTGTGTCTGTTCCTTTCATACCAAAGTGGTCAGAAATCACATGGCCAGAAATGAGGGAACAACCCAGCAAACCTATTAAAAGCAGCCCACACCTTCTCCCAAAGCCTGGGCAAGGAGCTGAGTGAAACACTGAAGAAATGCTATCATCTGAAACAAACAACATGGAATGTACACTACAAAAACATCATTCTGGAGGGACAAGGGAGGAGGGGTGGGAGAGGGAGCTGGGATTGACATGTGAAGCATTCATGTTTCGAATTTAAATAAAAACAAAAAATTAAAAAAACAACATGCATACTATATTTTGTGCAACCAGTAAGTGATAAAAATATCTATGTATGTTTGCATGCATTTGCTTAAATAAATCCAAGAAAGATAAGAATACAATAATTATGTGGAAATTTATGTGAAATGTATGGATAAGTATGAGGTGGATAATGCTTCACTGCATTTTATTTTAATATTATCTGTGTATATGTGTATGATAGGTTTATGTGTGTATGTCCCACAGCATTTGTGTACAAGACAAGGGACAACTCAGTAGAATCAGTTCTCTCATTCCACCTCTAAACGGGTTCCAGGGATTTGGATCACTTACCAGGCCTGTAAGGCTAATGCTTTATTTGGGGAACAATCTCTCCAGCACAAAGGTGAATAATGTTTATATGCAGAAAAAAAGTTCACTGTGTATTTTATTATTTTTAAATTTTGTCACATACTAAAAATCACCTTAGTACCTATTGCATAAAAAGTATACCTTTTCAAAGGCCAATTGTTTACCCTGTAATACGATTATGAAAATAATCTCCTTAAAGAAAATGTATAATTTTGCATGAAAACTTCCTTTAGTCTTTACATTTTTGTCTTTCTACTATGCTTTCCTGAACACCTTAATATTAAAAAAATATATTTTTTCACCTGACAATCAAAATATAAGCTGGATTTTCCATATGACTGTCATGAGCAAACATTCAGCTTAAACAGGAAAACTGTTTTACAAACTCCATCCACTCTCTAAGAAGGAAAGATTTGTCTCTTTCTAAAAACGAAACGGAGTTTGCCTTAAACAACACGACTCCTCTTCACTACTGTTTATTCTTTCTCCAATCTGAGTGACCCATAAAATGAGAGCAAAGTTGGGTTTTGGAAGCTTGTGGACAAAAAACTGTGAGTTTACTATGCTGCAACTTTAACTCCCAAACATAAGCAGGACACACATCCTACTAGAATGCATTTAGATTGTCTCTCTGTTATTCTACAGGACTTACACTTAAATAAAAAAAAGAAAAACAAAGCAATGTCAATAAAATGGACATAGATATTTCTAATGCCAGTAATGAGCCTCAGATTACTAAAAAGAACTAGTGTTTTCTCATCTAAGTTTAAACTGCCATTGAAAACTTGTAAAAAAGTGTATTGGTAACACGGAGAGTGACAAAATGTGTACATATTCTAGTGACAAAAATCTAAAGAAATAGGTAACAGAGCTCATCCAATTTAGGAGTTTTATATGCATGGGTGCTTCAAATTTAAAAAGCACAGAAAGATTAGCAATATTGATGTACTAGAATATGGTATTTTTTTCTTAAAGAAATCTCATGCTAGTGACACTGTTTCTATGTGTGTCAGCCTGAAACCGTGAAGGGGAAAGTAAACACCCCCTGCATGAGTGGCTTTGCTGCTGGGAAGCCGGGCTTCTTTTCACTTTCCACAGAATTGTTGAATTTCAAGTTTAAACATGACTTCTAAACTGAAGTGATATAACAGTTGTCTACACTTATCTACATGCAATAAAAAGATACATAAGAGATCTCACTGAGTTTTGTTTTGTGTTGTCTTGTTTTACTTTCATTGAAATAGATACCTTGCTTTTCGTACAATAAATTCTGATTATGTTTTCCCTCCATCTACTCCCCCAACTCCTCCCCACCTCCCCTTCTTTTCAGATCTACCCCCTATCTGTCTCTTGTTAGAAACTGAACAGGCATCTAAAGGATAATAATTAAATAATATAATAAAACAAACACAAACTGGAATAGGACAAAACAAACAAAGAGAAGGAAAAGAGGCCTAGAAAAGGCAGAGACATGCCTGTTTGCAGTTTCAGGAGCCTCATATAAACACAAAACCATGAGCCATAACACATATACAGACCCTGAACATTTCATTTCAGCATGCTAGATCTCTCCTTTTGAATCTAGAGCATGAAACACACTGCCTTCCAGACACACTGATTTTTTTAAATTAAAACACATACAGTTACTACAAACAATGCAGAAGTATATTTGCTGTAACTGTCTTCTTTAATCACAAATGCTAAAGTGAAACTACACTTACATGTATACAAAAACAGACAACTCTTTATGCAGGCCACTACTAACTGATGTGGACTTAAGTGATTTGTTCTGAAAGAGTATGACCATGAATTCTGTCTACTTCACATAAGAATGCACTGAATTAGATTTCTAATCCTCTCTGACGTGAGTTGATCAAGCAAGAAGTGTCATCATTTCATCCTCTGATTTTATGGAAAGCAGGCAAAAAAATTATACCTAAAGAAAACAAACACTACTCAATCATTTTTTAAAATAACATTTAACTTTCTTTGCTAACAGTTATTCCAAGTCCTTTTTTCCATTCTCTACTCAAAATACCTTGTTTCATAACTGACTAATTGACACAACTACTTTAACTTTGATTTGTCATGATATACAGGACTCACAAGTCTCATTTGTCATTGCTATAGGAGAGTCAAAAGTCAAAAGTCATTAGTTCTTCAACTTTTCTTATACCCAGAGACGAACATGGCACACAGGTCTGTCCAAAATGAGACAAGCTAACTGGGAGGGACTTCTGACAGCCATACATGAGGTCTGATTTCAGAAGATACAGGGCATCTAGGGGGCATTTGTTTTGATATTGTTGCTGTTATTTCCTGTTTTATCCTCCTTCCCTTCTTTCTCCTCCCATCCGGAGGTAGAGACCTGTGTTGGATCACAATGATAAACAGCATCTGGAAAGGATGGTGGGAAGGGCGGGATGGCATCAGGAGCAGCACGGTACCATCTCTGGAAAGGGCACCTGTGTCCTTGTATTCATGTGAGAAAGCCAGCTCTTCCCTTCAGCAAACCAGCTAAGTGTCAGCGTCTTCCGGAGGAATGCCTTGTGAGCTGACTGAAAGAAGGAAATGCCTGATGCCTGTTCCCTATGACAAGCCATTTGCCTCATCCTCACTCTTCCATCAGACCACACAAACATGATAGGAAAACACAACTTCCTCCCCAAATGGAAAGTTGATATTTAAGCCCATGGTTTCTCCCTTCCTATTAAAATAGATCTTCCTTTCTCTCAAATTCATGGACTCAATTTCTTTACTCATTACGTGTGTGTGTGTGTGTGTGTGTGTGTGTGTGTTGGGCATGTGTGTACTAATAATATGTAAATACAACCTGCTAAGTAGATATAAAATTAGTTGCATGTGCTGGCTAATTGAGATTAGATCACCAATTGGGAGGTTTTGCCACTGAGGAGGACTATTTCTCCTATTTTTCCACAATCATTAGTTCTCTGTAGTCCTTTGTCTAGAATTACGACCCCAAGAGATTCCTGACTTCCACTTTAGCATATCTGTTGATGACCTTTCTTTTTCTTGTTTTTACATCCTAAACAAAGCTTCCCTCCCTCCCCTCTTCCCAGTTCCCCCACCACACACACACACACACACACACACACACACACACACACACACACACACCCATCCACTCCTACTCCACTGTTTCTTTTCAGATAGAGCATATATCCCATGGATAGCAGTGAGCCATGGTATGTCAAGCTGCAGTGAGACAGGGCATCCCCTCTGTTAAACTTCCATGCATGTTTTGTTGAGCTCTGTGGTTCATTCCTCACTGAAGCAAAACAGTAGCACCCTCCTTCAAAAAGTCTGGATGAGAAAATTCTGCAGGAAGAATGGGTCCCCAAAGCAGGCAACAGGTAGAGACATCCCTTGCTCTCACTGCTAGGAGTCCTTTAAGAAGACCAAGGTACACAACTGTAGAGGGCCTAGGTCAGTCCCAGGCAAGCTCCCTGGTTGTCAGTTCTGTCTCTGTGAGCCCAGAAACGCTAGTTTTGTGGGTTTTCTTGTGGTACTCTTGATAGCACTCCTGCAATTCTTCCTTTCCCTCTTCCATGGGATTCCCAGAGCTCTGCCTAATGTTTGGCTGTGGGTCTCTGCATCTGTTTCCATCAGTTTCTGGGTGAAGCCTGATAACAACTGGGCTAATCACCAATGTATAAGTATAGCAAAATTTCATTAGGAATATTTAATTGACTTTTTTGCCATTCATGCTTGGTTCTATCCTAGGTCTCGGGGGTATCCTGGTTCTGGATCCTGGCCCTCGTGAGGGAGTGACTTCTCAGGGTATATGTCTTCTGCAGTGCCATTTCTTAGTTATACAACCACATTGATGAGACTTCATGGGTACAGCTTCTCAGACATTCTTAGGAGATACAACCCCACAGCAAATATCCTGTTTCTATGTTTCCTACATTCTTTTCTCTTTTCTCTTTTACCTGCACAGATCGTGTTGTAGATGTGTCTGCCAAGGCTGGACACTCCATGCTCACTTGTTCTCTGTGTTTCTTGATTGGTTATAGTTTTCTCTAGTTCTCTCTGTTCTTTTGTAAGAGGCGAGACCTATACTTATCATTGGGCACAAGTACAAATATTTAGAATAGGTTGGAAGGAATGGGAAACGATATAATTTTGAATTTCAAAAACCAAACAAAACAAAAACCTTAAAAATCAAAATAAAGGAGCTTGCTTTGAACTTCGACACTGGATTTCCTCCTTCCCAGAGCGTTGCTGCTTTCCCTTCATTATAGTTTTCTCCTGTAGCTTCAGGCTCCTCCTTATAACACAGGCAACTCTTCTCTCAACTTCATGTACCTGCTGTTTTCATTTCCATTTTCCTTCCCTATCTACACATACTTACCATGCATGCACACATAGCTTTCCTCCTGTTCCTATCAGAATTCCCTAGCAGCATTCTACTGAAATGTTCTGACGAAATCACACATAGCTACTTAGAGAGGTCAATGAGCAGCTTGCATCTACATCTTATTTCCAACAAAGACAAAGCCATGAACCATTTTCTTCTCCAACCAAACATATTGAGCTTCCTGTTTTTCTTAAAGAAAGGAATAATTATTTTTATGACCTAATAATCTATTTCATGGATTTTCCTCTGTTAATGCTTCTTGTATCTATCTTTAGGTATTCTCTTTTTTTCTCTTCTTACCCCATATGTGGTTATCACATAACTATCTCCAGAACAAATACTTATCTGGGGTCCATATATCTTATGTACAATCTATCCAAAACACTCACTAAATTATCAGATTCTAAAGCTCTTTGTCTACAATGAAATGGGAGGTTACCTGTGCTCCCAGTCATCTGAAACGGAAACCTAGAAGCTACCATAGTGTGATCTACTCTTTTATTTTCTACATCAAGACATGTACATTTACTAAGTCATTTGTCTAAAAATCTGGATTTCCCTTGCATATAGCAGGACCTGGTGCCACAATTTTCCTAAAAGAACCACTCAAAGCTCTGTTTGAATTACCAAATAGTTTCTGCTGCTCTTGAGTCTTAGCCTGCTCCTTTCCAGGTGATCACAATGAAGCTGTGTTGTAAGGAAAGCCCATCAGAGCCTGCCACACCAACATTCTTAGAACCAAAAAGAAAGTCTTTCTTGTCAGCTGATTGCTTCATAGGGACCTTGTTCAAATCATGCAGTCCTGAGCCTTCACAGATCTCTGTCTTGTGTGCACTAGAAAACACATCCTGGTTGCCACCCTTCAGTTAGTAAGAGGCAGAACTCCAGAAGTCCAACAACAAAGTTACTACCCTTGGGGACTTTTTACTCAAGGCTTTACTGGAGCTACATAGGAACTGTTTGTTTTGGCAGTTTTTGGGGCCTACCTGCTGGGTTTTAAGATCAGAATGGTGCTTCTAACATGGTTTCAGTCATGTTAGGGTCTACAGGCACATGATAGCAACTAAAATGATGCCTCTGAGTAAAAAATAGATCACAGCGCCACATGTCACTCTAAAACATTTGCAGAATACTGAACGCCATGAGTAAACACTGAGATTTCTATCAGTTAAATTATGTATCCTTTGTCCTCTTTCATTTTAATTTTTAAAGCTGTATTTTATCACTGTAGTACCTGATGTCATTGAATGCTCTCTAAATTTTTTCTGAAGTGGTTCTTTCACTTTTTTTTTAATTTTATCATTTTTGCTTTATATATCTTTGTCTTCAGAAACCTCACAATACAGTTGGTTCATTGTCCAAGTTAAGATCAGTGCTTAGGTTGAGATCAAGATGTCCTCATCTTATCTAGATTGTCCTAAGCCTGAGTAATTAATCCACTGGCCTGGTGCGATGGCTCAGCAGGCAAAATCTCATGGGGACCCAAGCACAGGAGGAAAGAACTAACTCCATCATGTGTCCTCTGCTCTCCACATGTGCCGTGGCACAAACACACATTCACTCAAGTAAATGATAAATTTAAATAAATAAATCATCCTCATTTGCATACACAAGCAAACAAATTAAATAAAAGAATTAAATACAAACCCAACCTTCTCCTTGATGTCTACACCATTATTTGGCTGTCATTGCTTTAACCTATGTTTTTTTTAGAGAAAACTTACTGTATTTTTTCTTGCCACTACTGGATGCAATACCCAATATAGATTTCCTGAAAAATTGTATCATGAAATCAATTTTCCATATCATAAGATAAAGGGAAATAAAATAGTTTCTTTTAGTCTTTAGAGGGGTCATTTGAAAATATTTAAAGGGTTCTGTGACTTGCTTGAAAACAAAGGAACTTGTTTCTTAAATTAAAAGAGCGTGTCTTTGTCAGAAGAAAAGCCTAACATCCCTCTTGGTAAGCCACCTCACATCTAACTGCTACCACTGACAGCAGGTGAAACCCTTTGATCAACGTCCCAGATGGTTATGGGACTTACACAGTAACCGTCCCATCATGGACTTCAGTTTCCTTCTCGCTAAAAAAAAACAGTGAGTCACACTAGATGATTTTTATGGCCTTTTCCACTTCTGATCTATCCTGATTACATATCCCACCTAATCCTCTTAGGCTGTGGTTTAAGGCTCCTCTTTCCTTTTCTAACCTCAGGGGAGATGGAGATCAGTCTCTTATACTTGAAAGCCATTACCAAATTTGTCCTTCTAGATTCCAAGGCAACCTGATTAACCCCATTTACTCCACTGCTGACTCATTCCCTTAACTGCAGAAACACTGCCTTAGAATGTTAGAATGTAAAGTCCACAGTGAGGTATACTAATTTCCAGTTACAGTGGATGTGGATTCATAGTCAGTAATAACTTTTTTAAGTACAAAAGTTTTCCAGAAATATTGTTACTGAAATTAAATTTAGGCATTTGCTTTTGTACTTTCCACTCAGCTTTTAGACACAGAACTAACATCCAAGTATACATGCAATCCCAAGGCTTATGCTGAAAACCAGCATGCAAAGTGCCGTGTGAGGAGACCCATAACACTATGCTATATAAATTTTGATTAACTCAAGGGAAAAAACAGAAGAGAATGTAAGAGAGTGAGAATATTTAACTATTCTCTAATAATGCTTCCCTGTTTTTAGCACAGCAATTAAATGAGCATTATTTATTTATCCATTCATTCGTTTTCACTTAAGCTGATGGACAAAGGCTCTCAGAACCTAACAATAAGATCTTGAAGTAGGAAGGTAATTAGTCCAACCAAAACTCATTTAGGAATATCTGCTGCTATCACAAAACAATAGCGAATTAATTGGAGTGAAGAAACAAATTCCCTGCAGTTGAATAGCTCTGGGTCCTGTCATATCTCAGATCTATGGAAGCAGAAGAGACATCCATATTAATTAATGAGTCCAAAATTTATCAAGTGCTCTCCAGAGCACATCATTGTCTAGGACTGTTTTCCTTAGTCGAGGGTGTGCCTCTGTCCTATGTTTGCACAAATGTAACCACAAGCTCGGAAGGTGCAGAATTCCTCCCTGATATCTCCCCCTCAGGCTCCCTAACTAGATCAAAGGGCTGTGCCACGATTTAATAGAGAAGTGAATTCTTTCCAAGCAAAGGAAAGGGTGACGCTGGCATACAACCATAAAGCTGTTTCGCAGCCGGCCCAAGTCATTCTTCTGTCTCTTCACTCCCAAGAACTTCAAATTTCACAACAAACACTTTGATTCCATATAGTCCTATACAGTTAAAATAGGTATGCATGAATCATATATGTGTGTTTTTAACATTTATGTTATACATAAATATAATGTTTTTAATATTTAATTAGAGCAGCTCAGGAATGCAAAGGTACTTCAAACTCATTAAGAAAAACTTCCCTTTCCACGTTTGTAAAATCGGGGTCCTACTAATCATAGGCTAGTTACCTTCTGAAAGAAAATCTGAATCCTCATCAGTCCTCATAGAACTCACCTGGCAGAACAGGTTTGTCATTGCTGTTTGACTTTTGGTTTCCTTAAAGCAGGAACTCATTCTGAAGTCCTGGAATTCATTATAGAGCCTGTTGGCCTCAAGCTCGCACTTCCTCCTGCCTCACTTTCTAGGTGTTGGGATTTCAGCTGTGAACCCCAAGCTGTCCGACATGTCTGCTTAGACAGCTATGAGAGACATTGTTTATACAGTGTCCATTGTGTGGGTACAGAAGATTCAGCTAAACGAAGCATTACTAGTTGTCAACAAATATTGCTGACTGATATTATAATGATGTTGCCAATTTTTTATGTTCTCAGTGTTGTTTGTATCTTGTTTTTCTTAAAGTAGCTTCTGTGCAGCACATGTCTCAACCACAATGACATTAGACACAGGTTTGGTGTGTCTGTGGAATTTTGCTAAATTTCCAAATATGTGTTCTCACATGTTGACTCGTACTAAACTTATTTAATTTTATTTTATTTGGGGAATTATAATATAATTACATAGTTACTCCCTTCCTATTCCTCCCTCCAAACCTTCCCATATGGCCCTCCTTGGTTCATTAATGGCTGTTATATGGATAAGTGCATGTATATATACATCTGTAGCCCTCAATATAACATTACTTCTGTGCGTGTTTTACAGGCTGACTGTTAGGTAATGGATAACCAGGAGGTGTGCTCTTCCCTGGAGAAGACTGTTTCTCCCACTACACATCCCTTGTGTGTCTGCAGTTCTTTGTGTAGGGCGTGGGCCTCATAGACTTTCTCCCATCCACTTTGGAATGTTTATTGTCCTCCTTATTCAACTCAGGTTTAGGCAGTCATGCTGCTGAGACTTTCTGGTGTAGCTTCTGTCATTACTGGGAGACACAGTCTCACAGCAAGGTCTAGTTTCCTCTGGCTCTTACAGACTTTTCAGTCCCTCTTTCATGCTTCCTGAGTCACTGGGACAGGAGTTGAGAGGACAATCAAGAGTCCATTTTTTTTTGTCAAGTCATCAAGTTTTCTTGCGCTTTCTCTTTCTGCAAATTTTTTACCTAAAAAATCCAAACTGGTAAAATGTGCAAACAGTCTATGTGAAGTGCGCTGCTTCCTCGAGTGTAGATATGTTTAGGGCACAATGATAGAGGGGCTGCCGAGAGACCGCATGTCCCTGGTAAAGGAAAAAGGCTAAGGGGAACCTTCTTTCTGATCATAGGTCCAGCTGGAAAGTAGAAGGAAAACATTTTCTTCTTAAGAAAAACAGGTTCTAATCTTGATCAAATTTTCATGCTTCAAGTGCTTCTTGGGTGCTTTTCTTGTTCGTGGAGAGAAAACTATTGAGGCTCTGAGTCTGCAAAAGGAAGAATTTTGTAGGCATTAGTCGATGGGAAACAGTGCTGAGAGTGAGCACTTGGAGTTAAGTCAGGACCTCTGGGCAACTCTCTCTGTCTCTGTCTTTCTTTCTGTCTCTGTCTGTCTCTCTCTCTCTGTCTGTCTCTGTCTCCGTGTCTGTCTCTGTCTGTCTGTCTGTCTGTCTGTCTGTCTGTCTGTCTGTCTCTCTCTCTCTCTCTCTCTCTCTCTCTCTCTCTCTCTCTTTGAAGGCCTTCTAGGATTCCTAAACTCCTCTGTAGGCAGCCAGACCCAACTCTATCCAGGTATCACGAGTGTGAAAATGGTGCTCTATCCTGAGAGTGAGTTAGAAGTGAATGATCGAAAATGCTGTATTTGTAATAAATTCTCAGCAATGATTTTGAGGCTTTATGGACATACCCACACCACCAGAAGCACCCTGTGAAGTGACTACCTCTCTAATGAGCTAAAAAGATCTAAAGGGGAGGTACAAACAGAAGTGATAGATGCTCCTCACCCTAAATGTTTAGATAGAAAAAAATATTCATCAAAACAAAATGTCCCTTCAGTGATTAATTTGTAATCCCAATTAAAACACTGCCAATTAAAAAGACATTAGTTGTACATATTCTAATGAACTACATGATAAAGAGGCATAGGCAAGAAAATAATAAAAATTGATGCAGGTGACCTCTTGGTAACAAATTGGTGCTTGGCTGTGGCATAAGCACTTAACTCTGAAAGCACATTAACCAATGTCACATGTAACAGAAGCTCTGGAGGCTACATGGCCCTTAATGGATTCTGATGGAAAGTTACAGAGGTTCCCATTCATCTTTAATCCCCAGGGGACACAGATGGCTCAGGGAATCATTTACTTAAATGGAAATAGCCCTAGAATTATTTCAGTGTTTGAAACTAATATGATAATGAAATTCAATCTCATTAAGTGCAGAAAAGTCTGTTGAAATTGCTTATCAAATATCCATTTGCTGTTAGTTTTCCAAATATCAAATAGCTGGTTTAGCTTCACTTTTGATCACAGTCAAAAGACATAGAAGCAATTCTAGCTTACTTTAAAGACTAATATGAATTTCTAACTGTGCATATATACATGTATACACATGCACATGTATGTGGGCGCACACACACACACACACACACACACACACACACAAGCCTGTACTTTAAAATACATTTCACATTTTCATCAAGTCCATTTTCTTTCTTTGCAACAAAATGACTGAGATAATCAATTTCAAGGAGTAAAACTTTGCTTAGGTTTATGACTGTTGAAAATTTCGTTCTTTGTTGACTGTGGTCATTGCTTTGTCTATGGTCTGGAGCAACATCATCTGGCCAGGAAGCAGAGCAACACAAGAGGTCATGGACTACTTCCTCCTCTTAGCCCATCTAGCTAAAAGATTAACCCATTGCATAAGCTAGGGCCCTCACAGTCTGCTCATTTCTCAACACACTTCTGAATACATCTTTACTAAGGACAAGCCTTCAGTGCTTGATTCAACAGGGACATTTCATTTACAAACCACAGAACCTTTGGGCAAATTATCATGAAGCCACTACATATATTAAATTCAATACAGCAATACTTTGTATCAAGTAATAAGCAACTTGTGTAATTTTGTCAGCCATTGTCTATACTACTACTCAGTATTCACAGTGAATTCTCTTTGCAACATTCAAGGCATATACTCTTTATGTAAATATTGACCTCTAAGTAAATGACCATATAATTCTAAATTTTTGTTATCCTAATTTTTGACAGTATAAGGAAAATGTGGTTTTGGATAAGTATTGCTTTAGGAATCAATGCTCTTGAAGTTTACTGTCATGAGCTCCAAACCTTATACAAATAACAATGGACAACTAAAAGACAGGGAAAGCAGGAGAAATAGTCTTCTCCAGAGTGGAACAACCAATCGTTTATCCAATACCAAAGGGTGGGTCATGAAAACATACAAAAAGAGTGCAGACTGCTGGAATTATTATATATTTAAACACACACACACACACATATATGTATATGATGGGGGATGACCTTCTATATATATGTTTCTCTTAACTGATGATGAATAAAACACTGATTGGCCAGTTGAGGCAGAAAGATAGGCAGGACTAGGAGACAAGAAGAATGCTGGGAAGAGAGGTCTTAAGGGGACACCAGGAAGATAGGATTCACCAGGGATTCTCTGGTAAGATAAGGGCATGTAGAAATATACAGATTAGTAGTTATGGGTTAATAACTAAAACAGAGCTAGCTAATAAGAAGCCCTAGCCATCGGCAAATATTTTATAATTAATATAGCGTCTTTGTGTTTATTTGGGGCAAAGCGCCTGTGGGACCAGGCAGGACAGAAACCCCCATCTTCATGTATATATATGTATGGATCGACCAGCAATTAATAAAAAAAAGTGGCTATGAGCTTGAAAAAGAGCAAGAAATAAAGAAGGGGTTGTATGGGAGAGTTTGAAGGGAGGAACACAAATGGGGAAATGATCTAATTATATGTTCAACAAATTAAAAACTACTTTTTCGTTTTTTGATTTTTGTTTCCAGTTTTTGTTTTTTGTTTTGTTTTGTTTTGTTGTTTCTCTGTGTAGAAGCCCTGGCTGTAGTGAAGCTGGCTCTGTAGACCAGGTTAGCCTCGAACTCAGAGTGTTGGGATTAAAGGCACCACTGCCCTGCAAAATTTCTTTTTAAGAAAATCCTATGTGCACATCTTAAGTGTAAATAACCTTTAAATAAATACAGCTATATAATAATCAGTTTTTTAAAAATCGAAACTTGTTAACTAGAACATTAGGCTTTATACACTTATAATAATAAATTTAGTGATTTTAACTTTTGCATATTATTTTTTAAATCTCCCCTAACTTATTAACAGAATAAAATGTTTATTTTTTAAGTTAATAAAGTTTTGTTTTTGTATGTAATTTCTTAACCACTGAGACATCTCTCTGATGACTTAATTAGAATTTGTATGTGGTCTAAGCACATAATTGATTTCTCCACATCTAAATACGCAATTATTTTAACAACAACCCATGCTTTTCAATTCAGCTGCAATGTTCTTCGCTGATGGGGGAAGTTGTTCTGTGTACAGGTAAATAAAGCACTGTTGGCTAATAGGGAAACAAGATAGGTAGGAATAGGAGACAAGGAGGATTCTGGGAAACAGAGACACAGTCAGTCACGATGTAGGATGCGGAAGAAATAAGAGGTTCAGACCCTTTCTCCGGTAAGAGAAGATCACATGGAAATACTTAGATTAGCAGTTACAGGTTAATAATTAAGTCAGTGCTAGCCGATAAGAAACCAAAGCAAATGGCCAACAGCTTCATAATTAATATAATGTATTGTGTGTTATTTGGGGGCTGAGACACCAGTGGGACCCAAGCGACTGGTGGGGAGACTACACATTACACTTCGCCATAGTTGGCTTTCCGTTTTCCCGAGGCTCCTTCCAAACTCTCCATTCTTTTTCATTTGACATGACATTTTGACATGTATTCATATGATGATCTCTTTCATCATTCATCTGTTAAATTGTATTATTTAGATTTTGAATCTACAAACCTTTAACAAGTATTTAATAATTGGCATGCAAATATTATTGACATTATAGTCTATACTTCCAGATCAACATATAGAGTTTATTGAAATGGACTTCCTGTCTAGAATATTCTTTGTCCTATTCAATAAAGTCCAGGTGTTAGTAATCAGATGCAGTATTATGGTATCTGTGCACCTATCCAGGTTTGTAGGAGACAAAAACAACTTGCTGTAAAACTAAGAAGGCAAATAGCCAGAACTAACAGCAGGTTGGTTTTCTTGTGTGTGTGTTTGGTGTTAGTTTTGAAACTTCTAGTATCTTTTAATATAATTCTGCTCTGACATTCTCAGAATTACTACAGAAAACCTTCATAAAAGAACTTACAAATCATAATGAGTATTCCTTGTTTCAGGTTCTCTCTCTCTCTCTCTCTCTCTCTCACACACACACACACACACACACACTATCACTCCTTGGCTTTACCAATAAGATGGATTTCTTTGAAGATTTTCTCTTTTAATATGTATGCTTATATATATATATATTAATGTATGTGTATACATATATATATATATATATATTTAATAACATATGATAAAGAGAGAGAGAGAGAAGAATGGGCAGTGTGTACTTAGGTGACACCAAGGGTGTCCTTTGTGTGTGCCAGGAGCACCTTACTCTATGTACATACATACACAATTTAGAAAAGACGAAGTGGTGATGACCAGGGACAGGTGAGCGACTGGTGGACACAGAATGGCTGGGTCCCGTTTTTCTGTTTGCACAGGATAGCTCATGGCAGGGAGGCATGAGCAATGCTATGCTCACAGCAAGCTGAAGTTAGAGTAAACACAAGTCATGAGATCCTTACAATCTTACAGTTTCACTCTTACCACCCAGGCTGCCACCTTAATTTCCCAGGAAAGGCCAGACTCAGATAAGCAAATTAAGTCCACTGCCTATGTCACACAGAGATCACAGGCTCTGAGCTCACACTCTAGGCCACACAGACTTCACAAAAGATCAGGAAGAGGATCCAGCTCTCTACAGAGGCTAAGAAATGAACTGAGTCTTTGGCTGCCAAGAATAGACTGGTCTCTCCTTACTTGGGCTGCTAGAAGAGAAGAGTTGAAAACCTACACAGTTTAGGGAAGCTTGTCTTAGGACTGTCTGGTCTTGAGTGAGACTGTTGAAGAGTTCAAGGTTGAGGAACCTCTGCTTTTAGAAATTCTCCAACATTCTCTCTCTCGGAGTGGTACTGAAATCCTGCTGCCTACAAGGATTGCAGAGAGAGAGTTGAGTCCTTCAGGCATTTCTACAGGACCAAAATACCTCTTTAGTTGAGGCTTCCAGGAGTTGAGAAGCCATGCTAAAACTCTTCTTCTTCTTCTTCTTCTTCTTCTTCTTCTTCTTCTTCTTCTTCTTCTTCTTCTTCTTCTTCTTCTTCTTCTTCTTCTTCTCCTCCTCCTCCTCCTCCTCCTCCTCCTCCTCCTCCTCCTTTCTTCTTCTTCTCTTTTCAATATAGAGGATTTCTCTGGGAGGAACTGCAACTCTTTTGATCATTACTCCCAGGAGTGCAACCCCAGCTCCTGCAGGGGCATGGAGATCACCTCCCTCAACTGCCTGTATAATGCAATCTTGAGTCAGGATGAGGAAGTTAACTGAGTCTTCCTTAGAGGAAGATCTAACTTCTGCAGATGTCATGCGACATCCAAATTGCAAAAAGACCTGCAGTGGAGAAGGCTAGAAAAGTATTTGCAAGGGAAGAAGAAATAAAACCCATGTTCTTCTCTGTCTCTCTCTATCCCTCCCTCTCTTTTCCTTTTTATTAAAAATATTTTTTCATAGACTATGCTTTGATATTCTAATCACAGGTTCCCCTCCATCATATGCACCCAGATGTTCCCCTGTAAAGAGAAGCCTTCCCGCCAGCCTGGTTCCAGAGCCACATCAGTCCCAAATAAATACACAGGAGGCTATATTAATTATGAAGCTGTTGGCCTTGCTTGTTTCTTACTGGCTAGCTCTGACTTAAGTAATTACCCCATAATTGTTAATCTAAGTATGTCTCTTACCGGAGAAGTTTTCGGGCTTCCTACGCAATGGCATTACATCTCGACTCTCTGTGTTTCTCCTTCCCAGAGTCCTTCTGGACTCCTAGTCCCTCCTATCTTGGTTCGTTATAGGCCAACAGTGTTTTATTGACAAATACACAGGACTTCTCCAATATTCCCCCATCTCCCCACTCTTCCAACTCCAGGTCTTTCTTTTTCTCTTAAGGAAACAAACAGATAAATTTTAAAATCACAAAAGTAAGAATACAACAAAACAAACTAAAAACAAAGAAAAAGTGTAGGAAACACTTAAGCACATACACTCAGGCACACAGACACCACCTATAAAAACACGGATGCACTGTCTCCTCAGTTTCATCCATCCTGCCCCTGGCTCTTACCATCCTTCTGCGTCATCTTCCATAAATCTCCCTGAGCCCTGAGTCAATGGGTTTGGTGAAGACATACAATATAGGACTGAGTATCATAAGATCCGTTACTCTCTGCACATTGTCCAATGGTAGGTCTACATATTAGTTTCCATCTAGTGCTAGCGGACGATTCCCCGGTAAGGGCTGAGTGAGACACTGATCTATGGATATAGCATAATGTCATTAGGAGTCATGGACTATCTTCTCTTGGGTTCTTGGACATGAGCAGTATCGGGCGTGGGCTCCCTCCAACTGGCCTTCAATCTCATCAGATAGTGGTTGCTTACTCTTACATCTCTTATGCCACAAATGCACCAGCATATCATGCAGGCAGGTCACCACTGTAGGTCACAGGGTGTGTAGGTGTGTAGGTGTGTTGGTGTTCACCTTTCTCCTCTGCTAGCATGCAGAGTAACTTCCAGTACCATGAACATTAGTCAGTGGAGATGAAGGCTCTAATAAGGCACCAGCTCTGCTTCTCCATGTTCAATAACATATATAAATGTCTTCAACAATAGGACCTTACTATCAGTAACTACCCTTTCTTTTTTGCTTTGTTCCCTTTTCTCCCTCCTTCTCTGCCTTCTTTGCTTCTCTCTCGTCCTTAAGGTGCCTTTCATTCTCCTTATGATGGGGCTGAATTTATATACTCAAGAAGCTGCGCAATGCTTTCCCCTGGGGTTCACACTGTCTGAGAACAAATGCTATTGGATTCAAACATTATTTATTGAAGACTTAGTCTATTCCAGACACAGTACCAGGAAATGCACTTACAGGGTAAGCAGAACACACATAGCTCTTACATTATTAAGGTTTTTATAATCCTACATTAACCAACTAATCACATCACTGAAGACAGAGTATGCCTTGACTGGAGCTTGTGGACCTTGGAACTCAGTCTCAGGATTGATGAGTGGTAATTACTAAAGGGGACAAGACACAGGCAGAAGATGCAGACTGTCCCAGCACAACACAGTATCAGTGAATGCTTTCAAGCCCAGCCTGATTAGGCCTCAGTATTGGCAGCCGACACTCTGTTATGAGGCCTACACATCTATATGTATGATGCTACTGCACAAGGTTTGGAAAACCCAAAATATTATCCTCTGTTTATCTACCCATCCGTCTATCCTTACACCCTAAAAATGCCACATTTGCCCTAATGATTTCTCAGCTCAATTCTTTACATGTAGATATTTGTATGTTGATCACAGGTAAGGAGTCAGGCAGCCTGAACAAAACTGAAAGTGTGAAACAATAATTCTCCACCATTTTCTTTCATTCTCATTATGGATATTAACATGACTATAATATTTATATTATGCAAATTAGGATCATTATTTGCCTGTCAGTTAACTAAAGAAATAGCCTCCCTTAAAAATAGTCACTTGTTTCCAAAATTATGTTAGGAAATACGGAGTACAATAAAGCAGAAGAATACTATTATTTCTGCAAATTGGTTTCCTTTTTTTAAAGATTCTATTTATTTGTTTATGTATGAGTGCTCTATCTTCATGTATGCCTTTATGCCAGAAGAGGGCATCAGATCCCACTATAGATAGTTGTGAGCCACCATGTGACTACCGGGAATTGAACTCAGAACAGCCAGTGCTCTTAACCTCTGAGCCATCTCTCCAGCCCACAAGTTGGTTTCTTAAAGTTCTAGCAAAGAAATAGTTCAGAGAAGCTTTGGAATCAGGGACATAAACTATGGAAATGATAATCTAATTAGTCATAATGATCGCACACTTAACAAAACTGCTGCATTTTATTTTCGCTTTTAATTCACTTTATTTGATATAAAGGTAAGGATTTCTTTTCTCTAAGAAAATACATGTTTCCCTCCTTAACTCCCAGTGATCACTACACTTGTCAAGGAAAATATATTCATTCATGTTTTGCAAATACACACATATCATGAAATATCTGGGAAAGTAAAATAAATTATTTTTCAATGTTTCAGAAATTTTAGGCATGTGTAATGGATGGTCCATTTTACAAAGGTATGTTCAGTAACTTTTAAAAAGTTACAGAAGAAAAGCAAACGTTGCATATATTACTTAAGTAAATAAAGTACCTGCCATGCAAGCCTGAATGGAAGGAGAGAATTGAATCTCTCCATGCTGTCTTCTGAGCTTCACATGTTTCTTATGACATATGTTCATTACACACACACACACACACACACACCATATATACACACACACCATATACCATTATACTGATAATAAAAATAAGTTTTTAAAAAATCCAGTGATCCTTGGCCTATATAAACAGGAGGGCCATGTTTTGAATGTCAGTAGAGTGTGTATTGGCAAATTCTGTAGGAAAATAGAGAGATAGCAAATAGAAACAGAAATATAAGTAGAAAACAGTATTAATACAGACCCCCAGTTATTTAACAACCACTCCACGAAGAAGTAGAGCTTGTATCTGGGCATACAGCTTGTGCAGCTAGGGTTCTTACCTAGCATGCATAAGGACTATACTCTGTCCCAAACACAATCTATAAATCCAAATACTTGGAAGGTAGAGGCAAGAGGACCTGAAAAGTTCAAGGTTATCTTTGACTGCAGTACATTAGAGGCTAACCTGGTCTACATGAGACACTGTCTCCTCACCTTTGATGTTAGGTGGGCTAACTAGGTTAGGAAGAACTGTGTGACTTTTACTAGTCTTTCTGGAATCCTTTGCTCTGGAAACCTCCATTTGCCCTGTGGAGAAGTCACTTACACCACTTCACAGGGAAAAGACAGCCATCAATGGAGATGACATTCTCCTATCAGCCTTCCCCACTAGCCTAAAATGGCTCCACCCACTAATTGAGTTCAGGTGAGACCCTGAGATATAACTGCCCAGGAGTCCTGTGTGAGAAAGTCAAAGGGTTGCTGTTCCTTTAAGTTACCATGCGGTTGTGGTTTGTTGAACAGCAATGTAAGGATGTCACATCATGAAATTAATGTGTAAACTGTATAAAAACAGAAAAGAGCAGTGTCTTGGGCACTGTTAAGCTGAAATACTGTTATAATGTTCCTAAGAAAGCTGTATATGTATGCCCTCATTATGATTTCTACCAACTTATTCTATGCAACATTGTTTCTCCATTGGATTCGGACTTTAAAGATTTCCATCTTTCTATGACATCAGCTACCTTCCTTGACCATGGCTTTATTTTCTTAATTGTGCACAGCTTGAAACTAAGATTTGATGCTGCAACGATAAACGGCACACTTACTGAAAGTAGAAGTAAGTATTTATTGTAGAAATTACTCACAAGAGAAAAAAAATGCAACCCAGATGAGCCACCGAACTGGAAGCTGGAAAATGAGAGGGATGTTCTGCTGCTCAGTCTTTTATACCTTCCTTCGTACACGCCCCTAGCCATGCCCAAAAGTGGGCCTGGCTTGTGTCGTAGTTCACGGCCTACGTCCGTATATATATATACACGTCTTTAGTCATGCCTAAAGTGGGTGTGGTTAGCGGTGCAGTAAACCGCCCTTTTATTACCTCATCTGTATGCGCCTCTAATAAGTCACATGGCTAATAGCGGAGTACTGTTTCCTCCTACAAAGATTTGCTTTGTTGTATATCCATACAGATACACTGGTAAAGAGCGACAGTTTTTCACTTAGACCTATTTGTAATTGAAATTCATGGTGTTATTGTGCATTTTCCTTTGATTATTTAGGCCAATTTTGATTGGTCAATAAAAATCACACATCCCCAGGCTACTGTGTGATTTTTTTTCACATATTTACATTGAGAAATAATCAATTCAGGGTAATTTGATTTCCAGTCACTTTGGGGGAGAAAGGAATCCTGACAAGTTAATTGAGTTGACATCTTGAGAGTTATCCAAATAAACAGAATAACCCATCCCAAGATACTGTGAATGCAAAAGAAGAGTCACCCTCCTCTGGAATCCCTTAACCACTGTCCATAAAAGACAGGGACTCAACAAACACAAGAAAAAGCTGCAGTAAGAGTCATTAAATGAATAAACTGCAAAGAGTGGATTGCTTCTCTTGGATGATCTCCACAACCTGCTACAGTGTTTTCTACAAAAGCTTTCTTCTGTGTGCCTTGCTGCTCATTTATGGTCCATGGAAGATGCCGCTGTGAATTGGCTAAAAAGCATTCCCCATGGGCCTAGATTTATTCTGCTCTAAAAAATCTGCTTTCATACCATGTCCCTGAAGTTCTGAGGAAGGAAAACACATGAGGGGGGGTTTCTGGGTTTAGATCAATGAACTAAATATTTCTTTAGTCAATTAGTATTCTCCTACTCTGACATTTCACTTTGTTCAAGAGAAAGATGGTGCCCACATATAGTCACTTCTCTCACAAGTGGACTGGAGTTGAAAGCATGCCTATTTTGTCAAAATTCACTTAATCAAGTACATGCAGGCGCAATAATCAACTGCACTAACAGTGTTCCCTGTAAGTTGAATCAGTTCTTAAAATCAAATACTAATTGAGTAGCATCCTATGCAATGATAATGTGAAATAAAATGCAAATGTGTTAGCTTTTGATTCAAATTTACATGACCACTTAACCCTGATATCAGAAAGTCATAACTCCATAAATCATCGCAAAGCTTTTTTTCAATTCATCTTTTTCATTTTGAGTACACCATTTTTTAATATCATTTAAGTTTTATTTTTATTTTATGTGCATTGGTGTCAAACCACTTTCATATAAGTCAATGGCCCGCTACACCTGTCTCTAGCTTAACCTGCATGGTGTAAACCACTACACAGTTCCAAGGCTGTGGATAAAAGTCAATTGAAGTATGCAAGGCTTGAACTATCATGCTTTTACCTCTTATCACTTCATACCACCACAAAAGCAGAAGCCAATACTGAACACATGCCATGGCCAGATTTCAGATTATATGGAGTTAAAGGCATATATTCCACATTTTAGTAGGATGAAATTGCAACACACTACTTGCTTTTAAAAATATTCAAAATGTGTCAGCTTAATGTTCCATAGAAGACTGCTCACTCAATGAAAATCTGAGAAAACAATTGCAATAGTCAAGATGACATTTTTACTCTGCCAAATTCTATCATAAAAATCTCATTAGTTTCATATAGATAATGGGATATTATCACTGAAAATGAAAATAACAGTTAGTGATATATACATGAAAGCCAAAATCAACAAAAACCAATGAGGCTACAAAACAAAGCAAAATAACTAATATCTTAATAGAAAAACATTTGAATAAAAGTGTGTTTAACTATGTGAGATAATAAATACTGAACTATGATATACTTCTATGTTGCTGGGATATGACTGTATTTGTAATATTATCATTTCACTGAAATTGGAATATGATTGGTAAAATCAAGTTCTTTTAGAAAAAATGCATGTAACTTTAAAATTAGTCTGTTTTATGAGTCATTATTTCTTTTGATTGCTTTAATTTCGAATCTTTACAAAATACATTGACTTGCTTTGGTGAATATTTATGTCTGTTTGAAAAAAAGAAGGCACTTAATGTTAAAACAAATTTCCAAATTTAAACCAACATTCTTTGGAGTAAGAAGTAATAACTTCAGCTTGGTCTCAAGTAAATATGAAATGGTGAAACATAGTTATAATTGCCCATTCCTAAACAGATTCAGTTACTAACTCAAGACATGACTGCATGCCATGGGCATGACCTTACATGACTTGACATCTGATTTAATGTTATGTGACATTAATATTATCTTGCCACAGAGTTGTGCATACTGTCTGCTGTATGTTGTGATTGTGACAAAAATATTCAAACGCATCCCCCCAAAAAAGTAAAATATTGAAAAGAAGATAAAATCTTGTTTCACCAGGGATGAATTGAAAAATTCATTTTTAAGAAGCTCAGATAAAAGCACATCATGACAAACCTTTGCTTACAGTTTTAATTGGCACAGAGCTGAAACATAGGTGAGTTATCAACACAGAAGAACAATGAATTCATAAGAGATTGCTGTGTTTAAAGCGACAAATAAGTAAATAAAAATTCATATACCCTAAATATGTAGCAACTCAGTTTATTTATAGGCAAAAATTACTTCTTTTTGACCAGCATGTATTCTCGACAAAGTAGTATTACTTCTAATGCCACACCTGATCATTTTCAGTAACAATGCAATAGAAAGTTGATGTAACCTTTTTCCATTTCACAGCAAGAAGGAAGGTCTCGGCAAACACTTGCCCTGGCAAGGATCTCCTCGCTGTGAATTGCTAGCAGGTGCTAATTGGCAAAAGAGAAAGCAGTTTGCAGTAAACACCTTTCTCCAGAGAGAAAGTGTTGAGCTGCAAAAATCAAGTTCTTTGAACTTTATTGGCTGTTCAACAAATAGGCTTTTCATGGAAACAAATGTTCCACTTTACATCTGCACTAAGTAATATTATCTGTAACTCTGAGACCATAGTAAGTTTAGTTGACTTACTTTCATGACAGGTTTATTTACTTACGCCAGAAAAAAAAGGTTCAGTATTTTAAATAAAGGATTTATTTGCACAATGACTATTACCACAGAACAGCAATGGGGCCTGAGATGTAATGCAGTTTTGTATTTATTATGCAGTGAAAAAATGTGCCCTATAGGCTGGAAAATTGACTCAGAAATTAAGAGCACTGGCTGTTCTTCCAAAGGACCTAGGTTCAATTCCCAGCACCCACATGGCAGCTCACAATTGTCTGTAACTCCAGTTCCAGGAGATCTGACACCTAAATACCAATGCACTTAAAAAAAAGTGTGTCCTATATGGAATTACAGAACTCTACCTTTAGTGAAAATTTGGGTAATATCTCCAATCAAGTGTTTGAAAAGCAAATCTTTTAACATTATGTGAAAACCAAAAGGCATGCATCATCTTAATATGCTAAGTGACTTAATGTGTATATTATTTGTTTTTTTAAGATCTATTCCCTGGTTTCATAACAAAATTTGTAAATTATGTTTAGGAAATGGTTACTGATTCACTTAATAGTCCATAATTGCCAACTTAAAAACTCATTCCAGTAGGAAGTTAATTGCTTTGTTGCCCTAGATAGAAGACAAAAATCATCCATTAAGATCTGCCTGTAATTTAGAACAATTTAATCAATGTCTATCTTTGTCAAATGTTAGACACTCTTTATAGCAATAGACTAAAGCACCTGTAAGGTACCAGTGATAACTATTTGCAGACCTATAAAGTCTTTGTAGGTCAAGGTGTTTTATAAGCCATAGTTCATGAATAAACTTTTTTCCAGTTTCTGTCATCTGGGTGCCATCTTAAATCTTATCTACAGAAGTTGGTGCAGTGAGCTGAAATTTCACAGAGCCATGTGGATAGTAATATCCCAGGTATCTCTGGAAATACTGGCTATGATACACTATAATTAACTCTGTGCCCTGGTCCAACCTTACAGAAGAGATGCAAATGTGTTTTAAGCATAAACAAACTGTAAATAAAACGTTCAACAATTATTTTCAAACAAAGCCTAAGTGAGCTCTCTGGAAGCTCAGCACACTGCTAGCGAGAGCCACAAGCTGTTGAGTAATGAACAATGCAGCATGTAGATGTCACAGCATAACATCATTAATGCACACATGATAGCATGTGGTGGGCAGCCTTCATGGCTTCAGTGTGGATGCTAGAGAACTAGAATAGTAGCTGCTTTTGGACAACTACATCCAAGGCAATGGGATGTTGGTGCTTCAGTAATAACATAGAAACAAAGCTCACCTCACTGGGTGGATATCGGTATTGGAGCTCATGAAGGCTAGCTTTTTTTTTTTTTTTTTTGGTTTTTCGAGACAGGGTTTCTCTGTGGCTTTGGAGGCTGTCCTGGAACTAGCTCTTGTAGACCAGGCTGGCCTCAAACTCACAGAGATCCACCTGCCTCTGCCTCCCAAGTGCTGGGATTAAAGGCAGGCGCCACCAACGCCCGGCGGAAGGCTAGCTTTAAATGTGCCGGGATAAAATTTCCCGTGAAGCAAGACACCAGAAAAGCTCATAAGGAATCCCAAGTTTACAAAATAGACAAAAGAGATGACTGTAGGAGTGGGATCTCTTACACATGATGCATAACACCATTTACAGAGAAAGTTGGGCCTGGGAAACACCAAAGATAAATAATTATTAAACCTATCACATATACACAGATGAAAATATGCATTATAATGATCTGGAAATTCAGGTCAGTGGTAGAATGTTTTCCTACTGCGATTGAGAGCTTGGGTTTAGTCTTCAGTCCTGAAAGGAGGAGGAAGAAAATGAAGAGATGAGTTATGCTAAGGGTATCTCCACAATAGCTTGTCAAACGTAAATCTCTGTCTTACCTGAATGGTGAGATCTCTAGTTTAATTATATATTAAATGATATGGTAATAATGATATAGTTAAGACTAAGCAGTAGAGAAAAAGATTTGAAGAAAATTAGGGAAATGGGAGAGAGAAGGGAAGAAATTATTCAGGGGATGGGAAGTAGAGAAGAAAATGTGGAAGGTAAATGAAGGCACAGAAAACAGATTGAGAAGCTGATACAATGAAGAGCTTTTTTCAAGCAATGAATTTTGAAGATCATAGCATTCAAGTAAAGCATAAATCTTCTAATTTAAAAGGTAATAAACGTATTTATACATGCACACACTTCTGCATATATACATACATACTAAACATAATTTTAAGTAGTACTGTAATTTGCACTTTTGTCATATATTAACCTGTGATGTACATCCTTGTAGGCAGAGTTTCTCTGTGCCTCTGTAGCCATTCCAAAATAACCATTCAGAGATTTACTAATAATTATAAATGCTCAGCTGATAGCTCAAGCTGGTTACTAGCTACCTCCTACATTTTAAATTAACCCATATTTCTTAACTACCCTCTGCCATGTGGTTATAACTTCTTTCAACACAGTAACTTCAGTTTGCTTCTCTCTGCATCTCTAGCACCCATGTTCATCCCTCTGTGTTGGGCTGTCCCACCTGTATCTCCTGCCTAATTGTCAGCCAGTCAGCTTTTATTAAACCAACCAGAAGGTACCTTGGCAAAGAAACATCTTCAAGGTGTACAAAAAGATTACTCCATAACACATCCTAACTTATTTATATGTTATGCAAGTATTTGACCATATATATATATATGTATATTACATATACATATATGAATACTCAGGCACACAGATATGCATATAAAACAAGCAATCTTAAAAATAGTGGAAAAGCCATTTTTAAATAATTATCTCTTATTTAAAAGAGTTTTATAACATTCTCATTTTGTTGATAACAAAATAATTATTTACATTCCTTAGCCAATGAAGTTTCAGGGCTAGATGGAAAGGTGAAAAAGTCAATGAAATATGACTGAAAGCAGGACAAAAATTCACAAATCAACCTTATCCATCAACCATATATACAATAGCATCCCTGAGAGCAGATTCTGTCCCAGATTTAAGAGAATGGGTTAAACAAGCCTCCTCATAAGTGAACATACTGTGAGGTTTATTTATTTACTTAAATAATGTCTTCAATAAATTGAAGTGACATAGAATATGTGCCGTATTAAGGTAGCTATTTTTGAAGTAGAAAGCTGTATGTGGTCAGGTGGTGGTGGCACATACCTTTAATCCCAGCACTCTGGAGGCAGAGGCAGAACTCTGTAGGCTTGAGGTCAGCCTGATAAACAGAGTAAGTTCCAGGACAGCAAGGGCTACACAGAGAAACCCTGTCTCAAAAAAAACAAAAAAAAAAAAAAAAAAAAAAAAAAACAGGAGGAGGAGGAGAAGGAAGAGGAAGAGGAAGAAGAAGACGAAGACGAAGAAGACGAAGAAGACGACGACGACGACGAAGAAGGAGGAGAAGGAGAAGGAGAAGGAGAAGGAGAAGGAGAAGGAGAAGAAGAAGAAGAAGAAGAAGAAGAAGAAGAAGAAGAAGAAGAAGAAGAAGAAGAAGAAGAAGAAGAAGAAGAAGAAGAAGAAGAAGAAGAAGAAGAAGAAGAAGAGGAAGAGGAAGAGGAAGAGGAAGAAGAAGAAGAAGAAGAAGAAGAAGAAGAAGAAGAAGAAGAAGAAGAAGAAGAAGAAGAAGAAGAAGAAGAAGAAGAAGAAGAAGAAGAAGAAGAAGAAGAAGAAGAAGAAGAAGAAGAAGAAGAAGATACGGTCTCAGACCTCAAGGAAGAAAGAAGACAATTCATCAGCACTTGAAAGGAATTATCCTTGAACATCTCCATGAAAAGGGCTTTCCGTTTTCTTAAAATACATAGCCCAGCAAGCCGAAAAGTAAGCAAATATAAAAATGGGAATCCCGAAGTAAGCGTAATCATTTGTATTTTGAATTAAATAATGGTAGCATATCTCATTTTAAAGATTCGGTAATATTTGCCGTGAACTTCTAAGAATGATTTTAACAGTTTTCTCAAAGGCTCGAGGTTCTTTAGAACAAAGGGCCTGCACTGTGAATTAATGAATGAGACACTCACTAAGCAAGAGGAAACCAAGCATCAACTACAGGTGCCAAACTGCAGCTTCTCTCAGATATTATGAAACTTCTTCACATAAATTCACGAAGAAACATTTCCCTAGAAAGAAAACCAAGAGAGTACATGAAGTTTAAGCAAAGGATGGAATACCATACTGTGACATATGCTTCAATGATACGACCTCGCGCCCTGGCACCCTGCTGAGAGGACTCGGATTCAGACCTTAATGTTCCTTTGAGGGAAAAAGTTTATACAATGAATGTATTATTTGGAATATTGTGAACTCAGTAGCTTAAGTTTCTTGAAGACGTTAATTACCCATTCATCCAGTGAGTCACTTAGATAATGAAATTCAAGATGGGTTAATAGGACATTCTTAAAGGTCCTGAAAGAATGTGTAAGGGCCTGTGCTGATTCAAGGGGTGAGGTCAGCACAAGGGAAAAGGACGATGAGTCTGTGATCTGGAGTCTGGGCCCGGCTGGGTTTACCAGTCTCCTGTATTTAACCAGGTGGTCATGGTTACTCTGTCTTTCCCAGCATCCCATCCACCATCTTTTCCTCTTCTTCCTTTTAAGTGACCTTTTGGGTGGTATCTATAGAGTTCTTTTTCCCAGTAAAAGCCCAATAGGATTTGTCCACAAATTTCAAAGAAAGTTGATAAACAGGCAAAATATGTGGATACACCTAAGGTCTTTAGAAGTCTTAAGACTCTAAGACTATGACAATCTTTTTGAAACAATTTCATAAATTATAGTAAAGTGGAATTATAACATATACATAGATATATAAAATATATTATTTGGAACATGTCATATAAATACCTAATTATTCCCTAGATTTTCAAGAAAATATCGTATTTCTATCATTTTTCAGGATATTTCAAGCTAAAAGTAAAACCTTATATACAGCTTTTAATAAAGAAAAAAAACATACAGAATAGATAAAAGTAAGTATAAATTTAAAATGAATCTATATCTAGACAATTTTTCAAGATGACTCATATGATAGCTTTGAAATTTCTGTTATCTTATGTGCAATCATAAAAGATTATCTTGCAGACAGAACAATGGATAAGGAAAGAATCACAAAGAATAATTGTCCAGAAAAATACCAGATGTAAAAAATCAAACCACAAATGTTTTCAAATGTTTGTAAAACATTCTGCCCTTTTCCTTATTGTGTCTCATTTAAATGTGATCAAATCTGATATCCTGCATGCAACTTCTTTTTAGAATTTCTAAACATAACCTTGTATTTCTCATATTAAAATTTTTTGTATTTGTTTAAAATAGAATGTATTGTGTTCTATAATCTAGTAGAATTTCTCTACTGGTGAAATTATTATAAGAGGATGTAGACATACAAAGAAACTTGGGAGGCTAAAATGTTTTTGGAAAGCAACAAATTAAAGTAAATATTTTTCTAAGGAGGGAACTAAGAGGCTAAGGATGAGAAAAGGAAAGGGATATTTTGGCAGTTAGAGTGTATACTATTTCACTCTTGTTCTAAAACTAAGTACAAGAATTATTTCTTCAAATACAACTTCTAAGAATTTAAATTTTAATTCTATATTTTTCACCTTTATTAATCTATAATGTTTATAGGTTGTATCACTTCAAGTATTCAAGTTTAAAGCTTAAATAACAATGTAACTTATAGTATTACATGATCTACCAACTTAAGAACTGATAGTTTCACAATGTAAATTCAGGAAGCATGTTGTAAAAGCAGAAGGTTCTAATTTCTTCACATTTAAACAAACTTTATTTATGTGTATGTATGTGTGCCTGCTTTTCTGTATGAGTTCCATGTGTGGCAGTATCTATGGATGGCAAGCCTGAAGAGGATGTTGGATCCCTTGGAACTGTATTTGCAGGCAGTTGTGAGATTCCAGGAGAGATCTGGGAACGAAACCTAGGTCCCCCCAAGAACAGTAAACACTCTTAACCTCTGATTCATCACTCCAGTGCCACAATTTCTCCAATCCTTGTTGAGAAATGATTTAGTCAATCCTTGTTATTATTTATGTTTTGAATAATAAATATTCTAGTTCCTATGAAGCATTGTTTCAGTGTAACTTTTACCTCTGTTTTCTTAATGAATAATGATGATGATGATAATGATGATGATGATGTTACAAGCTTTCCATAAGCTTGATCAATTATCCTTTTTTACTTTTCAGCAATATATAATTGGAGTTTATTTAAGAAAAACTTTATAGAGAACTCAGATTTTATAACAGAAACAGTCAAGCAACATACGTCTGTGGCTATAAGTGATGTGTTCGGTGTCATACTGTTGACCTGTTTTATTCTTTTTTTTTTTTTTTTTTTGGTTTTCGAGACAGGGTTTCTCTGTATTGTTTTGGAGACTGTCCTGGAACTCGTTCTGTAGACCAGGCTGGCCTCGAACTCACAGAGATCCGCCTGCCTCTGCCTCCCAAGTGCTGGGATTAAAGGCGTGCAACACCAACCCCCCGGCTTTATTCTTTTTTTTTAATAATAATTATTTTTTTATTTAGGTTAGAAACAATCTTGTTTCACATGTCAATCCCTGCTCCCTCTCCCTCCCCTCCTCCCTGGCCCTCCCCACCAGGTTCCCCAATCCCCCATCCAATCTCCACTCCAATCCCCAGGGAGGGTTAGGCCCTCCATGGTAGATCTCCAGTAACTGTTATTTCATCCAGGGCAGGGCCTAGGCCCTCCCCCAAGAGTCCCAGCTGAAAGAGCCTCCCATATCTTGGCATGGGCACTCAAAGTCTATTTGTACGCCAGGGATAAATACTACCCAAGACCCCGTAGATTACCTAGGCCTCCTCACTGACACCTACATCCCACTGCCAGAGAGTCTAGGAAACATAACCTTCATCCATCAACTGACGAAAGCAGAGGCATATACCCACACACAAACACTGAACTGAACTCCTGGAATCCAGTGTCGACTATTCTTAGACAAATATCAACTCAAATCCATTTATAAATTCTTACTACCCTGATGGGAGATGTCATTCTGAAATCTGTCTCTAATTGGTTGTTGAATAAAGCACTGTTGGCCAATAGGGGAGCAAGATAGGTGGAACTAGGAGTCGAGGAGGACTCTGGGAAGGAGAAACACAGAGATCTACGTTGTAGCCACCATAGAGGTAAGAAGTCCGGACCCTTTTCTCCAGTAAGGGAAATACTTTGATTAACAATTATGGAGTAAATACTTAAGTCAGAGGTAGCCAGTAAGAAACAAGCAAGGCCAACAGCTTCATAATTAATATAGCCTCCTGTGTGCTCATTTGGGACTGATGCGGCTCTGGAACCAGGCTGGCGAGAAGTCTTCTGTCTACCCTTTGAAAAGAAGCATGAGATTTTCTTTGAAAAAGTTAAGAGAACTTCTTTATGATCCATTGTTCTACTTTTAGGCTTCTACAAATATATCTAAAAGAAATGAAAACAAGAGACATCTATATGTGAATGCTCATAGTTCCATCTTTGATAATAGTCTACAAACTAGCAACTGAAATGCTGAAAAACTGATAAAAGAATGAATAAAATAATAGCTATATGCTGAAAAACATTCCGTCATTAAAAAGAATGAATGGCTAATACATGTTATACATGTAAGTAAAGCCTGGAAACATTCTGCCATACAAAAGAAGGCACGCACCTCAAGCCAGACACTGGGTGATTCCACTGACAAGAAATGTCATAAATCAAGACTTAAAAGGATTTTTTCAGTAGAGCAAAATGGAAAGTGGTAGCTAATGCATATGAAGCCTTTGAGGGATTGATGACAATACCTGAAAAAAACACCTTAGAAAAAAGTGGGCCTGTGAGATGGTTTATCATTTTAAGGTGCTTGCCATCAAGCTATTGACCTGAGTTCAATCCCTAGGTTCAGATGTGGTCAGAAGAATGACTTATGGTGAACAGTGTCTTGGGGAACTGTGAGACAGGCTCCAGGAAAACAGCAGAGGGACTTTTATCTCAACTGCATTTTGTTCCGTGGATTGTTCTTGGATGTGATTTCATGCCTCCTACAACAAATATTTGCATTCAATTTATGACATGTTTATTCTTGTTGGATGTCAGAACATAGCTATAAAGCCCAATCTGGTAAAAGCATATGCAGAGTGCTGTCCTTAGTGTACCCTGAATCTGGATCCATCTTCTGCTTTGCTTTCATGCTTTCCCAGACATAATCTATAGTAGGTACCAGGCATTGTGTTTAAATTGGTCTATCCTGAGAAAGTTCTAGGAAGGGGATGCTCTGTGAATGTTTAGTATGTGCTTAGTATGTGTTTAGCATGACAGTTTTTCTGATCATGCCCTTGAGAACTGAAGCATCCTTCCTTAGATCATCACTTTTGTCTCATGTGTGTATAAAAGTGCACTAAAACTGAAGTCAGGTTGTCTACAGCATTGGACTTAGTCCACCCCATTCTTTCAGGTCCTCAGATCCCAGGTCTAACAGACAAGATCTTCACGGGTTAGCTGAAAAGTTGACACATAGGATCTATTTAGAATGAGAGGACTAGCTTGTGGGTGTTATTCTTAGATCTCCACATACATGATATGACACACGCTTGCCCACATATACATGTGTACATGCACATACAAAAATAAATGTAATAAAGGTGTTATAAACCATTGTTATTGCTATACAATTGTGAATGTAATAAGAACCACCAAATTGTACTGTTTCAATGAATAGTTTATATGGAATGAAAATTGCATCACAAGAGACCTGTTTTTTGCAAAAGAAAAATACAGTCTCTGCCCCATGACTAAAACTGGAACTACCCATGTATATCTACCTAGCTGCTCAGGTGTCATTTTTAGTTTCTTAGTTTGTAGCCAGCTGGACAACAGAGCAAGACCTTGTCTCAAAAACATGATTATACCTATCGTGTTTTTTTGACGTGATATACTATGATACGTAGAGGAACAACTAAAGAGGTAAAGCTGAACAGTGGAGTATATGTAATGGGAGAGACAAAATGAGTACTAATTAATGGAACTAGACTGTGATACATTGTTTCTAGATGTTGAGAAGCTGATGATGTAGAAAAGATTCATCCAGAAGAAATGGCACTCAAATTAGCCTCAAGGCATCACAGGAGTCCAGCCAAGTAAGAGGTTGCAGAATACAGAGCCTCACCCTTCCCTTCCCCACAACCTCCAGCAGGGATTTACTGTTGACAGGCATATTGTTATTATTAGTTCCCTCTGCTGGCCACAATTGACTAGGCCATAAATAAATCCCTGGCCCAAACTGCTCCGTATGTGCTCTCCCAGGAACTGAGAATTTGGACTTAATCAACGTAGGTGGGTGTAATATGAACTGAGGGCTGTAAGTTTAAGAATTACATATCTGCCATCATCTGTTATATATATATGGAGAGGCCAGGAAAGCCAGTCTGGGAAGATGAATGTTAAAAACTGGTACCCAGAGAAAAGATATGGAAAGCAGGCGTATCTCCGATATAGAGGGCTGTTTTTGATCCTACTTCCAGGTGTAAATAATTGTTCCTCCATTTTGTTAGTTACTCCAGAAATCCTCAAACAAAATGATCCTTTGGGAAAAGTGGATTACAGAAGGGATAGAGTATGTGACTAAAATATTCCTTCCTAAGGAGTTAGTAATGACAAGGCTACAGAAATCTATGATAAAGCAATATTACACTTATTAAATAAATGTCATATCTTGATATCATGATTGATTACTCTAATATTAGAATAGTACCTATTCTATTCCCTACCAAACAATATGTTGCCATTAGATAATATCTAACAAACATTATTGAGATCCATTATAATACTTTTATTTTCTACACAGAAACTTCCAAATAACAATTGATGTGATATGGTAACAGGGCCCAGAAATCCCTAGTTACTGGGCAGGGAAGATGATCACGGGTAAATGAGGTAAACACACTTGACCACTTGAATTCATTGCCAGAAAACACACACACTCATGCATGCACACAAAAAGGGTGTGCATAAGCAATCCCAACACTCCCGCGGTATGATGGGAGATAGAGACAACAGAATCAGGAGAAAAATCTATCTACAGCTAGACAGTGGAGTGTAGCCAAGGTTAGCATTCGGCTCCAGTAGGAGAAACACCAAGAAGGATCCTGAGTGAACAAGATGGAAGTGAGACCTGTCCAAGAGTGTCCTCACACTGCTACACACACATGCATGTGCCTTCATATAGCCATAGCATTTATGCATACAATAATGACAAATACTTCTTAAATTTTAGTAAAACTCCATTTAAATTTGAGGCTTAGGTTTTGTTTCTCCAAAAGTTCAAAGCAATATTTAAAAATAGTTAGCATTCAACTCATATACATATTAGAAATTTTAATTTAAAAAGCTTTACAAGTGAGAACTGATAAGGAGGCACTCCAATTAAAATACTTAAATTGAACATGGATGTGGAAAGTTATATGAGAATATGCAGAAAGATTTTCAGAGCCTGAATTAGGTAGTGTGAATAGGAAGAAACAGAAGAACAGTAATAACTTTCTTAAAATTTACTTACCACTTTCATAGACCTCTAGCCAAGAATGAAAGTCTTACAGCTAATTTTATTATCTGGAACTTTGCCCAATATATTTTTTCTTGGATTGATCCATATGCAATTTAAGTAATCTTCAACTTCTTTTTCTTGTTATCATTCAGAAGAATTTAACAAGGAACACAACTCTCTGTCATTCGTCTTAGTCACCATACACTTCTCAAGGTGGGCTCACAAGAGTAGGTACAAATGCCTTGTACCAGTACAACTCCCATAGTTGTCCTGGTGTAGGATAATGAAAAGAGGATGAAATTTAATTTTTATGCAAAGTCATTTTTGCTTACAAATGTAACTTACACATAATTTTGAGCTATATATCATCCATGCTATTTTTCCAAATAGGAACATTTATATATTTGAGCAAGGCTGATGGATGTGGCTAACCTAATTGCTAATTTCCATACCTGTTTTTATCACTATAGCTCTAACTGAGGTAATGCTGTCAGTTCATTTTTCCACAAGCAAATTTTTATAACATTACTTATATAATTCCATCAGCATGATTTTACACGTTAAAAATGACTATAACGTTTCCTGAAGTGGGGTTATGGACCTCGTTCAAACATTTATCTCTATGGATAGCACAGTGATTAAAAACAATTATTGCTCTAGCCGAGGACACAGGTTCTGTTCTCAGCATCCTCACGTTGTCTCACACCCAATGTAACTCCAGTTCAAGGGAGTCCCACATGTCACCTTACTTACACAGTGACCAGACCCACAGTGGTGCACATAAACTTATTCAGAAAAAAACATTCACACACAAAATAAAATAAATACATCTATTTTTTAAATAAAAGTCACCACTAAATGCTATTTAGGCAAACATAAATGTTGGGCATTAATGGAAATACTAAGTAAAGAAAATAAAGTTAAATGTACAGCACAATTTTTAGTCTAATGTAACTCACACCCTCCTTTACCTTCTCTATCTCTGCACCTGTCCTCTGGGCCCTATAGTTAGTGTCTAGGTTTTTCCTGATAATTTTGCCTCCAGGGCCTAGCATATGACCTATATACAATTGACCCTCGTGAATACTTAATAGGCTTGTAACTTTGAAGTGTGTATTTTGGGATCTGGGATACAGCTGAGAAAGTGAAAATGTTTACCAAGCAAGCCTAGCAAGCTATGTTTGTATCACTGAAACCTTTGCAAAAGCAAGTGACAGCGTTGCTTCTCTGAGATCCCAGTACTGCTGTGGATTCATGGAGTCACAGCCAGAATTCCTTGGAAGCCTTCTGCCCAACTAGCCTGGAGTCTGCTGTGAGGGTACTGGACTTGAGTATGATGCAAGATGATGATTAACACCTTACCTTAGGTTGTGTAATCTGCACCCGGGGAGACACATGTCTCATCTCACGTACGCACACTCACAAAGAAAAATTAAGTAAAATGTTTTTAAATTTATCAGGTCCCTCTCTAGGTAATAGATTATAGACTGTAGTAAACTAATTTTAAAAAAATAAAACAAAAATCCTATTCTCATGAAGCAAATACTTTTCCTATAGTGAGTCTGGTGGAAGTCTGTTTTTTTTCCCAACCCTTAAGACATAAACTCTAAACTCTGTGTTCTGAAATATTGGCATCTAGGTAATTTTTCTGTTCCTCAACATTACTTCCCGCCTCATTCCCTCTTCTGTTAAAAGACACAGGTTGCTGTAAGAGTTAACTGACTAATATACACAGAACACCTAAGACACACCACTACATGGTGATTTTTCTCAGAAGCTGTGGAAATGTCTCAGTCTTAGGGCAGGGAGATAATGGGATAGGGAGATTTAATAAACTCTGAATTTGAAATCTTTATAAGTGAAGGGCCTGTGACCTAGGAGCTGGGCCGTACAGCTGCAGGATCAACGATGGAATTAAAGGAAGGACACACATGACCATGAAGTTGAGCAGGAGCCCAGCTGTGTGGAGCTCTAGTTAACAATGTAGAGAAGGCAGTGGCCTCAAGCATTGACCCTCCGAATTTCTCGCGGGTGTTAATAACACTTATCAACTGTGAGTCAATGAGGCTTCAAACTTTACACCTGAAGCTAATATCCCTCCAAGTTTCTACCTGAAAATCCTGCCCTCCTGTCATCCATTTTTACATCTCTCACTTTGTTTCCATTTTTGCTGTTGCCAACTGGAAGTAGGCCTTTGTTCGTCATCTGTGTATTATTCTTGTGCTGCCTTTACATCTGCTCTAGCATATATCTTGTTCTCTCCTATATATTCTTCCCTGAAGCATGTCCCCTCAAGCTTGATCATAGTAACTCATGTTTGCTACTATTTTCAGAAGAAGGCGAACTTCTTTGGCCTGCCATTGGATATCTTCTTTCTAGATCCAGACCAAAGCCCCTCCCAAATTTATGCTGTTATAACTCACAGAGCATTCCCTGTTCAAATCCTCACCCAGCCCCTGGTTTCTCATTTCCTTTTGTCCTCGATGCTTTATAACCTCCCCTTGCCTTCCACAAGTTTCATCCTTGCCAGCTGGTCAACTGGATGCATTGTGATTTAAATTTTGAGGAATTATGCCAGAAAAAAAAAAAACGAGTTGGGGGAAGGAAGAGGTGTCATCCCATGGGTGGGCAAAGGTTTTCTTTGATAGGGAAAGAAGGAACAAGCAGGTTTGTGTGAGAACACTCAGCAGGAGAGAAGATCTATAGCTTCCACTCAAAAGGGCCACCCCTTCAACCAGGAGGATTGTCTCAGTATCCCTCTAAAACTGGATGGTAATAGGAGGGTAGATAAAGTTTAAACTGTAACCGTTCAATTAACATGTCTATGATAGGTCTCAAAGAACTACTGCAGCAGTGTTCTCTCCAGAGGCCTGCAGTATGGCTTTGCTAATAAAGATGGGCGACCCAAATTTGTACATGAATGGTCTTTGCCTTGGTCCTCAATATAACCTCCCACCCATGGACTCTCTGAATTCCTGCCATTGTTGAAGCAAATAAGGCTGAGGAAGACAGAATGGCTGCTGTGCTGCTTCTCTATAAACAGGGCTGAATGCCCTGAACGCGGGAGCCAAGGACCACCTCTGGGGTAGCCTGAGCAGCTGGAAGTGACAGCAGAGGCAGATGCTCTTCCATTGTAGAACAACAAGTCAGGTTCTTGTGACTGGAAAAGATTCCGTTTTCCATTCCTAGTCAAGGGACTCCCCACCCCCATCCCAAGCCAACACAGAGTTCAAGAGGAGGCCTCCAAGTCCCTGCATTTGTTTCCATGGAGTGTGGAGGGTAACAAGTGGGCTTTTCTTAGTGACTGTGCTCTGATCTGTTGGTGTTTAAAAACAATACTTCTCTTGGGCTGAATCCAATGTTTATCTTTAGACAACCGAAAACATTGAGTAGGCTTAGCATTTTTTAACTTGTGTCTCAAGTATCTGGTGGCAATCTGCCCCTCTGACGGAAAAAAGCTGGAATACAAACCATGCTTCTAAACTTTCAAGGAACATGGACACTGAAAGAAAATGACTTTAAATTACGATATCAATTAATGTGTTCTCCATTTAAATCTATAAAAAGATATTTTTAGGCCAAGTAAGGATTTCCATAGATATTTCAGGAAATATAGGAGACAGGATTATTAAAAGAATCTTCATATGGAACAATTAAAAAGAAAGCCTACTATTTTTGCATTAAGCATGGAAGGAGCGTTGTGAGTTCAGGGTCACCCTGAGACATGCAGTGATATTGGAAAAGAATGAGGAGAATGAAAGAAAAAGGAAGAAATGAAGGAATATGTGTGCGAGAGAGAGGAGACAGAGACAGAGAGCTACGAAGAGCAGAGACTGAGAACGGTGGAGAGAGCCTGTTGAAGATTTGTGAAATGAGAGAACGCAGGAAAGCGAGAAAGGAATGATTAGCTGTGCATTTTGCCCGTCTCGTCTTTACTTCAGTTCTGCTTTATAAATGGCTCCACTTCTGATATGTCCTTTTTCTCTTCCGTTGTCTTGCTGGCACACAGATGTATGTCCTTGTAACTCTTGAAAAATCTACGAATCCAGCAGCCACAGAAGGCTGGGCCTGACTACCGATCCCAGCAGAACATTTAATCAAGTTGAGTCATGTTGAAAAGCGGAGAGAGTTATTCACTATGGATGCAGGGAAAAGAACAAATAAAGCGGTCCCCAGGCCCTGTGTCTGTCCTCTGGGTGCTAATATGGCCCTTACATTTGTTTATGTTAATAAAATTTGGGGCAGGCGGGCCAGAGGTCTGCTTATTAAGCAGTACCAGGCAAAGTGTGATCTGGTTCTGCAAGGTGGTCCTGAGGAAGCTGTTATCACAGTCACTGCTTGAGGGAAACAATCTGGTTCTTTTGAGATGATGACTTCTGCTCCAGGATACAGCCTCACTATCATGCATAATTGCCCCTATTTGGATGTAGTCTGTCCTGCTGGTCTCTAATTGCTTGGGGGTAGTTGGAGTGAGATGACAAAAAGATGTTTATCAATCAATCCTGCTGTTCTAGTCATCCAAGGTGGCTGAAAGGGGAAAGGTTAAGAAGGCAAAGGGAGGAACACAGAAGTGACAGCAGTGACTACTGCTCTCCTTCAGAAGTAGAAAGCTGTGATAAGTCCCACAGCCTGCAGTTCTATAGCAAAACACAAACTAGAATAAACGCATTCATCATGCCAGGTCCAAAGGAAATTCCAACTCCCAAACTCCAAAAGGATTTCTGGTGGTTAGATTGTTATACACGGCACAAGATCTTGCAAAACTGAAGACCCAAACACCCAAGGGAAACTATTTACTTTTACACTTAGGTTTCATGAAGGAAGTACAGCACTGTGGATAGTTATTGTAAAACGGGGGCAGGGGACTTCCATTTAATAGAATGAAGCAAGGAAACAAGTAAGGTCCTCTGTTCAGATTCTTCCTGACTTGTCTATAGCATTCATCCCAGAAAAAAAGAAGAGAGAGATCTTTCTGTGTGCTTTGTTTTAGGGTAGATGAGTTCTACTTTATATGATCTACACTGGCAAAGTCGCAGAGGTAAGAGGATAAACTGTGGGAGTTGGTTATTTTCCTCTATCATATATGTTCCAGGGATCAAACTCATGTCATCAGACGTGGCCCCAAAGCGTTTGCCTGCTAAGTCACTTAGCTAAGGTGAATTTTTCTTTTTATCACTCTTGATGGAGTAACAAGAGACTAGAACAGCATAGAAGGAATAGTAAAGATGTTCCTTTGGAACCTTATGATTCCTTAGCTTGGGTATAGCCACATGCTGCACAGTACTGCTTCAGTTAAGGACAGACTGTATGTGATGAGCCCCAGGAGGTTATGTAGTCTTCTTAGAACCGGAAAGTACCCCGCATGGGATTCCCACAAAGACAAAACTGCTCACTGGCATGCTTTTCTCAAGGTACATCTTGTCATTAAGTGACATGTGTCTACATCATTTGGCAGTGCTAAGCCTGGATTTCAACCAAATCCATGTTTGTGGATTTTTTTTAATTCGGAATGTGAAAATTGCTGGAGGTAGAGGGAGTAAAACAGAATTTAGTTTGCAAGATTCCAAGGAACACTCATTTATCTTACTTCAGGAGACAGCATTAGGCACCAAACAATATGCTGTTTACACATGAATTTCTAGGTAATGTTTACATGCTAGTCTGTAGATTCCTCACCTGGCTTTCATTAGAATTTAATTGCATATAGATCATAACAGACTAAAAGAAAAAAATAGGACAAGCCAAAACCAAATAAACAAAAGCAGACACCAAACACTTCCTTGACATAGCCTAGCACAGGATAATCACAAACACCATTGGTTGGTGAGGTTGGAACCCAGGTAAGATGGCAGTCAGCTCTTGGTGGTACTGATAAAGCCACTCAATCCTCAACGAATATAGCCTAAAATTTATGCATTATGCAAGCTATTAAGATGGCTTGGCTTCATTTACTTCTTTAATTGGTATCTCCAGAACTTCTTTTGTCTGTGACTTCTTTTAATAACAACTCTTACTGTAAACTAAGAAAGTACAATAAAGCTGTTTTCCAGATTCCAAACTTTCAGTGGTCCATTTCACATAAGATTACTTTTCCCTCTTTATTATTTGAAAAATGATGCCTTAATTTAAATATTTAATTTCAAATGCTCACTCTTCGAAGAAGACTTTCTAATCTTCAAAAGGAATTCCCAGCCATCCCTGAACATCTTGTATTGTAATACTGGTAATATTATACTACTGCCTTCTTTCCTATCAGTTCTGAATTTACATAGAACAGCAGCCGCATCTCATTTGTAGCTGAGACTTTAGGAAGAGCTGCAACATAGAGGAAAACTGCAAGCCAACATCTCTATAGATCAGACAGTAACACAGGGAAAGCATAAGGTGCTGATTAGAACGTGGCTAGACAGCAGACCCAAGACCAAGTCCTCTATCTTATGATTCAAAGTAATATACAGCATGTGTAAAAACAACAATGCCTAAATATGATTGATGCATATATCATCCAATTGATGGTTCATAAGGTAAAAAGACTTCATAATAATGAGGGTATAAATCCTGAAAATGTGATTCTGTGAGAAAATTAGATCTGAAGTATACATAAATTAACTTGAGGTTGGCATTAACACAAAGAATAATTTTTTATTCACATTTGATGGCTGAACAAAAACTTTGACTTCAAGAATTTCTGTACATTTCTAACTTAATGAAGTATCAGTATATTACATTTATTTGAAAAGATATATTTTTACAGAACATATAATGATGTGAAATTTTGCATCCATATAGACATTGGTAATTTTATACCTTAGCTAAAAACCATGCTATTAGTGCCAGCTGTAACTTTTTGCCTTATGAAATTTTAGCTATACTCAGAGAGTTTCAAAGGTTTTGTAAAATTCTAGAGATATTAATTTCATATTATACACTATTAACTTTTCAAAGTAGCTATTTATAATTATTTTCTTTGGAGAAGACAATGTAAAATATTATTTTGACAAGTTGTAATACAAAATATAACTGCTTTTATTTTATTTTTGTAAAGTTTATTGTCAATACAATAGTTTATGATCCAAACAATCCAAATTATAAGCATGTGAAATTATATACTTCTAATTTTATTTTCCTGTCATTATTTTATACATTGTATATACTGCAACTATTTTTTGTAAAGTAGCACCCTTTTTTCATTTTGGAATATATTTATTAAATGAGAAAAGACATAAAACCATGACTTACTAATCATTTTTTCTTTTTTTTCTTTTTCACAGGAATGAGGTATAGTGGAATGACTAAAGGTTTTTCTAGGGTTCATTTTCTGATTAATAGTTCTAGCTCCTGTCATTTTATATGTGTACCATCTACAGCACCAAAAATACTCATTTTAAACTGGAGTTCACTGATTTAAGTAGCTCCCTTTTTAAAACTGAAATTAACCCGTAAGTCTCCAAGTATATCAGTGCAATGCATGTCTATAGTTAAATGACTCCTACGCACCCAATTGGAAGATAAGTGTAAGTTTGCCTTCCTCAAACAAACATAATGTTTAGCACTCATGATTCAGTTTCCAGAACTTTCCCTCTTCTCACATGTGAGCAAGATTCATTTGTCAGCTCACCTTACACAATGTCTTCCTGTTGATCATCTCCCTGTAGAAGAGCTAGATATAATCTGTCTCATTAGCCCCTCTAGCCCCACATCCTGGACAGATGACATAGCTATGCCGACTAACACTCTATATGCAGTGTCCCCTTCCCATTCACCTTGCTCTCCTCTCTCTCCTAGGGTGAACGTGGGTATCCTCAATGCCTTCCTTTCCTTGTGGCCCAGTGAAACATGCTGATGTCTTCTTTCTTGGGTCTGCAAATCTTAAACACTTGCTGTTGCTTCTTGTGTTCTGCTGTCTCCTCTTCTGTGTTTCACCAACCTAACACACAAGAACATCTTTCCCAGGCAGCATTTTCCTACAAAGAGGACATTTTGATACCAATAAACTGGACACAGGTCAGATGAAAGCCACAGAGGCGTTTGCCAGTATAAGCAATTTTCTTGTTTAAGTGATACCTGGTCACAGGTCAAACAATTAAGCTTAGGCTGTCAGCCAGGATAAAGAAACATCCCATGAAAGAAACACTAAAACATCTATGACAAAATCCCCTGAAGTCCTATCAGAGAAGGGCTTGAGTTTATAGCTTTTCCCTAAGAGAGACTACAAATCCAAATTAACAAGCGCACACACCAGGTATGCACACACACACACTTCACTCACTTAAATATCTTGAATCATAAAACTAAAAAAGTTTCATATGGTGTTTCTTTTTGTATTTTCACATCATATTGTACAATGTTAAGAAATGGTAGTCCAGAAAGATTGTGGTTTTTTGATACATTGCTCCAGAATGAATTTTTGTGTATTTGGGATCTACAAGCCAGTATAAGTAGCATTAATGATACAAAACTTTTAAATCTTTTTTTTTTTTTTGGTTTTTCGAGACAGGGTTTCTCTGTGGCTTTGGAGGCTGTCCTAGAACTCACTCTGTAGACCAGGCTGGCCTCGAACTCACAGAGATCCAACCGCCTCTGCCTCCCGAGTGCTGGGATTAAAGGCATGTGCCACCAACGCCCGGCTAACTTTTAAATCTTTAGATGGATTTTTTCCTTGCTCTCAAGTAGTATGCATTTCCAGCTCTTCTCTAGAATTCTTCAGATGTTCAGGTAGAAACTAAAGTAACAGACTTCAATCAAAGGGACAGTGTAGTGTGTTTGGTATTCAGTTTAATATGGGTTTCTCTCTGCATTAAGTAAATGTCATAGAATTCCAGCAAAAGAAAATGTTAATATTACATTGGATTGTAAATATTTCAACTTATGACCTGAGTTTATTTTAAACTTTGCATTTCACAATTTGCTGTCTGTGTAACACACCATCTCAGAAAGGTGTAGGAATTCAAATAACAAACTCCACACTTATCTCAGCCCTTTGATTTCTGTTTGAAGGAAATGGGTATTTTAGACTTTCAGACAACCAAATTATTTGCTTTAATGAGGGATTGAGACTATTTTTGCAATGTAACAAAATTTCACCCTTGCAGCCAGTGTTATGCTTAACACAAAACATACCACTCATCATCTCTCTGACTTCTAAATGGTTCTTCAAAATGTTTAAGAAAAGAAAATGTCTTAAATATTTCTGGAGCTAACTATTTAAACAATACACTTTGGGATGAATATTACAAGGAAAATTGTCATTACAGCAGGCAGACAAGCACAGAGTAAAAGGAAACTTAAAAGCAAAACAAAACAAATAAAAGCCACAGTTAACACCAAAGCTGAGACAAGAACTCCCAAGAGATAAAGAACCATCGAGATAAGATGGAAATGGCTTGCTCTATTACACATTTAAAAGCCTCTCTCATTATATTCACTCCTTGGCCTTGAGTGGAACCGAAAAAATTTAATTACTTGCTTGCATCCTACTTATTGAAAGTTATTTTATGATTGAAAATCTAATAACTTTCAGATCAGTTATAGTTGCATGCATGTAGAATGTATTTTGGCAAGTGTGTAAGACAATATGATTGTGTAGCATGCAGCAAATAGTTTCAGCCAACCAAATGCATTTCAAGCTATTCCAATATTATTATTTAAAAAGTATCATATTTAGGATTTGGGTATTTAAATAAAATAGTTCGATTCTATAGTTGTCTTGCTGAGTAACACTGGGGAGTCACATAATATTTTTTCTGATCCATTGCTATGAACCATTCATTTACAGAGTGGTGAAGCATTTATGCACCTACTGTATAATAATGATAATCTTATTAGTGCCTCATCAAAGTCCCCAACAATTTTCAGAGGGAAAATATCTACTGTCCATTAATAGTGTTACATCTGTTTGAACTCCTAGTGGAAAGAAATCAACTCTTAAATAATTACTGGCCAAAACAAAAATATAACAACAATAAAAAATAAAATAAATTAATAGATGTGAGATAGGTAAAATTAAATTATTTGAAAAAAATCATGGAATTTAGGTATCAGAAAATTAGCAAAATTGGCTAACATACCCATCACTAGTTTGATGGAAAATGGTAAGAGATAGGGTTCATCTCATGCATTATTATTTTAGGATTCAAATGTATGAGACTAAATATTACAAATTATCGCAAGTGTGAGTCTATAGCTCTTGATTTTGTTAAGTGGTAAGTTTCAGATGTTCCTTGCATTGAGGTTGAATTTATCATGTAAGTTTGCTCTAAAGAAAACATATGAATTAGGAGAAATGATGGGATATTAGTCCAGGATCCCCAGACCTAATTTCATGCTTCATTTATTAGCTTTTTGACCCTGGAAGTACTGTTTTAAAATATAGCTCTAAGGATACTAAACATGATGGTGATAGTCTTACTATTTTAGGTGTGCTATACATTATTGTTGACTATAGGTGGAATTCTGTAGATTGTATCTCTATCCCTCAACTTTGCTCGTTAGAAATTGTATACCTATAAATCAATAATTCTATATTCCACACCACACATGGTTAGCTACCATTCTGCTCTTTATCTACATGGATTTGGCTACTTTGGAAACCTCCTGTAAGTGTGAAGATGAACTTACCTGTCTCTGACTGGCATGCCTGATAGTAATGTCCCCAGGAACACATCTCTACATAGGTGTAACAGAACCTAGAGTGAGGGACTCTGCTTTCTTTCTCAATTCCGGTGGGTTAGTGAAAATGTGTACATGGTGCTTCCAATGGTACTTTAAAAATGGTAGTTCTCTTCGACATCAAGTGAGGCAGTATCCAGACAGACAAATTGCCTTATTGGTGAACACATCTTCCAATCATCTTTTCCTTTGGCTCCAGTTAATACCTCTTTGACTAAAAGAAACTAAATCTACCCAGATCTTTTCTTCTCTGCTGTAATTATGACTACATATCGTGAAGTATTTCTGTTCACCTCTTTAATCTCTTTGACATGTTCTCTTACCTTGAGCTCACCATGCACAGGATGAGTTCCGGATATTTCTTTTTTGAACTCTGGCCTAAGACAGGACATGCTTGGCGCACATGCCTTTAATCCCAGCACTTGGGAGGCAGAGGCAGGCAGATCTCTGTGAGTTCGAGGCCAGGCTGGACCGACAGCCTCCAAAACAATACAGAGAAACCCTGTCTTGTAAAACCAAAAAAAAAAAAAAAAAAAAAGGATACGCTTAGTAATGGGCAATTTCAACTGAACACACTCAGAAATGTGACCTCAAGGAGTTTTTCTGTGGACTGTGTGGGCTCCTTGAATAAAACTCATATGTGTCCTTTGTTCAAGTGTAGCACTGAACTCAGAATAATTTCAGTGTTCTACTTTCTTTCCATGTAGCAAACCTTTCTCTGTTTACTAGTTTTTTTTTTCATGGTTGTCTCCATTAGCTTGGCATAAGCTACATTGTGTTTGGTTACAGACTTTACTAATTTGTGTCTATGGATAATTTACTAAGTTGGTGTCAATTAGCATTGAGCTAATTCACACCCTATACTTAGACATCAAAATTCTCTAAGCGGGCTGGAGAGATGGCACACAGGTTAAGAGCACAGGCTGCTCTTCCAGAGGTCCTGAGTTCAATTCCCAGCAACCACCTACAATGAGATCTGGTGCCCTCTTCTCCATGCAGGCAAAAGGCTGTACGCAAAATAAATAAGTCTTTTACAAAATCCTCTAATTTTCTTACGGAAAGAGTATGAAAAAGAAGGGACCTCTGACAGTGGAACCAGTATTTGTCCCTAGTGCACAGACTTGGGATACTCTCTCAGCTTAAATACACAGGGGAGGGCCAAGGAACTGTTCCAAATGATGTGACAGACTTTGAAGATCCCTCATGGGAGGCCTCACCCTCCCTGAGTAATGGATGGAGATTGTGAGATAGGGGGATATTAGGGAGAATAGGAGGACCGGAGGGAGAGGGAGCTGGGATTGGTATGCAAAATAATATTGTTTTTAATTTAAATAAAAATTTATTTTAAAAAAAGAAGGAAAACTCCATCCCTACAGGATCAGAGAGACAGAAATCCAAGACCCTTTACAGCATTAGCCACCGGACAGAGCAAGGGACCTTCCAGATGCATCTCTCCTAATTGCTTTGTGATACCTAGGCTTGGACTCTAGTCTCTCCTAAAAACTTGTCTTCCAACAAATATGATTTTACCAGTTTTCTTAGCCTATTAAATTGTTCCTGAATTTTTTTAGTTGAACATAAATGACTATATAGTTATAAAACAGCTAAACTGATGAAAACACAATTTGTGACTTTCTGCAATACTTATTTAAAACCAACTTCTAACTTAAAATTTAGGATGCTCAAATACTAGACTTTTGAATAACTAGTCTAACCTCCACATTTTTCAAATACTGAACTGAAGCTCAGGGTGGTGAAGTTATCTGCTGAGCTTATACAGTTTCTGTTATCTACAGCAGTATGCATGCCTGTGCCCTGATACTATAAAACCCTTAAGTTTACTTTCTTCATTGCATAATTAAGTAGATGTTACAGATGCTTCAATTATTTATGGCCATAATAAAGATTACACCACGATTTTAAGCAGTACTGTAATCTGAGTGAAGCCATCTGGTCCATGCCAAATCTACAGATGCACTTTCAGATAACACACTCTTTAACATCCTCCCCGCTCCTCAATGTGTTGTTTGTTTGGTTTCATTTCAGAAATGTGTGTTGAAATAATTCCAAGAGGACACGAGCACTGTGATTGCAAGAGTATCATCTCCGCTTTGATTTACGGGCTAACGCTGGCCCCGCTCCTAGTGAGCCTTGAATACCTCCAGTCTGGTGAGGTCTGGGAGCTGGTGGAGAGCTGCCTGCTGTTTCAAAGCCTTAGGTGAAGTGGAGAGTCCGCATTCCATCCATTCCTCCCAGGGAGGGAGACTGTCAGGGCTGCAGAACAGGTTGCAGCTGAAACCACCAAGTGATTCCCACAACCCGAGGCTTTATAAATCCTGAAGCTCTGCCCAGTATTGCTCTAGATCACACCTGGGCACCTTACACCTCAGGCAAATCAGATGCAAGCCCCCACCACCACCCCCAAACCTGTGCTTTGTAAACTTTCTCACAGCTACTTAAACAAGTACAGTGGGAATTTCAGTATGGTCACCTTACAGAAATCTGAAATTAAGGAAGTAACAATGGAGCCAACACTATGTACTTAAAAAGAGTGATTTTTCAGTAACTCTTAATACATCCTTGAGATTTTTTAAGAAATAACCAATAACTCATACTATGCTGAAACCCCAATAGAACTTAAATTGGGTTTAGTATTTCTCTTGAGAAAACGTGCAAAGAACAATTAGTTCTATCAAATCTACTTGAAATTCTAATTATTAATCTACAGACTGAAAAATTATAAAACTTCTCAGTTCAATGATATTATTTCAATAATGAATACATTAATAGAAGTGTTTTGACACAGAGATATATATTAACAAACATGCTACAGTCCTAGCTAAAGATCTCAAAATGTTTGTGAGAGCATCAGGCAGTGAAACAATTGTCTACAGACTCTATATTAATGGAAAATAAAGATGTATTATATTTTTGACTTGTGTGTGTGTATGTGTTGGTGTGTCTGTGAGTGGAAACCTGTGTGTATATGCCTGCAGAGGCCGGAGGCATTGAATCACCTGAAGCTACAACTACAGGTGTTTGGTAGTCACCTGACATGAGTGCTTTGGAAGAACAAATGCTGTCTTAAATTTGAGCCATCTCTTCCTCCCCAAATCCTCCACAACTGTGCCTATGAGAACACTCAGGTTTAAGCACTGGTGTATTTTATGTTTCACTTAGTTCATGAAAGTTTGTGTACTGACATGGCATTCGTAGTTATAATCAGCTTCTTCAATCCAGTTATTTTTGTTTTTGGGTGTCTTACCTGAATGTGTGTCTGTGCACTGTGTGTATGCCTGATACTTTTGGGGGACAGAAGAGGGCTTTGGATCTCCTGGAAATGGAGCTAAAGATTGTTGTGAGCTGCCATTTGGATACTGAGAATGTAACCTCTCTCAGGTCCTCTGGAAGAGCATCCAGTGTTCTTAACCACTGAACCATCTTTCCAGGCCATTCTTCAGTTTACATTTAAGGAAAAAAAAACTGAAAACCTAACATTCCTGGGAAATATTTTATTATAACTTTGCAAAACTCTTCAGTTATGAATATTCAATATTTTTCTCTAACTGGTAGAAATTACAGTGAATGTTTCTATATAAAAGTCTCGATGCAAACTAAAATTGAAGTATAATAAAACAAAAAGTATGTAACAGAAACAACTTCTTAGCATGTCACATCTTAATTAGAAATTGTCACATTACACCGACATCCCTAATTTATTTTCTATGTCAAATTCAAAAGCTTTGGTTTTGAAACTGCTGAGAACAGTGATATGATTTATGATCCCAACTCATCTCACAGACCAGAGAAAGTAAATTCAAGGTTAGAGGTCATTTGGAAGACAAAGGATTCATAGGAACCTGGTAACATATTACTTTTTCACCAGTCATAATGTGGGTGTATGTCTATTAAATGCCTGTACCATTTAGCAAACCAGTGACTGCCCCAAATTGATTGCCAAAAGCCAAAGCTTCTGGTGTGGTGTGGGTGTTCTGTTTAGTACTGGTTTGTACTACTTCCTTGAACTCTTTCATTCTTAGCTTGGATATTCTATGTTCAGTATCTGGATTTTTCTTCCTTTAGTCCTTGAGAGTTCTTCTGTATGAAACCTAAATATTACCGGTGTTCTGATTTCGTCCTTCATCCAGTTTCTCTTCTTGTATTTCCTTTTACAGAATATGTGTTTCAAACCTCACAGCCCAAATCTCAGGCTGGGGACAAAGTTCACAGACTAGTCACTTTCATAAACACCCTCCAGGGAGCACCTTCCTAGTCCATTCTTCTAGAACTTCTCACCTGCCTCCATCTCCACTGTAGGTCCTGCAGGAAACTTAGACTGAATTTCGTGGGTCTTTCTGTAGTTGTAGATCTTTGTCTTATTTTTTGATGGCAGTAATAACAACAACAAAAGCCAAGAAAGAAACTCAGGAGCTACCTCATCTCTCTCTCTCTCTCTCTCTCTCTCTCTCTCTCTCTCTCTCTCTCTCTCTCTCTCTCTCTCTCTCTCTCTCTCTCTCTCTCTCTCTCTCTCTCTCTCCTTCTGCTATAATGACCAGGACTTGAAAGTTTTACCAGTTTTTAATCTGTATTCTTATCTCCAATCACTGTTCCAATTTTCCCAAACTATTTTTTTTTCTGGAGCTTTGTAGAAACCTTTTAGCAACTAATTTCCTTTGCTCAAATATATCCCCCCTCAAAGCTGTCAGTATGTGACACATGGCACACAAGTAGAGACATATTTCCGCATGAAATCAAGAGTACTCCTGTTAGTTACGGAGCTATTGGGGCAGGAAGCATGAATCCTCCCTAATCTTTCCCCTTTCTGTATATCCAACTTCATTTGTTCTTGTTTTCTTCTACTTGAAAGTCCTGTCTGCCTTCTTGAATCAGCCCATTCTGCCCTACCTCCAAATTGTTCATGTTTTGCCAAACTCCTAATTTTTCTTTGAAGTTTAATGCTTACTTGACTTCCTCTTGAATGTTCTCTCTGATCCACCTTCTAGCCTCACTTCCTTTCACAGCAAGAATTAATAACTTTGTCAATCAACAATCTTTAATAACCTGCCACTTTATTTAAGTGAAAGATCTTTGATTTCTTTTTTAAATATAATTTATTTTTATTTTACATGCGTTGATGTTTAACCTGTATATGTGTCTGTGTGAAGGTGTCAGATTCCCAGATCTTTACTTTCTAATTTCTAGTTTATTCCTTAACTTACCCCAAATTTGACTTTCACTCCACTGAAGTTAGTGTAACGCCATGGGGTAGGAAGCCCGGAACTATTCTCCAGTAAGAGAAATACTTAGATTAACAATTCTGGGGTAATTACTTAAGCCAGAGCTAGCCAGTAAGAAACAAGCAAGGGCAACAGCTTCATAATTAATATAGCCTCCTTTGTGTTTATTTGGGACTGGTGTGGCTCTAGAACCAGGCTGGCGGGAAGGCTTCTCACAAAGAAAAAGCTTCTCTTAACAAGTGGGAAAAGCCGATGAACAATTTTTATCTTTGTAGATATTAACTAAGACCTTTGTACCTGTAAATTATTTGTCATCATGTTTTAGAGTACTACTTTATACATATATAAAGTGTATATAATAACCACATTTGTAAGTGTTCATATATAAACACTGCTTACTTTTTAACCCATTGTAATTTTTTTTGTTTGTTTTTCTAGACACAGTTTCCCTGTGTAGCTTTGGAACCTATCCTAGAATAGGTAGACAAGGTTGTAGACAAGGTTGGTCTCAAACTCACAGAGATCTGCCTGCCTCTGCCTCCCAAGTGCTGGGATAAAAGGCGTGAGCCACAGCTACCTGGCAACCCATTATAATCTTAACAATTATTTTTAAAGATGGATATAAACACTAAATGTATGTGTAAGAATGTGAGTTTACTCATGGGGAGTGAGTTGTCGTACGTTCAAAAACGAATCCTAATGAATACATATCAGACATATTACAGAACCAGGTATGACAATTTTCTTTCGAATCAAAACGTCTTCAAAGAATAATAATATAGTCAGAATCTTGGAGTATAACACAATACAGATAAACAATATTACACGACTTTAATGTCCTATATAAAGACAAGGAAATCCTGCCGTATAAAATATGAAACATACCCTTTTTTGTCCATCTTAAGTACATTCTTAATTGTTTATTTACCCATGAGGCTTGGAGCTCTCTAGGTAGCTGAGACTGCTCTGGAATCTCCTGCTTCAGTTGCCCTGCATCTCCTGGTATTAAAGAAGTGAGCCACAGCACCTATATAATCGTTGTTACTATTATTAGTAGTAGTATGTCACTTAGCAATAGTGAAGAAAGCAGAGATTTTTATATATGACATCTAATTTTCTTCTCCTTTGAACTATATTTCTTATTCATAAAATTTAATTTGTAGAAAATGAAGATTCTTTCCATAAAAAATAAAAACTATTGTCCCAGGAAGATGAGTCAGAAAAGCTTATCATTTCATAATTGTTGATTTTTCTCAAAGGATTTAGAAAAACAAAATCTTAATCACATTTTGAGAAATGTATCTGCTGTATTTACATCAAAATAACTGTGCTAGTGCCAGAATGGGTTGTTATTCAAGAGTAATGGTCTCCGATATTTTATTCTTCTGAATGAGTATATTCTTTGTTTGATGTATAGCACCAGAACATTGTCTCTTTTTTGTCTCACCTGGACCAGTCTTTTCAAATACACCTGACTGGTACATATATTGTCTTTAGCTTTTCTGACAAGCCCCAGAAGATAGTGAAGATGTGCAGCTAAGGCCTTTGGACTCTTAACAGATGGAGAAATGACTCATGTATTTCATGGTTGAGGATGGTCATATTTGAGTTATATTTCTTCTCAAGCTTAAAGGTATGGAGAATATGTGTAAGTAGGAACTCAGGTCCTCTTATATGAAATTAGATATGTTTTTTGGGGGGAGGGCTGGAGACAGGGTTTATCTGTGTAGCTTTGGAGCCTATCCTGGCACTCACTCTGTAGCCCAGGCTGGCCTCAAACTCACAGAGATCTGCCTGCTTCTGCCTCCCTAGTGCTGGGATTAAAGGTGTGCGCCACCAGCACATGGCTGAAATTAGATATATTAAAACTAATGTTTTCACTATGCTTTACAACAAGGGTAAAAGAATAAACTTTTTCTATACTCCTGGAAAATACCAAATACTACTAGTAATGGATCTGTGTAACTAACCACTTTTACACAGAAATAATCTAGAAGATTTGTCTCACTGTAGATGGGAAAAGCATGAAGAACATATGCGGATCTTATATTTACTCTATGATGAGTCAGTATGATGGTGAGAAATGAAATAGCTTTGAAATAGAATGATGGAGGCAAAATACAAGCACTAACAGTAAATAGCAATCATTGTCTTCAAACAAATATCAGCCACATAAGGTCTATATTATGATCATTTATAATTATAAAAATACTTAAAGACAGTGTGGTTTTATAGATAGAAAGCATCTAGTTTTGTCTTATAGCTTCCCATTATACAAAAAAAAACCTTTCAAGTTGAGCATACTGATATTTTTAGATGACAAAATTTTGAGAACAGTGAACAGTTCTACAGACATTTCCCAAACTTTATAATGAATCACTGGTAAATCTTAAAGTATGGTGACTTATTACAAAAAAATCTTTTATGTCAACTGCAAAGGACCCACTTACTTGTGAGCTATCTGGATATAAAAATAATTATTTGTGCCACATTTTCTTTATCCATCCTAGGATCCTGTAGTTTGTTTCCAGGTTCTGGCTAGCATGAATAAAGCTGCTATGAACAAAGCTGAGCAAGTGTCCTTGTGGTATGAATGAGCTTTCTTTGGGTATATGCCCATGATTGGTATAGCTGTGTCTTGAGGTAGAGGGATTCCAGTCTTCTGAGAAACTGGCATATTGGTTTCCAATGTGGCTGTACAAGTTTGCACTCCCATCAGCAATGGAGGAATGTTCTCTTTTTCCACATCCTTTTCAGTATAAGCTGTCATTCGTGCTTTTAATCTTAGCCATTCTGACAGGTGTAAGATGGAATCTCAGAGTCATTTTGATTTGCATTTCCCTGATTACTAAAGATGTAGAACATTTCTTTAAGTATTTCTCTGCCCTTTGAGATTCTTCTGTTGAAAATTGTCTGTTTAGGTCTATACCTCCTTTTTATTTGGATTGTTTGGTTTTTTGATATCTAGTTTCTTGAGTTCTTTACATATTTTGGAAAATATGTGGGGTTGGTGAAAATGTTTTCCCATCTTGTAGGTTGCCATTTTGTCCTATTGACAGTATCTTTCTTTCACCTTACAAAAGGCTCTTTCCCACTGTGTCTTCTATCAGGTTCAGTGTTACTGGATTTATGTTGAGGTCTTTGATCCACTTGACTTGAGTTTTGTGCAAGGTGGTAGACATGGATCTATTTCCATTCTTCTACATGTTGATACCCAGTTGTGTGTGCCAGTACCATTTGTTTAAGGAGCTCTCTTTTTCCATTGTATAATTTTGGCTTCTTTGTCAAGCATCAGGTGTCCGTAGCCATGTGAATTCATGTTTGAGTCTTTGATTAGATTCCATTGATCTATCTAGTATTACTTAGTTGCTAAGAAACCATGACAGCTCACGGACCCCAGTCTCACAGCTGAGGAACAAGCGTAGGACCATAACAGGCCCCCTAAACGTGGGTGTCAGTTGGAAGGCCTCTGGCAGTGAAACTAGTATTTATCCCTAGTGCACAAAAGGACTTTGGGAGCCCATGGAGGGCTATTCTCTCAGCCTAGATACACGGGGAAAGGCCTAGGCCCTGCCCCAAATGATGTGACAGGCTTTGACGATCCCCCATGAGAGGCCTCACCCTCCCTGGTGAGTGGATGAGGGGTGGGAGGGGGGTTGGTAGAGGGCATTGGAGGATAGGAGGAACGGAACTGGGATTGGTATGTAAAATGAGATTGTTTTTAATTTAAATAAAAATTTATAAAAATAATAACATCAGGAAATTTGAAGGCAAATGGATGCAACTAGAAAAAAGCATTCCTGAGAAAAGTAACCAAGATCCAGGAAGACAAACATGGTATATGCTCACTTGTAAGTGAATATTAGCTGTAAAGTAAAGGATAACTATGTTACAATCTGCAGACCAAGGGAGACTAGATAACAAGGTTGTCCCAGGGGGAGCACATGAATCTCACTGGGGAGGGGAAATAAAAGAGATCTCTTGGGTGGACTGAGGTGGGAGGGCATGAGAACTTGAGGGACTGGGTTGTGGGGGGTAGGTAAAGGACATGAGCACTGAAAGAGAAGACTGGAGAGGGGGCTTTAGGGACCATGTAGAAACCTGATGCAAGGGAAACACCCATGAATCTACAAAGATGACCTCAGCTAAGATTCCTAGCAATAGTGCATATGTAATCTGAACTGAATATCTTCTGTGATAAGATTGGTGACTGCCCCAATCATCCTCAGAGAGCCTTCATCCAGTTAACAGATGCAGATACCCACAGCCAAACATATCTTGTACTCAGGGAATCCTGCTGAAGAGAGAGAAAGTATTATATGAGCCAGAGGGGTCAAGGACATCATAAGGAAACCCACAGAATCAACTAACCTGGGCTCACAGGAGCTCACAGAGTTTGACCAATAACCAGGGAGCATTCATGTAACTAACCTAGGCCCTCCACATATATGTGACAATTGTGTTGCTTGGTCTACTTGTGGGACTTCTAGCAATGGGATCAGAGGCTGTCCTTAACGCTTTGGCTGGCTCTTGAGTACCTATTCATTATACTGAATTACTTTGCCCCATTTTAATAAAAGGGGAGGTGCTTAGTCTTACTGCAACTTGATATGTCATGTTTTGTTGACACACATGGGAGGTCTGTGCCTTTCTGAAAAGAAACAGAGAAGGAATGGATGGAGATGGAGGGTAAAGGAATGGAAAGGTAGGTTGGGGTGTAGTGGGGAGGTGGGAAAAGGGAATTAGAGGAGAGGAGGAAAGGTAAATTGTAGTCAGGATGTAAAATAAATAAATACATACATACATACATACATACATACATACATAAATTATTTGTAGAAAATTACTCCAGCAAATTTATATTCCTTAGTTTAAAATAAATATGTTATAAACTACAATTTCCTCATAATTTACTTTGTAATAATCAAGTGGAACTTGTGAAATGGATTCATAATAGGCTGCTTATGTTTAGGCTAACATTAAAATTTTTAAATTTTAGTGTTTTCACCACATACAAGCTAATGTGGAAAAATAGGAACCTTCAAACCGACATACTAATAAATTTTATTTCATTTAAAATTTAAGAGAAGATATTTATTTTGGCTTACAGTTTGTGAAGGAACACTAGCATACTAGGGAAGGTGAGGCAAGCCGGAATGCCTGGAAGGATGAGGATGCAGAGAAGGGGATGTGGGTATACAGCTTGCCTTCCGTCTTCCCCCTATGTGTTTTGTCCAGGATCCCAGCTCCAATGATGGTCTGCTCACATCTAGAGTGAGTTTTCACTTCTCAGTTCTGCTTTCTAGAGATGCCCTCACAAACACATCTAAAATTGGGCCTCCTTACTACCTTATACGTTTTAATTTCATCTAGCTGACAATTGAAGCTAGCCATCATAGTGAGGTAGTGTTTAATCCCGTGCTGGGAAAGCAGATAGGAAGACACTATGTTGCTGTTCCACTGATATGAAGATATCACCTCCTAAGCCATTTTCCATGCTGAAAAAGGAGGGATGTACTCCATGAGACGGCATTTTTTATTGAAGGTTCTGCAGACTGATTGACTAATTGGAATGTTGTCATCATGGAGAGTTTGGAATGTCTCTGATCCATAGCCAAAGTTATCTTGGGCTGTTGTGGATAACACTGCTCTGGTAAAAGCTACCCCATATTGTTAGGGACAGTACATTTCAGTCTGTGTCTTGCTTTGGGTGACTACATTTTACAAACCAATATTTACTCCATTTCGATTCCATATGGAGAGAGAGAATGATATGTTCCATTTTACACATACACACCTTTTGTTCAATACCAAGCATAAAGCACAGATCAATAAATAATATATTCCTACAAGTAAAAAGGCACCACCTATGAGCTTATCAAAACAGATTAGACACATATGGGCAGACTAGTTTAATTGTGAAATTTCATGAGAAGGCTTCTTGGATCAGCTTGACCCTGTGACCTTGTGTCTAGCAGCTCTCTGAATAAGTCTGTTAATATTCTATTTCTCTGTTTTAAAATCTTGTTTTGAAATTCAGTGAATCATGGCTCAGTGAATTTGCTTCCACAGCTCCATGGAACAGCCTATTTGAGTTCAGGAATTGCCGAATATATTCGAAAAGGCAACAATTACTCAATAAGGACTAAGTGTTAAGGGCTAAAGAATTTATATTTCCAGTCATTTAAAAGCCATGTTGTTCTACAATGAATAATCTTAAGAAATCAAAACTTGTCTGGAGGTGATGCTGAGATGGAACGTTTGACAGGCCGAGTAGTTTCTCTTAGACACTGGGACAGTTCTAATATTCACTTGAGGGAGCCAGAGTTTGTATTGGGGAGGTCGACCCTCTTTTCAGTACTGAGGGTTAGAAGCCTAGCCTCTGCCTTCCCCAGCTTCCTATACTCTCTCCCAGCCTGTGAGATATGGCAGCCAGCGACATCATATTGGAAGTCATATGGTCAGTTTTATGTTCCAGCTCCTTTGCTCCTTTATTCCTTTCTCTGCATGTGCTTAGAAAAAAGTCTACACCTGCCCTTCCTACCCCTTTAAATATCTTAGCAAATAAATCTACTCTTGCAGATGGTCATGCCATCCCCAGCTGTTTACCTTACACCCCATATCCAGTTGATTAGCAAATTCTGACAGTTCAAAACTAAGTCCAGAATCCAAGCTGGCTTTCATCATTTCCAGCACTCTCCTTTGCTCTAGGCCAAGAAAACATCACCTTTTTCCAGACATTAAAGTTTTGATTCCTAACTAGGTTAGTGTTTCCTTGCTCTCTCCTCTCTCAGTCTGTTCTCAAAAGCCCGAGGAGGACATCTAAATTTGAATTACTCTATTTGCAGCACAATCACTTTTGCTTTAATCTGAGCAGAGCTTCTACTTCTCTGCCTCACTGCCACTCCAGATGTGTCTTCCAGAACTCTATTACTTCCCAGTCAACTGTCTCATAGGCCTCCTTGAATTGCCGGCTCACCCTACAGTTCCCCAGGAAGCAGAGTGGGCATAGAATGGAGGACTTTCTTCTCTTTACTCCCTCCTTAACTGTCTCCTCAGGGAGATCTTTACTGTCTGAAGGATGCTTTTGTTTCTTTATTATCTTGATAGACCACATATATTTGTTTTCTGTTTGTAGACAAAGCCTCAAATACACAGGTTGACTCCAAACTTCCTATATAGTTGAGGATGACTTTGAACTCATGATTGTCCTTGTCATATGAGTGCAGATATTACAGGCATGCACTGACATGCCTGGTCCAATAACCCAATTTCTTTTCCTGATTGTGTCCCTGTATTTCACTAACAAAATATAATCTTATATCTCTTGCTTATTGTTTTGTTCCTTCAACAGAATAAAAGGTATTTGATAACAATGTCCATTGACTCTATTGTTGACCTCTCAGTAACTAGAACAGCATTTCAACATGGATTTAGGTTAATATATATTTGTCAAATATTATGAAGCTTCCCTGTTGATTATTCTTTTGCTTGATTAAAATTTGAAGTATTTATTCAGGAAAAATGTATATTTGTCTTTTAACCATAATAATCAGAATGACTTTGAAATACAGAGACAAAAGATCCTGTGTTCAATTTATTTTACTCCTCAAGTTATAAGCTATAAATCTATATGATTCTTAAATATGCCCATCTTATGGCATCATGTAATTGTGCTGATAGAAATTAATCAAGCCAAGTGTTCTGTAAAATTCCTGGTTACCCTTACCATTGCTTGCTTTAAAGATATGGGATTGGTTGGGTAAATGTGCCTTATATCTTACGTGATGACTCACACCAAGTCTTCTTGCCTACAAATAACACATGAAATGCTATTGGTGCTGAAGACTGCACAAACACCTGAACTCCTCCAGACTCAAAGACAGAATGGCACAAGCACTGTTTTACCTTGGACAGTGCCATTACAAGTGCACTTTGGGCACGTCTTACTCTACGTTGTAGTTACTGATACTCACCCATACTTACTAAAAATATAAACAAGTATTATTCATTGTGAAGAGCATGATGGGCTCCATAATAGAAATAGAACAGTGTTACAAGTAAATTATTTCTGAAACCTTGGGCAGTTCAGGGATAATGGGGATCCCTTTGTGGATTCTTAGCTCTAGAGATCCCCAGGGACCTTGAGGGTGTTCACTTTCCATCTGGGTGTTGGCCTGTGACTCACATTGAATCACCACAGTTTAACTTAACTAGTCCAACTGTTTCCATTCACAAGGCTGCAGGAACCTTCCTGGTACCAGGCTGTCAGAGTCGTCATTTTATGTTGATGAAGTGACTTCTGCCTTTAAAAAGCAAAGCATAATTCTGAACTCTTTTTAGATTTGTGAATTTACCAAGAACCCAACCCTTAATTATAAAAAGTGGAAAAAATTATTCCTCTAACTCTCCATTTAGAAACTATTCAGGCTGTGGTTTGATTCAACAGCACAGTCTAACCTGAAGGAAAAGAAAAATGGGACCAGTAAAGACTAAAATGGTAACATTTCAAAAACACCTTTACTCGTATAATATAAGAGTTAAAAAGGAATTAATCTTACAACTCTAACATTTATTTCTGTAGGATTGTTATGGTCTGTAAATATAGTTGAATGGGTCCAAGTTACTTGGGAACAATATATTTTATTGCTGTTTGTGGGCCAGTTTGCAGGGAAATGGGTGGTGAAATGTTCAAAGTACTAAGATGAGCGAGATCAGCCTCTGGCTTATTTCCCAGAAAATACAATATTCTGTAAAGGAAAGCAGAATAATCAGTTTCTTATGCTACCCATTCAGGTGTCTCGTGTTTAGAGCAAATTTAAACCAGATACTAAAAAACAAATTTACCTAAAATGTAAAGAAATAAATGCCTGCTGTAGTTGTATAATGTTTTCAGGACAAATATATAATTGTCATAGATTTTGCATAAATTGAAAGTAATATTGCTTGAATGGTTAAACAAAAGCAAATTCTCAAAGGTACATGAAAGATCAATTTTACCTCTTTAAACAACATTATCAATTAACTCTTCACTGAATTCAAAGGTAAACAGATCATCACCTGTTAATCCCCTTCCTAATGAAAATATGCCTTGTTTGGGGGACACAGGATCATCCAAGCTAGTGTATCTTCAACTAAACTAGGTAGATTTACATACACACATAAGCACATGCACGCACACTCACACACATACACATGCGCACACACACGCAAACGCTGTGTGTAATTTTAAGTAAACATAAAACAAAATGGTTCCCTATGGCTTTTTCACACGTCCTAAGTGTTATTGATCCTTCATCCTTCCTTCTCCCTCCGTTTTGGCCTCCTTCCCTCCTCTCCAGGTAAGTCCCAGACACTCATTTGTCTGGTTTACACAGCAACCCTGTCCTACTATTTCCCTCTCTAGAACCTTCTCCCCCCTCCCCATCCCTGTCATGCTCCATTCTCTTATCCCGGGTGTCTGTGGTTACTCCAGGTTAGACTATTGAAAAACCTCCAGTGCCAGGCATGAGAAAACTCCTTTCCTTTTGTGGGCCAGAGGAGTCCAAAAGACCGCCCACAAAACCAAATATAGGCCATTGCTCTAGCCCTTGGCTGCCTTTCAGGAAAAGGTTAGGGCCCTTTTGCGGACAACACCACTCAGGCAGAGGACTTAAAAGGGCTCGCTCTGCATGTGATATCCAAAGCACACTTCCTGACAGAGTATCCCCCATAGTGTCAGAAGGTGTTACGCAAGCTGCCAAGAGGAAAAAGAATCATGGTGCCATCCAACACCGACCAATCACATTGACCAACAGGGTCAGGTAGCACGTACATCCTGTGGGTAACCCCCAGCTGCCTTATTGAACTTAATGCAGGTGTGACCTGGAAGCCGGCCTCCTCGGCACGCTGTGCTTCTGAATAAGAAGCATGCATGGCCCAGCATCGCCTGAGTATTCCCAGGAGTCAGAAGAAGGGATTCTGAAGTAGCATGAGTAGCTGCCCTGCTGGTGTGTCTGCACTGTTCGCCACTCCTTGCATGTGCTTCTGCATAGAGACCCCGGTGGTATGAGCGCTCACGGTTCCATCCGAGGTAACGTGCTAACCAATCACAGCCCACAGGTTTCCACTGTGTAAGTGGTTTGCTCACAGGCAATAAAGCAGACGCTTTTCCCTGAAACCGTCTCTGGAGTGTATTCCTGTGCCATTTATCGACCCAGGGGCATTGCAGTCTTGTTGGGGGACACCGGAATAATGACTCCAACAGCGGACTTACGGCCCACTGGACTGGAGGGAATTCATGCTGGCACAACCAAATCCCTGTGGCCTGGATCCTAGAGGAGAACCTGCTAGCGCTGCTCTTCTACACCGATGCAATCTCTAACAAAATTTCAATACTTATCTTTTTATTCACAGACAAGTGCGGCTCTCACAGCTTATCAACTTGGCTTCCTTTTGCATTACATGGAGACCGTTACAGAACACGCAGTCAAATGGTCAAACCAGGTATAACGCTAAAACAAGATACCGTGGCAGGACCAGCCCCAGTGGATGTTACGGGGCCCTTGGCGGGCAGTAGAGAGGGGGGAACGGGACACCACTGTAAGAATCAGAAGACCAGGATATTTGCTGTGAAATAGTCTTTAAATTATATATATATATATATATATATATATATACATATATATATGAGGACATAAACTGGAGGCATTCAGGGTTGATGAAGTAGATATGGGAGCAACTGGACACAGTATTCTCAAAGAACTAGTAAGATATTATATTATTGAAAAATAGAAATGAGCCTCAGAAACCCTGAATGAATAAATGGTAAAAGTACCTCTGAACCTTCAGCAAGGTGGCAGGCTACAAGATCAACTCAAGAAAATCAGTAGCCCTACTACATACAGACGATAAAACGGCTGAGAAAGAAATCAGAGAAACATCACCCTTTACAATTGCCACAAACAGCATAAAATATCTTGGGGTAACATTAACCAGGCAAAGAAAGACCTGTATAGCAAGAACTTTGAATCTTTAAAAAAAGAAATTAAAGAAGCCCTCAGAAAATGGAAATATCAGCCGGGTGTTGGTGGCGCACTACTTTAATCCCAGCACTCGGGAGGCAGAGACAGGTGGATCTTGGTGAGTTCGAGACCAGCCTGGTCTACAGACCTATTTCCAGGATAGCCTACAAGACAATACAGAGAAACCCTGTCTTGAAAAACAAAAAACAAAAAGAAGCAAACAAACAAACAAACAAAAAAAAGAAAATGGAAATATCTCCCATGCTCTTGGATAGGTAGGATCAATGTAGTAAAAATGGCAATCCTACCAAAAGCAATCTACAGATTCAATGCAATCCCCATCAAAATCCCAGCACAATTCTTCACAGACCTTGAAAGAACAATAATCAATTTTGTATGGAAAAACAAAAGACCCAGGATAGCCGAAACAACCCTGTTCAACAAGGCAATGTCCGGAGGCATCACCATCCCTGACTTAAAGTTCTATTATAGAGCTATAGTGCTGAAAACAGCTTGGTATTGGCACAAAAATAGACAGGTAGACCAATGGAATCGAATTGAAAACCCTGATATTAACCCACACATGTATGAACATCTGATCTTTGACAAAGAAGCTAAAAATATACAATGGAAAAAAGAAAGCATCTTCAACAAATGGTGCTGGCATAAATGGATGTCTATCACCATGCACAAAACTTGAGTCCAAATGGATCAAAGACCTCAACATAAATCCAGCCACACTGAACCTCTTAGAAGAGAAAGTGGGTGGTAGCCTTGAACGAATTGGCACAAGAGACAACCTCCTGAATATAACACCAGTAGCACAGACAGTGAGATCAACAATTAATAAATGGGACCTCCTGAAAATGAGAAGCTTCTGTAAGGCAAAGGACACAGTCAACAAGACAAAAAGGCAGCCCATAGAATGGGAAAAATATTCACTAACCCCACATCTGACAGAGTGCTGATCTCCACAATTTACAAAGAACTCAAGAAGCAAGTCTCCAAAACACCAAAGGATCCAATTAAAATATGGGCTGCAGAACTAAATAGATAATTTTCAATACAGGAGTCTAAAATGGCTGAGAGGCACTTGAGAAAGTGCTCAACATCCCTAGCCATCAGGGAAATGCAAATGAAAACAACTCTGAGATACCATCTCACTCCTGTCAGAATGGCTAAAATCAAAAACACCAATGACAATTTATGCTGGAGATGATGTGGAGAAAGGGGAACACTCCTACACTGCTGGTGGGAGTGCCAGCTTGTTCAGCCACTTTGGAAATCAGTATGGAGATTCCTCAGGAAAATGGGAATAAACCTACCACAAGATCCAGCAACTCCACTCTTAGGCATATATCCTAAGATGCCCATTCATACAACAAGGATGTCTGTTCCACTATGTTCATAGCAGCATTATTTGTAATAGCCAGAACTTGGAAGCAACCTAGATGCCCCTCAACCAAAGAGTGTATAGAGAACATGTGGTACATTTATACAATGGAGTACTATTCAGCAGAAAAAAACAATTAAATCCTGAGATTTGCAGGCAAATGGAAGGCACTAGAAGAAACCATCCTGAGTGAGGTAACAAAAAGAGTCACAAAAAGAGAAACATGGCGTGTACTCTCATATATGGATTTAAGACATAGATCTGGGGAGTGCCAGCCTACAATCCCATGGCCAGAGAGTCTGGGAAACAGAATCTTCATTCAGTGGCTGATGGAAGAGGAGGCAGACTCCTACGGCTAAGCACTGAACTGAACTCAAGAAAGCCAGTAACAGAGAGGGAGGACTGATGACCAAAGGGATTAAGACTGGGCTCATTTAACCCCCAGAAACAGCTGACTGACAAGGGTGCTCTTGGGAATCCAGCATGGGACTGAACAAGACCCCCTGAATGTGGGTGTCAGTGAGGCGGCCTAGGTAATCTATTGAGCCTTGGGTAGTAGATCAGTATTTATCCCAGGTATACAAATGGACTTTGGACTCCCATCCAACAATCAGAGATGCACTCTCACCCTGAACTCTTGGGGGAGGGTCTAGGCCATGCCCTGGATGAAATGACAGACTATGGACATCCCCATGGAGGGCCTCACCCTCCCTGGGGAAATGAGGGGATATTGGGGGGAGGGTTGGTGGGAGGGCACAGGAGGAGGGCAGGGGAGGGACCTGGAATTGACATGTGAAGCAACCTTGTTTCCAATTTAAATTTAAATTAAAAAAAAAGTACCTGTGAAGCAAATCAAATTTTGTGTGCACTCAAGACTTTTTGAGAAGTCAGCAGAAATACCTAAAATTAGTTGATCAGGAAGATAATTCCACATTCATGTTCAAATATTTAATTTCAAAGCACACACTTCTGTCCTTGTTTTGTCTGTGTAGCCCTGGCTGTCCTGGAGCTCGTCCTATAGATCAGGTTGTCCTCAAACGTTGAGATATTCCTGCCTCTGCCTCCCCAGTGCTGGGATTGATTAAAGGCGTGAGCCATCACACCCAGGGTCAGTCTTCAGTTTTTAAGTGAATTCCAATGGGATGCAGACTACTAGTAGCTACACAGCTGTTACCTGAACAGTATTTTAAAAATATCATGATAATTACCAATTCTGATTTTATAGTATTGGAGCATGCTATCAGCCTGAGATGGTGGTCAACCCTCTCAATAGAGATACATTTTATCAAGATACATTTTATCACTAGAGTAACTTCTTATATCATTTTGTAATATTTTGTTTAACTTTTGGATACTCGAGATCCTTCTAATTATCTTAATCTAGAATCTCATTGCATTTTTCTCATAAACATTCTTTGAATATTTTAGCTATGCCAGATTTTCAAGGAATGCAGCTACAGAGTAAATGAAATTGTATATTTATGTATGCATGTATTTACTTGTTTAGTGTACTCTAGACCCAACATCACCATTCTTTACATAGTTTGAACTGGGATTTGATACACTGGTCCCTTTCTGGGCCTTCTTCCTCAGAATCACCATTTTTGTTAGTCAGAGACAAGGAATCCTGGCCCAAGGTAAAGAATATTTCTTGCAAGGCCATCAGAACCTGGGGCTCAGCAGGCCTCCTTTAGCTAAAGGACCTCCCAGGGAGAAGTAATTGCAAGCTCATCCTTAACACCTCGCAGCCTGAGGGCAAAGCAAGTCAATTTCAACTGTGTGCAGAGTGGAATCAGAGCAAAGTTTGTAACTGCTTTCTTCTCTCAGCTGTCTCTAAGGCGATCGTCTGTTTTGTGTCTCAAAGGTGAGAACCAGAGACCTAGCATAGCCTCTGTCACAGAAGGCCAACTCAACAGGAGAGCTGTTTCTGTTGTTTTGAAAAGAGCCAGGAGAGACTTTCTCATACAAGGAAAATCTCAGTAACCATATCATATTATCATACATTTTACAAGTATATGTGTCACTACTTTGTTATCAGTGAATATGTTAATGGCTTTGAGAAGCATATCACAGTTTTATTACCGCATGAATTGCTGTTAGAAAGCCCAATGTCTGTAAATATCAGCATATTGAAATCTTTTATATTTTATTTTTACATTTTACTGAATGGGTTTAGCAGTGTGGCAGATGCCTTTAGTCCCAGCAAACATGGGAAACATGGGCAGTTGTATCTCTCTCTGAGTTTGAGGCCTAATCTACATAGTGAGTTTGAGGATGGGACAGACAGAGCTACATAATGAGACCTTTCTCAAAAAAAAAAAGTTGGGGGAGTTTGTTTATGTAATATATCCTTTTTATGGTTTCTCATCTTTCAGCTCCTCCCCACATCCCCTACAATCCACCTCCTTTTTGTCTCTTGTTAGAAAGCAAACAGGTTTCAATGGAATAAAAATACAATAATTCCCAGGACAGCAAAGCTGTCAAACAGAGACCCCGTCTCAAAAAAACCAAACCAAACAAAATATCAGAACTGGGCAAAACAAACAAGGAAAGGAACCCTAGACATGGCACAAGAAAGTGAGCCGCTCATTCACTCAGGAATCCCAGACATAGAAACACCCAACTGCAATTATAATATATATGCAAAGGAGCTGTGGGATAAAAAGAGAGACAAAAATACATGAATAAAATATAAAAAAATAAGAAAAAATTAAAAACTAAAAAAGGAAGAGCCCTGACCAGACATTGAGATAAGGATCTTTGGGCGATGCTGCTGCTGAGTCATATCTGCTGCTGGGTGTGCAGCTGCCCTCAGGAGCAGTGCGTTTCCTTGTGACTCCCCCTTAGAGGAAAGAAAATTTTCATTTGCAAGTGGTTACCAATTGGAGATTGCTTTGGGGTAGGGTATGGCGACACTGTCCACTTACTCTCTCAGGGCTCAGACCCCAACTGGTGCAGAGCCTGCGCACAGCATATTGAACAGTTTAAAAATACTAGAGTGTTTAGAAATTTTCCAGTAAAAATCCACAAAAGCAATGACTTATCTTTATCATATGTTTTCACCGCCACTATCTATACTCTACCCAATGACCATTTTTACTGATATTTCAGTCAAATGGCATTGTGACATATTAGAGACAAACACATGCAGACACAGGTACACACGTGCACAGAATGGAAAACAGTCCCGGGAGTGGTGCATAGCTTGTATACTTTACTTATTACATCCTCATGGTTTCTCAAGCTTTGCTGACCACAGTGGAGTTAATGAAAGCTGTAATAGCTTTGACATCACCAATGATGATGCTTTAACGTCATGGAAACCATTTGGAGAATGACTGAATTGCTAGGGTCCAAGCTCCGCACTCTGAAACAGAATTCTATGAACTTTTCTACATGATTTTCTTAGATGCAAATCTAAGAACCAATGACAGTGAACATGGGTCAACAAATTTCTTCCAATGGCTTGAGTGACTATATTAGTTCTGTGAACTGCTCTGTCTAAACTATTTAACCTGAAATTTGTATCAGAAGAGCAACCATGACCACATATAAACAAAGAATGACCCCATTCTTCAACTGTACCCTATGAACATTAAAACTTCATTTTTGAATGTATTTCAAAACATATTCTTTGTTCAGTTCTTTTTCACTATTTAAAATTCTAAAATTTCTCTTGCTTCATTCTGTACTGCTAGATTGAGCTAGTGTGCTCTAGCTGTTGACCTTTGAACTGCAGCATAATTGTCTTCTGGAAGATGGTTATTTACAGAGAGGCAGCAGAGTGTCTGCGAAGTTGAAAGTTCAACTGCCAGTAAAGTAAATCCAGTTTCACACGCCTGAAGAGATTAGAGTAAAATGACAATAAGAAGACAAGGCAAAGAAAAGAATATACCCTTTATTATATAATAAGTCATATATGTGCTATATGTTTACTATAAAAAGTATTGAAAAGTATGAAGAAAAATTGATTACGGACCATAAGTATCACACATGATTATATTTTCACTCCAATTATCTACAAGATATTTATAGCCACACAAATATTAGTACAGTTACAATTTTATGCTACTTTCATAAATCATGATCTTTAATGACAGATCAATGTTCTAAATAATGATGTGTCACATTTTATTAGGCTTTGGTATTTTAAAAGACCTGAAAAAATGCAAGAATAGCTACATGTTAGAGGAATGAATAATATACTCATCTTAACATGCCAACCCTAAAAAATGCAGTGGGTACAGACATGTCCCGATTTACATGATCCACAAAATGAATAAGGAGATCAATTGGAACATCATCTTCAGAAATGTGGGCACTTGTATAGGTGAAGGTAGTAATACAGTTTTCATTGTGAAGGTTATTCATGGGCAGAGATTATAAAATTCATGGGAGGTTTGAATTCCTCTGGTATCTTCCTGAAATTAAAATAATTTAAGTTAGACACAGTAAGGCAAAGAAACTTGATGTCAAAGCTATTGTAACCAAGGGAATCATCCTAACACCATCCAGAACTTCTGCTAACAGAGACACTGTACACTATGTACTGCAGGACAAAGAAAACTATGTGCTGCAATAAAACTTCTTTACAGAGGTATAAGGACAAAGACAGCACAGCAAATACCAATGCACCAAGATGAATTTTGCAATTGTGTGGGCTCTGTGGGAAAGCTGCACCATTTATTATCTCAATTCATCATGAACAAGAAAGTGAGGTGAATCTTGTTTCCTTCAGAAAAACAATGTCTTTCCTTCTAAATCAGGGATGGAAAAAAAAACTAAGAAATGGGAGGTTAGGTAAACTTTACACAGTTTCAAATCTAAATTCTAAAAATGTGATTATTTTATGCAATTAAATTTGATTTTAATCTAACAGGTTGCAAACATTTCTTCAAAGTTTTCTTCATTTTATTGTGAAGAGACACGGTGTGAGAGTGTGCGAGTCTATACGTGCAATTGTTTGTTCTTTAACGTGAAGCTTCTTTGTGTGCTTATTATTCACAGATGAAGCATTATTAAAGGTCTGTGTATGATATAATAAGCTAACAACATACAATATCCAAGGTGTAATTCGCCACAATTTCATAAGGGATGAGCAATTTTAATTATAAAAAAGGCAAATTATTAGACCAACTACAACTTAGAGTACCTGTAAACACTAAAAAGAAACCCAAATCCCTGTCTATTGTGTTGATTCTAAACCTTAAAAACTAATTTGAATATAACAAAGCTAATGTTTTAGTGTATATAAATTTGAATTTGAGTTTTAATTTGCATCAAAGTATTACTATTAATTCATATAAATTATCTTAAGAGCAAAGTATAACTCAAGTGATATATTATTTCAATATAGTAAATTAATGTATGCACACTGAATAGAAGAATACACAGATAATATGAAACACTATGTTTTATAATGAAAATGGCCCTTACGTGACTTAAGATGAATTTCTTTCTTTTTATTAAAGTAATATTTTTAATTAATCCTTATACAATTGTGTACAGTACATTCAAGTTACGTTTGCTTCAGCCTCCCAATTCTTTCCAGATCTGTCCCTGCTTTGATACCTATCCAACTTCTTGTTCACTCCCATTTCTTTTAAACCCATGAAGTCGAATTCATGTTGTTCAGTGCCTGTATTACCTGCCCTGAGCATGATAACCTTCCAGGAGTCACACTCTAGAAATAGGGCATTAGGCCCACCTTCCCTAGTCCTTACTGGGCTTTTGAAAGGCTTGTGCAGGTGTTGTGTATACTGTCACAGTATCTTTGACTTCATACATGAATCTGCTCTTTAATATCTGAAAAACACTGTTTCCTCACAGCCACCTTTGTTTCTGCTATCTCTGCCCCTTTCTTCTCCAAGATCCTTGAATCTTTTTTTTTTTAATTTTTTATTTTAATATTTTTTTAAGTCAGTTCCAGGTCCCTCTCCCATTCCCTCCCCTCCTCCCGTTCCCTCCCCCAACCCCCCCCCCCGTTATCCTCTCATTCCCCCAGGGAGGGTGAGGCCCTCCATGGGGGTGTCCATAGTCTGTCATTTCATATAGGGCAGGGCCTAGACCCTTCCCTAAGAGTTCAGGGTGAGAGTGCACCTCACATTGTTCTATGGGAGTCCAAAGTCCATGTGTATACTTGGGATGGGTACTGATCTGCTGCCCAAGGCTCAATAGGTTCCCTAGGCCTCCTCACTGACACCCAAATTCAGGGGGGTATTGATCAGTCCCATGCTGGATTCCCAGGCTGATGCCTGGGATTCAAGAGTTAACCTTTGTCTGGTCAGCTGTTTCTGGGGGTTAAACCAGCCCAGTCTTAATCCCTTTGATCATCAGTCCTCCCTCTCTGTTACTGGCTTTCTTGAGTTACTGGCTTTCTTGAGTTCAGCTCAGTACTTAACCAGCCGCTAAATGAAGTTTCTGTTTCCCAGACTCTCTGGCCATAGGATTGTAGGCTGGCACTCCCCAGATCTATGTCTAAAATCCATATATGAGAGAGTACATGCCATGTTTCTCTTTTTGTGACTGGGTTACCTCACTCAGGATGGTTTCTTCTAGTGTCATCCATTTGCCTGCGAATCTTATAAGATCCTTGAATCTTGAGGATAGAAACTTGATATGGAAACCCCAATTAAAGCTGAGTACTCTACACTCTAATATTCTCTACACCTTGACAGTTGGGCAGCAGTGTTAATTGGCATCTATAGCAACAAGAAGCTTCTCTGTAAATAGGTAAGAGATGTACCAATCTGTGGGTATACCAGTAAGTTTATAGTGTTTAATACTTGTTTTAATACTCTACCCATTTAGCAGAGAAATACTGCTAGTTTCTCTCCTGGGTCCTATGACATGTTTAACTACAACTTGGCCTGAAGTTGGTGTCAGCTGTGGGTCCCAGCTCATAAAGCTGGCCTTAAATCCAATCACAGAGTAGTTTGTTACTCCCATAATATTTATGCCACTATTGCAACACTGATCATATCTTGCCAGGATAGTCTTCATTGTAGCTCACGAGGTTCGCAGTTAGATAAGAATAATGACGATGTTTTTTCCTCGGGTAGCACATGTTCACATTCCAGTACTATGAAAGCTACTCAGAAGGGATGAAGTTTCCAGGTTAATACCAGTGTTGTTTCCAACGTTCTATGACTCAAGTATGTGGAATCTTGAGCAATAGAGTCATACCGTCAGTTTCTGGAGAGTAATAAAGAGCAATGGCTTTGTTATCTACCCTCCAGAGAATTTCCTTCTTATAGGTGAAAAGTTAAACTCCTCTTGGAAGAGATTTTTGTTTGTTTGTTTGTTTGTTTGTTTGTTTAAACTCAAATGTCTAAAAGTCTTAAGATTTTTTAATTGATGGAACATGTAGACTGATGTTACAGATGATCAGAAATGTCACTGAGTCTGTCTTGACATTTTGTTACTTTGTATTTTCTTCTCTGAAAAAGAAAAAAATAATTCTAGTAAGCTGCAGAGAAGCCAAGTTTTTGAACAGAATGTGATGACTTAACAAGATTTTCTTTCCAAATTTTTCCATTACAAGACTACACAGATATAATTCTAAAAAATAAGAAGCTCAATTTGTATCTGATATTCTATTTATCTTTAACTTTTCCTGAGGCCTAAATAGAATGTAATAAAACATATTGAGTACATATAATTAGATAAATATGATACATGAATATAATCAAGATTGTGAGTCGGGGAATGTGGCTTAGCACTTAAGAACACTTGTTTCTGGTGAGAATCCAGGTTCAGTTCCAAATGCCCACACCACAACCATCTGTAGGCACACACATGGTGCACATACATACATGCAGGCAAAACATAAAATAAAATGAATAAATCAAAAAATTCATCATCTATCATCTATAATATTTTGTTAATAATTTATAATATTAGTAACAGCCTGATTTTTAAAATGCATCATTTTTTAATTTGTATGTGGTATGTATGTGTGTGTGTATTTTTGTGTGCGGGGGAGGGTGTTAGTGTAGGTGGGTGGGTTTGCATATTGTATACTTGAGTGACCTTGGAAGCCAGAAAAGGATGTTGAATCCCTTGCTGCCGGACTTACATGGTGTTGTGAGTCATTAGATGTGGGTTCCAGGAACTTAACTCTGGTGTTCTTCAAGAACAGAAAGTGCTTTTAATCATTTTGCCACTTCTTAAACCCCAAGTACCTAACTTTATTTTGCTTTACTGATTGATTTTATTAATTCTTTCCGTTTAATAAGTTTATATTATATACTGAGATACATAAGTTCCTGGATATTAGTGGTAAGGTCATGTAATCAAAGACTACAGATATAACAGTAATATTTCCCCAACATGTAGGCAATTGATATTTTTTAAACTTCTTGACTGCTGTTTTTTCAAACAGTCAAATTCTTTAGAAAATCCTTTAAGAGACTGGCTATATAATGTCTTCTCTTTTACAGATATTTTCTTCAGCAAGATTTTCAAAAGTATTTTGTACCTTTGACATTCTGACCACATGGAAATATGTTAAGATAATTCTTCTATTGATTGTGGGATATGAGCTGTCTTTCATTCAGAGAGGTGTATTGTCTTTCTGTAAAGGTCATTCATTTCATTAATGGGATGAAGAGGTGTTGAGTTGCCTGATGCATAGATCTCTTCAATACTATAGGAATACTACTCTATATCTTTAGTAATGCCTCAGAAAATATAAAACATTTGTAATGGCAAAAGAGCTATGGTGTTTGTATCCTGAAAAATCAATTATACTTCTTGTAAAGCTATTTTCAGAAGTATTTGATAAGTGGTAGTTTTAAAGAGAAAACACTATTTTATCCCATTGTTCATATGGTAGGAATAAACCCTGCTGTGTTTGTAGACCTTCATAAAGCTCTCTTTCTTTCTTTTAAAGTTGTATTTATTATTATTAATTACTACTACTGATTGTTATTATTATTATTATTATTATTATTATTATTATTATTATTATTATTATTGTGTTCCCATTATGCACATAGAACTCTAAGGAACTTTTTAGGAGTTGGTTATTCTGTCTAGTTTGGTTTCCTGGATCAAACTCTAGTGGTCAGTTTTGCAAGGCAAACATTTCCTCACTGAACTATTTTTCCCATTCAGATATTTTCATACTTCAAAAACTGGAGAAGGCAAACTTATTTGAATATTTCAGTATCCTAAATGCAAAACAAAATATAGACATAATATTATCTAAAAATAGATATGTAAATATAATCATATCAGTCTAGAAACACTTAAACTTTTCAGTACATCATACATATGTGAGATTGTAATACTCCAAACAGATAAATATTTTGATTAAGACCACCATCCAGCTGTATGATATTAAAGCCGAACTCATACCCACCCTTTTACTCCAAATACTGGTATAGGAATTTTTTATCGTTTAAAAACACCACAGTAAATATTTTATATAGTTGAAACATAACAAACTAATGTTCAACATCACAAGGAATAATTATGGTTAATATTTTTAGTGATTATGTATTTCCAAGTCTTTTTCCTTTAATAAGAAGAGTTATTTTCCTATGAGCTTAGAGGCAGTAGAACACAGGCCTTGGAGCAGGAGTGTGCTTAGTGAGACAGAGAGTTTCCAGGAAGCACTCAGTGGGTCATGAGAAGCAGAATAAAGGGAGATAAAGACAAAGTAAAAACACTGCAGAGGCCTGCATCAAGATGGAGTTTATGGACTATTATAAAGACTTTGCTCTTCTGGTTGATAAGGAGAAGAGGAGAGATCTAAACATTCCACAGACAGAGAAGATTTACAGAAGGAAGAAAGGTTAGAGACAAAACTTGTGCTTTGAACATGTTAAGGTAAAGTTGTTGACGGAATATGTAAGCCATGATATCTGGAAGATGTTGGATATAAAGATCTGGGCTTTAGTTAAAAGCTGAGTGGTTGAGTTTACTGATGCAGATTGCCATCTCATCTCTAAGATACGATGAAAAGTGTTGGTCTTGCTTGAGATCATCAATCAGTCAGAGCAAAGAATCAGTACATCTAGAAGATAAACATGGATTTGTTACGGGGGATTTAACCCGAAGCATTTGTGAAAACAGGTTCAAAAAACTTTGCTCCCTGGTTTTACCTCACGCTTGGTGCTTGGATTTGAAGGACACCGGCTAGGCCAGCAAGAAGAGAATGGGAGGTGAGGAGAGAGAAGGGATGCTGGGACCACAGCATGAGCACAAGGAAGATGGAGGGGAAGCCGAAAGGCATGGAGCATTAGCAGGAACAGCGGCTGCTATGTAACTCCCCATGCAATTCAAATGTACCCAGAAATAGATAAGAAACAGAAATCGCTAACAAATTAGACTTTAAAATGAAATCAATAAAAAGAGATAAAGGAGGTCATTATATACCCATCACAGGAGAAATCCACCAAGATGAAGTTCAATTCTGTACATCTATGCCCCAAATACAACGGCATCCACGTTAATAAAAGAAACACTACTAAAATTCAAATCACATATAAAGCTCCACACACGTATAGGGGGAGACTTCAACACCCCACTCTCACCACTAGACAGGAATACCAGACAGAAACTTAACAAAGAAGCAAAGGAACTAATAGACATTATAACCCAACTGGGATTAACAGACATCTATAGAACATTCCATCCAAATAAAAAAGAATATACCTTCTTCTCACCACCACATGGAACCTCCTCAAAAATTGACCATATCCTTGGCAACATATCAAACCTCAACAGGTACAAAAAATATTGGAATAACTCCATGCATCTTATCAGACCACCATGCATTAAAATTAGAATTCAACAACAACACAAATTGCAGAAACCCTACAAACTCATGGAAATTAAATAATGCACAATTGCACCATTCCTGGGTCAAAGAAGAAATAAAAAGAAATTAAAGACTTCCTAGAATTCAATGAGAATGAAGTCACAACATACCCAAACCTATGGGACACTTTGAAAGGAGTGCTACGAGGGAAGTTCATAGCACTAAAGTGCCCACATGAAGAAACTGGAGAACAGTAACACTAGAGAATTAACAGCACAGCTGAAAGTTCTAGAACACAAAGAAGCAAACTCACCCAGGAGGAGTAGACACCAGGAAATAATCAAATTGAGGGCTGAAATCAATAAAGTAGAAACTAGGAAAACAATATAAAGAATCAATGCAACGAAGAGTTGGTTCTTTGAGAAAATCAACTAGACAAACCATTGTCCAAACTTACCAAACAGCAGAGTCAACATGCAAATTAACAAAATCAGAAATGAAAAGGGGGACATAACAACGGAATCTGAGGAAATTCAGAGAATCATCAGGTCATATTTGAAAACGGGTACTACACAAAATTTGAAAATTTAAAGGAAATGGACGATTTCCTGGATAAATATAAATTGCCAAAATTAAATCAAGAACAGATAAGCAATTTAAATAGACCTATAACTCCTATGGAAATAGAAGCAGTCATCAAAAGTCTCCCAACCAAAAAAAGCCCAGGTCCATATGGCCTTAGTGCAGAATTCTATCAGAAATTTAAACAACAGCTTATACCAATTCTTCTCAAATTATTCCATGCAATAGGAGCAAAAGGGTCTTTGCCAAACTCTTTCTACAAGGCTTAAATAACCTTGATACCCAAGCCATACAAAGACACAACTAAGAAAAAGAACTTCAGACCAATATCCCTCATGAACATTGATGCAAAAATGCTCAATAAAATACTGGCAAATCAGATCCAAGAACACATCAAAATGATCATTCACCACAATCATGTAGGTTTCATCACAGAGATGCAGGGATGGTTCAACATATGAAAATCCATCAATGTAACCATATAAACAAGCTGAGAAACAAAATTCACATGATCATCTCACTAAATGCAGAAAAACCCTTTGACAAAATCCAACACCTCTTCATGATAAAGGTCTTGGAGAGATCTGGGATAACAGAAACATACCTAAACATAATAAAAGGTATATACAGCAAACCAACAGCCAACCTCAAACTAAATGGACAGAAACTCAAGGCGATTCTGCTAAAATCAGGAACAAGACAAGGCTGTCCACTCTCTCCATACCTTTTCAATATTGTACTTGAAGTTTAACTAGAGAAATAGGACAACAAAAGGAGATCAAGGGGATACAAATTGGAAAAGAAGAGGTCAAACTTTCACTATTTGCAGATGTTATGATTGTTTACATGAGTGATCCAAAACACTCTACCAGGGAACTCCTACAGCTGATAAATGCTTTCAGCAAAGTGGCAGGATAGAAGATCAACTCAAGAAATCAGTAGCCCTACTACATACAGACGATAACATGCTGAGAAAGAAATCAGAGAAACATCACCCTTTACAATTGCCACAAACAACATAAAATACCTTGGGGTAATGCTAACTAAACAAGTGAAAGACCTGTATTGCAAGAACTTTGAGTCTTTAAAGAAGGAAAGTAAAGAAGACACCAGAAAATGGAAAGATCTCCCATGCTCTTGGATAGGTAGGATCAATGTAGTAAAAATGGCAATCCTACCAAAAGCAATCTACAGATTCAATGCAATCCCCATTAAAATACCAGCAAAATTCTTTACAGACCTTGAAAGAACAATAATCAGTTTTGTATGGTAAAACAAAAGACCCAGGACAGCCAAAACAACCCTACTCAACAGAGCAACATCTGGAGGCATCATCATCCCTGACTTCAAGTTCTATTATAGAGCTGTAGTCCTGAAAACAGCTTGGTATTGGCACAAAAATAGACAGGTAGACCAATGGAATCGAATCGAACACTCTGATATTAACCCATACATATATGAACATCTGATCTTTGACAAAGAAGCTAAAAATATACAATGGAAAAAAGAAAGCATCTTCAACAAATGGTGCTGGCATAACTGGATGGTGGCATGTAGAAGAATGCAGATAGATCCATGTCTATCCCTATGCACAAAACTTAAGTCCAAATGGATCAAAAAGCTCAACATAAATCCAGCCAGACTGAACCTCTCAGAAGAGAAAGTGGGTGGTACCCTTAAACAAATTGGTACAGGAGACTGTTTCCTTGACATAACACAGGTAGCACAGACACTGATATTGACAATTAATAAATGGGACCTCCTGAAAATGAGAAGCTTCTGCTGGACAAAGGACACAGTCAACAAGACAAAAGAGGCAGCCTACATAATGGGAAAAGATATTCACTAACCCCACATCTGACAGAGGGCTGTTCTCCAAAATTTACAAAGAACTCAAGAAGAAAGTCTCCAAAACACCAAAGGATCCAATTGAAAATTGGGCTACAGAACTACATAGAAAATTGTCAATAGAGGAGTCTAAAATGGCTGAGAGGCACTTGAGAAAGTGCTCAACATCCCTAGCCATCAGGGAAATGCAAATCAAAACAATTCTGAAATGCCGTCTTACTCTGGTCAGAAAGGCTAAAATCAAAAACACCAATGACAATTTATGCTGGAGATGATGTGGAGAAAGGGGAACACTCCTACACTGCTGGTGGGAGTGCCAACTTGTTCAGCCACTTTGGAAATCAATATGGAGATTCCTCAGGAAAATGGGAATAAGCCTACCACAAGACCCAGCAATTCCACTCTTAGGCATATATCCAAAAGATGCACATTTATACAATAAGGACATCTGTTCCACTATGTTCATAGCAGTATTATTTGTAATAGCCAGTACTTGGAAGCAACCTAGATGCCCCTCAACTGAACAGTGGATAGAGAAAATGTGGTACATTTACACAATGGAGTACTATTCAGCAGAAAAAAACAATGGAATCCTGAAATTTGCAGCCAAATGGATGGCACTAGAAGAAACCATCCTGAGTGAGGTAACCCAGTCACAAAAAGAGAAACAAGACATGTACTCTCTCATTTATGGATTTTAGACGTTGATCTGGGGAGTGTCAGCCTACAATCCCATGGCCAGAGAGTCTGAGAAACAAAACCTTCATTCAATGGCTGATGGAAGCAGAGGCAGACTCCTATGCTAAGCACTGAGCTGAACTGAAGGAATCCAGTGACAGAAAGGGAGGACTGATGACCAAAGGGGTTAAGACTGGGATGATTTAACCCCAGAAACAGCTGACCTGACAAGGGTTAGCTCTTGAGTCCCAGACTGATGGCTGGGAATCCAGCATGGAACTGATCAAGACCCCCCCTGAATGCGAGTGTCAGTGAGGCCTAGGCAATCTATTGGGCCTTGGGTATTTATAACTGTCATACAAATGGATTTTCGGTGCCCATCCCACAATGAGAGATGTACTGTCATCCTGGACTCTTGGGGGAGGGTCTAGGCTTTGCCCTGGATGAGATGATAGACTATGGACACCCCATAGAGGGCATCACCCTCCCTGGGAAATAAGGGAGTACTGGCGGGGGGGGGGTGGGGAGGATTGGTGGGAGGGTGCGGGAGGAGGCGAGGGAAAGGGACCTGGGATTGACATGTGAAGCAACCTTGTTTCTAATTTAAATTTAAATAAATTAAAAAAAGAAACCGAAATCGTGAAACAGCAGATCATTTTGGCCAAGGGGGCAGTCTATTCAAAAGGGATTGGTATGGATGGAGAACAGGCAAGGCTCTCAATCCTGAGTTCTCAACATCTGCCACTAAAATGCTTAGAAGCGGAGAACACAAAAGGTCCTAGGAAGACTCTCCAACAATGCAGAGTTCATCCTTCTCTATTGCCTCCTAATTATCACTGTTAGAAAGGAAGATGTAGTGCTTGGAGTCTGGACTGTGGTACACGGAGATGAACCATGGAGCGCGGATGAAGTGCTGAATAGAAAATGCGCGTGTCTGTCACCCGGACCTCTGTGTCGTGGCTGCCCCAGTCACGACAGTCAGGTTACAGAATCAGCCTAGGTGCCAGTCAATGGATGGGCAGATAAGGAAGATGTCATGTGTACACAACATGAGCTATATTCAGCCATGAAGATGAGAATGGGGATAAAGGGAAGGAAATAAGCCATTTTCACAAGCTCCAGCATCTATTCTCTCATAGGAGGAACTAAGGGGAAAGCGAAGTGAAGGCAAGGGGATTATTATTAAAAATGTGGAAGGGGAAAGGTAAAGGGTAGGGGATAAGCTGGGCAGATCACAAAGAGTGGGTAGAAGAGGCAAATGCAGCCGAAGCGCAGCATAAATGTGTGTGAAATGCCGTAACTACTTATTTTGTAGGCTTATTGTATGTTGGCAGAAAACAAAACGTTTGCATCACCAGCAATCATCACTCTGCCACAGAGTTCCTGAACCTACCCCATGTTGTATTTATAAAAAATCAAATTTGTCATAATTAAATCACTTTTTTTTGTTGGTCTGAGTATATGGCGAATTTGTTTGTTTATTTGTGATTTTTTTAACTGCCTGCAACAATAAGAAATTCTCACAGAATGGACGTAAAGCAAAGCTCGAGACAAAGAAACGAGGGCAGCGTGTACACAAGGTTTTGAATGTCTTTTTATTCAGAAGTTCAAAAGGCAAGTAAATTTTTAACTAGAAGGTACACAAAATAAGAAACAATTTTGAAAAGATATATTTATTTAGTTAGTTAGTTCACCTCCATCCATGTTCTATCTGTATGTATGTCTGTGTGAAGATGTCAGGTCCCCTCGAACTTGAGCTACAGACAGTTGTGAACCAACATGTGGGTGCTGGGAATTGAACCCGGGTCCTCAGGAAGCGCAGCCAGCACTCTTACCTGCTGACCTCACATCTCTGCAGTAGTAGGAACAAATTATTTTTGAGACAGAAAATATAACATTTGTGAAGCTGAGGATTTCCAAAAGGGAGGAATTATTTTTTTTTTTTTTTTTTTTTTTTTTTAAAGATTTATTTATTTATTTATTACATATACAGTGTTCTGCCAGAAGAGGGCGCCAGATTGACTTGTAGATGGCTGTGAGCCACCATGTGGTTGCTGGGAATTGAACTCAGGACCTCTGGATGAGCAGTCAGTGCTCTTAACCTCTGAGCCATCTCTCCAGCCCAGGGAGGAATTATTTAATTATACAAAAGGGATTAAATTAATGCAAGGAATTATGCAGTGGATTGTGGAGAAAATGGGAAATTCTAGGAGAAATATTTAAGTTGAAAATTTATGCAGACAGGGAAATTTATACTTGAATTATTTATATCCTTGGTCAATGGTAATATTGTTACACTTTAAAGAAAACTATACCACACAGACTTCAGGAATTTTTGTTAGATTATGAGAAAAGTAAATGGTATGTTACATTTTAATGCTATAAAGACAGCTTTGTTGAAAACAATTGGTAAAGTGAATACTTTTGCTTTAAAATTTACAGCACAAAGTAAATATTTAATTTGACTTCTAATTTTATTTTTAAAACACATTGCTTCTTGTGTTTCAGAAATTATCTAGCTTATTACAGGAACATAATGTACTCATTACTTTTTCCTACTTAAGTATTAAAATTTCATGACAGTTTTTTATTGAAATTCTATCATTATAGCTTTTCTTACCATTATAAATGATCCACTTTCAGATGATTAAACAATATGTTAAAATTCTTGTCATTAATTCTCACCACAGCCCTATGCAGGTACAGGAATCTCTCCCTGGAAACATGCTAATTTTTAGCCTCATATAGTACAAAGTCAGACTGTAAAATCAGATAGTCTTTGGTTAAGAACACTGGAGAAAGACACTCTTTGGTTTTTATTTTTATTATTTGGTAGGTTATTAGAATGATGTGGAGGTGCAGGGTACTTGATATTTTCTTATTTCAGTGTTGCATTACTTACTTCCTATTGTAAATCACAGTCTAATTACAGCAATTACATAATTGTCCCATAGTAATAGTAATACTAGAGATGATGTAGATATGAGCATTGTACTCACGTACCAGGCCTGATTAAATAAAACTTTTTAAACTATTAACATTTCAACTGGATTTGTTGGCATTAAAGTGTTAATCCACACATCTCCCCAAGGTATGTTTTAATACTAAACACTTTTGTTTATGGCATGTCCATGATCATCTCTTCAAAATTCTAAGATATTGAACAAAAGCTGTTTCTTGGGGAGTTTTAGTGTTCTTGAATCTTCAATATTCTATTGAGAACATTTAAATGCTTTTCTTCTTGTGTGGCATCACCCATTCCGCCAACCATGACATATGGCTCTGTTCAAAACATGTAAATTCACATTCTCACTGGACAGTGTCATTCTTTTTTGTTTTGTAACAAGAAAAAACACAAAAATTATGAGTATGACTAAGTTTATAATTATGAATTTGCTTGATAACTAAAAACACGCAGTACCAGGTTCTGCCTCCACATGGTGCTAATGTTATGCCCTCAGACCTACCTCCCTGTGCAGAATTCCCACTCTGCACCCATCTAAAATAACCTTAGCAAGAAGACAACAGTTTTAAATACTCCGCAATACAGCTGAAAGCCTGCCTTATGTGAAATCTGGCTTCTGGACAGTAATGATTTTTCTAAGTCATTTGTAGAAATTATAGTGAAGTCAAATAAAGGTGATATGGAATAGTTATTTTGGGATTTCCTGTCCTATCTTTAGCTTTCACTCATGGGTTCACTGGTATTTTCATTTATCCATCCATTGCTTTCTCTCTTCACTAGATGGTCTTTTGGAAGATGTTAAGAAAAGTCAGTCCTTGCAGAGAAAGAAGCTTCAGAGTTTCACATGTATGTGTATATATACTTATATTCTTTTATTGGTTATTGTAATTGTTTTGAACTATAAAATTTACAGTCTAGGCCAAAACACGGTTTATTTAAAATGTCTTGATTTTTCCATCTCAGTCTTTGAAACTTTACATTTAATGTTTGTTTCCATTTATTTTAATGTGAAACATGTACATTTGTAGGGTTGATGGCAGCTTTATAGGACTTTGTATCCATTTTGTATCTATTTCTCAATTATATGACAACTGAAGACACTGTAACAATAAAATATTCTTGGCAGTTTTTCTTAGTTTCTTGCCAGCCAACTAAAGTATAACTACACTGTCTAGATTCTTCTTTTATGAGCAGACAGATTAGTTTTTCTTCACTTTAATGCTTACATGATGACCAACTTCTTTTAAAACAGGGTGAACACTACAGATGAGATCCAAATTATTTATAGGAAGAAAGCAAAAACTTCCTAAGTGCCTTAAAATGCATGCAGAGATAATATCTCGCAAAGTATTGTACTCTCAGCTGGGTTGTGGTGGCACAAGCCTTTAATCCCAGCACTCGGGAGGCGGAGGCAGGCAGATCTCTGAGTTCCAGGTCAGCCTGGTGTACAAAGCTACACAGAAAAATACTGTCTCAGAAAAAAAATTATGGGTGGTCTCAGAGTGTACTATCAGATTTCAAAACAAAGATTAGAGAAATCCTTGCACATTTTGTAACAATACTGGTTTCACACTAAATCTACTGTTACACAGGTAGAACATAAAATACTGTCTTTTGTTTAGTTATATTAGCAATAGCATTGTTTGAAATTACTGGAATATTTTATATAAATAACTATCAGTAACCATTTATAAATGATGTATTACCTTTGAATGCTTTCTTGAAGATATCTTTATCTTCTTGTAATTCTAGCAACACATGTATATCTGTTTGTCTATATAGTATATGGATATAATTATAAATATACACTTATCTGTATCCAGAAACACAAATATCCATTGTTACCTCATGATTCTCCTTAAAATACTAATTTTCTTAGTTACTTTAGAATGTGTTATTTAATAGTTTTCACTTCCATATTTAGCCCCTGTGATTGCTAAGTCAAGATAACTAGTCAAGACATGTCAGCCTAAGCTGGTCAATTTTCTGCCTTCTGACTCACCCTGGGATGGAGGAATATAGCTGATGAGGTCAATCCTAAGTGATGATTTTTGACTAAAGTAGCAAGTACCTGAAGAACATTTATTTAAAACTTAATGCAGTGTTACTAATACTTCTTAATGATAAGTTACGTAGGGTGGCACCTGGCAGAACTGACATGTAATTTTGCCTCAGTAGTATTGTCTGAAAAGTGAGCGCTCTGGTTGGAACTCAGATCTGGAATCGAGGTTTAATACGGGAGTTGTTCCTATTAATAGAGCTTCACTATAGACAGACAAGTCATGGGTATCTGTGCCCTAGAGCCTCCTTGTGTGTAAGTGCCAATGAAAAGGCAACACCCTGCAAAGAACTGCTCTCAGGCTTGAATTGGATTCCGCACAAATGTCTGAGTGGTGTCCAGGATATAGGAAAGAACGCATTAGCAGTAACCATTGTTTTTACTCTGTGAAAGTGAAATCACCGGGAAACACAGCACTGTGTGTTGAGAGGATGAGCAGAGCCCTGGCGTCAGCTCAGCAGAGAAGGCACCAGAGCTCACAAGGTCAAGACAGATACCACAGTGAGTATGGATAACATAGCGCAATAGTCTATAAAGGCTACCGTGTAGTTTTTAAATGCAGAGCTCTGTCATTTAAAAATCATTCCCAGTAACCCATACAGGAAAGAAAAATAGAACCTGTACCTAAAAATTAAAGGGTTTTCAGAGTGACTACCATCCACAGTAATTTCATTTTGCCAAAAATAATGTGGTATGCGTAAATATTGTTCTTTGATTAAAAACCATTAAAGACATTTTAAATTAAAGAAAAACCTCAAAGAAAATGAGGATAAATATTAAGTTATAAACAAAGAATTTGAAATTTTTATAAATGAGATTTTTAACCCTTTCCCCTCTCTTTCTCCCTTCTCCTCATCCTCCTCCTTTCCCTCATCTTCCTCCTCTCCTTCCTCCTCTCCCTTCTGCTCCTCCTCCTCTTCATCATCATCCTCCTGGAATGGCTAGCCTCAATGAAAGCTGATAAACTGACTTTTTATCTAAGTGGTAACAGGTTGTAATGGTGCACACCATTAATCCTAGCACTCAGGAGGAAGAGGCAGGCAAGGTCAACCTGGTCTACAGAGCTAGTTTCAGGGTAGCCAAGGTTACAAAGAGAAACCCTGTGTTGAAAACCCAAAAGCAAACAAAAACAAAACAAAAGGTACCAGTCAAGCTCTTTCACATGGATGAGTAGATTCTGTACCCCGAGTGGGACCAGTTGATGTCTTCCAAGTCTACTACCAAGGCACGGTTAAAATGGAGAATAATCTAGTTAACTGTTTGTCTTCTACTTTTAAAATTACAAAACAGGAGAGATAGGTAATGCAGCTGCAAATCATGTGACATAAAGCAGCTTAACTGAAAGGCCAATAAAAGAATCAACAGGTTTGGTAATATTCAGCCTCAGCCATAGGAAGCAGCAGCTGCAGCACTGATGGGACACTTGAGATGCTCTGGCCTGAAGATCCTTGGCATAGCAGGACTAGCACAAGTAGAAGAGGGATTAGTGAAGCCAAAATTCCATGGCTAGCATAAAGAAATTTTATCTTTAGTTCTAAAAAGACTCAACACCATTGCTGATGTGATACTATGGCCTATTAATAGCTTTAATCATGATGTCCTTGAGATGCGGTTCTATGTTGTTCATGGGTAAATAGTGCTTATGGCATCATTTCTGTATAATATACTCAAGTGGAAAAGCAAAGGGCATTTCCCACCATTCTTATAGTGACTCCAGCAATCAATTTACCTCCTATTTAGTCTCCAAGTATCCATGTCACTCTCTCCAGCTTTCCTAGTGACTTCTGCTGATGCCAGTGACAGACAGGAAGGATAGTGACTTTCTGATGAATTGTCTGAGAGCATGATTCGCAAAGCAGAGTAAGTAAAGCATGTACACATATTACCAAGTGAGTCTGTGTTATTTGACAAGGTAATCTCACACACACACACACACACACACACACACACACACACACACACACACACACACAAAACCACCCAAATAGCTTAGAAAAAGATTTTGATTCCTGCTCACATAACATCTGTTTTGTCTCTGAGTAACTTTCTCAGGCAGCAGCCTCCAATATGATGATTCAGTAATCCAAGATGCTTCAACTTCCTACCCCTGCATTCATTGTTTATTCCTCAGGTCTTGCCACAGAAAAGCCCCGAGAAAGCAACATTTCTAGGAGTACCTAATCACTGCCTTAGGTTATATATAATACCTACACTTCTCATATTTCTTTGGTCAGAATTAGGCAAATGGCTTCACTAATTGCCAAGAGACAAGGAAGATTGTGTTCCATATGCCCAGAAAGAAAGATGGGAGATTCCTGGTAGCATCACCAAAGTATAGTCTCTCAAGGCACACAAGATAAGTTTTAAACTCTGCAGAGATATCTGTTCACTATTCGTATTTGATCTGGCATTTTCTTGAAAGATCGTAGTATGAGGTAATTGTTTTATATTATATAAATTTGTTGGATTTAATTGTCCAGGTTATAATAATAAAAATGGCAAATGAAGCATACTCATGTCTAATGTTTAGACAATACTGGAGAAAGGAATTTGTGTAAACCAAATTTAATATGTAAAACTTAAACCAAATTGAAAGCCAGGAGTGTAACAGGAATTCTGTACTTTTAACAACTATTCCACATGTTTCACAAGATGGACCGGAGTACATACTGGGAAGGATTGTGTTAGAGGCCAGTTTTTCTTCCACTAATAAAATTGGAGATCCAGTGATTAATGTGTCTATACCAATTGGAAGGACCAGAAACTTCTGGTCTTCTTCATTTCCCAGCCTCTACCCTTACCTTTTACTTCCAGATGGAGGTTATCCATACAGTAAAATTAACTTCAAGGGAACACCATGGGGCATTTGACTTGACAAAAATAACTTTTTTTATGGCATGGGTTACCTGTTTTGTTCTATGATGTCTTTCTATTGTCTAGACTGATGCCCTTGTAGCATATCAAATCAAACATGGAATCACCAGATACTGCTGTGTATTCAAGAGACCAGAAATCCACAAAGATACTGTACTCATTGATCATTTTGTTTTTTCACTTTTTTCCAATCCAATGTCTTCCAAAGTAAATGGTAATTGCCCCAAGTATTAATTCTTATATGTCCTGGTTATGTCTACATTATTATTGTTTTATATGTATTTACTCAAAATAATTCCAATGTCCAAATGATAATTTGAGTGGCAGAACCACTTCTGAGGGTTATTGGTAGTTTCTTTCACAATGAGAATGGTCAATTTTTTCTCAAAGACTTTTCAAATGAGTGTCTAAATACACATGGAGAAATCTGAGAGTCTCAAAAGTTCTGGATGTTTAGTTTACAGTCATTATTTTTATTTATTTTTTTATTCTGCATTATCTGTATGTTTCCTATCACACACAGAGAAAGGTAAAAGGCCATACAGAGGATTAGAAGGAACATGCAATGGTAACAAGATGAACTAGCATGTTTTGTGGTGCCCAAGGAATTGGTTACTGTGGTCTATGCCCTGCAGCCACTTTGAGGGTGATATGTAAATCTGAAGAAAAAGTTTAGCATCAATGGTGTTTATTCCCCCACACTGACTTTGTGTCTTAATGAAGTTGCAGTGATGCTAGTATTGTTTAACCCGTGCAAATCCAGAGCATACTGCAATCATAAGCAAATGTCAGTTGAATAAGGGTATTCATTCCAGGAAAGGGCACAGACCCTACGTTTACTTTCTTTCCCTAGAACCCTGCCCTTAGCTAATGCTGATAAAGTTGCCACCTATGCTGTGGTTACATCCATTCTGGAATACAGTGAAAGAAGGTTGTGAAGTTACACATATCATAGTTCGACCTGTAGCTCATCAGCCTGGCTTTTAAAACATGCAAGTGCCTCTGGAGACCACCCCATGTTAAGAGTCTACATGCTTCGTATTGTTTCATAGTTAAATACTGTTTAGAGTTTGTTTTCTTTTGTAAACCTGGGAAATCTAATTATTTATAATCTCCACTGACATTTACATTTCTCTAAATATACTCTGCTTGTATAAGAATGTATCATCCTTTAAACATGGGTAAAGAATGTCGGGTTGTACTTTTTGCTTATATGTAATGTAGGCTATTGGAATGACCTAAGTAAGGTACCTTTTTGTTATAATCACATAAATTTGAAGCACACAGTTCTGAAATCCTGCCCACAGCCACTGCTATGTAGGATAAAGAATCAGAAAAAGTCCTCATAGCTGATATCATTTGTTTACCATTTAACTCTCAGCTGTCAGACCAAACTTCTATTGCAGCTTATTGCTATCTTGAAATAATACAATTAATTTCCACGCCAGCAGCTCTAAAATGTTTGCTTTAGCTTTTGAAACTGATTGAAAATACACTGAGAAGTTGACCTATTGTGTTAATCTTATTTACACAAACATGGTGTCATGAAAATAAACTCGGAGTACTCAGCACTGAGTTCTAAGATGCTCACACCCTGAGTTCTCTAATGTCTGTTACACAGACCCACCGGGTAGACAGTTTCAACTTTATCACGGGCACCTGATGCAGACAAGTACCTCAACGTTTACGTTCTCTTAAATTTGAAGTGAGTTTTATTTTTCGCTTTATAAAAAATGAATCTAAGGCAAATTCCTTCTTTCATACTAACCCGTTTGTGAAACAGTGGGGGAAAATGGCAACCCCCCCCCACCCCAGGCTCTTGAAAAACACTTTCCTCAAAAGAGTCAAAAGTAACATTTGCAAGACCAAAGCAGAACAAGAAAGCTTGAATTGTGAACAAGAGCCCGTGGCAAGAGTGACCAAATTAATTTGGCTACTGGGCGGTGGCAGAGGATTTAGAGAGTGGATTTATTCAGGGATCCCTCTTGGTGTGGGAGCTTTTAAAAGTCCTTCCCGAGGCCACATCCCAGCCTTTCACATTCTTAAATAATCGGGGTATTATGCAGGTTCTCCTGGCCACGCCCCGTCAGGGTGAGGACCTGTCTCCCGAGCCCGGCGAGCGCGTCACAGCCGCGGAGATGCAGCGGGGCACGTGGGCTGGAGACACTTCCTAGAAACGCGCGCGGGCTCAACCCTGCCTGAACTTTCCTGTAAACAGCGCGCTGACAGGCGGCATCCCCGCTGGGTGGATCCCGCGCTCCTGGCGCAAGTGGCACTTCTTCTTGCTTTTAATTAGCGAGAGGAGAGGCGAAGGGGAACTGGCTGCTCGGCAAGTCAGTGCAGGAGGCTGACTTCTGGGAGGCTGAAGGAGGCTGGGCGAAGAGCTGGGGGAGGCTGCTGGTCTGCTCCCGGCTGTTTTCTCAATGAATAGCTGGCGGGGAGACTGAAGTCAGCCACAGCCTCCTCCTATCGCCCGCGGCTGGGTGACGGCGACAGCTTCAGCCGGGACCTGGCTCTTAAGAGGCGCTCCTTGCAAAGCCCTCTCGCTCCGCGTTTCCAAACCACCAGTCCCGAGGACAGAAAGGCTTTGCGGATCCAAGTACTGCCTGGCAAAGGGCACTTGGGAATGGTGTTTTCTGATGACAACCTCTTCTGCTTGTGACAAAGCCTGTCGCCCGCTGTTGGCCCTGGAGGGAAGTCCTAAGTAAAACTCAGTCCTGCCTTTAAGTGAGGCTGCTGCGGCCACGGGAGAGCCAGCACACACCATGGCAGCTGCCGGACGCATCCTCACCTTGCTGCTGTGGGGTCACCTGCTGGAGCTCTGGACCCCATGTCACACCGCGGACCCCGCCTACCCCAGACTACGCCTGTCACATAAAGGTAGGTTATCTTTCTTTATCCTTTTGTTAGGAAAATGCCCAAATGGAAAGTCACTTAACACAGGTCCATTTCCTTCCAAGACCTCAAAAGTGAACCTGAAACATATTGCAAAACTCACCTTGGATCGTAAGCACCTCGCGCTAACATATCCCACCTCGTCTGGAAAAAGTGTTAAATCGCATGCCAACTTGGAGGTGTTATTTTTGCCCTAGAAATATCAGGTTTATTCTTGAGAAGTTCACTCGCCTCTGTGCAGACCTGAGAAGGTGGGGCGCAGTTGCTAATAGCTGGAAAGGCTAATCCACTAAATGAACAGTAGGTATTGAAATACCACCACGTGCATTGTGGGAGCTGTAGAGGGGTATGGGACAGGCTTTAAAAATGGAGGTACACTTTGTTTTTTTGCTGGGTATTTTATTTGTTTTCTTTATTATGAGATCGAGAGGAGGAAAAATTCCTGAGGAAAACAACGACACCATCCCTGTGTAATTAAAATGACTAACAGCTAATACACATTGGCCTTCACACTGTGTTGGTTATTAGAATATTTTGATGTGTGACAAATTAAGCAGTTTATTGGCAATCATGGTAAAGTGACTTATAGTGATTATATATTAGTCTACACTAACCTTTTCCTTTAAATGTGCACTAATCGTATTTTTACTGAAGGTCTAGCAGAGTGTTTTATTCTGCACTTAGGTCTTATATCATATTCATAAATAAATGATCAAAAGATGGTAAGTTTTGCATCAGGACCAGTCAAAATCAATCACGAATCCTCCTGTCACCAAACAAACAAGGAACAAAACCTGTTTTAAGAGGAAGTGATTTTGTTGACTTAAAAGGAATTTGGAATTAACTATTGGGAATGAAGTGTTCATTACCACCACCAGTGAAGACAAGAAGAGATGTGATAATAAGGATTACATAAGAGCCATTTTTTTCAACTGAGTAAGCGTCTAAATTGTCTTTCACTCTAGAAAGAACAAAACCTGTACATCTGATTACAAGGTAGAAGCTGGAAGCAGAAGGTCTGAGTTTTGTATGGCATAATTGATCTTTTTGTCTCCTTATTGGGCAACAGGAGATGTAATGGTGACTGTAGAAACTTCTCATTCTAATACTTAGATTATGGATATCTTCTTAATTTCAATAATTTTCTTGTTACATTATATAATCAGTACCAAATTTTAAAAAAATACATTAACACCACATCTGTGAAGTATTTAAAATGTAGTGTCCTGCTTAAGCAAACACCTTTTGATTTAGAATGATTTATATTATGACAGGTATCAAAGTCTTTATGAGAAGCTATAACCAAATATATCGAGGTACAAAATTGATGGGATGGTATATTGAAAACTGAGGATGCCAATTATAAGTGGAGTTTGACTTAGAACTATTATGGATTAGTTATTTTTTCCTAATTTCTTTTTCAGAGAACACATATATATATAAAGTCTACTGTTTTCCCCAGGGGTTTTATGAAAAAAATAAAATCAGGAAAATGAATGGACTTGGAAAGCATGCCGTTAGGTGAGGCGACCAAAACTCAGGCAGAAAAACATTGTATAATCTCCATGATATGTGGATCCTAGTTTATAATGTGTGCTGTAAATAGGGAGCAAGCGTAACTGGCTGTAGGTGTAGCATAACACTTAGAAACCAGGCCAAGGAAGAGGAGTATTAGGTGATGAAGAAGGACAGAATTCAGGCAAAAGGAAACATGACTCATGGAAGAGGATTTAGCTAGATCCTTTTCCTTCTAGCTTCAACTCTGTCATAGTTTTCTTTTCTTTTTTTTTTTGTGGTGGATAACTGAATGAAAATGGAGAGAAAAAAGAAGACAAGTGGACAACTGTCAGTTTTGACATGCTGCTATTCTGTTATGCCTTCTACTAATCTTCATACCTCAGGAGTACTAGGCTTTTGATAGCTCCGTATCAGTATGTTTTTCAATCTGTCTCATTTGATTTTGAACAGCAAAGCTTACGATGTGGTCAGTGTACCAAAATTACATGGTATAGTCAGTCTCATCTTTATCAAGCTCATCTTCAAGATGTCTCTCATAATCAGAGAAATGACTGTGACTGATTTTGTGAGCTGTGTCATATGTTGTCATGAGGATTTGAAAGCATTTGTGTGTACTAGACTGAAAACTGTCACAGGGTTTCTCTTTGGCATTTCTTCACCTTTTATTTGGACTGACTAAACTACACTTTTTAAAATTAAATTATAAACAAGCTTGGTTTACATGTCAATCCCAGTTCTCTCTCCCTCCCCTCTTCCCCGTCCCCCCACCAACTCCCCTGCAATCCCCCAACCCAATCCCCACACCACTCTCCAGGGAGTGTGAGGCCCTTCATGGGGGAATCTCCAAAGTCTGTAAAAGACACTTTTATGGTGATGGCTGTATACAAAGATGATGTAGAGATATCTGCAAGTAAAACGTTCTTACTTTGTGCAATTTAGTTAGGAAAGACAGCTATGAGATCACACTAGAGAGGCAACCTGAAGCCTCCAGAGCTTGTTGTGCCACAGGTGCCTCGGAGACAGGGAAAGCAAAGAATGTCAGAGCAAGGACACCCCGTTCAACCAGCACAAAATGAACCCTTTGCTTCTCCGCACTCTGGAATTCAGTAGATTTTTAAGAGTCAAACATTAGGAATAGTGCATTGCAGGTTAATTTTCTGAGCACTGAATGGTGACAATAATGTTGGTCTTTCAGTAGCAAGAGGATTTAAGCAATTAAAATTACCAATGGATGTTCAGTCTTTCAACATAAGATATATGGTGTATCAGACACAGCACCTCTATGTTGCTGCCTGACCCCACAGGGTGACACTGTCAGCTCCCTAGAGGTGGCCTGCGGTAATCATCCATCATTCTCCTGGCACATTCTGAGTCATGTTGGAAGAGGGTAGGAGAAGGGCAATCATTTTTCTTATACCCCCCACTTCCAAGATAAGGGGGGGGAATCTTTTCGGAGGAGGACGTTAAACTGTCATACACAAAGCTTAAGTTAATTTATATATAAAAGTGTGTTCAGAAAAATATATCTAGAGACCCACCGGTGTCTTCATTTCCCTTTCCTTCTAAATAGACCTATCCAGAAGAAGGTAACTAATTAAAAGGAAGTATGGCACAGAGAGCACCTCCTAGTTTGTTTCTAAGCATTCTTCACCTGGGATGGCAAGGTGCTCATTCCTTTGTTCTTCTTACTGTCTCATCACATCTTATTTTCCAGAAAATGTGTCCATTTAAGGCAAGTAGAGGACATGAAAAGACAAGGCAACTCCGATTCAGGAAACACATGGATCTTTTTGATGAACTTTAGAAGAACAAATGAGTTTAGTTAACAAATGAAAACATAGCTGGGAGGTGATATGCACGCCCTTAATCCCAGCACTTGGGAGGCAGAAGCAGGCAGATCTATGAGTTTGAGACCAGTCAAGTCAACAGAGGGAGTCCTAGGTCATACACACACATTAAAAAAAAAGAAAAGATAAAAAGAAAGAAAAAAAAGAAAACATGGGTAGCAAGATATTATCTCATTCTAAAAGAATTTTCAGTCAAGATTTGAGTTGAGTTGAGGTTGACTACATAAGGCAATAATTCTAAACTTGAAGAGTATTCATGCATCACATGCATTTAGTTGTTTGTTCCCACTAATGAGGATGGTATTGATGAAATTAATAAACTTTCTTTTCAAAGAATTTTCTTTAAAAAGAAAAACCAAAAACTGTTTATGATCCTTCTTAAGAAAGAGCAATTGGAAAGAATGAGGAGGAGCCCTGAAGAACTGAGTTGCTCCATGTTGGTGTCTGTTCTGTCCTTATCTGTCACCATCCTACATTAATGAGGTTACTGGGAAGACAAAAATAACCTTCTTGATAATGGAGTTGAGAGAAGGAAGAAACAAAAAACAAATTAGCAAAGAAGCAATCACAGTAACTGTAGAAAGGCCCCATCAACTGAGAATCCAATCAGGGACAGTCAATCAGGTAGTCTGGAAGATAGGGGTTCAAAGTCCCTGTGAGGAATGATGGCCACAGGAGACACAGAGAGTGGTGGTTCAGCAAAGCAGTGTTCTCCTAGGATGTTTCGGGGAAGAGGCAGTTAAATCGAGATATGTAGACATTATCAGTGGAGACTTCAACTTTGAAGAGATACTCATACATATAAACCTTGCCCTAGAAAAGTGTTAAGCAGTGTGTCTGCGTTTAGGCATTCTAGCTATTCACACACAGGCCTGTCATAGTTCAGGGAGCTCAGGATTTGGTGTCAGCAGCCTCCATCCCACATGCTATTCTTGCTTAGAATGGCAGATTGTGCATCAGTGTGAAACAAACTGATTGCTGTGGTGTCCTTCTTGCATATTTCACTGAGGATTAGAGAGGGTCGACTGTCACTACAATACTTGTGAATGTACTTTATAATCTGAAACTGTGTGTATTATGAATATATCTTAAAAAACTAGAGTGTTGATTTTTTGGAAGGCAGCATCTTCTAAGGGAAATAACCCTTGGGAATAGTAGGACCTTAGACATGGACAAGTGTTGAAACAGTGCTGCTCTACAAGGAAGAATTTGTTCTAAAGTAATATAAAACTATTATGGTTGATTCTCATAAACCATTCATTCTAAAGGCCATCTTCCATATTTTTGGCTTTTAGTTATGCCAACTTAGAAGATCATTAGTCCATCTTCATTGTCAACTTTTCAAGGCCAACATTTGCTCTGATTACTACAATGATTTATATCTCACACCTCAATTTTTTTATATTTATAAAACCAGGACACTAAAATGCAATGTTAGCAAAACCTTTGCATGGCTGTCCTGGAGACTGATTTTTATTTTCTTTCTTTCTTTTTTTCTTGGTTTTTCAAGACAGGGTTTCTCTGTGGCTTTGGAGGCTGTCCTGGAACTAGCTCTTGTAGACCAGGCTGGTCTCAAACTCACAGAGATCTGCCTGACTCTGCCTCCTGAGGGCTGGGATTAAGGGCGTGTGCCATCACCACCCTGCAATGATTATTTTCTATCCCTGGGAAATAAAAATTAAGTAAAATAAAACAAGGCAGTATTTAAGCTTCTATTTCGTGACCCAGCTCAAAGTTACCCAGCCAGTAACTATGCATTATCAGTATTGATATTAGTCACACATCTCTGGGTGTTAATAAATAAAAACTGGTAATAAGGTATGATTCATAATCACAGTAGTTAAATAGAACTCAAGAGTAAACATTAACTTACATGCCAGGCAACACTACCAGGGAGTGTTGGTGAGAATGACGTGATGTCTTTATTAGCAACAGTTCATGCTAAGAAATAAACATGGAACAGAATGTGAAAAATTATATGTTTTGTTGAGTGTTGGGCTCACACAAAAATTCTTTGTGTAGAAAAGTCTATGTAAGAGCATTACTTATTGGCCTTATATTCTTATATTGATTGGATACTACATGGATAGTGTATCAGTACATCTTACATACAAAAGTTTCTCATTCTATGAGTCATTCAGGTCTTAAAAGAATATTGAAGATCACAGTAGAAAAACTGCTATTTCATATAGAAGTTAAGGATCATGAGGGTTAGGGTTAGAAAAAGCCATAAAAGGAGTTTATAAAGGAACTAGATGATAATTTATGTGTGCACAACCTTTGTAAAATCCTTGTGAGGGCAACTTTGTATATGCAAAATGTGATCTATGACTGTTCTTGATTAATAAATATGCATAATAAAATTAGGATGTCATAATGAAGTATTATTCATTTAGAGGTTTATTTTGCCACATTGTTGTCTCACTAGTCATGTGTGTTTGTCACTTAGCCTAGGGGTATTTCATGGAAGGGTCTTCCTGTTTCTTTTTCTCTTCCTGCAATGAGATTGCTTTTCAATTCCGTGCGTCAATTCTGTGTGTACATAATAAACCAGCAAGCTATTAAATTAGTTGTTACTGGGAGAAATTGTTAACAATCTGTTGAGTCAGCTTTGTTTTATTATTGACATCTAAATGGTTCATCACAGGCTCCTTTATCTTAAACCGTTCTGTGGTTTAGTTGAAGAATTTGGTTAGCAGAAATCCAGAAATGCACTCCGCATGCATGCATACCCCCTCAGACACGTCATTACAGTGGTAAGGTGGTCCAGCCCGTTGAGATTTACAGTCAAACCCAACCAGTCCTGAAATGAGATGACTCATAATCTCTTATAAGGTGATGAATTAGATTACCTTTGTAGTTCCAGTACCACAGTGTGGCTAGCTCACACCAGATGCTTCAGAATACTCAATCAGTTATATAAGAAAATGACTGGTTATATTCAATAATGGTTTCCAAAGCACATGCTTTGAAACTTAAGATAATTGCCAATGTCTTTAGATGTTGCTTAGACATAAGCAAGTATTGTTCTCTGTATACATAATAAAAATGACAATGCACTTTTAGGCAAGATATTCTAAACTTATATTGGGGAAAAATGTCAAAGCCACATGTTAAACAAATGTTATAGTTTTTGCTGTTGAGAAAACCTCTTCTTTATTACTAATGATTTAAAAAACTGACATCACTTCAGAATTGATAATATGAGCCTGTGGCAATCAAGGCAATTGATTATTCAAAAACAGCTCTGTCTATTAGAATTCTATTGTGTAGATCATGATCTTTACACCTATTATCTATTATGCTCTGCCTTTTAATGGCCCATAAAAATATAAGAGCAATTCACTGATTTGCTTGAATTTTTTTGTTTTATTTTGTTTTTTAAAGATTCACTTATTATGCATGTAGTGTTCTGCCTGCATGTATGCCTACACGCCAGAAGAGGAAACCAGATCTCACTACTATATGGTTGCTGGGAATTGAATTTAAGACTTCTGGAAGAGCAGCCAGTGCTCTCAACCTTTTAGACCAGCTCTCCAGCCCCTTGTTTTTGTTTTTTGAGACAGGGTTTCACTGTGTAGTTCTATAAGAGTTAGTTTCCCCAGCTGTCCTGGAACTCATTATGGCCTCAAACTCAGATCCGCCTGCCTCTGCCTCCTGAGTGCTGGGATTAAAAGGTGCATACCACCACTCTTGGCCCACTGCTTGAATTTTTTTAACTGAAAAATGAATGCTCACATCTATGTTTCATAATTAAATTCTCAGCCTTCAGTGTTTTCTCCTCCAGGGCTTAGTGCAGGAATGGTAGACAGAACAAATACTTAAGGTCCAGACATTACAAAACACTCTCAGATTCTTATTTTGATGGCCTCAATCCCCCTAGTTTTTGATAAAGCATGCCAAATTTAAACCTAGCTTCTGGTTGCATTGTTTGAGCAAGTAATTTGTGTTTTGTGAGCATGAGTCTTCTCAGTTTTAAAGCACTGTAGCGTTTAATTTGCAGATTGTGGAGTACCAGAGAAGATGACAGAAATTGATGTGGCCTAATACTTTATTTGCCCTTAGGAGCATTTCAAAGTTGACTCAGTGCGCCAGAAGTATAGTCTGTGTTGGTTTTCTTTTTAATTGTAAAAGCAATCATTCGCAAACTCTAAGCTTCCAATGTAAAATAAGGGAAGCGCTTATCAGAGGTTTTCACTGAAAGCAAAAGTGTTTTCATTGAAATCAGTTCTGACTACTGACAGTATGGGAGGTTGGTGTCTCTTGTATTTAGAAGTAGCTGCAGAGTTACTTTGCTAATAATTTAAAGAAAGTTGGAACTTTATCAGCGTCACCTTGGAGGCAACAGATCAAATCCTAAAAATACCTACCTAACAAAGGTAATTGTAGACCCAACATTGTAAAGCACAATAGAGCTGATATTACAAAAGCCAGACCCCACTGAGCAAGGCTAGTCTAAACAGTGTCCTGTAGGCGGCTATCAGCTCAGCATGTGGTGTTTGCTTTGAAAGTGAAAGAGAACCTTCTGCTCTGCCTTTTTGGAACAAACTAGGTAGGATGGCTGGGACAGGATTGACTACTTACTCTTAGCTGGACTTCAGCAATCACCCATTGCCATAGGAGTAAGACTGAACAGCTTGGACACTGGGCTTTCCAAAGGGGAGTGTGTATGTGTGGGGGAGAAGAGGGTTGCAATGTGAATGGTTCCAAGGAAACTGAGGCATCCTGAGCCTCTGTTTATGGCTCCTTCAAGAAAGCACACTTTAGAAGTAGGGCTCAGCCTTGTGTGGGTATTCACCTCCTTTCTCTTCGGGGAGTGAAACAGCAGGACTTCAGGAAGTCCTTTGGAGGCATCCCTCTCTTTCCCATCTATGTGTAATCCTTTTTTTTTTTAAACACTACTTTGCATTCAGGTGCCATTCTTGGGTAATCACAGGCTTTTTTTTTTTTTTTTTTTTTTTTTTTGTCATTTGGGTCCTGTGCTTCCCAATGTGCCGTTCGTACCATCTCTCTCCCAGTTTTCCCCCACTTTCCTACTCTTTTCCTCACTTTAGGACAACAATGAAAAGCAAACAGCTTGCAGTGAATGGCATGTATTCATTCATCCACAGTTGGTTTGCAAACTTCATTTAATTTTTGTTGTCTAATTTGATGGTCAGAAAGCTAGGTGGTTAAATTAGAAAAAAATTACAATGATCAGGTAAATCAACATATGTTGAGATTCACCTTATGATGAAGTATTAGATGAATAGTCAACTGAACCACCAGAAATCTAATCTCCTTTCTCTGCCCTGTTTTTTTCAGGCCAGTGTCTGATGCTCAAAGGTACAATGAGATTGAGGCCCAGGCAGTATAGGGGAGCTGAACCTGTTAACTGATGTAATCTGTAGCTAAAATTGAGTTAGGTGAAAGATAGACTATTGTCAGTGCAAACCTGCCGATTTCTGTGCTCTCATCGGTTTGAACTTTAGCATGGGAAAGCCAGAATAAAAAAAATGAGTTTTATTTATAGGTTACCATGGGGGCATAAAAATGTCCGGAATAAATCCCACTGGTGATTTCAGGTGGCCATTGCTCCAAAGCCAGATGGAACAACAGCAAAGAGAATGAGAATAAAAGAGTGAGGGACTAGCCATCAGCAGGCAATGCTCACTCATGCTCTCCTGGAAATGAGGGGACTGGAGCGGGCTTTAAATTCTGAGTTCAAAACATACTGTAGATCAAAAGACCAAGCAAAACTGTGTTCACGACACTGCTTGCAGCTATTTACTACTCCTGATTGCTTGTTTCCTGAGCGAAAGTTTCCTGGGGACCTCGTGCAGTCTCAGGCCCCTTCCAATTCCTCAAATGCATACATGTCTTTCTGTCTCCTGAGAGACCTCCCAGTGTGTCTGATTTCTCCAGATTCTTTAAAAAACAACTGCTTGGGAAGCAATATGCCACAGTGGAAAATGTACAGATGAACAATTTTCAAATTTTTACATTTGAGTCCACACTGTATCCTATTTCTATTTCGTGATTCTTGTAAGTAACTTAACTCCGAGACTCACTTTCCTCAGGGTTAAAAAGGAGCTAATAAAGTTATTCTGCCCTAAGAGACAGAAAAGTGTACCACAACCTAAAAATATGACTTGATATTGTGACATCTATACTGTTCCTTAGTTTATAGAATTGTCTTTAAGCTACTTGAAGTCGGGAGTATTTTTGTGATCCCATTGTGTAGAGATAAAATTACTTATTCAAGTCATTTCTAAAGCCTGCAGTTATGGAATTTCAAATGAAAACATGTTTAGTTGGCTTTCATGTTATGGTCAAAAAAAGACAACTAGATCCAGGGCTACTGATAAATACAGTATCTTACTGTCCAAATTATAGGGTTGGTATTGATAACACAGCATCGAAGCCAAGCTATGGTACCATTTCCTCATTAGTTTTAATTGAATATGATTTTCATTCACTTATTGATTGACGTTTAGCATATGAATACTTTTTACTCATTATTGATGTTATAAATTTGACATATTTCTGTATTAAGTTCAGAAGTTCCGTCAGTTTCAGAGAAGCATTCTGTGAAATTCCAGAACGTCTACATCTCACAAAGGGAATTTTCTCTGGACCAATGACAGAATGATGTCACCACTATTTAATCCCTATGCTCTGACTCTTATCTTCCACCTTGGGAATTTAGAAGTTTTTAGCTTTTCACAAAAGATGGGCTCATTCAACAGTGTCTTATTCTTTGAATATTTGTTGAGCTTTGTCAGTGTTTAGAGACTTAGCATGAAGCTAGGTCTTTAGAAAGTAGGAAAACTGTTGTACTAAAATACGTAGGATCTGGGGAGGGGTAGCAAAGGTTTAGCAGGTGAAAACTTAGGAAATCTAAACACAGTATGACTTTTAGTTAATAATTACTCATCAGTGTTGGTCATTATTTGTGATAATGTTACTGTTAGGTAAACTGTTAATAAATGGAAAATCGGGGCCAGGCATATGGGAAACTTCTATATTAAATTCACAATCTTCCTGTGAACCTAAAGTTATTCTAATAGGATCAAGTTTTTCCCGTCCTCTGCAATCTCCTTCTCTCTCTCTCTCTCTCTCTCTCTCTCTCTCTCTCTCACACACACACACACACACACACACACACACACACACTGAGAGAGAGCCTTACACCAACTCTACTCCCATTTATGTAGTAAATGTCAAGATAAGCTCTAAGAAAGTATAAAGTTTTGGTGGAAAGGGGAACTGGATCATAGTCTGGATGACTACTGGGTGGTTGGCCAGAAGGCATGAGCCAGTTAGTTGTATCTTTTCTCTACCTTCTAGCATCCTGCTGTTCTGCCATGGTAATCCCACTCTATTTAATGGTCCTTTCAGAGATACACTCTACTAGAAGTCTACTTAACTGTTTTCTACTTTGTACGTTTACTATACACACTAGTATCATATATTATTTGTTCAATTTTTCCCTTCAATTTCTGTGTGAATTGGAGGAATTTTCATTGATTTAGTATGAATGATATGCAGTTAATGAAAATTCAGGTAGATTTGGAAATTTAAAAAATCTTTTATTACGTATATTTATTTGTGAACATGTGTGTGTGTTGGGGGAAGTCCTGTGCATTTGTCAATAAAGTACTGTTGAGCCTATAGGGAACCAAGATAGGAGGGACTAGGAGTCCAGGAGAACTCTGGGAAGGAGAAACACAGGGAGTCAACATGTAACGCCATGGGGGTAGGAAGCCTGGAACTATTCTCCGGTAAGAAACATACTTGCATTAACAATTATGGGGTAATTACTTAAGTCAGAGCTAGTTAGAAAGAAACAAGCAAGGCCAACAGCTTCATAATGAATATAGCCTCCTGTGTGTTTATTTGGGACTGACGCGGCTCTGGAACCAAGCTGGCGGGAAGGCTGCCCTCACAAGAAAAAGCTTCTCTTTACAAAATGGTTGTCAGGAGCGGGATTGAATTTCCACGCAAAACAACAAAAGCTTTAAAGGAATTTTAGGAACAGAGAGAAGCACAGATTTTGGTAGCAGCATTTTCCTCAGGTGTGCTCTGTTTTGCTAGCAACAAGCCGAGATTCAAGCGGCTCGCTTACTGGAGTCTTTCTGACTCGGCATAAAAAGAAAAAGAAAAAGAAAAAAAAAACCAACAAGGTTCTTTTAAGAGACTCTGCTAACGATTGAAAGTTGTGTACGTACAGCTGGAAGTGGCAGCTTTTGCTGGAGGTCAGCATGGACTGAGGCGGTAAGCTGAAGTCACGCTTATGCCCGCCATCTTGGAAACGACAGTTTAAAATAGCCGCGGTTTTACAGATAAGACACGTGGCCAGAAAAACGTAAAGATTTACAGTAAAGTCAGACTTGGATGAACAAACCTCTAAAGGTTTACAGTGTGTTTAAAAATATACGTGAGATTGAGAGAGAAAATGAAACGGCAAAGTGGTAAATACATACAAAAGCCGGCGTTGTGGTGGCACACGCCGGTAGGATTTACTCCAGAGGCAGAGGCAGGCGGATTTCCAAAGAGAAACCCTGTCTCAAAGAAAAATAAATAAAAGTAAAATAAATAAAGTAATAATAGATAAATAAATAAGACATGTAAAGATGGAAAATACACAGAGAGTCTGGATACTGTACACTATTATGTTTTTCAGTTTTATAATTGCTCAGGAAGTAACAGCTGCTAAAGTACACTTGATTATAAATGCTGCTAAATTAATTCAACTTATATCTTTTGAAAATGCCTTGACCTCAAAATTTAAGTATAAGGATATGTTACTTGGGAAAGGAGTTTTAATTTATGTTTCCACAGAACATAAAAAGCTGAGGATTTCTTCCAGGCTTCTGTGGTTTGACAAACCAAGACCCCCGGAAGCAGTGGATCAGATGTTCCAACAATTGAAACAGCTAAGATGATGCAGTCTTACAGACCCCGAAAGCATGGACTTATACAGGTTTCTGAGTTTTGTCATGATCCCCATGGTATGAACGGCGCCCCCTTCCAGCAGGAAGCAGTTTGGAATGAGCGACGCCCCAATTCCCATCTTGTTTATAAATCTTTGTTTTCATTTAAATGGGATTGTTTATAATTGGTTAATGATCACAACCAATCTCCTTTTAATGGTAAAAAGGGGAATGATGGTATGGGTATTGTTTTTCATGTATTGATACAAATTCAAGGTCAATTTTGTGATATGTATATTTCTCCTCTTGATTAAGTATTGTGCTTATACTGATCTTTTAAAACGTAATGTATAATGGAATACAGACTATAAATAGTTACTTATAATAGAATTTATAGTTAGGTAAGTTAGGTTTTCTAGATATACAGAAATATATTTGAGATAGATAAACAGTCTTCAAACCTCTCAAAGACCTTCAGAAAACGGCATTTAAAATGGTTTAGGGTTTGTCTTGACAATGAGAAATGTCTGCTCCTGGCAGCACCAATTACGTCTGAGATGGGCATCGAAAAAACTCGTTAGGGAGTTTACTTTCAACATGGCAAGATTAGCCATTTGGGCAAGAAATTGTTCTTACAAGCTAATGGCTGGCTAATGTAACATTTCTTTTCTTTTTTTTTTTTTTTGGTTTTTTTTCGAGACAGGGTTTTTCTGTAGCTTTGGAGGCTGTCCTGGAACTCGCTCTGTAGACCAGGCTGGTCTCGAACTCACAGAGATCCACCTGCCTCTGCCTCCCGAGTACTGGGATTAAAGGCGCGTGCCACCAACGCCCGGCTAATGTAACATTTCTTAACCACGTTTAAGAACTTAGTCAACATCTTCTAAGATTGTATAAAATAATGTCTTTAAATAATATTGTATTTAATTCGTAGATATCAACTGAGAAAGCATTTTGTTACCTGTAATTTTACTTTTTCATTTTGTTATCAAATTGATAAATACAATATACTTAAATACAGATGGAAAATGATGGATATAAACAATTGAGAAAAAGTAATCCATTTTTACTATCCTATAAAGGATAAATAAGCATAGAATTGTTTAGGTTTAGAAACCAGAATAAAGATTTTAAAAGAAATAACTAGATGATAGAATCATTTCATTTGTGTGTGTATGTGTGTGTGCTGGGGTGTCACGAAGAGAATTGTGTGCTCCTGTGAGTGAATTTGCGTACTTGCACATATGCAAATACATACATGTGTGTGGGAAGGCCAGAGGTCATCCTTTCTTTGTTTGCTCAGGAGCCATCTTCCTGTGTTTTTGAGACAGGGTCTGTCATTTGCCTGGAGTTTGCACATATCTAGAGTGGATTGCAAGGATCCTCCTGTCCCCATCTCCTCAGCACAGATATTATTAATCCACTCTCCACATGCAAAGTCTGGTGATTATACTCAGGTTCTCGTCCTTGAACAGCAAGCTCCTTATTGACCGAAGTATCTTCTAACACCCCCCCCTTCTTTAATTCAAACAAGACAAAAATTATTTTTAGGCAAGGAGTGGTGCCTTTAATGCCACACTCAGAGGCAGAAGCATATGGATATCTGTGAGTTCAAGATCCTTCCTCGTCTACATACATAGCAACTTTCATGACAACCAGGGCTGTACATTGAGAACACACACATACACACAGTACGTATACATGTACCATAAAATCTATCTATCTATCTATCTATCTATCTATCTATCTATCTATCTATTCTCATCTCAGGAAACCAACAAAATCCATAAGCAACAACAGTAAAAATGAAGAAACGTTAAAGATTATTCAACTCAATACTGTAACTGTGTATGCTCTATGTAGTTCTAACTGTATGATAAGTATAGATCAATTACTCAAAAATTGTTTAAGATGAAAACCAAACATTGAGCACACTGTCAGCCTAGGGTTTGGATTAATGTGAAGTATCATAGGGTTTATTCTTAGAAGAGCCAGTAATAGTTAAAATGTAAATTGAAAATAAAACAAGCAATTTTCACAGTCAAATGTTAAAAGTTTTGCTTATCAGAATATTCAATTATCTGTATCACTGCATATTTTAGCTAACATGGGGACTCAAAATATTTCCCTTTTATTATGTTCAGGAAGAGAAAAGTCAGAGAGAGAGAGAGAGAGAGAGAGAGAGAGAGAGAGAGAGAGAGAGAGAGAAGAAAAAAAGAAGATAGGAAATATTGGAATGGATTTCACAACCATGTAAAACATCAATCTCAATACTAACTTCTTAAAGTCATTAGAGAAGAATGCTTAAGCTACTATGACATTAATATGCTTTAATTTTCTATAGCAATATTCAAGGAACTATAGGAAGAAGAAAATATTATCCTTCACTTAATTATAATTCCATGTAACAGAAATAAATGTTATGTCCATTATTACATTCCTCAGATAAAGGCAAAGGATATGAGCCGGACATTGCTTTTGACAGATTTTCTCTTTGCCAGTTTTTGTTTTTTCTTACTCCATAATGGGTATTTACAAATTGAAGTGAGATATATTTCAGGATTGGAGAAAGAATGATCTAAATCTTAAGAATAAATAAGACAGGTGTGGTGGCACACACCTTTAATCCCAGAACTCAGGAGCTAAAGGCAGGCAAATCTCTTTGGCTTTGAGGCTAGCCTAATCTATAAAGTTCCCGGACAGCCAGTGCTATACTAATGAGCCCTGTTAAGAAAAAAGAAAAGAGGAGAAAAGAAAGAAAGAAAGAAAGAAAGAAAGAAAGAAAAGATGGAATGGGAAAATCTATACCAATGTCTTTAGGCTAATAAGAGAATAATTTCTTAGAAAGATATCGAATCCTCCATAGTATTAGATGCTGTAAAATGACTACTATGCTAGAATTTTTTTACACGCAGTTTTATTTCAGAGCACATAAACATTGTACTTGAATACTACATCTCTTTTGCCTTTTACTGTTAATTTCTTTCCACTGGATCATTAGAACAGACCTTTGGAGTTGCTTCAGTGTTGGATGCTCACGCAGTGGTCAGTAAGGAATAGTGAAATGCTATTGGATTGGTTCTGTAATAGGCGGGGAAAACCCTGGCCAGCCAAGGCCTCCTGGATACGCTCCACGAGAATGGTTTGTCACCACTGCAGTGTATGGTAACATCACTGTGGCATCTCCCTCCTGAGGCCACCCGCAGCCTGCCTTCCAAATCTCCATTCACGGTGCTGGCCACCAAAACTGCCCTTTGTCCACACTTCTTTTCTCCATTACAAATCAGCCCAGCTGCTCCTGCAGCAGGTTGTTAGCTGACACGCCCCCGTCCGCTCTCCCCTAGGAGAGCCAGAGTAAAGAATAGCAGCTGGGACCGGCTTACTCTGGCATCCAAATAATTTGGGGTGGGTCCATCCCTGACTTTATTTCATTCATTTTTATTCTCTTTCCTTCTGTTGCTCTTTACAGAACAGATAAGTGATATTTTTTCTAAAATGTTACTCTAATCTGCCCATGTCTTTTTTTTTTTAAATATATCTGTCCATTCAAGACAGGAAAATTATTTCATTTTACGCATTGTTGTTTTCATCCCTATTTTAAAGACTCCTTAGAAGACAAATAAAATAAGGAAATTTTTATTGGTGTGATTGGTTTTTGTTTTTTTAGACATGACAAACAGCACTTGTTCCATTGGTTGGATGAGGATTAAACAGGAAACATTTTAATGTCTTCAGAATAGGGTTTGGCACACAGCTATTGCTAAGCTGATATTTGATAGTGAGGAAAGAGAGTAGGGAAAGGGGGGAAGGAGGGAGGAAGTGAGAGAAGGAGGTAGGAAGGCGCTAGGTAAGGATGGAGAGCTGAGTAACAGCTGCTGAATTGAAAACCTAACTGTATGTAGGCAACTAAAACCAGTAAGATGCACTTAGCATTTTATCTATTTCAAAAACTAAACAAAACTAAAATCACAAGTGAAAAATAAAAGGGCATGGTTTAGGAAAGCCAGTTTGCTTAGGAATCAGTTCTGTGGTCTCTAAACCAGCAGTCAGGTGGTCACACATCTACCATGCTGTATTTGTTCAGGATAGCTTTTAATAGTCTAGTAGAGAAAAATCATTTGTCCACGTAATCTCCAATCTGATTTACCGCATCTTTCTTCATCTCCCTCCATCTGAACTTTTTCATTTAATGCCTCCAGGACATGCGCCCCTACAGATCAATAAATATTTAGTTAGTTGCTATGGCATTCTGTTGCAGATAAATATATATGTGTCTTTCCTTGGGGATTATAAAGACGGTGTCCACGCTCTGGTCATGTTCCTGTTGGCCAGCGTTCCTCTTCAAGTTGTACACCATAGTTCCTCATCCAGGGAGGTCTGCCTTGCTCACAGGGGATGCCTTTAACCGGCAACCATTATTGATCAAGGCCACTTGAGTAGGCATACCTTATTTGTCAAATACGCTTTCTATCTTAGCATAGCCTCGGTGGAGCCGGGCCCTTTCCTTTATGTCAGAAGTGTGGTTTCCTCATTGAAGTTAAGGGAAGCCCTGTTCCACTCTCGTCAGGCTGTGTAGACCCTAAGCATAGTAACAACACACGGTGCCCAAGGAAGGACATGCAGTTCCAGGAGGCATCAATTCGCCCAAATTGTAGATTGTGCTTAATTTGCTTGACATCAGTTTCCACATTTACTATCGTCAGAAAGCCTAGTTAGAAATGACAAGGCTTCCATAGTTATAAAAATGCTTTGGAAGTTATTTCTCTAATATAAAATACACAGATCATGGTGTCAGAAATCTCTGCCACAGCCTCACTCTCCCCCATTCCAAACCCCGCCCAGATGTTCCCCTGGGAACCTGATCTTACTCCTCCCATTCCAGACCCCACCCCTCACAAAGCCAGCCAAGGGTCAGGTCCTCCTCTGGAGCTGATGGAGGCCACGCCTACAAGGTATTTAAGACCCGACCCATAGATTTGCTGTGTACACTCCCTCCCTCTTTAGAGAGTCACCCGAAATTGCTCTGCTTTGCTTTGGTCTGTTTATTAAATACGGATTTATTAATTCGGTTTGATTGGGCTTATTGCATCAGCGAAGGAACCCAATAACCAGAGATCCAATACTAATCACATGACTCTATCTAAATAGCAATATTTGAGACTTGAGACATTTTTTTTTCATTAGATTTGCTTTTGGCTTTTATGGAACATGCAGATCAATAGATGTCACTGCTGTGTTTTTTAATAAATATTGTAAATTTACTTATATAACCATACTCAATTAAATATGAATTTGAAAATAGGTAATATGAACACACTATCTTTCTTCATGGCTAAAGTAAACAGGAGACTTTAAAATTGTCTGAACAAATTTTTATGCAAAATGAATCTGGAATGGTCACCACAACAGAATGGGAGAATTAAAATACCATCGTAGCTGTTGATTGCTTAATTTCATAACTTTAATTTGCAGTCATTTTGTAGATTTGCCAGTCTCTCTGGTATTTGTAGCAAGTCCTGTGTTTTAAAAAGAGGCATATGACTTTTTTCAGAAAAAAATGTTTTTTTATTAACTCCTTGTAAGTCAGACAGAAAGCTGAAGGAAATCATTCCTGAGAAGATTTTACATGTCTGAATTATTCTTCATTTCTTCTGAATTAAAAAACTTCCAGTCTAACCAAGATTCCCTGTAGTTTTTATTATTTTTTCCTTTTAATATTTGCTTTACCAATATTGGGTTCCTAAATTACTAGTCTACACTTTACATGTAGCTTTGGTTGTTCTAATATACAGGAGAAATGCCAAAGGAATATCCTATTAATAATAAAAAATTGCCATGGTAATACAGATTTCACATAACTGTATGTTCATTGTTACACTGTCATTCTTCATTTATTTATCTTGGTTATTCAAGACAGGGTTTCTCTGTGTAACTTTGACTTCCCTGGAACTTGCTCTGTAGGCCGGACAGGCTGGCCTCAAACTCAAAGAGATTCACCTGCCTCTGCCTCCCCAGTGCTGGGATTAAAGGCGTGTGATGCCACCACTCAGCTGTCAGTTTTATATTAGTAGACTACTGAAAGGGCTTCAAAATTCTGCATTGTGATAAAAGAGATTACTTGATCAATCCTTGAAGGTATTATGTGACAGACCTGCCCATCTACGATAATCTACATTTGTTTCAGGAGTTGAGGTTACTTTACATTCACTAACAGGAAGGAACCCTTAGATGGCTTCCAGTCTATTTGATTATATTTCTTCCCTAAAGGTTATGTGCATTGATGAAAATATTAGGGCTCTAGTACTCCTTCTACTTTATTTAATGTGGCAGTCATAATGGTTTGAGGAAATGGAAAAATAATCACATACATTTATGTTATTATAGAAACTATTCCTTTTTTCTAAATATACTATAGTTTATACAGGCATTTTTATTACTATGGATCATCTAAGTTGTTCTATTTTCCTCTTACAGTACAAATACTCCTATGCTCTTGTTTATCTCCTAACATTGAACTTACTAATAGGTGAGATGATGTTTTTGCCACATCCTGGTGTAAATTCAGAACAATACCATTTCTCCACATTCTTATCCAAGAATCTCAATATCAAGCCACTTTAATATGCCTGCAAAATGCATTCAGTGGACCATGTTAAGTCTATGTCAGTTTTGATTTATGTGAATAGCAAATGTAACCCATAAATATATCAAAGTTAAGCCAAGCGTTGGTGGCGCACGCCTTTAATCCCAGCACTTGGGAGGCAGAGGCAGGCGGATCTCTGTGAGTTCAAGGCCAGCCTGCTCTACAGAGGGAGTTCCAGGACAGCCTCCAAACAATACAGTGAAACCCTGTCTGGAAAAAACAAAAAATAATATCAAAGTTAGTGAGCAATTTTTTTTGCAAAATATTGTATTTTATTCATCACCTGAATTCCTTTCAGTATGGAAGTCTGCAGAAACTCTTACAAAACATAGAACAAAAGTTCCATGTCTATTCATCATATCCACTCTAAGGTGTGTAGGTAATGAGAGAGCCATTTTCTTCACTGTTGGAAATTTCTTGCTGGACCAGTCATTGTTTCAATTCATAGACTTTATAGCTAGGTAGGGCTCCCTTGGCATATTCCATATCACCTTCTAATATTAGGACAGCCAATCCTCAGGGTAGAAGCTTCCAGCCAGTTTGAGCTGGATTCTTGAAGTTCTGTGTTCAAAAGTATGGCATCTTCAGAAGTAGAAGAAGTAGTTTCTAGGAGGCAGCCAAGACAGTGGCAATAATACCCTGTAATGATTTTGGAGTCTCTTGGACCTCTGACCAACAACTACAAGAGAGATTGCTTATGCCTGACATTTTTTAAAAGTATATATAGTTTATTACTCTTGGGAGGAGCATTATCTTATTGGGTAACATAATTCCACTTAAACTACATTCACAAGCATATATATGTATATATATAGGCATATATATATGCACATATTCAAATACATTCATATACATAAAGTAAGGTTATAAAAAATAATGTTTCCCTATGGCTTTTCTGAACACCCTTAGTGCTATTTATTCCTCCTTTCTTCCCCTCACCCTCTATTACTCTCAATCCCCCTTCCCACTTAAAGACCTTCCCCCCACCATCTTTCCTTTCATAGCACCCTTACAAGATCCCCTCTCTAAGGCTTTATGGGTCTGGGTTACACGACTATTATATTTTGTAGTTCCATCCATTTACCTTCAAATCTCATGATTATACTTTTCCTTACAATGAACTTTATTCCATTTTGTATTTGTACCACACTTGAATTATTCATTCATCTGTTGAAAGACTTTAGGTTGTTTGCATTTTCTGGCTGTTGTGAATGAAGTGGCAATGTACAGAGCTGAGTACATAGTAGTAGGGTGTGGAGGAATGGTATGTATGGCTGGATAGTGGAGAATTTCTCACACTGATTTTTAAACTACCTGCACTCATTTCCTTCCTACTAACAGTGATGAGAATTCCTTTTTACTTGAATCCAGCATTTGTAGTTGTTTTCTTGATCTTAGTCATTCTGACTGAGGTACGAGGAAATTTCAGTTGTTTTAATTTGTATTTCAGTAATTACTAAGGATTGTGAACACTTTTAAAGATATTTCTTGGCCACTTTAATTTCTGCTGTTTAAAACTATTCGTAATCCATAGCACAAATTTTAATTGAGTCATTGCATATAAAGAATATTTTTCATAAATTTCATGTTTAATTTTACATATCCACTGGAAGCAGCATATGACTTATTTTTTACACCTCTTTAACACATAGCTGTAGTCTTTTATTGATTTTATAATTAGAATGCCTAGAAAAGCATTTTATTTTTATTATAAAAATTGTTAAACTTCAACCAAAGAGTCACAGATGACCAACTTACCTTCCTTTAGCTAAGTCAAAGTCAGTGTACTCAAAATTGGATGTTATCTTCCATGCTGATTATCTGGTGCCTCCTGTTTCCAAGCCCAGTGAATTGCACATGCATTAACTCACCTGGCCCAGATCCAAAGGACTTGGGGATCATTAATCTCTACCTCTTTCTTACTAACCTTCTACCACCAACAGTCTATCTGCTTATGCAGAATGAGGTAGCATGTAGTTTACCATTGCATTGTTTCTCCAATCCTTTTGTAGCCCTCTAGTTCCATCAATGTTTTGGAAGGTGAGCATTTTTGAAGTTGTCTCATGATTTATATCTTTCTTACCAGCAATCCAGTTAACTCTGTATACTATGAGCAGAGTGATTATTAAAAATTCAAACCATTCTGATTCCATACCTCAAAATAACACTAATGGAGGAATACATAATGCATTTTTAGAAAAATGCATACTTAGCACTATATACTTTGCTTTTTTAAGATCCAAGATCTGTTTGCACCCCCCTCCTTCTTGTTGTATATCTTCTAGTTTGATTTGGTTTGATTTTTAGACGGAATAACACATTCCATTGCTTAGGCAGTTTATCAAACTTATAGACTAAGAAAACCACCTGTATCCAGATACCAGGTAGTTGAGATGGTATTATGTGCCACCACATCCAACTTGCTATGCATCTTACTTTCAGCCTTACTCTCTGACTGTACTGAACTATTAGCCATTCAGGTCAAGCATTTCTTGCCTCTAAGCCTCTGTATTTTTTTCTCTTTAGAATGCCTCTTCCTTTTCTCTGCAGACTTCCTGGCCACTCGGCTCTATATTGACACATTTCCCATCATTTGGATTTTATGTAGCCACAACCAGTGCTGGTCATATCTATGTTGTACTTCAAGCATACTTTGCACAATGAATGCTGAATTGCAGTCATGTTTACCTACTCAATGCCCTAGAGTAAACTGTCCTGGTACAGGGACAGTATTTTATTCACCAGGACAAACAAGCAATTATTTGAAGAGCTACGAGAATCAACAATTCAATAAACACATGGAGTCATTGAATGCACTGTGCTGGGCTAACTGGATTTTCAGTTCTTTACAAGAAACATGTAGAGAAGTACCCACATTTTACACAAAAGAATCTTTTCTCCAACCATGGAGATAAACAGCCTATTCATAAATAACTCCCAAATGACCTACAATTATGTGTCCATATACTTAATCATCTCTAGGTTGATACGACTTTTTTCTTATTGTGAACAAGTACTTTTCAGGCACGACTTTGTGTGAATTCCAGATTTTACTCCATCTGAATTCCAGATCAGCATCTCTGGCAAGACCTAGTAAGCAAAGAAAGCTTTTCAAAAGCCATCAATGGTTTACAATTTCCTCTTTCATAAAATCAGTTACTAACATATTCAAATTATAAATTCCACTAATGAAATAGAAGCTATTTATACTCTGTGACTTGGTTATGGAAGAATACTTTGGGGGTTAGTTTTATCGCTCTATAGTTAGCTTCCTGAAGGCATATATTAACCTTCATCTAGGAAATGGAAGGCAGTCACTCTTAAAGGAGGGCTATACAAAATCACTCTTGCAAAGTAAGCATTATATAGGAATGTAAAGCATTAAGTATATAAAAGGAAGATCATAAAAATAATTTATGGCCATCAAATACTTTAAATCATAAAATATATTGATATATTGTTTTTAATGGAAAAGAATGGTTCTTATGGTATTTTGAAATTTCAACCATATTAATTATTAAAACAGAGGAGGTAAATTATGAATTAGTGTACATGAAGACTTCTTCTTGGCATGGTTGGGGTCTCTTGTAGACCTGAATAACTTAGCATGGGTAGGATCTCTTCAAGGCTAGGATTGCTCTACATGGGTAGGATCTCTTCTAGACCTGCACGGCTCATCATGGGTGGGGTCTCTTTAGATCTAGATGGCTTGGCTGGGCTTTAATGAAGAGAAAACCAGCAAAAGGCCTAGCAGTTTGGTATTTCTACTTGATGAATAATTTCCTTATACAAAAATAGGAAATGCAAAAAGGGTGCTTTTAGTTTTGAAAAGACATCTCTCTATTACCAGGTAGATCACTGTATTAATCACAGATTTCTATAGTATTCATCACAATGGACACCCCACTTTGATATGGTTTTTGTACACATATATTCCATTTCCCTAAAGATAGGTAAGTAGACTGATATTCAATTATAGGTTCAATTTACCCCCAACTGAATATAATTATTTAAATAATGGAAACAGATTTGGGAGCTATCAGTAAGCTGTGCAGTTTATGGTCTAATGTTTTTCGAGGCAGTATTTAAGCCCTCACAGCATAAGTGAAAGTTCCATTTAGTGCTTATAGACTCTGGAGAGACATTATTTACAATAGCTCTTAGTGTTGAACTCTGTTTTTGTCTAGCAAAACTCACAGAACAAATTATTTATGACATTTAGTGTAACTCTCCTGTTTCTTCCATTGAAATCCATTCTCCCTAGCACTGTGTGGCCCATGCAGCATAATAATGGGAGAACTACTTCATATTTACTATGATGTGGCTTTAGGTGGGAAACCCATGAAAGTGATATTCATGAAAATCTCCCTCCTTTGCTGTAAAAGCATTGAAGGGAAATAAAAGGAGAAACACTATTAAGGCTAGCCTTCTGATATTCCTTTTCTAAGACTCAAACACCTGTCTTTCCACCCAACTGCCAGTGGCTGCTCTACTCACCGTTAGCTAGTGAGCTCATTTTTTTTTTTTTTGTCAAACCCGTTTCCATGTTTTTCTTACCATTGTTTTATATTGTTTTTAGGTCCCTCAATGCCATAATTTCTTATCATTAAAGAACCCACAAAACCTTTTGTGAATTGAATGCTATTTTTAAATGGTAGAATTTGTATATTTGTATTTTGGAACAAATTTTGAAAAGTCAACAATTAATAATAAAAATTAATGATAATGGTGATGAAAATTTTAGAGTACTTGAAAAGACACAGCAGATACAGGAGCCACAAAACCATTTGGACAAAGATAATGTTCATTTGTAGCTTATTGGTTATGATATGGAAACTACTGTAGCATTGTCTAAATACGTCATGACAAAAACTGGGTCTCATCCATTATTTTCTCCCTTGGACTGTAATGCTTCCTTCTATTTAAGATGTATGGTTAGTAAGCTTGTGTTGGTTCAAATAAAATTATTTTTATGTAACAGCAGCATGTTGGAAAGTTACTTATATTCCTGAATCTTCTGCATCATTGGGCATTCTTTCTAATAGCTTTCTGTCCTTTGGAGGGTAGCATGGCTTTGTGACTTACTTTGACCTATTGAATGAAGACTTGATAAATGCCACTGTGAACAGAACCTGGGAGCTTTATTGTTAAGAGAGTTGTTCCATTTTTCTTTTCTACCCCAAACAGTCACAAACATATTTGCCATGAAAGAGTTTTTGCGGCCGTGTCTCGGAGTTATTGGCAAAGCAGGGTCCACTTGAGGACCTGTTTGGATGCAGCAAATGAAAATGAGATAGACATAGAAATGTGTTTGAAGCCATCGAGGTCCCGTTGTTTTCTTCTACCATAAATCGTCTGTTCTTGACTGACAGCTCGCAACACACTTGGTCACATGAAGACAATATTTTTGCAATTATACAAGACTAAGCAAACTATTTTCTGGACACACAGATAAATTATATTCAGGTGTTACTCTGCATAACTGATTGTCTCACACCAACTTTCCCACTCTGAATGTGGCAGGATTCTTCCCTTAGAGCGAAGAAACAACAGATGCTGTGCTTGCAAGGGAAAGCTGCTTCAGGCTGTCTGTCCTGGCTGGCTGTCCGCAGTGCTGAATCTGCTGCTGCTTCCCCCATCCCCCCTCCCGACACTTCTTCACTTCTTACTATTATTTATTTCCTTTCATGATACAGTGAGACTAACCTACGTCATCTTTTTTTTTTTAATTCAGTCTCATTTTATGCTTTATTCAGAGCTGGAGTGAGTCACTTAGCAGGACAACATTGACTTAGCACACCCCACTTCCTGGATTCTCCCCGAGCAGTAACTGACAAACATGAGAACAAAGCAACAATACAAATAGGGACTGAACAACTGCTCTGAGCAGTAACTTGATTGGCAGTAGGTATGCCATTGTTCTTTGGGGACTTTCCTGAGAAAACACTGCCATGTTTTTCCTTTAACAAGAGACACTGAGATGTAGAGGAAGTGACCTTCATTTCCATTTGTCTGCTTCATATTCTTGCTACTTCATTTAGACATTTGATGACATTTGTGGAGTTCTTCTTTTCTTCATTTTAATATGTGAATATTTTGTATCTCAAATTCTTTAAAAGGTGCGTTATCCTTAGAAATCGTTTGATTGGAAATTTGGATACATGCTTATAAAGAAGCTTGCCCTAAGTTTTACATGGAAATTAGTAGGGGATTTTGCAGAAACAGAGGAAGGTGTCTTTAGCAACTGGAGTTATCTGAAGGGTGCACTAGTTAAGTGAACAGACTTTCAAACTTGGCTTCTATCATTTTCTGAACTACCATTTTTTTATTATTTTATAAGCAGTCTTATTTTACATACCAATCCCAGTTCTCTCTCCCTCCTTCCCTCCCACTTACCCTACCATCTGTCCATCCCATTCCCCATTGAACCGCTGTATTAAGTTTATGTAATTCTTACATTAGTTTGACTGCTGTGGTGTTAGCACTAAAAGTATTTGATCTAAACAGTTGAAATGGGGACTGTAGATGACAAAAGAATAATTAATGTAGAAAAATACTGATAATCATAATTCATCTGATTATTTTTAGATCTGAATGCTTGGTTACTGTAAGCCTGATTCTGTCTGCAGACTGTAAATAGAGCTCCTTGTTGGTTCAGTGTGGGATGAAATGGGTAAAGAAAGGCTACTTTATACGGCAGTAACCGATTCATATTGTATTGTGGTTTTACAGTGGTCTGCTTAAAACAGTGTCGTATTGTTAGGCTTGTGGTTAGCTGTCATAAAGTTTCATTCAGAAGGGTGATTTGATAATTCTTTCCTATGTATTATTTATGTATATCATTAGTTATTTTCCTTTATGTTATTTTCTTATTAGGAAGGCAGGATGGGTGAAACAGACTCAATGAATGCAAAGAAAAGTTTCCATTGCCTCCAGATAGTGGAATAGTAACTGATATTAGCAGAGTTTTCTCACTTGAATAAAAGTAATCATCATTAAACATCTATCCTGTGGTTAGAACTTCAAATGACCAGTGTTAAGCCATCACACTTTGTATTATTCACATATTGACTGAAAGAAGACTAGCTGTTTAATAAAGACATGTAGCTGACAGATGACATTGTCTACCTGTACACTGAGATCATCAGATGATTCACATTTAATATATCAGAATGCCTTCTCCAATGGTAGGAAGACTGATCTTCGTTATGTCTTTCTGAATGAAGCATTAGATGTGGTAAATGTTTCAAGGATGGAGAACTCGTACTGGCAAGGTTACTGCTTGAACTACAAAGCATTGGTACTAAGGGCTTCTTCCTCAGGGTTGAAATGTGTCTATTAGAAACAGATGTTTATGGGACTTGCAGGCCCATAGGAACACTTGGAGCACCCAGGTTGTTAGCTTGCATATAAAGTTTCAGCATGGCAAACAAACATCTAAGCTTACTCAGCATTAGAAAGGCAGTGGGGGAAGGGAGGGTATTTTGCTTGCTTATTTTTCTGGTTAACTGAAAGTAGTCATGGCTGAGTCACCTTGAGTATTGACTCACTTCAGTCTGCTGCTAGAATTGTTCTATGCATTAATTTAAATATTACATTTAGTGTTTGTATCACAGAGCAGGGCATAACACAATTACAAAATGGTAAACATTTTCCAAGAGCATGAGAGCATAGTTAAGAAAGGAATTGCTTTACTGCGAGGATCTATAGAAAAACAACAGAACTTCTGCCCTGATTAAGTTTATATTCTCATGGCGGGGATAGGGGGTTAGAGGGCTTTTTTCCCTTCTTTTCCCCTCCCTTCCATTCCTTTCTTTTCTCCACCCTGGTCCACCTCCCACTTTACTTATTGAATAGTAGCCGGATTTAAAATAAATGTTAAACAAATGTTTCAGGACCAGTACAGCAAGGATTCCCTCACACAGAGGGTGGTCAAGGAGAATGCCTCTGGTGAAAAGCTATTTAAATAGATACTAAGGGAAGTGACACTGTAAGTGGATGCTCCCTACATCTGTCATCCTCTAACCTTCAGGATAAAGTCATTTCTGCTAGTTTCCATTACAGTCTTACACTCCTAAATAGAAACCTTCATGTCAGGTACTTAAAACAGGGGGTGGTTAGTTCACACAATGCAGTAGCAAAACCAGCCAATTAAGAAAAGGAAAAACAAAAACAAAAACAAGAATGTCAGAATAGGTAACTTATGCAGTAAAGCAAGAGTGGCCAGCCATGTATGTGGGCAATAACATTTTGGTTCAGCATAGTCTCTTTAGCGTTTTTTTTTCTCCCCTATTTTCCTGTCATAATAAAATTCCCTGCCAAGAAAAAAATGTATTTTTTCACAGTTTGTAGCTTATTTTAATTTTAGTCACGTTTAGAAAACTTTACAAAAGCCGGGCAATGGTGGCGCACGCCTTTAATCCCAGCACTTGGGAGGCAGAGGCAGGCGGATCTCTGTGAGTTTGAGGCCAGGCTGGACCGACAGCCTCCAAAACAATACAGAGAAACCCTGTCTTGTAAAACCAAAAAAAAAAAAAAAAAAAGAAAACTTTACAAAAATACTTTGATTTATTTTTTAGTTCACTGTAAAGCATTCATAATGAGGGTATTAAAAATCTATTAGAAGATGATTAATATACAGCATTTTATTTAGCTGTCATTCTGAAAATATTTCATTTGCAAGGTTAACTTGGTGTGTTTGTTTTATTTCATGACAGAAATACACACTTATAACTCCAGATTGTTCTTCAAGAATTTTATATAACACAGAGAACATGTGACTGACTAAATGAAACTGATTATCTCATTGTTGTTTGTCACCCATGGACGTAATACCAAAGACACAGCCACATCACATTTACAGAATAACAGGGCGGTATGCTTTTGTGAGATCTATAAAGTGGGATACCAGTATTTTCCTCAAGGATAAAATAATTGCTTATACTTAGAATAGTCTATTGCAGTGAAGTTTAAAACTTCCACAAAAAGTCAAGCATCTAGAATACTTTCATAATTTAGGTTCCATATGATAGGATTCCTTGTCTCTGAAGACATAAAGAATTAGATAAGTTAGGGACATATATTTGTTAAAAGATATACTGCACCCCAAGATATAGCTCCTATTTCTCAGTAAACATAAACACGCTTTTCTCTCAATACATATAATTTATGTATTTGAACAGAATCATCTTCCCCCTTTTTAAACTAGGGGCTGATTTTGACATAACATGTTTCTGTTGCTATTGTAGCAATTATGACCTTCATGGGGGTGCTATGTGATAAAATATTCAGTAGTGGTCAAAGTGCTTTCCTAATGAGAAGGAAAATATAAAGAAATAATATTTTAATGTTTAAGTGTTCATATACAATACTCATGAATGTATCAGAGGTAACTATATACTTTCTCAATACCTGAAAATGTATTTCAGGCCTTTTTTATGTATTGGCAAACCTTCCGTGAGTTCTTCAAGTGAAAGAAATTTTTAGAGACAAGCTGAACCATCATCTACTGTCTTTCTTGTGATTTATCGAACAATGAGGTAGTATTTCTACCAGCTGTGAAAACATTTTGGGTCGAAACCATTTGAAAATATGACAAATACTATATATAGGTTCTGCAGAAAGATTCAAAACTTTGTATATATACTAAAAGTGTGACATGAAAATTCAAATAATGGATTTCTGAAGGACAACATGGTATTCATAGACCCATCAAAACTGTTTGCACATTTAAGCCAGAGTCAAGTTTTAATGTTATGTGGCCAATTAATTCTATTCAAAAAATAGAATAAGCTTCTAACAGGAGATATATGAATAACTTTACTTCACCTCCTTTACTTCAATTCTAAGAAGTTACTAAAATACAGTGCTGTACATCAAAATAAAAATTGAGTGATGTCAATTTTGGTATATTACAATGATGGGTTTATAATATATAGAAGAAATGAGAAGGTTGTATTTAAGATGTAATGAATCTAATGCAAAAATTCCTGCAGGTATTCCAATGAAAAAGTACATCCTTGGGACAGAAACATTCAAAAGCTCATGTACACAGATTTGCTTTTAAACGGTAATGAGATTATACATATTTTGGTGCTCTTTGCAGAAATCCATTAATTTTTTTACTTTAGGGTTCCTTATTTTATTTTATGTGTATGGGTGTTTTGCCTGTATGTGTATATACCATGTGTCTACCGCCCATAGAGTACAGAAGAAGGCATGGGATCCCCTGAAGCTGGGGAGGGTGCTGGAAACAGAACCCAGGTCCTCTGCAAAAGCAACAAGTGCTTTTAACCACCAGACTGTCCCTTCAGGCTCTTCAGACATTCTTTTCAATGCTATTAAAATGATACTGTAGTACAGATTAAAAATAACACAGTAATACGAGCCTCAAGTAAAAGTGACAATTTATAGCCTGGCAAATGTCACCCTCCCTTAATTGCTCATCAAGCCCTCATTCTTTCTCTTTTTCTGTGCTGTTGAACACAGCTGAGACAGTCTTTTGAAACTGTCTATCTGCTTGTCTATACTGAATAAGACTCTTAAGGGCTTCTGGTTTTCTTCGGATAAAAACCCTAATGTGACCTCTAAGATTCCACTTGCAAAGATGTCTTGTGCCATTTTACTGTCCTTCCCTACAGTCTGACTGTACCCTGCTCTGTGTGTGTGTGTGTGTGTTGCTCTGGGCTTTAATTTATGACTTTACACATTCACTCCTTTGTCGGCATTTTCTCTTCCTTTAGATCCTACTCAGCCTTTGGAATTTAGCTTCAAAGTCATTTTCTCAGGGAAGGTCCTGTGGATTTACACTCGTGGACACTGACAGCCTTCCATTTTTGTTTACTTGTTTGTTTTGAAACATGGTTTTACTATGTTTTCCTGTCAGGTTTGGAACTAACAATATAGACCAGGCTGGCCTTGATCTCACAGAGTTCTCTCTGCCTCTGGAGTGCTAAGATAAAAGGCATGCACCACCATGATCAGTAGAGTTTCATACATTTTATATATATACATATATATTATATATGCATATATAATAAGTATGTATATAATTCATAGTTTCTCCTAGTTAATAAATAAAAATAAATGAACATTAAATCAATAAGCCAGTTTATATTTCATTACATGTTAAAATAGCAAACTATAAGAAACTATGGAGCTGAAGCTGGAGTTTTCTACACATAGATTAAAAAAAAGGCTGGACCATTGTTGCTATCTAATTTACTCCATACAGAATCTCTCCTCACCTTGCCACTCCTGTTTGTATATAAAGGCCTCTGCAGGATAATAGGGCAACACAATTTCTGTGCTTTCCATAGTTGCTTGAAAGCTCAGCAGTTAAGAACACATACTAACTACTCTTGCCAAAGACCCAACCGAGTGCAGTTCCTAGCATCAACATCAGGAGGCCCACAAAATGTGAAACCATCCAGTTCATCCATCACTTTCTTTTGGTCTCCATAGGTACCTGTATTCATGTATGCATACACACACTCTGCAGACAGAGATACTTAAAAATAATATAAATCTTAAGAAAAATTCAATGAAAAATATCTTCAGTGATTTAGAAGATACTTAAAACATTTAGCATTCATTTATTTTTTTGACATTTAGGCTAACAGCATGTTTCCAATCTTTGCAGCGATTGTGATTTTTATATATTCAGATACAGAGAAACTTAATTGCACTAAAAAAGAAGAATGAAACATATTGTTTGTTAGCATGTGGACATAGTAGTTGACTAAATCTGTATTTTTTAAGGTTATGTATATGCAGTTTTCAGTCATTTCATTTGAGGAATATTCAAATACAGAAACAATTGAGCCCCCTGCAAGCCTCTCAGTATCTTCTCAATTGTTGCCCCAACACTCATTTTGGCTCATGATGAAGCACAGTCCTCCTGAAATATTTTCAGATGCAGCAAGCAGAAAATGATGATCTCATTGGACATCATGTCACTCATGTGCACTAAAGACTTAATAACAGTGCCTCCAACATTGCCTTTCACACAGCCTAACTTCAGCACAGAAATGATAAAATGGTGTGTCTTTTTTTTTAGCTTCACAAAGTTTGTGCAAACTCAGTTTAATGAATCTTACTCTGTAATCTTGGTCAAACAAAGCACAAAACGTATGTATTTTTAAATAAAAATTTCAAATACATATCTGAAATACATACTTTACTTCTGACATAGCAACAATCACATCATCATATAAAGGGCTTCTAAAAAGATTGGATGAGGGTGCTGCAGAGATGCCTCAATGGTTAAATAGCATTGGCTGCTCTTCCAGAGGTCCTGAGTTCAATTCACAGCAACCACATGGTGATTCTTAACCATCTGCCTTCTTCTGTCCTGCAGGCATACATACAGTACAGAACAAGGTATACATATTAAATAAATAATTCTTAAAAAAAAGATTGAATGAAGCCTGAAGCCAGGCAGTGGTGGCTCACGCCTTTAATCCCAGCACTCAGGAGGCAGAGACAGTATGATCTCTGTGAGTTTGATGCCAGCCTGGTCTAGAGAGCAAGTTCCAGGAAAATCTCCAAAGCTACACATACAAACACGTCTCAAAAGAGAAAAAAAAAAGACAGAAAAAAAGAAAAAGAAACAAGAATGAATGATTGTTGATTAATTGCTTGATTGTGTAGATGTGTTTGGTATATGTTTATGTGCATGCGTTTTGTGGGTACTTTCACAATAGGTGAGTGTGAAGGCCAGTGGCTGACATGGAGATGTCCTCTTCAATAACTTCTTTATGTTTCTTTTTGAGCCATGATCTCTCCCTGAACATGGAGCTAGCCTTGACTACGCCTAAAAGATGTTCATACTTGAAAACATATATACAAGTAACACTATGGATAAAATAGGTTGCATTTATGTATTTCAGAATATATGAATACACATAAGCATGCATGCCTGTAACAACAATTAATGAAAAAGATGCTGTGATTTTGAAAGAGAGTAAAGACGGATGTACTGGAGGGTTTGGTGGGAGAGAAGGGAAAGGGGAAATAGTGTAATTATATTCTCAAAAAATAGTAGTAAAAAGTGATTGAACACTTTTAGATATAAAGGTTATCTTAGAAAAAAGACTTCTATTTAATGAAGAGACATACCATAATGGAGAAGCTATTATTCTGCCTGGCACCTCTTCACGTGGTCTATCCTGTCATTTCTTTACATTGCCTTCTGACACAATCTTTCTATCATCATGCAACCTCACATTCTAGTTGTTTCTATTTGTCTGTGTTTCTTCAAGGTAATGACCCATGGTTCTCAAATTTATTTGTGTGTCTAAGGTGTACAATTCTTTGAGACTGTCTGCTATGTTTCCAATAATTCTTATATTCTGGTCTTGATAGTGATTCACCCATTTGTTTGAAGTAGACTTTGAAGGAAAATTCTAATTCTGGTAGGTAGACATAGGTGCAAATTTAGGGCATTTCATTACGAAGAATTCTTATTTAAAAAACATAATTCTCTGAACAAGATGATATGAAATAGGCATAAATAAAAGACTTGTAGGCAAGATTTAAAAAAGACAAGCTGAATTCCACGTTATAAGAGTTTTCAAATGAATATATAAAGTAATCACATGAGATTAATGTAAAACTGATTCTCATCATATCAAACATTTTATAAATTTATCTTTTAAAATGTGTATTGTTGATTTGAAAATGTCTTTTATAATTATGGGTTTATGCCTCAAATTTAGAGATAATTAAAATTTGTCATACTAATCATTTCTTATTTTGAAATATACACAGCTATCAATGTTGACAAGACTTAATGCAATTCTGCATAAAATGGTATTTGCAAAAGCATAGATATATACTTTGAAGCAAATGCTTACTTTATTTGGTTTATCCCATCCAGTAATTTTAATTTTTCGTAGCTTTAGCTGATTGTGTGAATGTGAGTGATGGTACATGTTGTTAGGTAGCAAGTAAACAATAGCCAGACTGTATATGTTTCAATCTGATTCAACTTGAATAGAGCTGTTCAAATCTATGTTTAAAAAATTATTTTAAATTCAATTGCTTTTGTGCAGGACCAACTATGTAAGCATTTAATGGCTCTCTGTCAAGTTTGTAGCAAAGTTAGTTTATTCAAATTTGAACTCACAGTATAAAGGAACTATTTTGGCATTTGTTAGATTAAAGTGATTAAATTGCTTCTCTCTTGTGTCTCATATTTACATAGTAACTTTTGTACTTTTGCTTAACCCCAAAATACTTTACCCTCTAGTAGGGAAAAAATAGTTCCATAGTTTCTTAATGAAAAGAACATTGTGTAGCGTGTAACTTAATGTTTCCTCTGGATTAACTGTTTTAGAAAAGGCCTAGCAGTGGAAAATATTAAGCATTAGTAACTTACCATGACATCACACTGTGTTTAATTAAAAATGTGTCCTCAATATTTCACCAATGTATTCAAACCAAAGATCCTTATCTAATTTTACTTCTTTAATTTTTTAATAGTTTCATTTCTTATAACTTAAATTCTTTTTTGTTTTCATATTTGGCACTTATTTTCTCAAGTCTAATGAAAGGAAACTCAAAATATTTAGGTAAATTCAACTTAAAAGTACCTTGCAGTAATTTTATTTTTATTTAGAGAATCTGTTTATAAGGAAAAATTTTACATTGTTTTCTACACATTATTTAACTATGTATATTCAGTGCCACATACTTTAGGTCATATGGGCAGAAAGATATATGACACAAGGAGACAACTGATATAATATTAAATATATGACAGAACAAATGCTAAAAACATTGACATATAATGCAGAATCATCAATAGTTCCTCATAGCTTTTCTGACGATACCATTTCCATGTAATTGGTCCCTTTAAGAAAGGCTAGCCTTTTCCCTGTACAAGCTCTGCAATGTTTGAAGTAGCAGATTGCAAGTGTTCTTAACAGGACATTCTCCCAAGTAGAGGAGACTATACTCTATAATAGCATCATCTTACCACTGAGGAAAGGACACAGATATTTATATGGGCAAGCAAGGCATGGATGAATAAAACACAAATTTCTTTTACAAAAGTCATTTCAAATTAGTAATTTCTTAAAATCGGTCATCAGAATAATAAAATGGCCTCATTTATTATAATGGGATTTTACAGAGGTTTTTCTTTCTTTCTTTTTTGGGTTTTTCAAGACAAAGAGTCTTTATATGTAACCCTGGCTGTCCTGGAAGTTCTTCGGTAGACCAGGCTGGCCTCAAACTCAGAGACCCTCCTGCCTCTGCCTTCCAAGTGCTGGAACTAAAGGTGTGTGCCACCACCTCTCAGTTTATAGTGTTTTGGAGCTGCAAAATGATTGCATTTTGGTATGATGGAAATTTAAGGTATATACAAAGATAGAGAATTAACAGTTCTAGGGTCTCACTGAATTTATGATAATGGTACTGATGGCTTTCTCTGCTGTGCACCTAAGGTTTAAGACTGTACTGAGATTTAGGTTACTGCTGCTCCAGTTGTCTCAGCTTCAGACAGGTCAAATGTCCTAAGTATCCATCCATATGCAGGTGAAAAGATACCTTGTTCCTTTTGGAAACAATACGGTAATTCTAGAATTTGTAGGAGTGCAAATTGGAGTACAATGCCTTTTCTTTCTAAGAATTATCCACTGACAAGTGGATAGTACCTGATCATTGTCTTAAACTCAAATTACTTGGTACATTTGACATTGTGATAATTCCATCATTATTGCAAGTATATAGAACATTAGTTCTATAGGAATAGTAAAATTAATGATTGTATTACAATCAAGTGTCAAGTTAGCTAATAATTACAAGTCTCTATACTACTTTCCCAGTGAAGTTTCATGAATCCATATTAATTTTATCACACAAATAGTGAAGAGAATTATAGCTGTGTTAGGATACTTTAAATATGCTTAATCTATGTTTAGGCAAACATAAATATAGGTCCAAGGAAATGTAACGTCAGTTGCTTATAGAAAATGAATAATGATTTAGAAATCTTGATAATGGCATATTGAGATAGTTCATGCAAGCCACAATTAGTGAGAAGGCAGATAGTAAAGGAAGTTGTGTTATCCAAGCCACAGGCAAGACACCAAAATGTTTTCCTCTGATGAACGGTATACTAAAAAAGAGAAAGAAGCTGATACAGACTTTCTCAGGAGGCAACAGTGCTAGACATTTATACTAAGTACTACAGAAAGCCCCTTTTGGCTGTGATACATTTACACCAGCACAGATAATGATCACAAAGAAGAATAAGCCACTATGGGGATCCTAAGGTAAAGGCCAACCTGGGCTACAATGAGGGACCTAGCTGAAAAGATTAAATACAAAACAAAAATATAAGGTTTTCTTTTTGAGATAAGAGTTTAGATCTATAATGAAAAGAGGCCTCCACAATTAAGCTCTTAATTGGGGTCACATTATGACTTCAGAGGTTCTTGTTTATGTGAACATGAGACATTAATATCAAAAGAGATATTATATGGATGCATCTCTAGCAAGGAATGTAGTTGTTTGTTAGATGATGATGGTATTGATGACTCTTCATAAGTTGAGTGTTATCATTATGTCTCATAGTGTCAGTCAGTAACCACATTGGTCTACACATTGATCTGTTCATGCACTGAGACACTTGGCTATAGCCTGTGGTGTGAGGCATGCTAACTAGGATCAGGGCAAGCCAAAAGACTGATGGAGGCTAAACTGTCAAGTGAGAGAGGGTGCTACATTTCTCCTTGTCAGCTATCATTTCAGTTAGTTAGGTTATTTTACACTATGATGCTTCTCCACTGGGCCTAGGATAATTTTATGGAGCAGAAAAAGTTTTCACAAGTCAGAAAATATTGCAAGGCACAAATGCCACAAATGAGATGAAAATCACCAGTAGTGTATAGAAGAGAGACTGGTGGAATTAAGAATTGGAACAAGAAGCTGGGCATTGATGAGTAACTCATCTGGAGATGGGCAATGCCAGGGTGGGAAGGGGACTGGGGGGGCGGTCAAGTTCACAATTATTCTTACAGAAGACATATATACACATAGAGAGATAGAGAAATAAAGTACATCTTTAAGATATACAGGTTTATTGTATAGTTAAATTCCAGTCTGTAGTCTGTCTGTCTTGTCTGTCTCCTGTGTTTATGCACTGAGGGGGCCTGGAAGCAATGACGTTTAAATAGCAATACCTTCATCCACTAAATACCACTCTTCTTTAAATAATTAAGGAACCTTGTAGAAGTGGTTGGACTGAAACATAGAAAGAACCTTTGGTATCAATGTGCAAATGATGGAAGGAGGGAAGAAAGAAGAGAGGATGACAAGGTGAGAGAAAGGGAGAGGCAGGGAAGGATGGGAAGAAATATACAAGATGGACTCAGTGTCATATATAACATTATTATGGCACTGCTGAAGTCACATTCAGTTTACCCAGTCACTAGCCAGTGGCTTTGTCTTCTGTGTCTATTTAGGAACTGAGAATGGGGTGCTGAGCAACACGAAGTTGGTTTAAATGCAAAACAAACTAAGTCCGAGGATGGAGAAGTGCATCAGGGAATAATGTCCACTGCCCATTCTAAAACACTTTTAAAATTAAATTTATGGAAGTCATCTGATAGTAATAAATATTTTGATGTGATATAAAAATAGGATATCTTAATTACGTAGCCTTCAAGACAACTGGGAAGGCTGTGTTCACCCTGTCTGCCCCATAGTGCTATAATTATTTCATTAACCTGGGAGGGTAATTTATTAATCTTTGAAATTCCATCACTGATTAGCCTGATCCTTTTCCACATATTTCAATCACCATCCATGGAAATGGTTCCTTTGTTTACACACATTTGGCACAATTCCCACCTCCTAATTTGATCACCTGCACCTGGAAAAACTGGTAATTTCATTTGACGATTCAGGTGCCCTCATTAAGGAACAAAGCATTACATAAATGCTGGCTGAACAAATTTGAATTGTTCTCACATAAGCATTCTGCTTTCCTACATACAAAATGTTCTATGAAAAACACAATAGTGTCTTTTGGCCAAGAGTAGAAATACTCTATGCTGTCCACATGAAAACTGTGCAATTGGAATGAGCTGGCAAAGTTACTCCCACTTTTGGCATGACTCAACATAAGGAACAACCTCAGCCACCAAAGTGACTGGTGAGTGTTTTGTGTTAAAAGACACAGCTGGCTTTGTGGACTTCTAAGCACAAACACAATTTTTAACACATATGAAATGAAACAGATTTTACTGTGGTTCTCTTTTAATCACTGAAATATAATTTTTCAAATTATTTGCAAGTCATGGATAGCATTTGTATAACTTCCACCTTCATAGTGCATTTTATGCTATGGGTTTCCATAGTCTGTTTTGACATGTTTTAAAAAATAGGTGTTACTACTGTGAGGTAGACCAGTTGTATGGGTCTCTGTAGCTCTGAGTTGATCTTTGTTTTCAGATACAGATATCTTTCTTTGTTGTTTGCTTTCTCTATGTGGGCAAATTCTGATGAGTTAGACTGGTCAAAATGTAATTCGTTACAACATAACCCAAACCTATACCCTCTCCCTGTACTCTAAGTCAAACTAAGTGCTGGTGAAGATTACAAGGCAGGAAATCACTGGTCATCTTAATTCTTCCTGCAGCTGCTTAGCTTCAACATCTAGGTACAAAGAGCTGTTGGTTGGGCATCTAGTATTCTGTCAATGCATGCTTTCCTGTCCAGTTCCACAGTTCCTGTTTTTAGTGTAGACTATGTACTTTTAGCTGGCTCCAGATTCTAAAATTATTCTCTGATTCCCAGAATATGCTTTTTCTTCTCCTCTCCCTCTTCTGCTCATTTCTCCCTTTTCTTATTTTCCTCCTCCTCTCTCACACACCATTTTGTCCTCTTACTCTTCTTCTAAGTGTATAGATAGCACATAATTTTTTACTACTCCTCATTTCTTATTTGGTGGTTCATTACTGGCTAGTATGTAAATTTAATCAACTACCCTCAAATTTACGCCCAAACAATCTTGACTTTTATTTATGGCAAACTTACAGATATATTTTTTTTAAATCTCACCTCTACTCGTCTGTTAAGGAGAAGGCTCTTGCCTCAGGAAGATGCCAGTTCACCTCAGTATCAAGGATCCAGTTTCTTGCCATTACTTTGCCCTGCAAGTCTTGAAAAAAAAATTAAGTTGATTACTTAAGAACTCCACCATGGCTTCAGGCATAACAGGTTGAAGACAAAAAGACTATTTCTTTCACACAGCTGTGTTTTGGTTTTTGGAGCAAAACTGAATGATTTCCTAGTCTTTTGTTTTTACTGGACAGAACTACAGCACATACCTCTGGCAAGTCAGCCATTGGTTAGGAAAAGGTAATGCCTAATTGACTCAGACTAGTCAATATTCTCCATTTTAGTTTTTTTCGTTGGACATGGTAATTGGAAAGCGAGCAGTAGGGTTCAATGGTGTCTTTGTCATCAGCAGAGAAATCGGTGCCTAAGGTTAGGCAGTCTGCCATTCTGATAGTCATCAGACATGTTTATTCACCAGAACTTGCTAATGAGCCTGCAAGTCTCTACCTAGGGGAAGATCACCCACACAGAATGTTGTAAATGGATCTAGGTTTTACATGCATTTTCTGGATTCTGTTGAAAAGTTATACTGAGGTACACAGTGAGCCCCTGAATAAATAAAGGGCAGAAGTGTTACTAAGGGACTGCATTTGCTTTCTTTAAATGTATGTATTTTAGGGTGTCACATTTTATAATGAGAATGTGTGATTAGTCTTGTAAATTAGAAACAGTGATTATGGTGTTCCTTAGCTGTATATTAACATATAAAAGTTCCTGTATTAAAATATTCTTTCTGCAATTCAAAAGATGTAATAGAGTGCAATGGCAGATAGTATTCTCTTGTACAGGCATCCAAAAAAGCAATTTCTTTAGGTGTAGGAGGGTAATTATTGAATACAATGGAGAGATTTGATATTAAAAATATTAAAATGCTTATACCAGTGTAAGCCACCAAGACACTTTAAAACAAAGCATATATGGGCCAATTAGTTCTTAACCAATCAGTACAGCATCCACTGGCTACATGGACCTATTGAACACTTCAGGTGTGAAGCAGTTGAACTGAGACATGCTACTACTGTAACACGAATAGGGAATTTCAATATAGATAAAATAATTTGAAGCAGTGTTCTGGATCTATTTGTCTCCTCAAATACAACACTAAAGTTATATTTATCTGCTTCCATTTATTTCCTTACTTGTTTGTTTTAGTTCATAAAGATGTGAATCATAAGTGATTCACTCTGTGTCTTTGCCATTGTGTCAGTCTAGAGCAATGGTTCTCAACCTCACTAATGCTGTGACCCTAATATAGTTCTTCATGTTGTGGTGTCCCCTAACCATAAAGTTACTATGGTTGTAACTTATAACTGTAATTCTGCACTGTAATGAATCATAGTGTAAATATCTTATATGCAGAGATTCCCCCAAAGGGGTCATGACCCACAGGTTGAGAACCATTGGTCTTGGTCTAGAGGTTTCCTGAAATGATGGGATGAGCTTTCAGCTTGCGCGCAATTATTGGCTTCATGTTCACAGTAGAAACTGCTGTATCTCTTAGGAACAACATCCATCTTAATTGCATAGAATCTTAGACAGATGTGATCTATATAGAAATTAGATAGATAATCACAGGTAGGAAGAAAATTACTCTAAAGAAACAAGGAGGAATAACTTTAAAAATATGGATAGAGATGTTATTTAGGATATCACAGATTCTGGTAATCAGATTAACTTCCAGGTGTGGTAAAGAAAAGGATGGATCCAAATGCATGTAACTTACCAAATTGTAATTGGATGAGTCAGTGTGTTATACTCCACTAGATTTGATTCTGACCTAGTGATGACTTTGAGATTAGCAGTGGATGGGATTCCTACTTCTATTAAATTCAAAAGTTTTAAGTTTATTCAGGCTCCTCTCCACACATAAAAGAAAAGAGAAAGACACTTTGCTGGGAACATTTTGAGACTGTAACAACAGAGACACACAGGCTGGTTAAACCTCATAAGGCATACCTGTGAGGGCCAGAATTCCTCTGAAGATACCCTGGGAACCTCAGGAAGTATCTGTGGGAATCACACAGAGAGTTATCTCTTCAGGATCTTCAAATACGTTCATCTGTTTATGCTTATTATTTATTTCCTCATTTATTTTAGTCCTAAAAGATGTGAAGACATATTTGTGACTTGACCTATGGAACCATCTCTAAGATTTCTGTTTTATCCCCTTTTATCATTGTAATCTTTATTTATTTTTCATGCTAATGGCATCCAAAGCCAATGTAGCCTACAATTTAGAATATTAGTGAAAGATATGGGATATGCTTTGCAGCGCTCAAGAGTGAGGGACACTGAATATTCAGATTGTACATTCAGTGTACATTCAGGATTTTCATTTTATGATCATCCCCCTCTTTAATACCCTCTGAGATCAGCTAATATTTCCATCCTCCCCCACAAAAAACCAAAACAAAAAACCAAACAAAATAGGAAAACACCAAACAATTTCTGGCTAATTTTTTCTATGTTTTTTATTTAAATTAGAAACAAGCTTGTTTTGCATGTCAAGCCTAGTTCCCTCTCCCTCCCCTCCTACCCTGGCCCCCACTAACCCCCTATCCCATTCCCTTTCTGCTCCCCAGGGAGGGTGAGGCCTTCCATGGGGGATCTTCAAAGTCTGTCATATCATTTGGAGCAGGTCTGGGCTGAGAGAGTTATCTCTCTATGTGGAATGGGCTCCCAAAGTCCATTCGTATGCTAGGGATAAATACTGATCCACTGCCAGAGGACTCATAGATTGCTGAGGCCTCCTCACTGACACCCATGTTCAGGGGGTCTGAATCAGTCCTATGCTGGTTTCCCACCTATCAGACTGGGGTCCATGAGCACTCCGCTGTTCAGGTCAGCTGTTTCTGTGGGTTTCCCCAACCTGGTTTTAACTCCTCCCTCTTTGCAACTGGATTCCAGGAATTCAGTTCAGTGTTTAACTGTGGGTGTCTGTTCTGCTTCCATCAGCTACTGGATGAAGGCTCTAGGATGGCATATAAGGTAGTCATCAATCTCATTTCTGGGGAAGGACATTTAAGGTAGCCTTTCCACTATTGCTTAGATTGTTAGTTGGTGTCATCCTTGTAGATATCTGGACATTTTCCTAGTGCTAGATTTCTCTTTAAACCTATAATGGCTCCCTCTATTGTGGTATTTCTTATCTTGCTCTCCTCTATTGTTCCCCTGTCTCAACCTTTCTGCTCCCTCATGTCTTCCCTTCTTCTCTTCTTCTTCCCTTCTCTTTCTGCTAGCTCCCTCTCCCCTCCCCCCATGCTCCCAATTTGCTCAGGAGATCTTGTCCCTTTCCTCTTCTCCCAGGGACTATGTATGTCTTTCTTAGGGTTTCATTTTTTCCTAGAATCTCTGGCAGTGTGTATTGTAGGCTGGTAATCCTTTGCTCTTTGTCTAATATATGAGTGAGTACATACCATGTTTGTCTTTTTGTGACTAAGGATGGTTTCTTCTAGTTCCATCATTTGCCTGCAAATTTCAGGATTCCATTTTTTCCTCCACTGAGTAGTACTCCATTGTATAAGTGTACCACATTTTCTCTATTCATTCTTCAGTTGAGGGGCATCTAGGTTGCTTCCAGGTTCTGGCTATTACAAATAATGCTGCTGTGAACATAGATGAACAGATGTCCTTGTTGTATGAATGTGCATCTTTTGGGTATATGCCTAAGAGGGGAATTGCTGGATCTTGTGGTAGACTGATTCCCATTTTCCTGTGGAATCTCCATACTGATTTCCAAAGTGGCTGTACAAGTTTGCACTCTGACCAGTAGTGGAGGAGTGTTCCCCATTCTCCACATCATCTCCAGCTTAAACTTTCATTGGTGTTTTTGATTTTAGCCATTCTGACAAGAGTAAGATGGTATCTCAGAGTCATTTTGATTTGCATTTCCATGATGGTTAGGGATATTGAGCACTTTCTTAAGTGTCTATCGACCATTTTTGATTCCTCTCTTGTGAATTCTCTATTTAGTTCTATACCCTAGTTTTTAATTGGATTATTTGGTATTTTGGTGACTAGCTCCTTGAGTTCTTTGTATACATTGGAATACAGTCCTCTGTCACATGTGGGTTGGTAAAGATCTTTTCCCATTCTCTGTGCTGCCTTTTTGTCTTGTTGACTGTGTCCTTTGCCTTACAGAAGCTTCCCAGTTTCAGGAGGTCCTGTGACTTTTAATACCAGTTTCTTTATGCCCATTTGCCTAGTGTACTAGTTTACTTCTTGCTGCTATTATGAACACCTTAAGCAAAAGAAACTTGGGGAGGAAAGGATTTACTTTGCTTACACTTCCATTTCATAGTCCATCATTTAGGGAAGGCAGGGCAGGAATTCAATTACAATTGAAGAAAATTCTCAAGAAGTCGATGGGGGGGTGTGATGGGACTTGGTGGGGGGGAATGGGAGAATGGAGGGAACTGGGATTGGTATGTAAAGGAAGATTGTTTGAATAATGAAATCAGAAATGCCTAGGTGATGGCAGCAGTATTTCAGCTGCTCTCTATAATACATAGATAACACTGTCTGGACTAATTACTACCTTCCAGGTAAAACCATACAGATCTAAAAATAGTGGAATAGTGGAAGACATTTCCATTTGTTTTGCAGAAGGTTAAGCAAACAAATGTACAATGAATTCCTTTTAATTCCCTCTGATACTTCTAAGAACACAAGACTGAAACAGAATCCAATAGGACATGGTGGAGACATTTGTATCTAGGTCATTATTTTTAAGAGTTTGCACCCCTAGTCACTACACAGCAAGGTGTCTCTCTGTCCTTAATTCAGCTGGTTTTCAAGTCCACTAGAGTTTTTGTTGTTATTGTTGCAGGGCATAGCAATCACTTCAAGCACACAACATTTTAGACATATATGATACATTTTACAGGGACGGTTAAACAATAAGCCACACTTACTCTCCATATGCCATAAACCATCACTGAAGGTCTGCAAATTTACTGTATGTGGTCCTCATCCAACGACACCTTTTAGCAATCATTCTCTTTGCATATTAGTTTATTCCTAGTGAATAAACCCAAAACTAAGTTTGTTTTAATTTTCAGGAGGCACTGCTAAGAAAGACATAATATATTTTTCTATGCCTTAAGTAGATACAATTCTATTAAATTGAAAGGATCTTTGTATATAGTTATTATATTTATAAGAATGTTTAGCATGCATGTTTGTACTGCTGACACTTGCTGAATGTGATGGAACTGTCCAGAAAGCACTTAGTTTCTGCTTGTTATTTTAGGAAGAAGCAAAACACAAAGAATGATTTCCTAAGAAAATCATGGTATCTAACCCTTCTTAGATAGATGCCCATTCTAACCCATGTTTTATGGGCTTCAGGATACAATAAAAGATATGGCTCATCCAGTAAGTAGAACCTTGAAGCCTCCTGTGCTGAAAGAAATAAGGAAACTGTGTATTTGTCATTTGCTTTCCTTTCTTTGTCTTCACGAATCTCTGACCCTTTAACTTGAATGTAGCAATTTCGGAGCTCAAGGAAACCTGGACTCTGTATTTATGTTGTTGACTATAGAGATTACTTCCTCTGCTGGAGCATGGTGGGTAATGACAGACCATACACAAGAAAACGGAAACCTGTAGATTTTTATTACAATGTTTAGCGAGGTAAGTTTACTTAAAGCAACCTCTATTATAGCCCTTTCTTTCGCTTGTCCTTTGTGTGCAGGGGTAACATCAGACTGATTAAAATAGCACTCTAAGCCTCCTTGGTTGCTTTAAAAAGCTTTAAACCTGAAACACTATATCAACATTATAACTAGAAGGGTCATACATGATTCTCCATATCTGAGGTTTTAAGGTCCCAAACCCATATGACATCAGATGAAAGTCATATTCGCCCCCAGAGAGAAAGACATTGGAATAGCTAGGCAACATTTGCTGGATAGGCAGTGCTCCAAGACCCTCAAGTGTCCTTCAAAGTCCACTAGTATTGATAACTTCCAATCTGACTCAAAGTCAGATTTCATAGATAGTAAATGATCCAATAAGATAGATTTGATGACATAGCACATAAATACAAATCACCGCTACAATGCCTGTATCTATTTGTATAATTAGTGATATATTTGCTTTTTCAAATGTATGCAAATTATGTTCAGGTAATCCAGTCTTAGCCTCCAAATTTCACAGAAATGCTTATTTCTTATTAGAAGGATTTGATGATTGAATTTAAGCCCAAGTCATCCTGTAAGTACTTACATCTACAAAGATCCTTTCTCAGTAAGGTTGTCTTTGTGTGCTCTAGTATATGAACTAAATGGAGGTACACCATTTAGTATTTGATAACCATTTGTGGATAATTTCCAGGTACAAGGCATTGAATGAATATTTTCTATATATTTTATCCAATTCTTCTAGTTAGCTGTAGTTGGTGGTAGAGTTATTCTGGCCCTGTGTTCATAACTGCTGAAGTGTGAAGAACTCAATTGCTAACCCAAAGTAAAACAAAGTAGAACCTCGTGATTTATTGAAATAGAAAATATGTGAACACAATTACCAGGAAAAAGTATAAATGCACACATTTATGGTGTACTATGACAAAATCAGAGGGTACAATGGTTTAAAAGAAGATAAATGCTAGCTGAATCATCATGGACTATGCATTGCAGTGGGAGAGCAGAACAACAGACATGAAACTACAAATATAGGAAATGATGAGTAGTTCTGGATAGTATAGTGAAAACAGTGGAGGATTATTGCAACAGAGCCTTGTGTACATGAGGATATCAGAGAAGATCACTCTGTGAATGGAACATTTCAGCAGAGATATAAACACACAGTGAGACTTATCTAAGAGGGGAGGGATAGAAAAGAATCAATGCAGACTGAGGTAACAACACGGCCATGTGCCCTAATTCCAGAAACTACTTATCATTTGCAGAGAAAGAAAACAATGCTCAGTTCAGGAACATCAGTTAGTGTGAGATAGGTCTTTCACTCGATAAGCAGTGAAGATTATTGTCAGGTACACTTACTGGAAATGCAAAAGTGACTGCGCCGAGATCTTTCTGGAAAAAATGTGCTTGCTGTTCTTTGAAGAATGGATTGGAGGGTGTCCAGATGGTAGGAAGAAGCAAAAGAGAGATTATGAGAAGTTGAGTGTTCTCCAGCAATCTAACTTCACTTAAATCATGTTGTGTCACTGATACATGAAGAGTGCACTTCGTATTCGACAGGAGGAACTGATAACTGAGTACTCTTGGGAGCGACTTTGACAGAAGAAAAGTGGGAGGGACATAGACATTTATCTTTGCTTTGTATTTCTGAGCTGTTTGAAGGTTTATAGATGGTTTTTCTACTGTTTCTGAGTCAGGATCCAAAACCCCCTTAAAATTTACTAAAAAATACATATAAAATGCACATTTCCTCCTTTACAATGGTATTTTTGTGAATTTCATGTTTAAATCTCAATCATTTTATGAACCTGTCAAAGTTTTGTTTTGACAATAAATACTTCACACAGAATCATTAAGGATGCAGATGGGCATGCATTCTGAACTCCTAGAGCATGGTCCTTCCTCATTATTGGCTATGTAAATTGGGCAAGTAACTTCCTCCTAATATATCCAGTTACCTTATTTGCAAATGCATTATAATATCTCTGAAAAGGGGGTATAATGAGCTTTCCACTACATAAGTAACATAAATATTGATTACATATAGTAATTCCCTTTGGTTTCAATTGCTGTCTTGCCTAAGCAGAAGCTAAAATGCAAATACATGAAAGTAACAGAAAGCCTCATGAACACAAAGCAAGTACATTTTTTAAAAAATTGGAAATAGATTCTTCTCTCATAAAATACATTCTTATCACAGTTTTCCCTTCCTCCTCTCCTCCAAGGTCTCCCACCTCCCTTTTCTCTGGATTGGTTCCCCCTCCATTTCTTCTTTAGAAAAGAATAGGCCTCCAAAAGGCAACAATCAAACACTCAAAACAAGGCACAATAACAAAAAGCAGAAACCCTCTCACAAATCTGGACAAGGCAACCCAATAGGAGGAAGAGTCTAATAGAATTTTGCGCTAAAACCATCTGGCCCTGGCTTTTGTTTGGTTTGGAGACTTTTAATGATTGCTTCTATTTCATTAGGGGTTACAGGCCTAATTAATTTTTATCTGTTCTTGATTTAACTTTGGAAAGGAAAGTCATACCTATCAAGAAAATTATGCATTTAATTTTTTCCCAATTTGGTGGAGTACCGGTTGTTAAAGAATGTCCTTATGATTATCTGGAGTTTCTAGATGTCTGTTCTTATGTCCCCCCCTTCGTTTATGATTTTGTTAATTCAGATATTCTCTCTGTCCTTTAGATTGTTTGGAAAATATTTTGTCTATCTTGCTGACTTTTCTCAAATAACCAGCTCTTCATTTCATTGACTCTTTGCACTATTCTCTGTTTCTGTTTTATTGAATTCACCCCTCATTCTGGTTATTCTGCTATCTACTATTTTTATATGTGCTACTTATTTTTGTTCTAGATTTTTCAGGTATGGAATTAAGTTACTAGTATGAGATCTTCTGACTTTTTTTTTATACAGGCACTTGATGTGGGTTGTAACCCCTTTAGGGACAGAAGGACCCTTGCACAGAGTCACATATCAGATATCTTGCAAATGAAATATTTGCATTACAATTCATAACTGTAGCAAAAATTACAGTTATGAAGTAGTAACAAAAATAATTATATTCTTGGGGGTCACCACAGCATGAGGGATTGTATTAAAATGACGCAGCATTAAAAAAGTTGAAAACCACTGGCCTAGGGGAACAGAGATCAGATAAGGTCTGTGGACAGCCTACCTGATCTTCTGGCAAGTGCTGTCTGGGTGAGCAGGGAATGTCCGTTGGTTGGGGGCTGGACATAGAGATGCGTGGTAATATAGGAGGAGATAGTTTGTGGGATCTACAAGAGACATGGGCTGGGGGCAAGGCAGGACACACCTGGTGATTGTTGCAGTGCTATGGAGAAGTCTGAGGGTTTGAGTCTAGGTGAACTGAGAGACGGTTGGTCTGAGGACAGTCTACCTGGTTTTCTGCAAGACTTGACCTGCATGCAGTTTAACAGGGGGTATCTTCTTGAGTTGGGGACTGGGATACAATGACCAAAATGACCAGCGTGGAGAGGGATGTTAGAAAGGGATGATCTGTGGGATCCCAGGAGATGTAGGCAGGAGGAAAGAGAGTCTGTTACTAGTATTTCATTGCAGTACTAGGGACAAGCCTGAGTGAGGGATTAGGTCTAGGGACAGAGAGAGTGGAGAAGGTCTGCCAGCCCATCTGCTTTTCTGGCAGGCATGACTTGTGTCACACCTACATTTCTTAAGTCAGTTTTAGAACAAAATTCAGAGCTAGGAAATTCCAAAAGTCACACACATATCCTAGTGTATCATTTTACATATTAATCTATTAATTGGGAAGGATTAGCAATGTGATGAAACCCATTGTCTATCTCATTTCCTAATCTAGAGTCCAAGGTCGCTTCTTAAATCTGATTCTCCTTCTCACAAGTGCTCAGTGCAGAATTCAAATGCAATTAAGAAGATAGGATGAATCTCTGCTTGCAGGGCTCCTTATAATAGATTTCATTCAGTCTACCAGCAAAATTTCTGTGCTATCTCATAGTCTAACATGGCAACATTTAGGTGAGTCAGTGAGGAAGAATAGCATTGACAAGATAGGCAGGAGTAGACATCGACTGCAGAAGTTGGAATGAGATGAGGTGACTCAACACACATGCAGGAAGTCAAGAAGGGGTGCCCTTGACAGACGGAAAGCAGCATCTGGCACGGGAGGGCGCCCCTTCCTCCTGCACTCTCATTCTCCCCTTTCAGTTTTAGCACTGTTTTTTGTCTGTCTGAGAGGAGCCCATTTTTCAATACCCACCGGCACATGGAATTCCAAAGACTATAGCTGAAGGTTTTAAAAAATACATCACACGAACAGCATGCAGCCTTGCTGTTAAGACTATATAAATATTTCACGTAAGCACTATGTGACTTAATTAAACAGTAATAAATATTTAATTATATTTTAATGTCAAGATCAGAAAAGTTATTTATATTAATATAGTTATCCCAGAAAAAGAAGTCATCACAAGGAAAGGGCAATTTGTTTTTTAATGTAAATGTACCTATACACATTGAAATTAAAATTGAGGTATTTTAATTTTCAACATGCATATATATTCATGGAAGAAATAATGTGATTGTTTTAATGGAATGATAAAAATCTATCTAATACTAATTTCAGGAGAAGGGTTGGCATTCTTAGCAGAACAAGATAATGTCATTATTTTCCAAGGCCATCCAAAAAGTAGAAGCCTACCATTGAAGGATATGGTTAGTGATGTCCTGTCTATGCTGCTGGCAAGATTTGGTAGAGCTGATACATTGTGTCCAGCACTATCTGGTCCTCCAAACTCTATCTAACAGGTAGCAAGCAGAAGCCATTGTCTCATTCACTCCCATAGTCTCACACAGAGCTATAGTTTGCATCTCAGGAAATAAGCTTCCAGATCCATCTTTTAAGCCACAGGCTTTGTTATTAATTTGTGATTATAGACTTTATTTGTTACATATGTAATCTTATTTAGATGCCCGATTTTAACTCATGGTTTAAAATTTAACTTTATTTATTTATTTATTACTGTTGTTTCTCCTTTTTATCCTTTAACATTTAGTTAAAATTGTGGTTGAAAATTAAAAAAGGAAACAATATTCTCTGCATGACTGGGGCTCTAGTGGTTCCTAGAAAGTTCTAACCCTGATTAGACTTCCTTTTAATATGTCAGCCAATATATGGTATAAACCACAATATCCATTGGTGGGTAGATGGATTTCTTTCCTTCTTTCCTTCTTTCTTTCCTTCTTTCTTTCTTTCTTTCTTTCTTTCTTTCTTTCTTTCTTTCTTTCCTTTTCCTTTTTGAGATAGGGTTTATCTGTGTAGCCCTGTCTTTCTTGTAATTCTCTTCCTTTCTCTTCCTTTTCTCGGCATATTTTTTTAATAATATTGATTTTTGCAGTTAATTTAGCTAGTTTCCACTTTGAAATGGTGATAGGATTTCCTATTACTGTGGAAGTCCTCCAGTAATTATTACCCTTAATAAGCATTATGAACAAAGCTTGTGAATGAAATAAAAAAAAATGCCGGCTCGTGCCCACCTACACACTAAACATGAGGGTTCAGTGAACAGCCTGAACTTTCTACAGTAGCAGCTTGATGATTAGATGGCTTGTCATCCTTACCCAATTCCAGCAATGATATGAAGAAGTAATGTCATTTTGTATCTTACATGCATTTATGAATGTTAATGATATTTACAGTTTTTTAATGCTGAGAAGTTCAGTGTCTAAGAATTTCAGTGTTTATTAAATCAAAAACTCTAAAAAGAGGAATATATTTTTGTGTTTTAGGAGACAGGGTTTCTCTGTGTAGCCCTGGCTGTTCTGGAACTCACTTTGTAGCTCAAACTTGTCTTGGACTCAGAAATCTTCTAGCCTTCTGCCTCCTGAGATCTGGGATTAAAGACCTGCACCATCACTGCGTGGCTGGAAAGAGTAATTTGAAAAAAATAAATTAAAATTGTTAATCTAGTTAAGTAAACAAGCATTCTATGCAGAAAATGAACCCAAAGACCCAGCTGCCAGTATGAACACAGGTCTCTCACATGGGATGATCTCACTTCTCTATTCTTCAACACAGAACTTTGAATTGCAAGAAGACTATCTCTAGACCATTAACAGTAAATATTTGCATAAGCAATATGCTTCCATAGACTGTGTGTAGAAAGCTTTTTAAAAAGCAGCTTGTACTCTTATTGGTAGAATAATGTGCACTGTATAGGAACATAGAAGACACATGTGGAGTTTTTTTTAAGACATATGAGAAATTAGATACATTTACTTAGTCGTAGACAGGAAGTTGTTGAATCTTGTGAAGTTCTAAGCCTTTATCCTAGTTATGTTATAATAGCTTAATATTCTAATATTGTTTTGAAAGATTAAAACAATGTCAAAGTAGGTATATGCAAAGTTTAACATAAAGCTCCATTAATACTAATTTAATCCTTCTTAAAATCCAAGTTCATTTAGAAACATACTACTTTAGAAGCTTCCCAAAATTCACACATGTACTTATATGAAAGATATTCGAATGATGTTTCCCTATAACTCAGGAACAATCCTCCCTAAGAGACAACATGATATCAAATAAAAAGCCAAAGCCTAGAAATGAGTTTTCTGTCTTAGTCACATAAGACTCCCAGGCATTACAGACTATTGCCATTGCTCTTGGTCACTCACCAACTTGCTGGCAAGATGTTATTTCTAAAGGCATCTTATGCTTGAGTCACAGTGCATGGAGAAGTCAAATTGGTAGTAACTGATCTGAAAGCTTCATCCCTTTTGTTTAACTGTCATAGTTCTGGAAGGTGCTATGCACACTACTGATGGAGAAAAATAATCAACAGTCTTACACAACTGTGGACCTTGTAAGCTACAGTCACTATTGTCCTGGCAAGATATGTCAGCTGGTAAAATATTGGCATGACTGTGCTAAATGTAGTCGACTACTCTCTAATTAGATCTAAAGCTTGCAACCCAAGATGCAACTCATTTCTGGACTACGTACTAGGACAAAAGCTATGGCTGCCTAGGTTATGGGCTCTAGGGGAAAAGTTAATAATATTATTCTATGGATTTACAAAGTTATACAAATCTAATATGCCAATATTTGAATAAGTTCACTTTTGTTATGTCTACATTTAATCTTATTTATGCAGAGGTATGTCTATGCTGGCATCATCTGCTTTTTGTTACAATGGATCCTCTGTTTCTAGGTTGTGTTTTATTTCTTCTTCTTTCTAAGGAAGACATTTATTCTGAAATAATTGTGGAAGAAATAAAATAAATGTTCTACTTTCATTCAATAACTAGTATCACACATGTTTTACAAATTTATGAGTCTTCAAAGCATTACTCTGCAATGAATGGTATCTCATAGTAGACCAAACTATGGATTCTGTATTTTAATAAACAAGGAAGAAATGATAACTGGCATATTAATATCAACAAAGTAAATACGACACAGCCTTTAATCCACATCAAATATTTAGAAGTCTAGGGACACACATAAAACTATGCAACTGAAAGAAAAAACATTTAAACACCTGCTACATGAAGAATGGTTCATAGCTCTGGGATTTGATTGTTTATGGCTTTGAAAATCATGGAATCTACCCCTGTTGTTTCACTAAGGAGCTATAAGTTGTACTTTCCTTCTTACACATAGCAGAGAGCTGAACTAGCACCCTCTTTTCAATTAATCGAAGGCTACAAAAATCAAAGGATATGGTGCTATATTTGGCATTCAGCTAGAAAGTGAAAACACAATAAATAGTAACACTTATTCCTCACTCACAGCAGATCCTGTTATAGCTGTACCATTAATTGTGGCCCCAAGGAATTATCTGGCTTATAACAAGTACTTTCACTTGAATGATTTCTACTTAAATATTTGAGGAAGCATAATATCAATAAATTGTTGACTATATTGGAAATTCTTTTGACAACTATCTTTTCAAGCTAATTTTGGAGACAAAACATGTATTTCATAGCATGTATAAGTAAAATTAACAAATGTTATGATATTATAAATTGTGAAATGATTTCCTATTAGTTTTTCCCTGCAAGGTAATATACTGTAGTCATGCAATGGAAGTTGCCATCTCTGATTTGATTCTGTCCTGCATGTATTCTGTAACGTTGTGATACACCTCTGTCCAAAGAACAATTTTAAGGTTTTCCACCATTCTTCCTGCTACTCTTCTACAAGTGCTGGTAGCATGGTGAACACACATTCTTGTCTCTAACTTTTAGAGCAAAGATGCTTTTTTCAGGATAAAAATAAATTTATGAATAAGATTTATGAAGCTAATGCATATTTCTAAGAGACGTGAAATGGTCACCTATACTGCAGGCAGCAAATATAATGAAACACTTACTAGAAATATTTAAAAAGCTGTGTCTTTCATTTCCTGGTTCAGTCATTGTTCCTTGTCTCAATTAACCTTTGTTACAAAGCAACCCCTCTCCTAAAAGTACTGATTTGGAAACACTTAACTTCTGTGGTTGGGTTTCAGGGTTCTGCGTTTGGGACGAGCAGCACATGAATTTGATGATAACCTCACCTGTATTTGGTGGCCCTGCTCATGTGTCTGGCCAGCTGCCAGCTTGGCTGGTGTTGCTGTCCCAGATGGCCTGAAGCATGTGGGGCTGCAGTTTTCTTGTGGACTCTTGTCTGCTGACTCAGGTGCTTCAGTTCCTAACACAGCAACTGGTTTTGCAGCAGGTTGATGCAAGCTTGCCTTCAAAGTGGTCACTGAAGATCAGAAACCAGGCCATGGATTACTGAAGACCTTTTGTGAGCAATTTACTTCCCTCACATCTCTTACTTTCTTTCATCTTATTTGTGTGTGTGTGTGTGTTTATTATGTATTTATAATTTAAAATATTTTAAATGTATTCTGATCATATTCTTTCCCTCCCCCAAATCCTAGAGATTCTCTTACCCTCCCTAACTGTCCAACTTGAAATTCTTTCTCTAAATGAAACAAAACACCAGAAAACCCCAATATGATAACAATCCCCCAAACAAAACAAAACTAAACAAAAAAACATTGTTCTCCCCCCACAAAAAATAACCCCACCAAAATATAATCAAATAAAAGCACATACACAGTATGACTGTGGATTGTACTGTACATGCGTCAACAACTCTTAAAGATGAGGCCTGTCTGGAATAGTTGATAGACTCATGGTCACTCTAATGGACAAAACTGTTTTCCCTCTCCCAGAAGGTATAAAGGACAGTTCAGTTGTTAACCTCTACGCTGGTGGCTAGATTTTTATTCATTAATTTATATATAATGAGATAAAACAAAAAAACTACCATATCCGACTTGGATAAGACAAACCAACAGAAGGAAAGGCACAAGAAACAGAGACCCACACTTTGCACACTCGGGAATCCCATGCAAACACAAAACAGGAAGCCACACTGTATATACAGAGGACCTGATGCGGACCCATGCAGGCCCTGTGCTTGCTGCTCCCGTCTCGGAGTTCATGTGAGCTTTGCTCATGTTGATTTAGAGGAATGTGTTCTCCATACCCTTGGGCCTTACACTTTCTGCCTCCTTTTCTTTCAGATAGGTCCTCTGAACTCTGAGGGGAGGGGTTTGATGGAGACATCCATTTAGGGTTGAGGGTGCCATGGTCTCTGACTCTCTGTGCAATGCCTGGCTGTGGGTTTTGTGTTTATAATCTTTACCTCTTCCTCTCCTCACTCCTCTTTTGAATTGTTTATGATTTTGTCTTTGGTATCTTTTTGTAACAGATGTTTTTCCTCGTGGTCCTATTCCTTTGTTCTTTCATCCTTTTCCCAAATTCTACTGAAATCTTTTGACCAGCGAAACAGAACTCTCCAGTTTAATAGTTTTGTTCTTCAATTATGAATAGCGCTGGAAACAAATTTGCTGTGTCCTTTATACAGATTTTGCTACTAGTGACACAAATTCTGCATTAAGGGTTTTAGTTCAAACCCCGTGGAATCTGAATTGAGTTAACGTAAGTTTGGTTCCTGAAGAAGTCAGAGAAGTCACAGTTAACACTGGAAGATTGATTAAGCTGTGGTTTTAGCATTTGCATGAAAAAAGAGTGGTCACAGGAAATGTTAAAATTCATAATTATAGTTCATTTCTAATAGCTTTTCAGGAAAATTAAAGTAGCTGGAAACTGGTTTATAGTAGGGAGTAATAAATTGATTAGGGCTCTTGAGATTTTTTTTTATAAAACACTGAATGATTAAATAATTTTTAATAAGAGTAAGAAACCAAGAAGAATACAGTATAGCTTTGTATATATGACCTAGTAATTATTTTTGTTATTCCCTAAAATTTAAGGACATTGAAAAACATGTATACATGCTGAATTGTTTGTGGTGACAGGATATTAAGCAATGGAAAATTTCCTAACTTTGAATATAGTATTTAATTTAAAAGAAAAAAGAAATTATAAGTGTATATACACAATTTATGCAACAATAAAAATACTTTATCCCCCTGTTATAAAAACTGATCAGATAGTTGGATGGCAATGTTAGACTGTTTATCTCCTTGGAACTTGGAATCCTGTCAAATACTTATTTTCCATTTGAATGGCTTCTTTTGTGAGACTCCTAACACCACATTTTTTTAATTAGTTGTTGTTTTTTTTTGTGTGTGTGTGAGGCATGTTCTCACTGTGTAACACAGATTAGCCAAAAATTCACTGTGCAATCCAGCATGGCCTTGAACTTCCTGTAATCTTCCTTCTCAGTTCTGAGTTGAACCAACAAGGCTGGCCCTTTTTTTTATTTTACAAGTATCATTTCCAAAGAGTTGTAATACTTAGGATATTTAAATAAATATTGTTCTAACTGAATGCTTAAGACTCAACTTTCATTAATGATTCCCTTTTATTTTTTCCTAATGCTAGAACCTCTTGTGTATACACCATCTTCTAATCCTGTTAAATACTGTTAAAGTAAGGGATTATTTTAAGGAACAGGAAAGCTAGGCATAAACATGTCAGTTTTCTGAAGTCCCAAAATTAACAAATGTTCCTGAAGGGATTTGGGCTCATTCTTTTGTTCAGTGTCTTTTGATATTTCTGTTCCACCAAGACTGACCCGAAGTGGATCCATAGTTGTCTGTGGATATTTATTTGTTATTTTTAACATCACAGTTGGATTATCACCATGTAGCTGGTTTAAGTTCTATTTTCTTCGATATATAAGAAGATATAAACCAGGCAGTGATGGCCCATGCCTTTAATCCCAGCACTCAGGAGGCAGAGGTAGGCAGATCTTTGTGAGTTCAAAGCCAGCCTGGTTTACAGAGTGAGTTCCAGGACAACCAGGGTTACACAGAGAAACCTTGTCTCAAAAAAAAAAAAAACAAAACAGAAAAAAGAAGAAGATAAAATATAATATAAATACAATATAAGTTCTATTTGTTTTCACTACAGCAGTAAACTTCAACTTTCAACTACAGAGACAAGTAGAGTTCATACAAATAAAGTAGGAAAGAGCTCATAGAGTTACAGCTTACATTTGACTAATGTAGTATTTAGTATTTTTTAAAATGTCTTTATTTTTATTTCATATGAATTGGTCTTTTCCCTGCATGTATGTCTGTGTGAGGGTGTCAGATCCACTGGAACTGGAGTTACAGACAATTATGAACTGCCATGTGGGTGCTTGGATTTGAACCCAGGTCCTCCAGAAGAGCAGTCAGTGTTCTTAACTGATGAGAAATCTCTTCAGTCTGTGTTTCTTATTTTTTTTATAAAAAAATGTTTTACATACCTTGAAAGTGTGATTCGGTGGTGACATGAGATGCTATTAGTCATTCCTAATGAAGTATAAGACTTCTAATCTTCCGACTTTCGGTCATTATAATAGAAGAGTTATTATCTCATTTTATTATGGTCTATCATAGCACTGGTTGTCAAGTATGTTTTTAATTAAAATACTTGTTCCATCTTTGAAATATAACCAAAATTTAAGAAGCCCATCTGGAATATATCTTTGCTAATATTAGTCACACTTTAAAAAAAATTCAACATAATTTAACAACTATAGTTTTTGAAAGGTATAGAAATACATATATATCCATAACATATCTCCCCTTTGAAAAGCTATATTTCAAGCTGGATTGTGGTGGTGCATGTCTGTAAATCCAGCACTCAAGAGACAAAGGAAAGTGAGTCTCTGTCTACAAAGTGAGTCCCAGAGCAGCCAGAGTTCTTACATAGAGAAACCCTGTTTTGAAAAAACAAATAAACAAAAAGCCACAATTCAAATTTTAAAGGAAAATTACTAAATAAATGCTCTTTGAACAAGTCTGTATTGGTCTTTTGAAATTAAAAGCCAGGAGCACAGAAGAATGTAAAGCTATTCAGTAAAATATTGGTAGCAGTCTCTATAAATTAAAGCAATATGGAAAACGTCATTTTCAAAAGTCAAGGTTGGTGAGTTTCTTCATATTCACGATCACCTGAATTATTACTCATGTCATAATTGGAAACCTCTGACAATTTCTTCAAATATTTGTTTCTTTAAAAATATTTTTAGATGTTTCAAGGTTCCTTAAGTCAGATCCTCCTTATTGAGGTTGTCTACCTTATTCCATCTACTGCTCTAGTCATTAACTTATACATGTAGTAGTAGTTGCTGGCAATATATATTAGATAACAAATCAGGGCAGAACATAATTGGACAGTGGTCTCAATTTTCTCTTTAAAACCTCAATACCCAGGTATGTATGTATGTATGTATGTATGTATGTGTATATATGTAACACACACACACACACGTTTTTAGACAGGGTTTCTCTGTGAAGCTTTGGAGGCTGTCCTGGAACTCGCTCTGTAGACCCGGCTGTCCTCGAACTCACAGATATACGCCTGTCTCTGCCTCCCCGGTGCTGGGATTAATGGCATGTGCCACCACTACCCAGCTAAAAAACACATTTTTCTCATTTCTTTGCTTTACAATCCAATTGAGCATATGTGCAAATAAAAAGTTGGATATGCTGGAAAGAGGCTTTGGGCATTCCAAATTAAGCCCAGTGCCCTGTTCTTGTAGCTAAAATTGCAAGTTGTACTTCACCTACATGCCCAGAAATGCTTAGTGCAGGGGGAGTTCCAGAGCAGTGCACTTTCACAAAGCTGACTGTTCCATGAAGTCCAGCATAGGCTACTAGCAATAGTCGCTTCGTTATGCAGGAAACCAGGAAAGACATAGGAGTATGCTTGCTTTGCTTATGCAGTTGCCAAAATCTTTATTGCTAAAAATGCACAGAATTAAATTCACTTTAATTTACAAAATATTCTGAACTTATGGACCACAACAGTTTCCTCTGAATAACTTGTCAAATAATAATTAATGCTCATTTTCTATATCTTGCTGTGTTACTTGATAGTTTCTGGATAAGTAGTAACACTAAATTTAATGACCACTGCTTATTAGTGTTAGTTGGCACAGTAAAGAATACCAAAATTTTTATGATGTGAAGCAGAATGAAGTTCAATTAACGATGCTGATTACATTCAAATTCTGTTTTGATATGCTTTATTGACTGATACCCTCAGTCTACATGCACGAAATAGTACTGCTTTTAATTACATCCTGTGTATAGATTTACAAAACTTAACTTTTACTTATGAACTAGAAATGAGAAAATTTTCCTTTTTATAAGTCATCGAATAGGGCTTCAGACAGTACTTTAGCTATTTCCCAGACTGCTGCTTCTTTGTACTGTAGTCAATAAATTATTCTTAAAAACACATCACATAATTGAAGAAACACACTTACAAATAAAATGTTTTGTCATAAGACTTTTTGATCTTTTATACATTATATGCCTTGCATTTATCTGATAATTTATTGAGTCAGTAACTGATTTAGTTTATTCATGTTGTTATAAGACAATAGCTGATACTGGGTAATTTGTGAATAACAGAAAAGTATTTCCCACAGTTCCATGGGCTAGTGTTCAACTTACGGTTTCGGTGAATTCTGTGCCCAGGGACAGTTTGGTCTGTTCTCCAAAAATGACTACTTGATATTTGCTGAAGAGATAGAGAACTAATGGTCACAAACCATACAGTTAATTTTCTCCTGCCTTTTATAACTCTCTAACTCGCTGTAAGTACTGAGTCCTGAAGGTTTAATCACTCGTTAAGAGCTATGCCTCTTAACAGTGTTGCCTTGGGGATTAAGCATCAACAGAAAATCTAGTAGAACACAGCATACAAACTTCAGAACTAGACTAATTCATCAATATATTTTTTGCATGATACAATAACTTTTTAAAGAACTCCAGACGATAGCCTATGTCATTTGTATACTACTTGTACCTACAAATGCTTCAAGGGCATACACTCTATTTAGCTAAACAGAAAGTCCTCCCCTCAAATTTTTGGCTTTCTTGCTAAATAGTTTTCTCATAAAAAATCTAAGGTCTGAGCTTGCTCAGTAGTTAAGAACATTTGCTGTTATTCCAGAGGACCTGAATTCACTTTCCAGACCCACATTTAACAATAACCTCAAAATTAACAGTTGTATTAATGAATATTATTAGTGGCCATTATAGTTGGTAATAAAGATGATTCGAATATATGTGAAAACTGACAGACTGGATCCTATTTCTATGTAAGTGTTTACCCAATTACTGTAAATAATTAAGGAAGGGAAAAGAATGTGCAAAGAAGGAAGGAAGGAAGGAAGGAAGGAAGGAAGGAAGGAAGGAAGGAAGGAAGGAAGGAAAAATGACCTTTGGGGATAAAGAAGTTGAATTTTTCCTCTATGTATATTTCCTGTCATTTCTAAAAAAATCATAAAAGCTCCAGATATGTCTTCCTTGTTTAAGAAGTTGTTCCAGGAGCATTATAGAAAGCAAAGTGGAAACCCTGAATCTTGGGATTTAAAATAATGGGTGTTAAACTGGGTGTGGTGTTGGACAACTTTAACCCCAGCACTCTGGAGGCAATAGCAAGTGGGTCTCTGAGTTCCAGGCCAACCTGGTCTACATAGTGAAGTCCAGGCCAGGGAGAGCTACAATGCAAGACCCTGTCTAAACAAAAATAATAATCAACTACTCAACCGATCAATCAATCAATCAATTAAATTCAGGGGTGACCACTTAGTATTGGATGGCCTATTGGAATGTCTCCCCAAGGAAGACTGTCCCACTTTCAACATTACTTATTTGCTTGTTGCAGAATAATCTTTTTGTACACTGTGAAGATGTGTCTTCACCAAGGTGCCTTCTGGTTGGTTTAATAAAGAGCTGAATGGCCCAAAGCTAGGCAGGAAGACATTAGATGGGAATTCCAGGACAGAGAGGGAAAGGAGATGAATCAAGGTAAGGAAAAGACACCAGAGGATATGGAGAGGAAACAGGAAGTACAATATCACAAGGCAAAATGTAGATTACTATAAATGGGTTCATTTCAGTTATAAGAGCTAGTGGGATCAGTTTAAGCTATAGGCCAGGCTTTCATAATTAATAATTCTGAGCTGCTTTTTGTGAGCTGGCGGCCCAGGAGAAAGTCTGTTTATATTTGCGTATAGTTCTTTGTCTACAGACTGACCAGGTTGTATTTATATAGTTAGTAACACACACACTCACTTACAATTAAAGAAAAAGAGACCATGAATTTGAAAGAGAACAATGGGCAAAGGGCAAGAGGGAGGGAAGAACTGAGAGAGAAAAAAGAAGGGGGAAAATGATGGAATTATCATTTTAACTTAAGACAAGAGAATGAAAATATCAAAGAAAATGTTGAAGACCTAACAGATACCCTCATAGTAAATCAGTTTCTTGGTAAGTTCTTCACCTGTGGTTCTATTTCAGGGGGTGATCAGTTTGGAATAAATTGATCCATACTATCAATCATGGGTGCAAACAGTCAAATAGGATTCACTAATATATGGTGAAATTAGCATCCTGTAAGGTGCAAAAATTAGAAGGCGTCATGAGGATAAGAAACCCAGTGTTAAGGCAGTGTTTCAGCAGGGTCTCTTTTAACACATCCAAATTACAGGCAGACTCACTTACTGATTTTCAGCAAGATATAGGCAGTCGTGGTGTTGCCATGTTTCAGCTGAAACTGTCATTGTGATGCTGTCTGTCAGTAGGCTTAGTTATCATTCTCCACAAGGGAAATTGTTTGCCTCTGCTTCCATCAGGCACTGGATGAAGGTTCTAGGATGGCATATAAGGTAGTCATCAATCTTATCATCAGGGAGGATCATTTAAGGAAGTCTCCCGCTATTGCTTTGTTTGCCAGTTGGTGTCATCCTAGTAGATCTCTGGAAATCTCACTAATTTCAGCTCTCTCCTCAAACCTATAATGACTCCATCTATTATGGTATCTCTCATCGCGCTCTCCTCTATTTTTACCCCAACTCTCCCTTCCTGCTCCTCCATGTCTTCTTCTCCCCGCCTCTTCTCCCCCTCTCTTTTTCTTGGTTCCCTCTCCCCTCCCCCCCACCTTCCCACGCTGCTCAGGAAATCTTGCCCCATTACCGTTCTCTGGGGTATCATGCACATTTCTTGGGAACCTTCCTGTTTCCCAGACTCACTGGGACTGGGATTGTAGGCTCACATAGGGAAGAATAATTTCTGTACCTCAATATAACCAGTTCGCATGGACCTGAATTTTTTTGTGGGGGGGGGGGAGGTTTGAGACAGGGTTTCTCTGTGACTTTGCAGGCTGTCCTGGAACTAGCTCTTGTACACCAGGCTGGTTTAGAACTCCCAGAGATCCACCTGCTTCTGCATCCCTTGTGCTGGTATTAAAGGCGTGCACCACCACTGCCCGGATCTGATTTTTTTTTTTTGTTTTTTTCGAGACAGGGTTTCTCTGTGGCTTTGGAGGCTGTCCTGGAACTCGCTCTGTAGACCAGGTTGGCCTCGAACTCACAGAGATCCGCCTGCCTCTGCCTCCCGAGTGCTGGGATTAAAGGCGTGCGCCACCAACGCCCCGCTGCCCGGCTCTGATTTTATTTTTAAATAAAAACTCATCTTTATAAACCGTCCTTAATCTGGCTGTAAAGTGAAGGCTCTGAAATAAAAAAAAAAAAACAGTGCACTGGGGTGGGCGTTTCTTTAACTTCTATCGTATTTGTTCTTACATTAATGGATTTGGGATTATTGACAGTCTATTAATTTTTTTAACATGAATAAAAATTTAAACTATCCTGAATTTTTCTTGACTACAGAGCTATCTCTCCAGGTCCTTGACTGAATGTTTCTAATTATGTGTGTGTATGGTGTGTGTGTGTGTGTGTGTGTGTGTGTGTGTGTGTGTGTGTGTGTGTGGCATGTACATATGGGTGCAGTTGTCCATAGAGGCCAGAGGAGAGCATCAGATTCCATGAAGCTGGACTTACAGGCAGGTGTATGGGTGCTATGAACCACATTCCAGCATGCTTCAAGAGGAGAAGCTTCTTTTAACTCAAGTCATGGCTCCACCCAACAAATGTTTTCAAGATACTAATTTTGTTTGAAAATGAGAAAGCAATTATTGCTAAACTTGAAAATCTTTGCGTTTCCAAGCCTTGGATATGCATGAAATTATTCTCTCACTTGCTGTATTTAAAAAGTTTAGGTCTACTTGATCTCTACGATCACTTATTAAATGTCCAAAGCTTTGACCAAAATAATTCAAACAGTATTTGTTTTCTTTTTTTTTTTTTGATTGCCTCTTAAAAAAAAAGGTTCATTTATTTGTGTATAGTTTTCTGCCTGCATGTGCACCTGCCGGCCAGAAGAGGGCACCAGATCTCATTACAAATGGTTGTGAGACATCATGTGACTGCTGGGACTTGAACTCTGGACCTCTGGAAGAGCAGTCAGTGCTCTTGAGCTCTGAGCCATGTCTTCAGCCCTCAAACAGTATTTGGTCTACAGTTTCAGCCATGAGTTAGCAACAGAATTGATTTAGTTGCTTCTTTTGAAGTTAACAAAGCTCTCAAACTAATTCATTGACTTTAAGATTTCAACATACATTTATCAATTACTTACTGAGACAAGATGAGTTAACAAGCTCAGCGACATTTATAATAATGAAGAAAGCCTGGTGGCAGCCTCGAGGAGAGTAAGTCGATAAAATTCAATGTGCGTGCGTGTGTGTGTGTGTGTGTGTGTGTGTGTGTGTGTGTTTACCAGTGTGCATCAGTATGCATAGGCTACAATGGGAGACTATAGGAGTTGGAGAATGAACAAAGAAGGAAAAAAGATGACTTCTTTGTGAGTCAGAATGGCTATAATCTAGGCGGAGATAGAAGCATCTTTAAAGAATAATATGTACAAGTTCATGAAGAGATAAGAGTTTTTCAAAGTGCAAATTCTTTTTTTTAGTGTTTTGTACATATTTTATTTATTTATTTTTAATTTAAATTAGAAACAAGTTTGTTTCATACGTCAATTCCAGCTCCCTCTCCCTCCCCTCCTCCTCTGTCCCCTTTCAATCCTCCCCCAACCATCCACCCAATCCCCCCTCCACACTTCAAGTAGGGTGAAGCCCTTCATGGGGATCTCCAAAATCTGTCACATCATCTGGAGCAGGGCCTGGGCCAAAGCCCATGTGTCCAGGTGGAGACAGCGTCCCTCCATGTGGAATGGGCTTCCAAAGTCCATCTGGATGCCATGCATAAATGCTGATCTATCGCCCGAGGCGCCAAAGAATGCCGAGGCCTCTTCACTGACACTCACATTCAGGAGGTCTAGATCAGTCCCATGTTGGCCTCACAGCCATCAGTCTGGGGTCCATCAGATCCCCCTTGTTCAGGTCAGCTGTTTCTGGGTTTCATCCACCAAGTCTTAGCTCCTTTACTCATCACTCCTCCCTCTCTGCAACTGGGTTCTAGGAATTCATTTCAGTGTTTAGCTGTGGGTATCTGCCTGTGCTTCCTTCAGCCACTGGTTATAGGTTCTAGGATAGCATACAAGGAAGTCGTCAATCAGGGAAAGTTATTTAAGGTAACCTCTCCACGGTTGGTTAGATTGCCAGTTAGTGTCACCCTCGTAGACCTCTAGACATCTCCCTAGTACCAGATTGCTCTTTAAACCTATTAGGGCTCCTTCTATTATGGTGTCTCTCATCCTGCTCTCCTTTGTTCTTCTCCTGACTCAACCTTCCTGCTCCTCCATGTCCTCCTTTCCTTCACCCCCCCTCTTTCTCGGCTCTGATTCATAATATTTTTGTGCAGTGTAAAGGCTTGTGATAAGTAAAAAACAGCATGCTCAGTATTATAGGTGTTATGTATATATCTATTCTCATGTCTATGTGTAACAGTGGCCATATCAGGGTTTTTAGATCCTAATATTTTCTTGAAAATGAATGCGATAGAATTTCTTGGATATTTCACACAACCTATTTATGCAAAATGATAGATATTAAGTAGATACAGTTTTACCCTCAATGAGATGTTTTGTAGTGTGCACAGATGTTCATGGGTGTCACAACTGAATGCTTGCTCCAGCCCAATATTTATATCAGTCATGTTGAGATGATAAGTCCTGCTATGAAATTAATAATGAGTATGTCTTATACAATGTTCAAGGAAAATGATGGCACTTACTTTTCATATTTGTGAATGTCTTCTCATGTATCATGATTATTTACATACCTGTGCATCTATTTCAGCTTAAGAGCTAGCATCTTTTCTGTGAGATCTCTACCTGTATGTTCATCATTGTTTATCTTAACTCTATTCGAAAGTTCTCATTTTATATTTTTCCTTCTTACTGTTGTTGCTTACTTTACACTTCAGTAAAGAAGTGCAATCTATATGTTCTTCTACTATATGTCTTTAGGATAGTCTGCTTGATTTTTAAGAGTCTCTCATGTTGATGTGAATAGCCATATTGTTCTACAAGGCAGGCCATGTTAATTTTGTAAAGCATCAGAAATACTCTTTTGATGGACATCTGGGCTGGTTTCAGAAATTTCTCAGGCAGGAACATGATTTTTATCAGTATCATTGTATGTTGCAACACATTTTGTTTCATAGTAAGTTTCTTTTTCAAATGTATAGTATAAAACACAATATGTATATTCACTTTTGTGTGTGACATGGTGACATCAGGTTTTAAGTTCCGTATGATTGCAAGTAGCTATGTATCTATGTGTTCTCTCTCTGTTTCTCTTTCTCATCCTTTTTTTCTCTTTTTTAAGTAGGTGCTTGCTGTGGAGTTTCATATAGGCCATGCTGGTCTTGAACTTGTGACGTAGCTATACTTCTCAAGTGCTATGATTAGAGGCATGAATCACCACACCCAGCTCTACAACACCTTCCTTAGAGTGTATGTTTCCAAGTAGAAGTTCTAACCCACAGGACATGTGAATGAATGTTATGAACAATATTTTTCCAAATTTATTCTCATTCTTAAAGCCACCTCTGTGTAGGTGTGAGTGTTCCCTTAGTCCATATGCTCACCAACACTTTGAATGATCCAATTTCATTAGTATTCTTGATTTGTTTTGTCTCTGATAAAATCTTGCTGAGGTCTTAGTGTGTTACTTTTTGAGGTTGTACATTTTTATAAGTTTATTCCCGCATAAATGTATATTCTTGTCTTTGCCATTGGGATATTTGGATTTTATCATTGACTTATTATACTATCTATATGTTTACCAAGCTTCTTGTGCATTGTCAAGGATTAATTATCCCAAGAAATATCTGTGGCTCCCACTTCTCAGTTTCATCAAATCCTTAATGAATGATCAAGATATCTGATGAATGTATCATAGAAAAATATATACAATAATAGAATGAAATATTCAATCTTGTAGCTATCCTTTGATTTAAAAAGCATGCATGCAATCACCTGTCAAAAGTCATGTGTCTCCTTAATAAGTAGAATACTTCTCCTTCTTATGACAGCTAGCTGTATGTCTCTTACATAGTAATTCTTCTTTAAACTTAGAATGCATAATGATGTGTACTTGTGGCAAACAATTGTTCAAGCAATTTGAACAATGAACACATGTAAAACTTAAATGAAATAATGCCTAGTTCCTTTTCAAAGCACCCTATTGATGTTGCTAGGTACAACAAATGTACACAGAGATTAGAATATTTGCCTACTGCAATTGAAAAATATAACAAACAGTTTAATCAAAATTTTAAGGCATGGATGTTGATCCACACAAAATATCACATATCATATTCAGCTGTGAATGTAGGTGTTGTCACTTCTCCAATTTATAGGTGATCTTCGTATTCAACCCCATGTGTGTTTAATATTACTAGGAGCTAGATAAGTGGAGACCGTTGATTTCCTTGGCAATGAATGTTTCTTAAACATATTTTCTGTGGAATGATTTGTGTAACCTCAAACAATGTAAATAAAACTGTGGTCTTTACTTGGCAAAACTAATGTACTAGAGTAAACATACTGCAGAGTAAGGAGAGGGTGTTCAGACATGCCAATGTTAATATAGATGGTTGATTTTGTTTGATTTAAACTAGTGAATTTATTCCTGATGATACAGAACTGATTTTATTAACTAAAAGTTACTTGATTTTAAAAAGGAAAATGCCATATATGATTATTTACAATTAACAGTTGAACTAAAATTGCCAAGTCAGTAAATACAAAGAAGAAATGAAGGCAGGAAGAATAATTTTCTTCTAATGACTCCATGAGGATGATATTCTTGGAAAACAAGTGATCATTCACGTTTCTGACATTGGTCCTGAAGCAAAGACCTTGTGGAGCATTTGTCTGGGATCTAAAAGAAAATAGGTAAAGGTGGACTGGTCAATTAAAAATACTATTTTATGTTTGATATTATGACCACAGCTCATTGATTCAGGTGTAAAGGAAGAGGAGTAATACATGCAGAAGATGAAACATTGATGGAAACTAGTGGAAAATTGAATAAGACCAGAGCTTCTGCCCCTTTCTGTACTAACGAAAATACTGAATGGTGAAAATGAAATCATTTAAAGAGTCATGCCTATATGTGGGTGAAATTATATGTTGACACGATTACAAAGGGAGAAATAATTAGGCGCATTTAACTATCAGACTAATGAGTAGTGAAGATTCCAGTTCAGGGTTGTGTGGTAACTGGTTCCCAACTTGACTCTTAGCTTCATAGTATAAAACAGCATCAGACGGGATTACAGAGATTAAATGCGAGAACATAAATTACAGCCATCTACTAGATTAAAATCCTTAAACATGATTGTTTACAACTCACTGCTGAGATTTCCAATACAATGCATGAGATAAGTGGGGACTAGAAAAGTCAGTATAGAATATTGGTGTGTTTCTGTACAACTTAACTAAACTTTTTATTGTGTGATAAAAGATATATTCCAATAAAATTTCTTTCTTAGGTTGGACAAATCCATTAAAATGAGATATCAATAAGTTTCTTACTTGCCAGTTCTGAAGGCATCCAGAGTTTTTGTTACACTTTCTGGGAGGCACACAACTGTGTTCGCAGTTGCCTGACAAAGGCAAACCCTCTTCCCGTGTTTGTTTTCAATCCCACTTAGACATAGAAGGAGAGAAGCAAGACTCAAATTTATGGTTGAGCCATGTCCATAGGATATAGTGGGTCAAGGCCTTGAGGCATAAGAAAGTAATGGGAAGGTTTACCCTCTGCTTTTCTTGCTCTGGGAATGTGAGCTGGGTTCTCTACTTTGAAAACAGTATATACTCTAGGTAGAGACAATAGTGCATGTGGGGATAATGCATCAGTGCCTACTGTACAAGGTGCTACGATTCTCAGCTTTAAGAATCCAAGTGCCCCAAATTGGTGAACACCAGGGGTCATAGCCTTATTGGATAGCATGCATATCTTGAGACCACAAACATATTAGAAGTGACCAGATGACCCTAAGACCAGAGATCAGAGGCTCAGAACCAGAAATTAAAGGATCTTTCCACTAAATATTGAGTCTAGATATGAAAGACTCAGGGACTTTCTCAAGACTTTCTCTCAGAGCTTGTCTTAATAACCCACCAGGTTAAAGCTCACCTTCTTGTTTTAATAGAGTCTTAATTATAAATAGATTGATGTAAATATGTTTACCTTCTACGAAAATGACAGGTCTTGGGAATGATTAAATTATGTATATTTACAGCTTGAGGTCCTTTTTTCCCCAGTGAAGTCTAAAGTGGAGAAAACAAAAAGGCATTACATATTTTCATCCCCCCAGAACTTACAGCATCAGTATGGGTGTGAGTTGTGATCTAGCTCATCTCAATTCTGTTTCTCTAAACACTCTTCCATAGAGCTGTGAGAATGGAGAAAGGAAAGGCCTGGTGACATACAGTGCTATAGCTAAGAAAGAGAGATTGATCCAGGAGCAATGACTGGAGATGGTGAGACTAAAGCTCTGGTTATGAGCCACTCTGGAGCCTGATAGAGAAAGGGAATATTCTAGAGAGGGTAGCAAAGTTCAATCCCCTAGTTCTGGTTGCTTCCTCCAGACTGAGAAATGCTACCAATTCCTCATTCTTCTTCATTTTATTTTCTGTTGAAAGACTGATGATTACTTTAGCATCAGAGTGGGCGGACTTTTTCGTATGTCTGCTGCAGTAAGCCTACTGGAGTCTGGCAGCTTGCCTCACCTGGCAGCTAAGAGGCAGGATATACCCTACTGAAACTCTGTGGGTGGAGGAAAATTTGCCTTGGCCCAAGTTTGCCTTAGAGAAACCCACTAACCACCATTTCTAGCAGCAACCAAGAAGTTTGGGCAAGCATCCAATTTCCAAAGGTTAAATATAAATCTTTAAATATGATTTGATAAGAATATAATACCATGCATTCTTCATTTTGGGAGCATTTAAAACAACATGTGCCTGATCGCAGCGGACCAGGCCAACTTTTGTACCATAAGTTGCGTTCCTTATTTAGGCCACAGATGACGACTGTGCTTGTGAAGATGAAAATTCATATAGTAATTGGAGATATAATGGTGTTGCTGCCTAAAGTGTAGACTTTGTTCAAATGCTAACAGCAGTTTCGCAAGCTGGATCAAACATAGATCAATGGTTGTGTTGATGGCCTCTCTCAGAGGATGACAAATGATGCACACTTCAAGGAACTTTGACTGTATAACACTTACTGACTAAGCAACCTACAGAGAACCAATAACTGTAAAATATGTAGAATGTAATTCAGAATTCTCAGAAGATTATTTGGACCTAATTAATGTTGTTAGGTTTGTATCCATACACATACAAGCAATTGAGCTGCTCATAGTTTCCAGTTGCTATTCTTCTCCTGAGAGGAAGCTTTAGGTTGTTTCCTGCGTCTTCAATTAAGTTTACCACTCATACACAAAAAAGAAAAAAACCAGACCAAAATAAAAAACAGCTCTAGTATCATCAAAGAATACTGGCCTAGACTTAATAACAGATTTTGACTATTTTACTTTGTGTCTTCCATGCAAATAAATTGTCTTTCTATTGATAAATAGGTGTCTATACAAGAACACAAATGCACTGGATCTAGCAAGGTCTGCAAATTATGTTTCTTATCAATGCACTCATGGTTCTCATTTCTTCAGCTGATAGCATTGGTTACATAATAGCAAAGACTTAGGATTGAGAATGTCTTATTTGTCACCATAGTATCTGTGAATTCAGAAAGCAAAGTTAATCACTGGAATTTTTTCAGCAGTTCTTTTTTATTCAAGTCAAAGGAGTCATTCTTGAAATTTTAAAAAAAGGAGCAATTAGATCTGCAGCTATAGCTTGGTGGTTAAGCTAAACTTCAGAGAATCTGGTTCAATTCACAAGAACTACATCGTGGCCCCTAAATTTCTGTAAGTCCCTTCCCAGGGGATCCGACGCTATCTTCTGGCCTCCATGCGGCACTATGCATCTGGTACACACACGTGTGTGTGCGTGCGAGCACACACACACACACACGTATTCAGGTAAAACATACAAACATATAAACTAAATGAGCAATTAATTGATTAATTAATTAATTAAAATAGGAACCAATCATCTAAGGTGCTATGAAACAATGAAGTGTTCTACTTAGATAAGACACAGGTAATGTGAAATTGTGCCATGTAAATCCTATCAGTTTAATGGCTAATACACACAAACTTAATTTAGGGTTTCTTATCATCTCACCTCTGAGTGTGCATTAGCAGTACATTTTTGGTGAAACAAATGAAATCCTGTGTCAGCTTCCCCTTAAAGACAGTATCCACAAGGTTGAGTTGGTTCTGGCATTAGTAGGGCAACACATATAAAATATGTGGAACACAGTACATATGTTGATGCTCAAAGATTTAATAATACATGGCACTTGTTATGTTATCTGGTGTTCAGAGCACAGTACAGTAGAAAGACTTCCCTTTCATCATTGACTCTTTTACACCTCCCCAAGTGGAACAATCTTCCACAAATCCCACATGTAAATAGTCATCAGTCTGGAGTTTAGAGATGATTATTATTTATGTGTGCAGCTGTTCAAATGAGGAATTAACATGGCTTCTAAGTGATATCATCATTTGATCTAATATACACTGGATTTGTTCAAGCACCATGATTTTCAATCATCTTCAATTAAGGTTTTAAATAAATGGCGAAGGACGGAAACAATAGGAAGAATTTACAAATCCTTCCTAAGCATGTTCTAACCTTCCTGTCATTAAGAGCCCATAAAGTGTTACTATTTTCTACAAGGCAATTATGCAGATGCCTGTTTCTAGGATGTCTCACAATATCACAGGAAATAATTTAATTGGCACTTCAGAACGTTTTTTTGGTTAATGTCTTCATTCTACACGAACCTGTTCTATGGAGCAGAAAAGAGAAAATGACAATTGAAATGGCTTTTAGGGTGAAGACTAAATAGGACGCATAATGAACAAGGAATTTCTGACCTAAGTAAAGCTTCCAGTAGATGGATCAAAACACATGAAAGCAGACTGGTCCAGGAGCCACTCAGAATCTGAGGTTTTATCTTGCTTCCTCTTTGCCCTACACCTAACACAATGGTGTTCTCAGTTCCGAAGTCGGCGTTCCCAGTGCATCATTTTATAGGCATGCAGAACAAGGAAAACGTCTATTCATCAGCCCAGGAAGGGAGCCACGTCTGCCCTGATCCCCCCTTTCACCTATGCTGTTCTCTTTTTGCCAGCAGAGTTTCACTTTACTGTTTGAGTTACAAAAGAACTGCCTTAGCTTGTCGGTTTCCTACAAGCATTTTTACAAGCATATATCACCTTTAACTTCTCCACCCATTAAATCACAAAGTTCTCATTAAAAAGAAGCTTGTTAAGATGATATGAGCTGGAACTTTACCACACTGAGAAGCCAAAAATGCAGACTTGTGTTAATATGCGTCTGGACACATCACAACAAGCCCCACAGAATCACTGTGGAAGTATTTAAGTGCTTGTAACATTTAAATACATCTGCCCCTTTCAATTATGTAATACAGAGAAACCTGTAAAATTTATGCTATTGATACTTTTGGCCTATCATATCACATATGTTAGAGTATGAACGAAATGTATGCTTTTTTTTCTTTCTTTAAAATAAGATCGCATGGTTTACTTTTTTGGTATTTGTAAGAGCATTTTTTATTCTGAAATTGTGTGTGTGTGTGTGTGTGTGTGTGTGTGTGTGTGTGTGGTGTATTCCACAGCATGCATGTAGAGGTAGAGGGAGTCATCAGTTCTCCTTTTCCAAAATGTAGGTGTCAGAGATCAAACTAAATTTGCCAGGCATGGTAGCAAGTTGTATTTTGTCCTCAGAGGCATTTAGCTAGTACCCAACCTCCTTTTTGACTGACTCATTCAAATATCTTTATATTTGTTCGTGTTAGTTAGCTTCACATCAAAATTCAATTCATCCCAGTATTGTTGTGAGTGAAATATTGTTAACAATGGTAGCCATTTCTTGAACATGTACTATATGCAAAGTAGTTATAAATTGTACAACTGTTACAGGTTGTGCAGTTGGAATAAATTGAGAATCATGTCAACACACAAGGTAATTTTCCCAAAGTCTTAAGTTTAGGAACCTTTTTGTTCTCTAAAAAATTTAGACAGATGTAAAACATTGGATATATTTTTAAGTATAAACCACAAAATTGATTTCATTAAAATTTCTGTTATATTTTACCATGTTTAAATTTATAAGTTAGCTTAAAATTTTCTTATCTATTATGTACCAGCAGAAGTCTATATTGTAAATGAATACATAAGCCATCTAAACCTTGTCATTTAGTAGTTTACAGTCTAGTGAGAGACAGGGTTTTTAAGTAGTTCATAACTCCAAGTACTATAGGAAAAGGGCAAAGCTGGGTGTGCATGGCGGTGTACACATTTAATCATAGCCCTTGAAATGAGAATGAAGGAGAATCATAAGTTTCATTCCAGCCAGGGTTGTATGGAAAAACACTGTCTCTGGAGGGAGAGAAGATGAAATTAAGACTATAATCCTTGGCAGCAATGAAATTAATTGTATCTTCCACTTGCTCCCTAGGGTGAGCTGTTACATCTTATTTTGGTTATGCTTTAAAAAATGGTTTATTTTTTCCATGCATTTATTTTGCCTATTCAGCTACTCAAAGCTGTGTAAAAAAGACAATGATATTTATTTCTGTGTGCTTGTATTAACATGTTTGTAAATATAAAATAGAGTTAACAAAGAAAACATAAGATTTCAGCAACTACTAAACATCCTCAGGGGTTTCTGTTGCTTATCTGATTCGGGTTTTGAGAGTGCTGCTTCATTCCTGGCTGCCAGGGAGACCCCCAAAGGGGACTTCTGGAGAGCTAAACCCTGCAGGGATGTGGTTGACTGCAGCAGCAAGCTGACTTTGCCAAGCTCTCCCAACCTGTTCTTCATAGAATCTACTTCCGGCTTACTCCTCTGGGGGCCTCTTCTGCAGTCTGTTTTCATGCAGCGCTCTCTAGGATAGAGCTCTTTGGGGGAAATGTTTCTTCCCTGACTCAAGAAAAAACGCAAGCCACCTGCACTCTGTGTGCTTTTGGCACTCTGAGGATTTATGCCAGAGTGCAGCTGTCTTCTTCCACTTTCACTGCCGAAACGGAAGGATGCAAGAAGTTACCGGGATCGTGCCTCTCTCCAGCGGAGGGGAAGAGCTGGAATGCAGTAGCTTCTTCCTTTTGTAATTTTTGTATACTCTTGCTTTCTTGACAGCGTAGCCTCTCCTGCTCAGGTATAACTCATTAGCTCATTCACTCCTCTGCTACTCACTGACCTCTGCCGTATGGGTCAGCTGGCTACTCTGCTGCCTGCTGAGGACAAGACATTTGGTAGACACGGGTCCAGCTTTTCCTGGTCACAGAAACTTTAATTGCCACCCTCATGTCAGTTTAAAACCTTCTGATGAGCTGGGAGATGAACCCAGCCCTTTAGCAAGAAATTCAGAGGTATATCAGAAATTCTGGAGTCTTAAACTCTAGTACTCACTCTCTCTAAACCAGTGAAGTAATTTCCACAATGTCTTTACCTATCTCCCCACAATCAAATTAATCAAAAGCTTACAGTAAGTTCTTTCATATGGATTTATTCATCTGAAAATAACTCTCTTCACTTAGAATATAGACAACTTATTAACATTCTGTAGAAATTGGCTTCTGACTCATCCTTTTTTTCCAGAAAAAAAGTTGTTAGATTTAAATAAAACTTTAGTGCTTTAGGTGATTTGGCCTATTAAAAGCTCCTTAATGTCTTAATATAAAATTGTGTCTATAGCTTTGTTAAATGTGGCTTGATTTCAACATAATTCTCTATGTATTTTTTTCCTTCATGTTACCTGGGAAGTTGAATATCTGGTCAGATCTTCTAACTTCTCCCTAGAATTCCTTAACACATTGGTTTTTGGATGATGATAAAAAGACTATTTTTGCATTTTCAAATTTTGCTTTTTTACTAAAAATTATCTGTGAAACAAAATTGTGGTTTCAGGACCTGTTGTTGCACAGAATACCATGGGATGGTTTGAGGAAGTTCCGCTTGATGAGAGTCTCTAGGTTATTGGAGAGGTGCCCGAGCTGGACTGCCCCACTCAGACTAATCAGGTGGTCCAGAGTTTCATTTTTCTGAGCGAGCGCCCTTCCCGGGCTCACACCAACTAGGTGCTCTAGAGCCACCAAAGAATCGCAGCCTTCTGCAGCCACGGCGCCTGTACCTGTGCTTGCTGCTCTTGACACTTTGTTTTTTGAATTTTTTAATGAAATCTGGATTTTAATCCTCTGTCAGATGTAAAGCTGGAGAAGATTCTCACCTACTGTATAGACTTTCTCTTTAATTACCTCTTTAATTTATTTTATAGAAGGCTTTGAGTGTTATGATGCCCCAATTGTCAAATTTTTGGTCTTTTCTGTCTTTGGGCAGATGGAGTCCTATTCAAACACGTTCTGACACCTATGTCATGTAGGGAGCTGCCCATAATTTCTTCTAGCAGTTTCAGCATTTTCCAACTCATCTTGAAATCTTTGATCCATTTGGAGTTAATTTTTGTACAGGGAGGTAGATATGCATATAATTTCATTCAAATACATGTGGATATCCAGTTTCTTCAGGACCTTTAATTAAAAAATGCTTTCTTTCCCCCAGCATGTGATTTTGCATCTTTGTCAGCTACTAGACAGTAATTGTTACATACATGTATAATTGGGTCTTCCGTTTTGTTCCATTGGGTTTCAGTATCATCTCATCTTTGTTACTATAATTCTATCTAGAAATATGGAGTTCGAATCTCTCACAATTATCTGGGATTTATTTGGGGGAGGGGAATTGTTGGAGACAGGGTTTCTCTGTGGCTTTGGAGGCTGTCCTGGAAGTAGCTCTTGTAGACCAGGCTGGTCTCAAACTCACAGAGATGCACCTGCCTCTGCCTCCCAAGTGCTGGGATTAAAGGAGTGCACCACCACCGCCCGGCAACAGGATTACCTGTTTTGCTAAGGGTTGCTTTGCCTGTCTGAGGTCATTCTATGGTTCTATATGAATTTTAGAATGTTTTATTTTATTTATGTGAAAAATATTGTGGGGATTTTATATTGGGATTGCAATGAATCTGTGAATTTGCTTCTGGTAGAACAGCTGTTTTCACAATATTTATTCAGTTTAGTCCATAGCAAGATGTGACTATGGACACCCCCATGGAGGGCCTCACCCTCCCTGGGGAAATGAGGGGATAATGGTGAGGTTGGGGGAGGGCACGGGAGGAGGGGAGGGAAAGGGAGAGGGACCTGGAACTGACTTGTGAAGCAACCTTGTTTCTAATCTAAATTTAAACTTATAAATAATAATAATAATAATAATAATAATAAAAGATGTAAGAGATTGAATAAAACTAAAGGTTGGAGGATTGTTGTTTCTTTTTTTAAAAGAAAACAAAGAAAGAAACCCTAAGAGTCATAAAAGTTACTCCTCTCTAGAACTCGTTGTGAGGATAGCAGTGTATACATAGAAGAGTCCCACTGTCGTAGGACATCATTGAATTGTTAGGAATTTCTCCCAGTCTTCATTTTTGTCATGGCTTAATCTTCACAGATTTTTCTTCCCAAGATTTAATGTATGTTTATTCTTAACACAGGGAATAGATAGTATAAAGATTTCATACTGAATAGATGATATTCATTAAGCCAAAAGGGGGAAAAAGGACGAATTTATATCAAGTTTTTAGCTACATTGTTGAAATACAAATATTCAGACATTATCACTGAGAAAAATCTCAATTGTGTTTCTTCATCGTTAGCTGAACCTAGAACTTTTTCACACCTCATTTAGAAAGGAAACAAAACAAAACAAAAACCCAGAAAAAAATAGGCTATAAGTTGATTGGCTGCCGAGACAGCAAGGATTTTTTACAGAGACCTGTACAGCATCACACCAAGAAGAGTGATGTCTGGGAAGAGATGAAATAGCTGTCTTCACAGATTTTTTTTAATTTCAAAGTTTGTGGTAAATTAAAAAACCTATCTCAATTTATCTGGGCTATCTTTTTCCTTACCTGTGGTGTTTCAGTGACATGAAAATCATTTTTAACTCAATTGTTTTATTGAGGCTAAGATATATTTGGATACAAATCAGTATGATATTTTTCAAGAGCTTCACTAGAAAGGATGCCATAAGTGAATTATTTGCCTAATTCTACCTCCAGCAATTCATAGCAGACTTAATCACATGCATTGTTATCTCTTACTCAAAGTCTTCAGGTTTGGCGTTATTTACATATTAGTTCAGTTGACCCAGGACACTCTTCTTGCAAACTAAAGTCATTTGATGTGATGGTACTTAAATATATATTCAATCCTTTAAATAAGGATTCTGTTAAAAGTTGTTATTCCATTAATTCCTTATAAAAATTAAAGCTTCTTGCTCTAAGAGATCAAAGCTTCATTTATATTTTTAGCAAATATTTTACCTTTTTATGATATCCATTCATTAACCTATATGAGAAATAACAGAGCAGATATATTTGAACGAATTACCCTATTTATCAAGCTGACAATTTGGCTGCTTCACAAAAAAGCAGATTCTATCACTGTGTGTAGAGAGGCAAATTCAAATCAAATCCTGTGTGCCGTTTGGGGACATATGATTAATGAGAGCGTGCATGGTTTTATTAATCTTCCTGAATTCTTGACATTCTACTCTTGTCACATAACCTCTCATATTGGAAACCACATTTATTTTCTGAATGTTTAATGTAGATTTAATCAAACTCTAGGTTTGGAAATTTTCCTTGAATTTTTAAAATGCACTTTTTATGAGACCTTTATTCCTATGTTAAATACATCTACCTACCCAACTGCATAATAAAAAATAGCTATCTATTTCTGCAGCCTTTTATTAATAAAGCCCTCCTGGCCAATCCCATATTTAAATAATTACCTGGGACTATAACCTCAAGTGTATATTGCTGGCCACAGTTTCAGGATATGAGAAGCCATAATGAAGCTTTAAATTTCAGTAGACCTCACAAGGCCAATGACAGATCCTTGAATGCAGTTTTGGAAGCAAATATGAATAGAGACTAAATCACCATCAAAAGATATAGTGTCAGCCATAATTACCTACAGTAGAACAATGTGATGGCTACCCAAGTAGTGGAAATGTTTAGTGAACCTGCTAATGAGTGATGAACTGTTTGAAGAAATGCAAGCCGATTTTTCCCACTTTTAATTTAACGAGTTTGTAGATATAGGTTCAGGCAGGGAATGATAGATTGCCAATACCATCCCTATAAAGAACACGTAGAAACCATCTCTGGGTAGATCCAATATGTCCACTGAACATAGGCCAAGGTTATGAACTACTTAATGAGACTCAGTACTTGTTACAGATAGGAAAGAAGTCATGAATTTTAGGACGTTCATATTTAAAATCAGGAAAAGGTTAAGTTCACCGTTAGTGGATTCACAGGAGGGTCAATTGCTGGAGTGTCGGCGAAAGTTTCCCCAAACGAAAGTGTTACATCTCTGCTCTGCTCCTTTCTGCTCCAGCTCTTGTGAAAGTTGTCACAGCTGGGCTCTGTTCCAAGGACAGTGTCACATTGCACAGCAAACCTCACTCAAGAGATTTACCGGGAAGGAAGACTCCAGGAGAATGGTTGTCCTGGGTGAGAAACAACAGCAGGTTGAACAGTGTACAGAGCTTATATAGGGTTTCTTGGCGAGGGGAGGGTGTGCTTTCCAGGGTGGCTTCGGATTGGTGAATTTTGTGTTATGCTTTTGGGGCAAGCTCTGGGATTGGTGCCACTTCATTGTTGACATTTTGAGCTCAGAGACCACAGGGATTGGTGGGCCAAGCTCAGTGATTGGTGCAATTCAAGCCCTCATCCTGGGGGCTAGTCAGGGCCAGAGTGTTTTTCCCTGATTCTTTCTATTGTACACCAAAGCAAACAATCAGGAACCACTGGAGTGTCACCATCCCTAAACAGTGGTATAACTAATGTAGCTGGTATTTAAAAGAATAAGAAAAAAATCAAAGAGAGTAGAAAACATCCTTGTACATAAGTAGACAGAGCAAGCACTGTCTTGTGAAATCTTGTTTTGGATTTTTATCACACACAAACGTACATACTGGTTGCTAAACTGAATCTGTTTGCTGCCTCAACATGTGGTGTGAACAGGATGACTGTCTTCCCATGCTATATGACACAGCACAAACTTGATTCCTTAGTATAAGTGTGCAAAAGTACATCCCAGATGCATGCAATTCTTCTAGAGAGGCTACTGTAGCTCTTGACAAGCTTATTAAGTCCGCTTTAGAACCACAGCCTAAAGCACAACTGGCCAGTTAGTCATGTTTGGCTCCAATCTGCTCTACCTAGGTCAGTTAGCAGTAGTTCATTCCATCACCTCCTTTTCAGTTATTGGGTCTCAAGTCTCTAGACTGGTAAAACCAAAGGAAGCTTGGGAAACAATGTTTCCTGCATAAAAAATGAACAACTTTGTTTGGGATATGAAAAATACTGAAACCCCCATCTCACCGTCTTTTCTCAGGTGAACGTACTGCCTGGCACTCAGTTCCATTTATTTCCCTTCTCCAGCTACTTCGACTTGTTGATTTCCTGTCTGTATATGTGGTGCAAAGATACTTTAGGATGAGAGTGGGTAGGATCTCTTTAGGTTGTAGGTACTGGACTGTGTATGATTCCCTAAGGAATTGGAGAGATGAAGCAAGTGATTGCATAATGGGTCACTAAGATGCAACATTTGTACTTTGGGGAAGGAGAAAGTGTTCAGACTTCTAAAGGATAAATGTGGAAGCCTTGGAAAAACTAATCATACATCTTGGAGATAAATACTTGTGTGTACATAGCATGTGAATACAGAGCTGCACACAAAGTCCTTGTTTTGCACACAGTTATGTTACCTGTGTGCTGACAGTCATTCAGTTTCTAATGCATGCTAGTCCCTCTTCTATGAACTAAACACAATTGCTGTCTGCTCTCTTAAGTTCATACTCTTGTGGGAAGAGAAATAGTAAATCACCATTCCACATACAAAGACTGATGAATACAGCTTTCCACTGTCATGTGTCTGGATATTAACTGAACGTGATTGCTAAAATATGAGGACAGCTTTTTATCTTCATTTATGTTTTCAAGTTCCAAGAAACTATGTCATCAATTTAACAAGAAAAATAGGCGAGTGAAATGAAGACCATTAAACTCTGAAATGAGCTTTGTCCTTAAATATCTTAAATTTTTGTTTGCATTGGTGTAGCTGTCAGGTTTTCTTAATCTGTGCATGTTTTTACTGGGAAGAAATAGCAGACAGCAACATATGCCAATTTTCAAAAGTCACACTCATCACACTGGTTTGAGGGCCCAGAGCCACATGTCCCAGAATCCCTGGATATAACAGTGGAATGCAAATATTTAGACTCACGTTATTTTCATAGGTGCCCACCCTTTGTTTTAAGATGGTTCAAATTAATAAAGAAAAAATATACAATACAGCACACATTTCCTGCCATAATTTTTGCAGTGCTAAGAGCAAAATACTTGTTAAGTAAAATATTTTGACATCTTAAAATTTATGCATTTTGTACTTAGTATCTACTAGAAATTAAAATTTAGTTAGGTTAATACAGACTTGCTGAGGATGTATATGTAACGATTATTCCAATAAAATGCAAGAACATGAAAATTGCTTAGTTTAAAAAATTAAATAAAATAGCTTTGGTTCTGATGCGCATGTCAAAAAATAAGAATAATATAGACTAAAGCTTATAGATTTTCCCCCAGGCCTTTTTTCTTGTTTTGTTTTTGTTGCAAAAATAATAATAAATAAATAATGGGAAGGAATAAGCAGATAGTGTCCTCTACTGCTCATTGAAATTAGCTGCTACAGTTTCGAGCAGACACTAGGACATGCTGCTTTATGTTATAAATATTTCATTTTGGTGGGTGCAAAGATAAAACTTGTTACTGAATTGCAAATATATTTTTCATCATAAGATGTATAATAATTTGTAAAAAGACAAGTCTGTGTATATATACATATATAATAAAACACATCAGACTCCTGCTAGCTGAATGCATGAACTGTTATTTGTCTTAATATAGCTTAGGAATTGTTTCGAGCAGAAAAAATAAAGCTTAGTTCTGCTTTTCAAGAGCTATGTAGTGTTTCCTGGTCAGAAGATCACAGGATTTATATCTAATCAATGTCTAGAGTTATAGCTTAGGAAAGGAAATCCAGACGACATAAGTGAAGCCTTGTACAGCATGTCAGTAAAAGACAGCAAGTTTTCACCTGGAGGAATATCGTGATCTCCTTATTTGAATCTTATGAACTCATTACTGTATTGAGAAACCAAGGCACATAGGACTTCAAAGAGGACAGATCAGAGCAATGGTTCTAATATCCCAAGCTAAGTGACTTCTAGACTCACTTTAAATATATTTAGGCAGCTGAATAACCATACATCCATGGTCTGTGTGAACCACTATCCTTTTCAATTAAATTAATTATGCATTTATTCATACTAAATATTAATATTTTATAATATTATTGAAGCCCTCATAAAACACCACATATTAAATATGTTGGATTGCTTAAGACACAGTGTAAACTAGAATTCCAAGGACCAATTTTAACCACCAGTTAAAATACATCAGGGTTGGTGGTAAAGCTCATGAGGGAAAAGTTGGTGATGTTTTAATAATGCTTGTCTCTGTAGCAATGAATGTATTCTTGGATTTTTAAAATTTCTATGATAAATATTTCAACACTGCTGTTTTATTTCATGACTCTACCAAGGCCATTTTAATTAGTGTTCTTTTGAAAGCTTAAGAAATAAACACAAATAATCTCATTTGAAAACATTTTGATTACTCTTTGAAAGACTAAAAACATATTTTGGATAATGATCTTTTAATTTCATCTTAATGTTGCAATGTTTTCTGTGGAAGCTATAACCTATGCTGCTATCCTAATGTTATTTTTCTGAATGAAGAAAAAATTGCAAATATTAAAAACATTTATCCAAAAATGCTTAAAACAGGATGAGCAGTGTGTTTGGTAGTGAGTATGCTTCTGGCACTCATTAGTTGGTAATAAGGAAAAAAAAAGAAACAAACTCAGGAAGAACAATTCTTACACCTAAAACTTTGGTGTGAGATGCTTTTGGAGTCCTGGTATGATTTGGATGCATGGAAAATGGATGACTTAAAGATTAGTGTTAAGATACCTCAGTGTTTTACTGGGATTAAATGATACTTCATGCAGTCATACAAAGAAATAAGAGCGAGCATAGAAGAGACACCAAGCAAAACATTCTTGTTCTGATTGTTCCCTCCTCCTTAGCTTGACAAGAGAGGCACAGACACTGCACTGCTTCTCCCTGACACTGTTCATAACCTTACTGATTTCATTGTATTTATAAAGGATTTTTTTGACAAATTATACTTTACCAGATTGGAATTAATATTGGGAGGCAATGGAAGTACAGAATATAGTGCTACAAAACCCTTCACTTCAGAGAAGTGGCATTTGGGGATTGATGAGTTTGGAGAGTGATGAGTTTGGAGAGTGATCTTAGAGACCACGAGAAGGAATTGAAAAAATAAGGTTAGGTGATAAGAAATATGGTGATGCATTTGGTTCCAGCTCTGAGGCTACAATTATCCTTTGGGTTCCCCTGCCTCTGACTTTTATCCTTCCACGGACCAGTCGCAGATGTGGGCTACCCAGGGAAGGATCCTGACCTTGGGCACAGAGCCTCTTTTCTCTCCTTCGTAGACATCAGTTGAAAGTTTTGACAGCTGAACTTTGTTGGCAGTACTCTCAAAAATGATGGGAATAAATTCATTTATTCCTATGGGATGTTGTCTATCACATATCACAGTTCCTCTTATGAAATGGAGGCAAAGAAGGAAGGAATGACCCCAGAAATCCAGCTAAGAAACAGAAAATTTGTTAAGAGTGCAGCAGATCCAAGAGGTGAAGGGTTTTGTAGCACTATATTCTGTACTTCCATGTCTGACACTAATACTTTCTAAATGGTCAATTCCTATTATCTGTTTATAATCAAGAGAAAATCCAGTTATACTTTGTGTCAGTAGGTATAACATTGGTTGGTGGTGGCACACACCTTTAGTTCCAGCACTCAGGAGGCTAAGTAAGGCAGGAGTCTCTGTGAGTTCAAGGGCAAACTAGACTACAAAGCAAGTTCTACAACAGCTAGAGTTGTTACACAGAGAAGCCTTGTCTCAAAAAAGAAAGAAAGAAAGAAAGAGATAGGGAAGGAGGGAGGGAGGGAGGAAGAGGGAGAGGGAGAGAGAGAGAGAGGAGAGAGAGAGAGAGAGTCACTTCTGATATTTGTGATAAAAGGCATTGTTGTTAATTGATTCAGAAGAATCATTTTGTGCCAAGTCCTTTACAGTTACTTGAAAACTTTTATAAGGAGAACTTTTATTTGACTTCACAATTTTATAGGTAAAAATGATGTGACCTACCCAAAGGCTATTGCAAAGAATTGCCTATTAAATCCTTCTCTTAAATATGTTACCATTCCTAGTGCCAGTACCCTGGTAACACAGTTCTCAAATCATGAAAACTGGGGGATAACCTACTTCCAAACTGTAGCATCCACAGATCTATAGCTTTAATATCTATGCTTTTTTTTCAATATGCAATGAAAGAAGTTTGGGGAAGATAAGTAATATTTCATCTATAACATCTATCGACATGCATAATGCTTTTATCCACTAATCCCAATATATTGCTTCTTTATTTTCATTTATTCAAGACATGTAACTCAGTCAACTTATAACTCTTTACAAATATTATATTTATGATTATTTTTCTTTGTCTAGTTCCTGAAAACTTTTGGTGATTGATTTTACAGATATCTAACAAGTGCCCCAATGATCACTTCCCATACATGAATCTATGAACAAATGTTCTGGTTGTTCAAGGTACTCCCTTCACCCAAGATGACAAGTTTAGCAAGTCAACTAATGAAGAAATTACAGCTGGGATGTGGTAAAAAGGGAACTGCTGAGTTTGGTCTCATCATGAAAGTAGGTGACAAGAATAGGTATGGTGAGCTCAAAGGTATAGATCCTTTGGAAGAGACATCCTAATAACACATTTCATATAAAATTCTCAATACAGTTTCAGTGATGGGTACAATTAATACAGCCTTCCATCTTCAAACTCAATTTCCTGAATAATTTTAGACAATGTTATTTATTCCAAGACTTTGATACAATCCCTAGATAGTGCCTACAAGCACACAAACGTTGTAATATTCTTTTTTTTGCAAGGATGCCAGCTTCTAGCCTACATAGGAATGGTCTGCAAATGTAGAGAATTTTCAATAAAGATCCAATTTTTTTCTGACTCCTTGTTTACCCTATGTCTGTGCTTGGCATATTCTGCAATGTGGGAGGATTCCTTAACTTTATTTGTCCAGTTACCTTTTTCAGTACAGACTAGCTGGAGAACTACTCTTGAAGCCTTACTATAACTACTATAAGTAGATACAAAACTTACTCCCCTCTTCTTGACAAACTTGTCAGACACATAATTGTGTCCTGGAATATAAAATCTGACTCAAGGGATGAATGTGAATCTGTGTTAGGGTAATCAGAGTTGCAACCCTTCATTCTCTGACATGGATGGGAATTTCCCTTGACTTAGGTTTGAAAGGGATTTGTCCAAGTATAGTTTTTGGCCATTTGATAGCCAACTTTGGTCACATTGTGTCTCCTGTCCATAGATAAAAAGAACAAAATCTAATCAAAAACTAAACTAGGGGAGAAGGGGGAAAATGAGGGAGGGAAACAGGAGCCCTCAAAGTTTCATTTTTTAATGCTCAGCCCAATTAGATGAGTGTTTCTAGCCCACATTGTTGCTCTATGACTTACAGCTACTATAGTGGGTTTCCATCATTCATTAGCTTTGTCCAGTCCAGTTTAAGGCCACAACAGACCCTTCATCAGTCAATACCCACTAGTAAATGGTGAATGTTCTGTACTCGTGGGATTACTATATAGTTACATACCTAGACATGGTAAGCTTTAGAATGAAAAACTGTATGCAGAAATTATCTGGGGTTCACAAAATGTTTGATAAATTTCTTGAAAGCAAGATTTAGTCCTAATGAGAATCTTTACCTTACTGTACTTGGTATGCATAATTTATATATTTACAGATTTTTTTACAGTATGATTTTCTACTAATTACCAAGAGAGTGCAATGATACCTCTCAGCTCTTCTATTCATCTGATGGCTTCCTGACTCCCTCAGCATCAAATACATTGATACAGTCACTGTAGTAGTGGTAGGCAGGATGTTCTGCCCTGAGTATGTCTAGTCACAAGACTGTTGGATAGAGAAGAAATTGCCTTTCTATCATTTAAAAAAATCTGCACAGCTTCTTAGCACCTGAGGGGCTACTTCCCAGGGAGTTATCAAATTCTTTAGTTGCTGCTGAAAGCACTTATGTCACATTCCAGCGATCACTATGCGAACCATTTCAAACACTGTTAGAATGATAGCCCTTCATAAGGGGCAGCATGGGCAACTTGAACACTCTTTTAATCTCCAGCTTTGTTTGTAAAGACACAAAGGACTCATTATCCAAAAAGTATTTACTTCATCACTTCAGAGCATATTTTCCAGATACTTAAACCTTTTACAGTACAGTACAGTGCATTAGGCCACCTCTCCCAGAAGACTCCCATCATAGAAGACTAATAAATCATTGCGCTTTCATGCAATTTCAACATATCTTTTGTTGTTGCTATTTTCATGTGTCCTTCTGAAATGCATTTCTTTTAAATATTAGAATTATCCTAAGAACTAATATTTAAATAATTTTATTTTAGTCAAATCATTTTTTGCTAATGGGTTTAGCAAATGAAAATGTTTAAACAACTCCTGGTTTGTACAGAAGTGGTCTCTTTAATAATATAGTCTTCAGTTTCATTCACACTTTCAGTGCTGATATCCAGAATTATGTGCATACTTACATGAAAGAGAAAAGTGATTTAACTTGTAGAGGATACTTGACCATAATGTTTATCGATGTTAATCTTTATGCTTTTGACAGTAGCAAATTAAATTTTGTATATGGCTAGACACCCTAGGACTAGAATCTATAATACTATTTATTTAATAGATTAAATAATTGAGGTGAAATAGGCAGGAATTTAAACATTATACTCAGCTGGACCATCATTTATTTATAAGATTCTTACATTAATACTAGTTGACTAGCAAATCTTTCTCCTTATATGCTTACCTACTCCAAGGAAAAAGTGAAGTCTTGAAATCAAATCACTGAGGGGTTGTTCTCAGACTCTAGGGACAGCACAAAAATGCTCCTTAGACACAATTCCATCGAACAATAGAAATCTGTTCTCTCCTGGTTCTTGAGATTACAAGACCAAAGTCAAGGCGCCTAGAGGGCCATCCAAAGAAGCAGGTTTCCTTACCACTTGAGCTGTATCACTCACTCTTTGTCTAATCCAGTCACGTGGTCTTCCCTGCTCTGTCTGGATTTCAAATTTCCCTGATCCTGTGAGCTTACCCTAATCCATTATGATTTCACTTACCTTGATTATTTACGCAAAGACATTATATTCAGATGTCACCAATCTGATGGTTCTTTTGCTGTACTTCTGCACGGAACATAGCGGGGCAAGACAAGAGTCTTGAATGGTGGCATTTGCTTCCCCAGTGTTCAGCAATAGTGAACAGTAGCAATAGGGAAGAGAGCATGGGAGTGGTGCCCAGTCCGCTTGAGGCACGTAGACTACCTTGACCTACAAGAGTCTCAGTTCCCGTGTGCCTCAGGATCCTAAACAACTTGGCCACTGGCAGTAGCCAATGTTACAGCTCTCAGTCTGGATCCTGACACTTGGCTCTGAAGACATGACAACTCCGTGACTGTCCGCACCTTTATGTTCTCTTCTATGAACCTTTACAGCCTCTTCTCTTGGCTTTCCATTTTCTCTTGCCATCTATTTCCTTTTTCATCTGTCCTGGCTTTTCATCATGCCCTGGCTCCTCTTGAGGTGTCAAACTGCTTCTCCACTTGTTGGCAAGCTGGCTGATGAGTACTTCTACTCCCAGTTACTGCTGCTTTCAGGAGGGCCTGGGAAGCCTGCCTTTGCTAGGAATATTTTCAGCAGCTGAGCTGAAAACCTTGGCACTGTGCTGCTGCTCAGGAACTAAGGGCTACCCAGTCACTGCACAGTGAGCTTAGCTGACATCACAAAAGGAGAGGAGGCCATTACTAGCCGCTGACAGCAGGATCCATTTGTATATTGTTACCAGGAAGGGTCAGGTCTGTAGAAGAGCCTTATGCTTCTTTGGACTGTCACACCACCTCTGCATCAGCTGATGCCGTAAATCCAACACAGAGATTGCTTCGTTTCTCAGCTCATAAGTTTTTCAGCTTCCATGTTGCCACTGCCATTGTCCTGGCTGCCACTGCTATCTGTACTTTCTGGTTCCTCTGCTGACTCTGCCTCATAATTCAGATTACCATCCTGGCCTGTTGTACTGAAAGGAAGCAATCAGAGGATACACAAGAGATATCTCTACTGGGCCTGATGTTGAAACACCAGGGAGGCAACACAAGGAAGCTCAGTCCCTGGGAAACCTGAGAGCACTGTTTTATACAGCACTGGCCATAGTCACATACTGGATTTTTCATTACCATCACTCACAGTCAGATTTGTGTTTTGGATCAATCATGGTCCTGTCCTTAGCACCAGTAGTCCCTCTAGCAGGGGATAGGCTCACCCCTGGCCAAGTTTGAAATGGTTTCTCCAGGCAGAGGATAGCAAAATCCCTGGTACATACAGTTCCATAGTTCCAAAGGCTGAGGCAGTACATATCAGGAAATAGGGGGATCTGTGACGTTGTTTTGATGATGGTGGTGGTGTTTCAGAAGGCTGGTGGTGACATGATTTCAAGCTTCATTCAAGCTGTCCCCACCTTCCCAGTGAGCAATGTCTCTTGACTGTGAAGTTGGGAAGAAATGCACACAATCAGCTCATGTCAGGTTTAGCTAATCACGAATTGAGGGCCATCCAGCTTTCTCCTCCTAAGTATTCAGAACGGTAACTGCCCTCCATGAACATCAGAGAGAACTTAGCAGTTAACAGAGTATCATGATGCCTGGCTGCCTTATAGGAATAACCTGCCAAAGCTCTCTCAGTCATTCTTAACAATTGTCAGATCTTGACCCATGGTTTTAAATGCTAATGTTCCTGAGCCCTTCTTAACCATAGGCATGTTACTCAAGATGAACAGAAAATTGAGAGGGATTTCTAAAATGAAATATAGAGATAAAATAATTTGAATAGAGGAACATATAGGAAGCAGAAACTATTTTGTCAGGACTTCATGAAACTTGGAGATGCTACAACATCCAGGAACCAAGTTCAACTTGGTATTTCAAACAGGAGCTGAAAAGGAAACATCTAGCATCCCAAAGATTATTTTAAACATTAAAATTGACACAGTAGCCCATAATCAGGGAAAATAGGCAAAATAAGTGAGAAAAATAGAAAAAATTAAGGCCAACTGAAAAGTTCAAAGAGGAGAAAAGTGTAGAAGGAAGGTAGAAATCACAAAGTCACTGAAGGAAGTTTCTTTTTAATACTGAAAGGAATATGTTATACTGAGATAGCCAAGTTCACTGCAAGGCCTACATTATACTGTGATAGCCAAGTTCACCTCAAAGGCTATGTTATACTGAGATAGCCAAGTTCACTGAAATTCTAAGCAGAGGAGGTCATCAGCACGACATTTAGAAAGATAGATTCCTTGGGATACCAGGAAAAATATATAGAAACAAACTTTTTAGGGTTCCAAATTTGATTGTTTGTTTCCCCATAGAGTAAACCCTAAATGCAGGAAACAACAAAAATTGTCTTCACAATTTAGGGAGAAATGATTTCTGATGTTGAATTCTTTATAAAGTCAAATTAATCCAAGGGAAGGAATAGACATAGTCCAAACACGCAGGTCACCAAGGAGATCACTTTCATGAGCCATTTCATAGAGAGCTATCACATGATGCACCCTGCCAAAAGGGTACAGTAAACCACAACCAAAGAGAATCTCAGAGAGAAGGGCAAAGTGGGTGACCAGCAGAGGAGGGGCAGAGCAAGCTGCTGCTCGGCTGAGGTTCCAGGAGGGAGCTCTCAGTGAAGCGGATGGACCATATGGAATTACAATGGAAGGCCTTTGGCAGCAGGTGGAGAGCATAGAAACCAAACATACAGAAAGTAAAGGGAAAGCATAGTGTGAGAGGACAGGAAGAGAGAATATTAAGTTTCAGGACCCAAAGATCAGAAGAAATATTATGTTCACATTATACATAACTCTGTTCAGAGATAACTTTAAAAACTCACACTATCATAAGCAACCAGGAGTTCATACATGACACACACTGGTTGTTCAAATTCATTAAACATGCCACCTGCTTCTTGGAATGTGGCGCTGCCCCTCACAAATGTCCTCTCCAGATTCCTAAGATTGCTAACTTGGTGAGTAATGTGACAATCTAGAATTTCCGTCTCCTTTGAATAACACTCAAGCAGCAGAAATGTCTGAACCTTCAAAGAATAAATTTTGCCTTTGTGCTTCATTTTTTTCCACGATTTCTTTCTCCTCCTCTGCTGGGGACACTTTGTTGGTTATCATTCCTGGAAGTCTCTGAAGTGGGCTCACAGAAAGCCACTGTAGTCAGTAAATGTCCCCAATGGTTTCAATTCCTCTCAAACAGAAAGAAAGCTGTAATAAGGCACATGTAAGTAAATATGAGTAAAAGACACACTTTTTAAGTTTTCTGTTTTTGCTGAGGTAATTTTGTTCACAAAACATTGGATAGCAGTCTTTTAATTAGTACAGAAAGCGGTTTCAAAATTTACAAATGGGACTAAACAAAAATAACTTTTAAGTGTAAATTTTCAAAAACAAATTTAAAGACATTTTCAAGAAGAATTTGTGAACTAGTTTTGTTTAGAACATTTATAATAGACATTTAGTTTCTTCAAAGTTTCGTTACTGGTTGTCTTGTAGATATTAGGCAACAGGAAGTTTTCAAAGCAAAACCGTCTACAGTTTCGAATAGCCATGAAGTATTTAGTATTCCAGGTCTTACTAAGATCTTTGTTTGTTCTTGACAATTTCATGCATATATTTAGTGTGCTTTGACTATATCACTTACCACTCAGTTGCTGCTGACTCCTCTCAACCCCTGTCAAATCCTTTGCCAATATCGTGTCCTCTTTTTGTAACCTACTGTATCCATCAGTATTTTCCGTAGATGCACGGCTGTAGGGCCACCCATTGGAGCATAGGTTACCTACCAGAGATCGCTTCCCTGGGGAAACTGGCTCTCCCTCTAGAAATGTCATATCTTTGTTTATTTACAATATTATCAACATTTCCTGAAATTTCATAAAATACACTTAAAGTAATAGGACACTGTAGGATAAAACACTGAATAGGACAGTTCTTTTTATTACTATTATAATTTTTATTTAGAAACAATCTTAATTTGTGTATCATTCCCAGTTCCCTCTCCCTTCAATCTTCCCATATCCCCCAACGAACCCATCCCCTTCCACTCCCCAGGGGGAATAGGCCTTCCATGGGTGATAATCAAAGGCTGTCATATCATTTAGGGGAGGGCCTAGTCTGAGAGAGTAGCCATCCAGGGTGAATGGGCTCCCAAAGTCCATTTGTACACCAGGGAATAATACTGGTTCCACTGTCAGAGGTCCCTAAATAGGACAGTTCTTAGCAATAATTATAATAGTAAAGTTCTTATGATAATTCATAGGAAAATTAAGCAAGAAAATTCTGATAGGGAGTTATTGGTGAGAGAGAGAGAAAAGAACATACAAAGATACATCAGGAAAATGAGAAAATCCAGACTCAATGTAGCAGGATGAGAAGACAGCTGATGACATAAAGTTACTAAATCCAAGGAAAAACTGAATTATCTTCCTAGATGCAGTTTTCAAATATCGATAACAGCCTTAGACTTTCTATTTATATTGGAACTGGCTGAAATTCTTTGTACTCCTCAGTCTCCTCACCAGTCATAATGACTGACCTGCTCCTTGAATATGTTCTTATGTGACTAACTAAAGAAAACAGTCTCCAAATGCAACTAGAAATGGTTCAGCATGTAACTGAATAGCAGAAGATGTTAGAGAGGGCGGAAAGACTGCCCACTGCTAAGCCTAGTAAAAGAGCAGCAGAGACACACTGGATGCCCTGGAGTGCATTTGCAGGTCCAGAACCCCTGAGTCTGTCGGTCTTGCATGGCATTCTCTCTGCAGCTCTTCCGCCCAGTGCCGTCTGCTACACTGCTTCTATTTTGCTGTTATCTGCCCATTTTTTTAAATGCTGGTGGTGTTGTCGTCCTGTGCTTTTCAAGTGTCTTTACTTAGTGGATTAAAAGAGCAGATTTCCATTTCTCGACTACGTTCCAACTGAATTTCCATCAATTCAAAGTCGGTGCTTAGGAATTTATTAAGGGATGTTAATAAAAGACTAGGTGTCAGATAAGACAAAGCATCATACAAAGATTAGGGAGATGAGAGAGTGAACCAGATATTTGAGGATTAATGTTTGAGTTAACAACAAAAAATATTCATAAGGATGTTAAGTCTGAAAGACAGTAGCATGTAGTGTATACTATGCTATCCTACCCATTATATTCCTTTAATGATGTTGGCTATGCAGTCTCAATTTCTGTGGTAGGCTGTATTCCCCAGAAGATCTTGCTATGATTTTGATGTGACTTGTCCCCAGTGAATCACCAAAATGACAGTCAGAGGGAGAAGAATCTCTAAAAACTTAGGCCTAGAGTAAATGGTTAGGTCACTGGGGGAATCTGCTCTTAGAAAAGTTTACAGTGTGTTTCTAGGTACCCAAGTTAATTAATTCTCAGAAGAATGGATTATAAATTGAAGCAAAGGACCTTGGGTATGCAAGCCGTTTCTTTTATAGCTCTGGGTTGTGACCCAAACAAGGGGCCCTGACTGGAGATCGAACAGATCCTGTTGCTCATTCTTGGACTTAGACCTCCATCACCATGAACAAAACATACCTCTCTTATGAGTAATCATCTTTAAGCATTCTCTTATAGCCACAGAAGTGCATTAGAGTAGACCAAGGCATGCATATGGATGTGTAAGTGAATCATCAGGAAATCTTCCAGGAGAAACAGGTCACGTTGGAGGATCAGTACAAGAAAGTGATGAAACACAGATGAAGATATGACCTCAGGCAAGAAAGCTTTAATATCCCATCTTCTTGTGAGAAACTGTAGGATATAAATTAAGCACCAGATGTGTCTGATGAAGGAAAGGGATTTGGTCTTTTAAACTCATGAGTTGATCACACACATTGGTTACTGACCGAAATACATTCCTCTGTCTTCCGGTCCTTTTTCATGTTGGCAAAATAGCTTGGAAACGGAGAGCAATGACCTAACAGACACAAATCTGACAATACAGAAATGAAGGCCCACCATGTTGGAGAAACAGACACAAATACCCATACAAGAATAAGTGACTTGGGTCAATAAATATGCAGCACTGACAGGACCTTGAGCTAACATTATCGCTCAAGATAACATGGGAAATTTGGAGACGTCTGACTCTTAATTTCTCAAAGTGAATTACACTTTTGAGCATTTCTTTTAAATACTTCTGTGGGAAAAATGACATCATGTACTCAATAATAGAATGAATATATATGAACACACACACACACACACACACATATTTCTTGTCTCTTTTGAAGGCCCTCATGTCTTCAGTACCTTAGATAGCAGAGAGCTTAATGATTTATAAAGGTGTCAGCAGTAGACTGAATGGTATACTCCAAATTCATAAACGAGAGTCCAGTGTAAAAATGTTTAGGGTGAGGAAATCTGAAGACCATGTGGAATCTTGACAGGATTAGTACCCTTCATAGAAGAGGTGATAGTTTACTCACTTTCTATGCAGGGGATTTCTCAAGGAGGTATTTGAGGCCAGGAAAATATTCCTCACTGGAAAATGCACTAAGTCAGACCTTTGGTTTTGGACCTTGAGCTTTCTAGGATAAGAAATTGTGAGAACTAAAATTCTATTGTTTCATTTATCTTGTCCATGTTAGCTTATTGAAAAAGACTAAGAAGTTACCTTTAAGCATAATTTTTTTAGGCTGGGCGTTGGTGGTGCACGCATTTAATCCCAGCACTTGGGAAGCAGAGGCAGGTGGATCTCTGTGAGTTAGAGGCCAGCCTGGTCTACAGAGAGAGAGCTCTAGGACAGCCTCCAAAACAATATAGAGAAACCCCGTCTCAAAAAACCAAAAAAAAAATTTTTTTTAATTTAAGATAAACTTGAAACAAAAGTCTCGTAATCTTCTAATACTATGTTCTACCAAGCTAACAATAATGTAAATTTAGATAATTTTAATATATCTTCTGTTATAAGTTTCGCAAAAAAATGAGATACTTTGTGTACTTAGCTACTTACTGAATGCTACTCACTGTTATCTCAGTGTCTCCTAGTGCAGATTGTTTTCATGACTCTCCAAGGAAGGATTGAGATTTACAAAGCAGAAAAAAAATCATTAGCGAGAACTACTGGAGAGGTCTCTATTAAACTGATCTCTATTGACATTTTGAATATTGATACAGTCCCTGAAAATCTTAAAAAGTCCAGGTGCTTCTCAAGAAAAAGGACTGGAATGTCTGGTCACTGCAATGAAAACATTGTGTTTACAGGCACACTGTAGAAGAGAGGGGGTTAGCCATATGACTGACACATTCACCACTCATCCAATGCCTCTTACTGGCAGAGCATAAGACAAAATAAGGCAAAATATTGTGGGAAACCAACCAGCAATGCTAGAGACACTTCATCTTGTTCTGTAAATCTGGTCCCTGTGACTGACCAGTTATCCAGAATGTTAACTGGCCAATTGTTTGTTATAAAAAAGTAACTCTAATTTTGGGTTTAGAATTGGTTTTGGTGGTGATGTCTTTAAGTGAACTCAACAATAACTTCTATACTGTTTATCCCTGTACATTGTTTCTGTATTATAAAAATGATATTTGTACCCATGTTTCAATCCAGTATTGATGACAGAAATGATCTATGTCCCTATTGTCGTGAACTGCCTTGAGCTTGTTTTCTCTGATCCTGCCAAGGTTGTATGTCCTGAACATTTGTTCTTATTAGGCTGTCCCACTTCCACAGGTTTTAGTGGTGGAATGGCAGGTGCTGAGGAATTTAGGTGAACTTTCACCACACTTGATAAGGAGAGAGGAAAGAATGAAAGAAAACAAACATTGATTCTACTGCCAAGTGTTTGCCTCGAAAGAATTTTCACTGAGACAGAATCAGCTGACTTGCCAGTCCCATTCTTGAGAGTACATGCTTTCTAATGAGGTGGAATTAACAATAAATTTGTACATGAATGAGAACGTTCTAGTGCATGATAGTTTGGAGCTTGTTCTACACAGAGAACAGGCAAGAAATTTTTCTGAAGAAGGAAGAAGGAAGTCATCTTGGCAGTACCAAAGGTAGTGGATATAAGACCTGGACTTATAATACATGGCCCTCTAAAATATAGTGAATTCATTAATTTGTCACCCATCCAATTAATGATAGTGAGACAAGGTCTGGGTAGAGGAGGCTTGCCTCGTATTTAGAAACGAGTGGCTAGGTTAGGACACCTCATTCACATCTTCATTCAGAATATATCTGCTTGTTTAGTAACAGTTGTATCCAAGATAAACCTTCTGTCTGGCAGGGAAGTTTATTACTACATAGGATGCTAAAAGAAAAGTGATACATTCCCTGAGTCAAGATAGTTCTTGAAGGCACGGTGTTCTAGGATGGGGTGAAACATTCCATTCTTGAGAGAAGCCAGTTAATCTCAGAAAATAATGAAAATAGTAAATAGCAGATGCTCAAATAGCTTACAAAAAAAGTAAGTAACGTAGAAGGAAGTCCCTGAAACAGACTATATACCCTGGACTCCTCCATCCCCAAAGGTATATAACTTATAAGGACTGCAGAAAGTCATTCAGACAAGCTGAGATACCAGGAAGGGACACGGCCTGACGGAGCTGTCTGGAAAAAACACACTACAACCTGTTGCAGTGCCCACAGGTTGCGCAGTATGGCCCAGACATTAGCTTTATTGAATTATCAGCCGTGCTGGGAAGGAGTTGGTCATGTAGGTCCTGAATCTTTTCTACTCCTGTAAGTATCCCCTTGCCCATAGTCCTTCAAGTAATCCCAGTGAAACTCATTGGCTCACCAAATTGGACTTTGGTGGTATTTGTATTGCTCTGTGGCTAGTTCCCTGACTGAGGTGAGTACATATTTGTTCCTGCCTCTCCAGGAAGAGTGTCAACAACAGTGACCTTGTGGGAACTTTTGTAATTCGTCTCCATGTCTCAGATTCATCTTATGTAAAATGGCTGGTATACTTAAGAAAGATGTGTCTGCTCACTGCTTTTAGGTAAGATTCATATAGTTTAGTAGGGTTTGATGATAATGCAAAATAACAGTAAGATATAATGTATACTATTCTCAGAACTATAGCATTCATAGCAGATGTGTGTGTGCATGCCTGTACGTGCATTTTATGCCCATGTGTTTGGATGCTTGTGATCAGAGGCTAACTTTGGGAGTTGTTCCTGAGATACCTCCATTGTTTTTTGAGAAAGGTTATCTCTGGATTTGGAATCACTTACTAGGCTAACTAGATAACCCGCAAACCCCAGACACCCATTGTTCCCACCTTCCCAGCACTGCAGTTAAGAGTGTACAGATAAATCTCAGATTTTCATTCTTGAACAGTTAGGTTTTCCCAACTAAACTATTTCCTCAGCTTTGAGATGAAGAGTTTTAGGGTGTAGTATGTTTTCTGAGAAATTTATCAAGGAGACAAACAAAGAATAATCACTCCAGAAAAGACACAGAGACATGAGGAACCAGAGGGCTTTGGGTTCATAAAATGACTTAGTGTGGCTATACTTAGAGACACTCTAATGTTGGCGTTTGCTTCTCTGCTGTCACGTTAGGGCAATGGTTCTCAACCTCCTAATGCTGCAATCCTTGGTGACCCCAACCATAAAATTATTTTCCCTGCTATTTCATTACTGTAATTTTGTTACTGTTATGAATTGTAATACAAACATCTGTGTTTTCTGATGGTATCAGGTGGCCTCTGTGAAGAGGTCATTCAACCGCTTCCAAAGGGGTCATGACCCACAGGTTGAGAACCACTGAACCACTGTCTTAGAGAGATTGACATTCACTTGCTGGAAAATCCAATTCATGCTAAATCTATATGCAATTTTGCAGAGAAAGTAAGCAAAGGTAAGTCCTATCTGGGAAGACTTATTCTAGGCAGACACACACACACACACACACACACACGAGCTAGTAAGTTGGAGTCCAGGCAAGACAGATATTCACAAGGAAATAAGAAGTTCAGTGGGGAAGCTTCAGCCAGCTATGGGGCAAACCCTTAGATACTGGTGGGGACAATGGCTAACTCAGAACTGTGTGGGGTAGCATAGAGTTGAAGGATGAAGCTTGCTGGTGACCAAGGGCAGTGCTAGAGTCTGGCCATGACCGAGGAAGGAAAGGAATTCTGTCACAATAGTCATGAGCATAGTAGCTGATTATTTTTGTTGTTTACAAAAATCAATGCAGCTGGGTCTTCTAGAAAGCCCTGTGTGGAAGCTTCTTCGTGGTATGGGTAAGAAATGGAGCAAATGGAGACCAGTTGGTTTGCCTTCCCAGGCAATCAGGCTGTTTCTCTCTCTTAGTTTTGTCAACCACTGCTTTCCAATGTCTGTGGTTCCCTTAGTTTTGCTTTCCTAGCCTGTGATTTCTCAACTCCCTCACCTGCTGCCTCTTACTTCTGGACGAATGGAGATATTTAGGAAAAACAATAATTTAAGAATCATGCTGTTAATTCACTTTCTCCAATTTCAGCCCAGTCCTTGAAGATACCCAGCAATCTTTGTGCATATCTCTTTCCCCGCCTGTGACCTCTTACATGCAGACTTGTATCTATACTAAGCTAAACTCCCAACTTTCATGTTTTGTCTTTTTTTTTATGTGTGTCTTTAAATTTCTCTTCCTCCATAGATACTCTTTTCGCCTTCATTGCCCACACTTCCCCCTCATCTTTCTCTGTCTCTAATGAAAAAATTACTTTTGGGAATTCCCAACCCAGAATGGAATTAACTACTCTGTTTTCCTCCTCATCCAAACCCATTCTTTTCCAATGTGATCCTCATTGTACAGACTAGTTCTCATTCACCTGACATCAAACCAGAAAATGTATTCTTGCTTCAATTCAACCCATATTTAAGCCACATGAAACCTTGCTTTCCTCTGCAGGCCTATGTACAGGGAACCCTTCTGAGCCCCAGCACCTTCCTGGGTGTGTACAGATTGTGGCACTGAGCCCAAGTCTTTGATCTCTCAAGACAGTTTCATTCATCCATTCATTCTCTTTTCCTTTTCCCTGTCTTTCCTTTTCCATCTCTTCTGTTTATGGAAAATTGCTGGTTTAGGCTTTTTCTATCCTCTCTCCAATCTTTACCCTATTTTCTAACACAAAGGCAGTACGACTAGGCAAATAAAATATCTGATCTCTCAGAAGAGAAGTAGGGAGATGTCTGTAGCTAATGCATTGTGAAAATTTTACTTATTGATCAACTTCTTTTGAAAAATGTAGCAAAAGCACATTTATGAGCATATAATGTGCAGGGAATTTTTAAAAAAGTGAATATTCTTTCATTTTCTAAAACTTCTGGGTGAATAAAAGATTTCAGTGTTTTGGAAGTTGATGCCTGCTCTTAAAGTGGCATTACTTCACTGATCTGCTCTCCTCCTGTGGCTGCAAAGTCAACTTGTATGGAGTGCAGAAAGGCCATAGAGCAAAGGCTTTCATGCTCTGTCTAGCATAAGGCAGCTGCAAAAATGCATGACTTGGGGCACCAAGGCGATTGCTGCTGTCCTTCTCCAATGATGCAGATGTGCAGTTTAAATGCATGGGCTTATAGACCCTGAAAGTGTAAGGTCGGGCTGCTATAGGAACACTGAAGAAGTGTGTTGTTTTACTCTTGCAGTCACAAGCTTAAACTGTGTTCTGGGAAGTACAATGTTCTATGGAACAGACACATTTCTCTGGCTATAGCAAGCTCCTTTGTATAGACCACATGACAAACTACTTATTACATGCTGTGTGAACATCCAAGGCACACTTATGTCATGCCTATAATTGCACATCCTTACTTTTATTTCTAAATTTGAGCATTAAAGCTTCACTGGAAGGAATGAATGAAAACAAACTTTCTCATGCATTCCTGGCATCTGTGTCAAGTGAACTGGTGAAGAAGAGTGACCTATTTCTGTTTCAACAGACAGTTTTGCCTACATTGATCTCAAATGTTAAATTATGTGTTGGGGATATCAGAATAAATTGGGCTAATCATTGTAGTATGCGTATTCTGTCTGTTGTAACCCACTTCACAATCCATAGTTTTCTAAGTTTACATAACACTGATGTATCATCTTCAGCCACATAACTGAACATTATCCCTTGACAACACCACAAGCAAATGATGAAACACATATCTGTTAAGATTTGCTGAGTAGCAATTCCATGTTGAAGTGTTACAGCTTTTCCTTGTCTTTATTTGAATTCCTGGCTTCCTCCTAGGGGAGCTAGCTAGTCTTAGCCCTAGGATTTTGTCAAAGGAAAATTAAGTTGCAAAGAGTGGAACATAAAGTTAAAAAATAGTTTCTTTTTTTTTCTTCTAGAAACAATCTTAAAAGTTTGTTTCTTGTTTCTAGCCAACAATGTTAAACACACCCACTTAAGTGCTGATTGAGAAGTTTTATCTTTTTAAGGAAGAAAGCAGGCTTTTCTTTAAGGGATAAAGGTTGTGGAGCCAGAGTTCATGACTATTTACACATCAGAGGGTCAGAAAATCAGAGAATGAAATTGCTCCTGAAACTAATGACTGAAACTGGTGTCTTATACATCAACATATTTAATAATCTAAGAGAACTGTTGCAAAAAAGTTTTATACAACAGCTGTGTGTTTGGGTAAAAGCGTATGTTCAAATGCAGTTTTTGTAATGGGGAATTTGGCAAATAATGTACTTGTGCAGTTTTGTGGACTGAGGAAGGATGGCTCAGGGCAGGAATATGCCAACTCTCCCTTTTCCTCTCTGAGCAGGGGAAGGATCAAGGCATCCAGGATGATTTTCAGCTATTTCCCTTGATATTTGGCACTGGTGTTTTAAATAATTGGTTTTTAAAAAATGTATCCAACTCCTGCTTAACTACTCATGTAGTTTGGCAAAACTCTTTTTTCTCCCTTCTCCAAGTGAAGCCCTTTGTTGAGTTTTAAAACACCTGCGGGGCAGGTTTCCCTATGCCTCAGCTCAGCTGGCCAGAAGAGGGGAAGGGAGGGGAAAATACTGTGGGGAAGGGGGGTGGGTCATGGATTGAGCCCAGCATCCTTACCGGGTTCTGACCAAGGTTGCTGCTTTGTTTAATTATCCCCTTCCTGCCTTGGAGAGTGTCGAGTACATTTCAGTTAGCTCAGCTTCTGCCAGCAATAGAGGTTGTTTCAAGGGAAAAAGAAATCACTTCATATGGGAACTACATTTTCTTCATTTTTTCCCTTTGTTTTTTGCTTATTGTGTGTACTCATAAAGGGAAAAGTACATACACACAAATAGGCTTTGATTTGTCCTTGCCATCCCATAGCTCTTAACATATGCAGGTAAACACAGTTTACTTCCATCTCATTATACCCTGTAAAACACCTAGTTAATAATGTCCTGCAATCCAATCTTGCTTCATTAATTTTTCTCCCCACTTAGAATAAGATTAGTTTTTCTTGTCATTGTTTTCTCTTTTCGCAGCCCGAACAAAGTCTGTATATTTACTGCACTAATCACCCTCCCCAAAAAATACATAACATAAATGACACTGAACAACCCATCAAGGTTTGTTTTTGGCGTTTTATGAAATCGAAACCTTTAAAGAAGAAAATACCAGTAGAAATATAAGAAGCTAAGATCACCCTGACCTTGAAGTGGTGGTACATTAACTAAATGCCTGGAGGAGATTTTGACAGCTTTGAAGAGATTTGGATCAAAATAGCATGACATTTATTGGAAACACATATAATTGGTTAATGGGAGTTGAAACCCTTATTTTAGAAGACCTAAAAGCTGCGCATACAGCTGTCCAGATTTCGAGTTTGCATTTTAAAATAATGCACACCAATATTTTGCCTTTAGTGATACAATATAACTTAAGTGTGGTTTCATAAATTTTACCAAGTTGTCTTCAAAGATGTCATTAACTATGAAATCTTTGTAACTATGAAATTATGTTTTGCTTCTAGCAGATAACATTTCTGGTCCAATTCCCTTGGGAACTGCACATAGGTGTTTGGGAGTGCAATCTGAAGGGGTGATTACGTCGTTGAGAGGATTTGTCAAGGGACAGAGCTGAAGGAGATTAAAGTAGATGTGATGGTTGTAGGGGTCGCAGCCTTGATTGTGAGCCAAGACTTACTATCACTGTTTTAATTGAGCCTGAAAACTCAAAGTCTATGATGTGGTGGCCACCTATTACCAGAGAGGACATGGCTCACTAATTGGAAATGAGCGATCACAGCCTTCTTCCAGGAACAAAGACTCAGGGCAGCCAAATATGAATGGCAGTTCATTACAGCCAATGTACAGAGATTTGCAGAATGTAATTGATGTGGAGCTTTCCTTTTTATATCTCCAAAATATGAGCTCCTCACTAACTCCTTCTCAAAGGCATGTGCACTATTAGTTTAACCTTTATCTTAGCTTCAGTGTTGCTGTAAGATGAGAGAAATCTTTTCCATTAGTGATGGAGAAACTTTCCATTAAAGGCAGTTTTGCATCTATCAAATACATTTTTAAAATTATTTTGGTAATGTTAACACACTGTATTACTTACTTTGCTGTATTGCAACAGAGTTAAAAGCCAGGAAAAGATATGTAGTGTTTTCTCATCTGAAGCACAGCAGTGGCATTTAGAATATCTTACTTAGTAGAACAAGTGCCTTTTGATGGATCCAGTTCTTTTTTTCACCACATTCTCTTGTATGTACAAACCTCAGATAACAAAGTGCTAATTTCAGAAGCTATTAAATAAGACTAAGTTTGCAATTAAAATAATTTGTGGTGGTTTAAAAAGAGACATGTATTTTAGGCTTACTTCATCTCTAATTAATGTCAAGCCCAACTATATTTAAAATATAATTAACTGATTCTTTTCCTTTTCTTGCTTTTCAAGTATATAATATAGAAATAAAATATTATTATTTTTGTAATGTGATGGCCATGTCTTTGCTATGCCGTATCTTACGTCTGTACAGTAAGTGATGAATGAGCTAGTATTCAATTCAACCTGCATTTCAAGAATTTTCTAGATAGTGAATTATTCTATTTATGGATTAAATTTTAAAAATTATGTCATAAGTAGTTAAAAATGCTTTTTGAGGTTGCCAGCCCATCTTCTTTTCCAACCTTCTTTGATGAGGAGTGTCTGCACACGCATCCTCCAAGCATGGGATCTGAAGGAGGTAATATAAGGATGAACTTGGAAAGGAAAAGCCAACCCAGCAGCCATTGGTGACCACAGTGACCATCATTCACCTCAGCAGCCACTGAATTTGAGTAGCCCTGAGAATTTAAATATAAGGATTACTGGGCAACAGTTCTAACAGATACATCTACAGAAGATTTCTGCACCTATACTCAGGGAATGGTGTGATCAGGATACATGATGTGAAACCCATAAAGAATCAATTTAAAACTTTGCTTTAAAAATCCAAAGTAATATGCTGCATAGTACATGTTATAATGAAAACATTTAAAGATTTAGCAAAATAACCCAAGAAGAAGGAGAAGAAGAAGAAGAAGAAGAAGAAGAAGAAGAAGAAGAAGAAGAAGAAGAAGAAGAAGAAGAAGAAGTAGAAGTGCTGGGTAAAGCCACATTTATAGGGTTTAAATACTTTCTAGTACCCATTTCACTACTATTGACTTTTGAAAGCTCTTCTAGGGTGAACAAATGAGGGGAAAAGCTGTATGCTTTTAGTCTGGCATTGCTGATATATTGCTGATACTGTATGCTTCTTGATTAGGAAATTCTTGTCAGAGTTCCCAACACTCAGAACAGCCAGTAGCCTATGATGTAGCACTGCAATAAGAAAATATATGGAGATTTTTCTCATCATCCCAGCCTCAGGTGATGAACACATAGATCCCAAGCCTTTCCTACTTAGGACCACTGTGCTTCCATGTTGATGAGATTAGATTCTTCAGACCTTTTGGAAATGTCCACCTGTAACCTGATCTGTGTGCAGGACTACTGGTCGTGGGACCATCATCTGTTCCTAGTACATGAGCTGGCTTTCTGAAACCCACCCCCTATGGTGGGATGCCTTACTCAGCCTTGATGTGGGCGGCAGAAGGGGCTTGGTCCTGCCCCAAGTGAATGTGACAGGTTTTGTTGACTCCCCTTGAGAGGCCTTATCCTTTCTGAGTCTGAGTAGATGGGGCTGGTTTGAGAAGGTGGGAGGGAAAGGAGGGGGAACTGTGTTTGGTGTGTAAAATGAATAAAAATATATTAAAAAAGAAAATATCTACCAGAAACAGATGGCTCAGCCACTGAGGCTAATCAGGACTAGATTCAGAAGACAATGTATCATCAGAATAATTTGATACTTCCTTTACTTCTAAAATACCTACTTTCTCATTATAGTGTAAACACATTTAAGACTTAGTCTGGAAGCATCCCTGTGTAATACTGATGCTAACTTTCCATCTACTAGAGAAGCAGGGGATTTATTGAGAAATTTGGAAAGTCAAAAGGCTACTGAAAATTAAATTTTTGGAATTTAATAGAAACATATGTCTTTTAGTTTACCACCCCTTTGCCATTATTCTGAATGATGAACACCTTTCCAAGCAATAAAAAAACAAACATCCTGCCAACTAAAATAATTGCTAGTTTTATACAAATATACATGTTATTATAAGTACAATTATTTCCCTAGTAATTGTAAAAAGAGATTCATTCACAGATTAATCACATGAGGGCTTTCTTACCGGCATATGACAGACAGTTCACCACATGTCAGGGAACCAGCTCCCAAGGCACAGTTTGGCATATGTTATAAAGATTTTTATCATTTGAGTAAAATTTCTGAATATTTTTACCTAGCAATTATACTGGTATAATCCTATTAAAATATTTTTCTCTGTGGAAAGTTGAGAGATGCAATTTCTCCTCTGGAGGATGAATATACTTGTCAACTGTAGAAATATGTGACATTTCTCCATTGTTCAGCAAATAAAAGAAAAAATGAGAGCGTACAAGTACACTGTGTTGATACTTACCTACTGGCCTTTGAAATACAGGTTTATGCCTTGTAAAAATGACATGTTAAAATCAAACAAGTGAATGAATCCCCAAGATAGTACTCCCTAAGTAAATTAAAATGTAAAATTTATAAAATTATGGTAGAGTATCCATTTGGAAATATAGATAAAAAGAAATTAATAAATATTAGATATTGTTGCTTAAGTTCGCACTTTATTCTTTGTAAATGTTAACTATTATAAAAGGCATTACTTAATGTTTTTATTTCTCTAAAACAAATATTTATTGCTTTCTTAATTAAAGATGGAATGGATTTGGCATGAGCATATCTCATGAATAAGTTTCTGTTTGAGTTGTTAAAAGCTATCTTAATGTTCATTCAAAATACTGATAGGACCTCTCAGGAATGCACTTCTTAACATTTTTTCTTCTCATATTACTATGTTGATATAACCCATTCTTGATCTTCTAGGCAATTTCAAAGAGAAATCAGTCAGAATATTTTACCATATCTGACATCCTGGCAATTTTATGTACTTTTCAATCAAGTCTGTGGATCCTATGAATTTTTCTACAATAGAAACTCTAAATCTTTATGTCATTTTTGAATTATTGGGGCATGAGATTTTTTTTTAAAAAATCTCAGTGTCAGATCAAACACACCTTGCATTTTGAGACATAGCTCAGGGATCATCACTTTTGGACTTCTGGCTCACTTCAGTATGTATCCTAATGTAAACCATTGTTCTAGAATTGATGAACACAAGATCAAAATTAATGTCATCTCCACACAATAAATGCAGAATTTACCATAAATATAGCATTTCTTTCTGCCAGATTGAGAGGGAAAACAAGTAACCATATCATGTAGGGTTTTGCCATCATTCAGACATACATTCATGTGTCAGATGTGCCCAATTGCCTCCAAAACACTGAGATGTTGGTAAACAGTTTTGTTGGCCTTTTACTTCCCTATTGTGGTGATATAGCAATATGTAATCAGGGCCTAGAAGCCTGACACTTGGGGCAATATCACAAACCATCTATCTGTGTCATCTTCTCCCTTCTCTCATCCCATCTGCACAAACAGACTTCTCTCCTATTGTCATTCCTTTCTTCTCACTCAAGAATCGCCATCCCATATATTGGTCTAATTTTATATTTATGCTTTACACAGCACAATTGCCACAAGATTATGATATAATCCTCCCCAAGACTTTCAAAATGGTAATAATATCTCCTGAAAGAAATATCAAAGTGTCAAAATTTAGTGACAGGAATGACTCCAAAATAATTAATTATTTTAAAAGTTGATCTTAAATTTTATCACATGGGTAGACCTGTCTTTTCCAAAATCATATGCTTATTATGCCACTGATACCTTAAAATAACTCTACTAGCGAAACAAAATACAAATTGTCGTCTTACGAAAGACTATATTGTAGGCAAGGTGACACAAATTTTTTCTGTGATATCACACATGCTAGCTATGTAAACTATTAAGGACTTAATGAAGTAAATACTGTAACGGTCAGAATTTGATATAGAGAAGTTAAACCTTCTGTGAGTTCTCATGCTTTGGCTGAAGAGAACTATGTCGTTTAGTCAATCAGACATTAGGTAATGTATTCAAGTTGTTCAATACTTTCACTATAACTATTTTAACAGTTGGAGGGACTTAATAATTTAGGTATAGAATTTTGTCAATATATATATGGAAAATCAAGCATCTTTGATAATTTAATTGGTGCTTTACCAAACAGTCTGAGAATTGTTTATTTTGAAATGACAGTATCTTTATTCTTAATTCACATTAGATGGCATTAGTTGTAAGAACTGAATCTTAAAACTCATTTATTCATAATATTTACAGTTGTTTTAGTTCCCATCTTCATTTTCCTGACTGGAAATTTTAAGAAAAATTTAACATGAAAGTTTATATACTGCCTGCTTGCTTTTGATGACTGTACCACCAAAGTGTACCTTTCAGTTGTTCTGTTTCTAGTGTTTGTCTCTCTGTGTGTCTCTGTTGTCTCTCTGACACACGCACCCCTGCAGTGAGGTGGTAAATCTTAGTCCTTGACCACCAGGCATCACAGAAATTGCATTATTGCTTCATCCCATTAATGGGCAACCCTCAGGCATGGGGGGGGGTTAATTCATTTGCTCTTTGTTCTTGACAATGGCAGAAAAGAAAATTGACATTTTGTTCCCAATTTCATGTGGAATTTCTTTTTCCCAGATAGGATCAGCGACCTTGCCAGAGGGATCCAAGGCTTTTTAAAATCACATTTGACTCCATGACAGATGGCCAGTTACCTGGTTGCACACATCTGTTCTGAGGAAGTTATGGGGTGGGAACTGGGTAGCAGTGTGTGAAAGTATTTTGCTCCCATCCACATCTGGCAGGAACAATATTTTCAAAAATCCATTTGCTATGTTCAGTGGTAACATTGGAAAAGAAACCATTGTCTTGGCATATTTGACATATTAGCATTTGCTTTCATGGATATACTATCTCCTTTATTTATTGGAAATTTATATAGGCAGATGTTTTAATTCATTTAATTTTCTTCTAATTTTGTGTTGTATGGTACTCCACAGTCCTTCCTTCCTTCCTTCCTTCCTTCCTTCCTTCCTTCCTTCCTTCCTTTCTTTCTTTCCTTGTGTATTTGTTGTATTGATCTTATTCTACAACCCAACTGCCTTTAAGACACATTAGATTTGTCAGGAGAGAGAGCTCATTTTAACTTCATATCTGTCTGCTTCTAACAGCACCTATGGATGTGTGTAAAGCATAAATATTATTAGATAAGTGTATAAAATGTGCAAAGCACATGTACCTGCAGCATTTCTGCTATATGCAGACTAACAAATACTTTCACACACAAGAGACAAGCCTGTAATTCATAATTATTCTGTTATGTTTATTGTAATATGAAAACTGATGATTCATTCATATCTTGAAACACCTATTCTCAGATGATGTGTGAGTTTAAGAAGTTGTTGAGTTTCTCTGTGAGTGAGTGTCTGTCTACTGGTGTGTGAAACGGAACTGTGACCACTGATGGAATGATGGGAAGGGGTCGTGAACCCATGCAGATTGTTTTCTCTCAAAGTACCTACACAACACACAGGAGACTTTCTATGAACATAAGTCTCCCACACTCCTGGATTCCAAAGAATTTATGGGTGGTCTTCTTAGCTACTGTTTTCTTTGTGACAGGTTATAAAACCAGGGTTTTCTGGGGAGGGAATCAGTGCTAATTGAGAACTTCCAGAAGAGGAAAACAGGAATTTGTTAACAGCTTAGTTACTAAGGAAACTTTTGTGGAAGGAAATCATCAGTGAATTGTACAGATAGCAGTGGCTTGTCCTTGCTCTCAGCCTCAACTGAGGAGAGCCCACCCACCTACCCAGGGGGCCATACCTACTGGGAGGCAGCTACAGTAATTGAAAGGCATGTGATTTCACAGAGAGTTAAGTTTCTGTGGCTGAATAGCATTTCCAAATCACTCAGGTAATTACACATACCCCACAACTTTATTTCTACATCCAGGTAAATATCCACCAACAGTATTATTGTACTGTGGACAAGTAGATTGAATTTCCATATAATTACCAGGATACACAAGACTATAAAGTTGTACCTCAGTCTTCATTGATGTGAAATTTGGTTACAATTCCATCACTTTTGTAACTCTGGGAGTAAGTGTTGTTACTGTAGAAGGCATCAAAGTTGTACACTAGTCATTACTGTGTAGTATTACACCAATTTAAAACCTATAGGTATTTAAAGATGCAAATACAAGACTGAACTCTCCTAATATATCTGAAAGCCATTCATAGAAAAATATTTTTTTCAGGATTAAATTGTATGGGTTGAGGAATGACTTGTTTTCATATAGGTAAAATTACAGGTTTGTATTGGATGTCAAGAAATAAGCCTAAGTGGTGGTTTTGTTGTGATGCCAAAAAGCCACATCAAACCATCCCCTAACCCTAACTCTAACCCTGCATAGAAATGGACTCTGTTCACACCCTTACAAAACAAAACCAGCACCAGGTTATATGTGGAAAATCAATAAAATTTCAAGGTTTAATAGCAGAAAAAATGTTTACGGGATATTAAGTGTCTTTTCTTGTACTTAGGATTTAAGTGTCATGGGTAAATTGGAAGTAGCTCTGTGTAACTGATTTAAGTTAGAATTTATAAACAAATAGATAATAAAAATAAAGCAAATTTCCTGAGAAATATTTCTTCCTGTAAGCTGAGATGAGTATGGAGGAAAAGAAACACTAGAAAGTTAACCTAAACATTCCTTTCTAACAAATCAACTGTTTTAATTTAAAAATATATAAGGTATTTTCATTGATACCTTTTCCTATTCAATGTTTAACTTAAATATTGAGAGTAGCTGGGCGGGAGAAATGGCTCAGCTATTAAGAGAACTGACTGCCCTTCCAGAGGGTTCAATCCCCAGCACTCACACTGCAACTTACAATTGTCTGTATCTCCTGTTCCAACAGAACCAACACCAAGGAAAAAACACCAGTGCACAGAAAATAAAATTAAGTAAAATTTTAAAAAATCTTTAAAAAATGTGTCTAACCATATCTTCATACAAAATCTAATTATAGATAATGGGATTTCAACAAGTATTCCAGTTAGTTACTACCACTGCACAGGAGGGAAGTAGAGTCATGCAGAAGTATATCCATTTGACACATTTTCAGTATCTACAAAATAAAATGTATGCAGCGGTTCAGCCTGGGGGCTATCACAATGTCCAAATGGAAGAGTATCCCATTCCTTTGTAAATTTATATAAGAAGAAAGGGGGAAATGTAAAAAAAAATAGAGAAACAAGAGCATTTAATGTGTGTGTGTGTGTGTGTGTGTCTGTGTGTGTGTCTGTGTGTGTGTGTGTCTGGGTCTTGGTCTGGGTATATGATTGTACATATGTCTGTGTGTGTGCATATTGTATGTACATGTGAGTGCAGGCGTGCACCTGCTCTGAGGTAAGAAGGCAGATCTGTGGAGTCTGCTCTCTTTCCACCTTGATGCGGCAGGGTCTCTCATTGTCTTTACTGCAGCATTGCACACTTCAGCCTCGCTTCTAGATGATTCTGTTGTCTCTACCTAGTCTCTGCCTGTTGGAAATATGGGATTATAAGTATGCTACTGCATCTCGTCATCAGACTGTGTGACAAGAACTTTTAGCATTGAGCCATCTCTTCAATGTTACATATATTTCTGAATTAGGACAAAGCTGAAACATATTTACATTTTAAGCAACAGTGATACTTTCCACACACAAAAAGTGAATTTTTGACTGGATTAATTACCAATAGTAACAGTTAGTAAAATTTTTGTTGATTGATGTAAAGGAATGTTGAAAGATCCAGCCATGATCTTCTTTAAACTTAATTGTAAGAGCAAGCTTTATGTAAATTTATAAAGCAGTAGTATTCTATGATTAAGTTAAAATATGTGAGAGGTATTCCTCTGTGAAATGGCTTTAGGATAGAAAAATTGAATTTAAACATTTCTGTAAAATTAATCTTATTACAGGATGTGGTGGTGTGTGTGCCTATAATCTCAGCCCTTGGAAAACAGAAGCAAGAGGACTAGGTCTAAGAATATGCTAAGAGCATAGTATCAGGGATCAGAAAGAAAAACATCATATGTAGATGTCTAACTTTTAAAAATATTAACATTTAAGTAAAAGCCAAACTTTCTTCATAGTTTCATGGAGTATGTAACAATGATTCAAAAAGAAAAGAAATCATATTTAGATGTCTAAAAATATAAATAAAAGCCAAGCTGAGTTCACAGTATCATGGAGCATATGTAAGTTTTTGGAAGGTAAATGTTTAGATACTAGTCCAAGTTAAACCTATTACATATGATTAATATTGAGTGCTGCTGTGTCCTTGCCTATCTTCAAGGGACAGCAAGACAATGAAGAAAGGGCAGACAGAAGGACACAGGAAAGCTGGCATCAGGTGGTCTGGGCTCCCTGATGGGGAAATCATAGCAGCGCTAGGAGCTCATCTTGTGTAAGTGAACGGGTGGACAGGGCTACTGCATATGGTAGAACACATAGGCAGGGTCCTTAGGTACAGCTGAACGATGAGGCAGAGACACATAATCTCTGTAGGAACTGCCTCAGTAAAAGAGAAGGCTGCAAACACAGAAGGGGATAAAGCCCTGCTCGCTTGGCATTTTCTGCACTGTCAATATTTGAACCAGGACTCTGAGCAAAGTTTTGCCATCCCTCTGAGCACTTCACTGGGTCTGCCACTCCCATTGCACTCAGACATTGGGGAGGCATGCGGGGTTGATGTAGTGGTGCCCTCACTAAGTGCTTTCTCTGTTCCCCACAGAGGAAATTTTGGGAATGTCCTAAAATTCTAAGTCGTCTAACAAAAAGCATGAAATAGTGACTTTAGAGAAAATGCTATAGATTTTCACATATGTTCCTTAATATAGGTTTTGGTTAGTTATTTATCATTTTATTGAACATTTTTCCTTAGAGTTCTGGAGCTCTTATTGTGTCTAACCAACAACAAATTGTCAAAAGCATGTTTCCTTCTATGTTGAATAACGATGCTCCCTTGTGGATAAGACTATGTCTTTCTCATTGCCAGTTATTGCCACAGCTGAACACGTGTGCCTAGGGTTATGTTCCAGAAGCTGAGAATCTTCCTTGTCTTCCTTCATAGCCAGAATATTTTGTGTATAACTCTTTACTAATCGAGCATATTTTTGAAAGTGTTCGTTGATGAACAGGTTGATTGCCCCTGATAATAATTACCACTTGAAAAGCAAAATTGAGAAGAAAAATCATTCTATTTATTGAAGTAAAGGAATACCACATTAAAATACCATTCTAACTCTGTGAAAATGCAAATTTTGACATTTAAGGAAACACCCTCCTTTATCTCTCAACTGTGATCTACATGAAACATAAGCATTTGAATACACAATCAAAGGAATGACAAGCAATATTTACAATGAAGGAAAAAAATTCAAAGGAAGTTGAGACAGAGCAGCCCAAGGTGTATGACAATATGTTTAATTTCTTCTAGAAGATAAACTGAAAATAAAATTACATAATCCATGTTAGATCAAAAATATTTAAAGTTTAGTCAATATTTTTTGTTAATGTGACTTGGAGGCACAGCTGTTTGCATATAGCAAGAGTTTAAAAGCATATAGTCCCAGTAGATGCAATTTTGACAATATTTAAGAAGACTCATATATTCTTTGATCCTGTAATTTCACTACTAAATTAAAAAAAATACTTTTGTTTGCCACTCTAGTTGATGGTGGGACTTGGGAAAATGGAGCTGATAAATGAGACAGAATAAAGTGTCATGCAATAGCAAACTTTATTCAGAACATCAGACAATTTATACTATGTGTATTAAGAAGACACACCTGAGTGAAACGTTTAAACAGAAGCACAAAACACACATGACAAAAGCATGCTTTTCCTTAGATGCTATGAATGACAATATCTAAAGTAAACTCACTCCTATCCTACACTTGGGAGGAGAACAGAAGCACATTCCAGGAACAATTCCATGATCTGAAGAAATTGAGATCAAAGGCTCTTGACTTGTTTTCTTAGAGTTTCCTACAAGCACTCAGAATTCCTCTCAAATAACTCCATTTTTGGACTGTGTTCTGACATATATGTACATATGTGAATTCACAAGCATTGCCTATTTGTGTACATATATTATTGTATTGTTTCAAAATACAGCAAGGTAGAAAAAGAAGTTGATGCTTGCCCTTAGTTATCTGAATAGTGTGTAACTACTATCTATTGTTTATATGTATTTTTATTAAGTCTTCAATGTATTAGATATCATCATGGCATTTTCAGACAAAGTGCATTTTAGTAGAGTCTCCTTTCCCATTGTATTCCCCCACACTTCGTTTTAGTCCTTATGATGTCCCTTCCGCCATTGTCCTATCTGCTTTCATATAACATGTGATATATTTTCCTCCAATTATTTAGCACTTCTCACCCTCTCTTGGTCTCTTTTCTACTTTTATTTTTGTTTTGACTCATTTGCATGCATGCACGCACACACACACACACACACACACACACACACATCATCAGTGTAGAATCCACATATGAGAGAGACTATTTGCTTTATACGCTTCTGAACTTCAAGGACAATGACTAATGTTCTAAATTTCAAATCCATCTATTTTCCTGCAAATGTCATAATTTCATTTTATTTACAGATGAGAACAGTCCCACTGTGTGTGTTAGTGTCTATGTTTATGTGTGTGTGTGTGTGCTACATTTCATCAGCCCCATTCCTCTGTTGCTACATACCTAAGTTGCTTACATTTCACAGTAGCAATACACATGGATATGTAATTACCTATGTGGTAGGATATGGAATTCTTTGGGTATGTGCCAAGGAATGGAATAATTGGATTAGAATTGTAGTACTATTTTTAATTTTTGATGTTAAATTTTTTAATTTATTAAAAATTTAAATGATTAATTTTATTAATGTTTCTTTGTTTACACTGCTACTAGCAGTAAAAAAGGGTTCTTTTCTCCTCCACATACAGTGTTGGTTGTCAAATGTCTTCATGGTAGCCACTTCCATTTGGGTTGGGTGGTATTTTGAAGTAAGTAGTTTTCATGTGCAGAGAGGCAGTCTCCTGGCCATTTATCCCATCCACTTGCCCCTTCAGACTCTGTCCCTCCAATGCCTGCTGCTTTATTTTCTCCCATTGCCCCATCGGCTCTTTACAGAGCCATCTTCCCATCTCCCTTCATCCACTCTTCTTCCTTCCTGACTTGCATTATGCACCTCTAAAAGCAACAGATGAATTTAAAGGAAATCTGGTCACTCCCTTAGAGAACTTGGAACACCTTTTTTCCAAGTTTAGAGCATCGTACCCTAGGTATAAGGCCCTCAAGGAACTTAAGAGTGCCTCTCTGGATCTCAGCGAGGGCACAGCCAAGATGCAGGTTCACCTCAAAAACTATTCCTATAGGATTCCTTCATTTGGTCTTCACTGAGATAAAATATGGTCAGGATTAAACATGTAGATGGCATTTATAAACATCAGTTTAAGGAGTATTAACTATATTGCTTAATTTTCTTCAGTTAAGTGATTTCAGTTCATGCATCTGGACACATGTTTAATTCATGGTAGACAATGATTCTATGTAAATATGTACTCAGTGGCTTCTTGTTCACAGAATTCAGAGGTAAGAATGTCAGAATATCACATTAAATACTATATACTCACCATGTATGTAAGATAGCTCAAGGAGTCTTAAATTCAGAATTACATGGTGATTTTTTTAAAAACAGAAAACTATTTACTGATTACTAATATTTTCCTGTCTTTGGAAGTAGCAAATAATTGAAAGCTTAGTCTGCTGCAATACCTTATGGTTGCCCCTGACTTGGTACAAAGAATTTAAAGGTTCAATGAATGCATAAAAGGCTATCATTGTCCAATACAAAAAGAGCAATTAAAAATCATAGCAATTCTATGTTTACACTGTTGAAAAAGCTAATTGATGTTATTTTGTATTTTGACTTTTTTGCACTGCTTGGGATCACACATGTGAAGCAAGCATTCTGTCAATAAACTACATTCTCAACACCTCAATTCCTTCCAGTTTTTAAAAAATTCAATCATGTTCAACATTATGACTTGGTGTTAGCATTCATCTGTCATGTCTGTCAAAGTCATCAAAGCACGTGGCAAGAAATATTTCCCATTTTAACTATGAAGTTGAAATTTTCGAATGGCTATTTCCTCATTTTAATTTTGTAGATAATGCCTTTGGTTGAATCAACTTCAAGAGACACTGAAGAAAGTCAATGACTTGGAAAATAATGATACATTTAGTTAAGGAACCAACTTTCACAAAGTTCTTACTTGGTGGTATACAGCGGAACAAGAAGTGTGCATTTAAGAAGGAAGCGAATCTATTTGCATTTGTGAGTTAAATAATACGCCTGTTCTCCTCCTGTGTCTTGCGTCTTACACACACAAGTGCAGCCCTCCAGTACATTGTAACTGCAGAGAACCGTGCCTGATATATCGATGTCAATGAGCTTTAACACCGTGAGCCCTGCAGGTTAACTAGGAAGGCCCCAGAGGAAACGACTAAATCCTCTGTGCAAATCTTCAATGACAGCTGATAATTAGCATGCAGCTTAGCTGTAATAATTAGTTCCCTCTTTAGAACATTTCCGGAGGAACTCGGAGTTGGTACATTTCGTTCTGTCTTGTTTCTTTGTCCTTCTCTCCCCAAGTGATTCACGTTATTTTTAGGGTAGAAAGAACTCAAGATGTCACTCTATCCCTGAGTCAGCACTGTCCATTATTTATAGCATTTTGTAAAGATTGACTGGGATTAGAGTCCCTTTGTCCCTTTCTTCCTGCATATTTTGTTTCTTTCCTCCAGACAACTTGAAATGGCAGAGAGGGATAAAGGAGTTAGCCAATGCTTGCTAAATATGCCAAGTCCATGGCATATCTGAAGCTAAGATCAGAGATAAATCTCCTTAGGGAGCAGGGGAGCGCTGTCTTGTCAGAACTTTGCCTGCCTTGGTATGCACCAAAAGAAGATTTTGAAACTCTTTCGCTAATTAGGAAAAGTTTAACTCATTTTTTAAAACTGATTTTGTCATTAACTGATAAATAAAAGCCATGTGAAAAACCCCATATTGTTATGGGACTGTTTGAATATGCAAATTAAAGGTAAATAAAATTGACATTAAGCTGAATTTTTCTGTTGTGTTTTTATTTTAATTATATCAAATTGAAATGTCAAACTCAGGGTGAGCTTCAACTATAACTTGTACTTATATGAGTTCTGACAAAAACCCTTTCTGTTACTGATACAGTATAATCCCATCCTAGGAGATTTTTAAAAAATTAGTAAACTGTAAAATACACATTTCACACATCATACATCGACTCATTATTAGTAAAGAAAAAACTTAACAAATCAAACAAACATTTTACTTTCTGGTGTTGGGAGCATCTTGTAGAAACTGAATTCTCTGAGCTCACCGTTATGATTTCATTTGCCTTTTTAAATCTGTAGTTTTTAAGTTTTTTGAGGCCATAATGTGAGCATATCTTTTTCTCCTTTCCTTTTCTTCCATTCAAATCCTAATATAGCCCCCCCTGGCTCTCTTTCAAATTTATGTTATCTTTTCTTCTTTTAATGTTAAATACATAAACATGCATATATTTGGGAATATATATGAACATATATATATTTAGGAATATATCTGTATTTAGGAACATTTAAAAATATATACATATATTCCTGAAACTCCAGTGAGCTCCTCTTACTAAAATTTAAAAAAATTTTATACCAAAACCAACCAAATTACCTGAGCTATTACTGAATTACTGTAATTTCACTTTTTTATATGTATAAAACAGCTTTACTGAGGGGTAGTCATTTGATCAAATGAGATAGTATTTATTAGCCATTAATGAATGACATATGACTGTACAATGAATGTTTGTCCACTATTATTATTACTTTCACAGTCAGGCCGTCTTGCATGACAACATTTCATGGTGGAAATGGAAGCATTTTATATGTCTTCCTTTCTTACTTGTTAGATATAACCTTGATTTTAATTAATTGATTCATGTTCACTATAGAAAACTTGAATAAAGTACAAATGTTCTATGGAATTTTAGAGTCATATTTTCAACAGTTTAATTTTTATAATTCTATGAAAATTGATATTTTATGTTTATTTCTTTGTAAGGTTAATATTATTTAATTATTTAAAATGTTATTACTAGAAAACAAGTAATAATATTTTCATTAAAATCATATTTTCAACATACTAAAAATATCACAAATATGCTTGTATATAAATAATTTTGTTGTGTTTATATAAATACATTCTTTAAATTCTGGTAATTGTTTTTGGGCTATTTAACAAACTTTAAACTTTAACTTATTGACTGCTTTTGTGTTTAGAATGCCTAGTTTACAAGTGCAACATATTTCAATCTCTAGAAAATGCGTTTGGATGAAGCAGAGACTGGGTGTGGGAATCATTCCTTTTTCTTCTCTCCAGCAGTTTCAATGGCTCTGACAAGCCAGTTAGTAGAAGAGAAGAGAGCTCAACTTAATAAAAGAAAAAAATTTTCAATTTTAGCAGACGTTTGTTCTCCAACATTTAATAAGAGTATACTGAATACTTATAACAATGAAGTCAATTTCTTCAGTCTAGTAGAGATACAGAATATAGGACATTTGGCATTGAGTAGGTTTGCTCGTGCAATTGAAGCACAGCCTTCATGGGGACTTCTCTGGTATCATATAACTATAGGAACCACACTGTTTACCACATGAGTCCTTACTTAAGTACATGTAGTGATATACAGTTTATGATCTAATAAAGCCAGTGAAGATCAGAATGCAAAGCTAGCCACACTAGGTAGCCATAGAAGCTGGCCAATGGTGGCACACACCTTTAATCCCAGGACTCAGGAGACAGAGGCAGAGGCATCTCTGTGAATCCAAGACAACTCTGGGCTACAGGAGAGTGAATCAGTCTGAAAGATTGATAGAGCTCACATGTTTAATCCCAGCATTAGAGCGGCATGTAAGAGAGAGGCAAAGGTTCTCATGGGAGATTCAGTTTCCAGTCACAGGGAAGACAGGATCTCCATTTCAGCTTGGTAGAGGTAACACCTACTGACTGGCAGCTTTGCGTTTCTGGTCTTCTGCTTGCACCCCAATATCTGTCTCTGGGTTTTTATTATTTGTCCTACAGCTACAGATGAGTAAGATTGGAGCCCATTAGGCTGATAAAGCAATATGCAAGAAGCCAGTTATATATGAAATGCAAACATTGATGAAGAAGTTTTATTATTTGTCTTGAGTTTAATTGAGAGTAGAGACACTATTGTTGTACAGTGATGAGTATTACGCAATAGGAGACCAACAGGCATATTTGGCTGTGAGGAAATTAATAAAGAAAGCTCAGAAATAGTACACTGAGCACTGGCATTTAAAGGTGGGGGGAGAGTGGGATAGAGGCCAAGCCACAGCATATCCTCAGAGATCAATTATATGTTCATTTTCTAATTACCAATAGATCAAGCTTTCTTCTCTAGGATTCACATTACCTAATTTAATTTCTATTCTTCCAAAAGTTGCTGTCCTGAATATCTTGACCATCTGTGACCACATAGTTACTTTTTCATGGCTGAATTTTGATACATACAAATTGGTTTTCATTGAGGACTCTACATTATAGGAACAGTTTTGAAGTTTTGAAGTGATAGTGGATGGCACTCTGGTATTTTTGAACATTCCTCTTAGAATTTTCTTTTAATCCTTGGTCCTTTGAGATGCTATCGTACACATAATTTCACTTTGATGTTGATTATATTGTCCTGACGTTTTATTTGGGTGTAGGGGAGTTTAAGTTCAATTTGGGGAGATGATTTAGCATTGTGTCAAATGCTAGAGGAATGCTTGTTATATTAACTCCAACTGTCTCTTTTAAAATTGTTTTCCTCTTACCCTAACTCTTCTAAAATATATTATCTGTTAATTTATTTGAAGTTATTTTTATAAGAAAATTCAGACGCTTCTGGAGAAGAAGTAAATATGAGAATGAAATAAGAGTGGAGTTAATATAGAATAAATATGAAATTAAATAAACACATTCTTTTCAAAGCACAGTTCTATAAAGGATTGTCCATATTATGGACATATGTCTAGAGCACAAAACCTCTCCTGTAATCAGTACTGTCAACATACCTGATTAAAGGCTACATATGACCACCTATTAGGAAGGACAGCTAAGGCATAGTAAGAATATTAGAAGATTAATGATGCAAAATGTGCCTATGAAAATGATGGAGAAAACAGAAGCCATTGCAAGGAAATGTTGTGCTTGTTGTTGATTCTGAGATACTACATCTACTGTCAAGCCCAAGCTGCCTAGGGAGCCACAGCTGATACTGTTCTGTCTTGTGTGTTGATCAGGCAGTGACGGCAGATGCATTCAAAGCACTTAACCTCTCCCAAATGTAAAAATGTTAAAAGTACATTATATTTAACCCTTTAATTTTTTTAAAACATAAAACTCACTTAGCAATTCCCGAGGGAAATGTCTACATAAATATAGTAAAATAAAAATTTTCACTTGTCTAAGATGGGTGATGACATTCAGTTTTATGAATCATAAATATTATGGCAGCAATTTCTTCTGAGGCACTATGAATGAGTCAAGATAAATAATAACCTTTTTTGTAACAGTAACAAGAAGAAAATAGTTACCATATCATCATTTAAATAATAAAAATAACACAGTTTAAATATTTCTCCCTAAACAAGGTTCAATACAGGAAAATAGTTAGCCTTAATTTATTAAACATACCATCCTTTTTAAAGAAAAACATTATACATTGGACTTCATTAATTCAGTGACAAGTTCAGTTTATGTTTTATACTGTGCTGCCCCCCTCACCATGAAAATGCAATTGAGTCAATCAATTAAAAAATTACAAAGGTAGAAAAGAATTAAACACAGAAGGAATGCAATTCAAAGAACTTTAAAGGCTGTTCAAAGTTACCCAGGCAACTAAGATGAAACTCATGGCTAAACTTTGTTTCTCCAGATTCTATATAGAGGAATTTGGTTGTAATGCACATGTATGCTCCACGTTGATTATCATGCTTAATAGATAACCTGAGTGTTTTCTTCTTGTGATAGCATTTACCTACTACAGTCATTAGACTTGGGGTTACCTGAGGTTTTCATTAATAAAATAAAGTTAATGATAGTTTAAATTATTACAGTGTGGTAGCTCACTGAAAAAAGTAAGTTATTTAAAACTGGTATGGACATAATTTACATGGGCTAATGCATAGTCTTTGCCTTCGATTTGCTGTGTCCGATCTCTATTCATGGTAGCATGAGTGAACCTTTATATATTTTGGCTTCTACAGGGCTGTAGAGAGGCAGAATAGGTAAGAGAAGAGCTTAATCCATTGGATAAAAGATGATTGGTGATAGGGTAAACAAAATGTAACTATTGGCAAATAAATAAAAAACCTTTAAACTTTTAGAATTACAATAAGCTTGGCAGAAGAAGAAAGAGATAACAAGTAGAAGTTTATAGTTATCTTTTATTATATGTCAAGAAGGGTAATGTGCTGGGTGTTAATGGCCTCATCAAAAAGTAAACAAGAGCCTCCATAGATGGACTTAACTCTCCATATTGCCTCTCTGGTTCTTATTCCAATTTCATTTTTTCAGTAAACAGTCCTGGCTTTATCTATTAAACTGTGGTAATAGTTCAGGCAAGGGATCTCATATCAGAGTCTTTCCGTATGTCTTGTTAATTTTCAAAGAAATGTAATTGTCTAAGCATTGCATCTCACCATTTTTGTAACTCGATAGTATAAAAAGTGCTAATACTAATATGCGGCCCATTTAACATAAAGATTTCATTATGCACAGGACAATGGAAAAAACTTTTTATGGGAGAGTCCACTTAGCAGGGTTCACTTGAAACCCTAAGCTCTCTTTTGCAACGGCCAATGCATGACTGCAGCTGAGAGCTTTGCTGTGTGTTCCTCAGATGACACTGAATCTAAAACGTTCTTTTCCCATTTGTGAGTGTCTAGTAAGGATATGACTTTTAACTTAAACAATATTAACTGTGACTTTTCTGTTTCTTCTGGAATTTGAGGGCCTCTTTAATTCCAATTTTCCTCAGTAAAGTACCTGATATTCCTTCAGACTTACCCTCAAGATTTAGTCTTGGATTTTTTACTGAGGCCCAATAGTTCAATATCTCAAATGTGATGATTACATGAGGAACTTGAATATTTGCAAAACTGACTGGTTTAAACCAGAGATCTATAGGAAATTCTACTCCACAGAGTTTTGAGCATACAGGATTACAGAGTAAAGACCATAGAAGAACACAATCTTTTCCACTCTCTTGTTTTTGTTTTTAGCTTGCTTGAAAAAGGTTTCACTAAGTAATCCAAGCAGGCCTTGAACTCTCAACCCCCTACTTCCTGGATTCTTGTTTTATGTTTTTATTTAAATTAGAAACATGCATGCCTCAAATGTCAATCCCAGCTCCCTCTCCAACCCCTCCTCCCTTGTCCCTCTCCCAGCCCTTCCCCAGCCCCCCACTTAATCCCCACATCATTCCCCAGGGAGGATAAAGCCCTCCTTGGAGGGATCTCCAGAGTCTGTCATTTCATCCAGGGCAGGACCTAGGCCCTTCCCCATGTGTCCAGGCTGAGAGAGCATCCCTCCATGTGGAATGGGCTCCTCCCAAAGTTCATTTGTATGCCATGGTGAACACTAGTCTACTACCCAAGGTCCCAGAGATTTCTGAGGCCTCCTCACTGACACTACATTCATGGAGTCTGGATCAGTCCTCTGTTGGCCTCTCAGCCATCAGTCTGGGGTTCAAGAGCTCCTCCTTATCCAGTCAGCTGTCTTTGTGTGTATCACCAGCAGGGTCTTGACTCTTTTGCTCATCACTCCTCCATCACCGTCACTGGGTCCCAGGGAGTAAGTTTAGTGTTTAGCTGTGGGCATCTGTCTCTGGTTCCGTCAGTCACTGAATGAAGGCTCTAGGATGGCATATAAGGTAGTCATCAACCTTATCATCAGGCAGGGGCTGTTAATGTAGTCTCCCCGCTATTGCTTAGTTTTCCAGTTGATGTCATCCTTGTAGATCTCTGGAAATCTCTCTAGTGTCATCTCTCTCCTCAAAGTTGTAATGACTCCATTTATTATGGTATCTCTCCTCCTGCTCTACTCTATTCTTACCTCGGCTCAACCTTCCTAGATTCTTAATAGTGAGGAAACGCAGTTTCATCTTTAGTATTTCAGATAGAAAATGCTGGATGTTGTTTGCACTTCCATTGGCTGCTTGTGTTTTAGTGTACTGATCAGTAAGGGTCCACACACGATACGAGTGGCTTTGACATTAGCTCTTTAGATGAGTTTCTCTGCTCACTATTTCCCAAGGAGACTTCGATGGTTCTTCTGTTCTCAGCATGGTCTTATGGGCGATATTCCTTCTCAGCCCCAAAGGTTCTCAAATATCCATTTTCAAGCCCTAAGTACCAAAGCAGCTTAGGAAATTAAAGATCGTGCCTCCACCAAACATATGTACACATGAGACTTTGCCAGAATCTGATTTCTTAAATTTAGTATATATATATATATATATATATATATATATATATATATTGTTTGCAATTCCTAACTCACACAAGAATGCATGGAGATAGACCAAATCACAATAGGGGAAAGCAGATCTCAAATTGTTTTTATGAGTAACAACAGTTATGATTACAAACTTGCTTGTTGCCAGAGTTTTTGCAGTTTGAATTTGGATACAATTTCCAATATCAGTTTTAGGTGGAAATAGGTTTTCCTGAGTTGGTGTCTATTAGAACTAAGTAAACACACTTGTGAATGTTTTGTGTAGATATTACAGCCTCTCATGCAAAGGAAGCTTTAAAATGAACTTTTTACATTGCGCTATATAGTAACTATTGTTATTGATGATTTTGCCCCAAATCATAGCATATTTGCCTCACATACTAAGCTTTTATTTAGGTATTCAGATTAATAAATTAACAAACATCTGAATGTCTACACATTAAAATATATCGTCAACTGACTATACAGTCAGTCACTCCCTTGTATCTGTGGGTATTGCTTTCACAGTTCTAATGTGGAAATTCATGTTTTTAGAGTGTTACACCTATCCTGGACATACTAGAACTTTTCTCATTATTTTCCAAATAATACAGTATAATGACTTCACAACATTTAGTTTGCATTGGGCAGCATAAGTAGTTTTCATTGCGCAGCATAAGAATCAAGAGACAAATTAAAGAGTAAGGGAGAATATGCTTAGGCTATAAATAAACTGTCCTTTTTTATATAAAGAACTTGAGCATCACTACATTATTTACATCATTGTATGGGAAGACCTAGAACAAAGTCTGCATGGATACTGAGAGATGACTGGATACTCTTCTAATCTTCTCTGAATAATTCAATTTAAGTCTTCATATTTATGAAACAAATATAAAAACTGGGATTAGAGAAAAGTGTTATGTGTTCTTTCTTTTTACTTTTAGCTAAATGTAACATTTATTCAATTTTAAAAAGTTTTTTGGCCAGTTAACAATTGTTTGGCAAATAAAAATATTGTCTTACTTTATATATAATGTAAACATGTATTTATATATGTATGCATTATGTCATATCACATAAAAATTCATAAGTTGGCAACAGGTGGTTTCCCTCTTTTTTTTTCAATGCCCATCTTCCTCTCAGATGTAATTGATATGCTGCCAGGAATAGTTGTGTCTCACTATTATGAAAAACCCTAAACTATTCAAATGCCATATATTCTGTAGGTCTTTGAAAGTTTTGAAGAATATCTATCATCTCAAATACATCTCTGTATAGCTAAAAAAAAACCCTAACTAACCTAACTATAAGTTTTGACTATTACAGGTAACTATAATCTAGACTTAATTATACATTCTATTTTTTTACCTAGAATTTTTTATTTGAATTAGAAACACGAATGCTTCACATGTCAATCCCAGCTCCCTCTCCCACCCCTCCTCCCTTGTCCCTCTACCAGCCCCGCCCCCAGCCCACCACCCAATCCCCACATCATTCCCCAGGGAGGGTAAGGCCCTCCTTGGGGTGATCTCCACATTCTGTCATTATGTGTTCTTAGGTACTTAGTGTAGACCTCTCTTTGCATTTCAGAACTCTTGGACCTGAACAGAACTTCAATATTTGAAAGCCCCTCTGGATTTCTTGATCTCCAAACAATGATGCTGGATGAGTATCAAGAGCGGCTCTTCATAGGAGGCAGAGACATTGTCTATTCCCTGAACCTGGAACGAATCAGTGATGGCTACAAAGAGGTATTGAAAGACCAAGTATTTGAAGAAGGCACAAAAGGGGTGGTATTAAATTACAAGGATGTTACCTGATATTTTTTTCATTGTCTTTACTGCTTTCAAATTTGAAATTATTACTTAATTGAAATAAAACTTCATTAAAAAGGAAACAATTTGAGGAAATTCATAAAACATACTATATGAACTTTTCTAGCATGTCACTGGTATCAAGATTTGCAGAGAGACACTTTTCATGTGATTTGATGTTCTTGCACAGTGAGTGACACACCCACCTGCTGTATGGAGACCTGAGTTAGTGGATACCGCATAAGTAGCGCTACCTCTGGGATGTATTGTTCCAGCATCCAAATGAGGACCTGTACTATCAGTATAACTGTCTGGTGTAGTTTCCTTGCCAATATTGTTAGCTATGATAGCCGTTCCACAAGCTTTTGGAAAGTGCATTATTAAAGTAAGATCAGTGTTGGGAATGGTTAACAGTGGGAAGGAAAGCAGTATGTACAAAACAGAACTGAGTGAGTTTTCTCAAAATCCTATCAATTTTACAGGAAACATGAAGAAATTCAGAGCATAGATTTTTGGTGTTGGTGTGTGCATGAAACAATGTACTTTGTTTATGCTTTATTTTTATGTTTATCAAAATGAGCCAAAATCCCTTTAAAATTATTTTATTCAAATTCAAAATTCTTTAAAAATAGGTCAAAAAGTAGCATTGCTCAGTCTTTGCCAAATCCTAATCCCTAGAGGAAATAGTTTAAAATATTTTGCTGTTTCTTTGGATTCTTACTATTTTATTTTTGTGTACAATTCATGCAGTAGGAGCTAGGGCTAGAGCTAGAGCTTAGTGGGAGAATATATAATTAGTACTTTGAAGGTCCTTGGTTCAACCCTAGCCTTCCTCATCCCCTTGCAAATATGAAAGACAGCATCTTTGTTTGAACTGGCCTATCTGTTATTTTTAGGGAAGCCAAGGACTTGCTTTCTCCTCTTTCAATAGAGAAATTCAGGGATCCATGCATAATCTATCACCTGCAACCCTTGACCCACGCTCCATCTTCCCAATATACAAAGACTGAAAGTTTTGGTTAACTAATAATTGCATGTTTCCAATTTTATAACTGAAGATAGTTATAACACTTTAACTTCCCTTCCTTTCTTTAGTTCTTTCTTTCTTTCTTTCTTTGCTCTTTCTCCTTCCTTCCCTTCCTGCAACTTTCCTGTTCATTGTGAAAATTAAAAATTGTACCTTATGTCATGTGTAGACTGAGATTCCATCCCACCTAATCCCACTGCCCTTCAGTCCCAAATAAATACACAGAGATTTTATTAATTGTAAACAGTTTGGACGATGGCTTAGACTTCTTACTGGCTAGCTCTGTCTCAATTATTAACCCATTTCAATTAAACTATGCATGGCCATGAGGCAATGGCTTACCCATAATCCTGCATGTTACTCCTTTGGCAGCATGGTGTTTCTCTGGCAATTTCTCTCTGTGTCCTCTCCTCAGCATTCTCCTCATCTGGTAGTCCCACCTATACTTTCTGCCTGGCTACTGGCCGATCAGTATTTTATTCATCAACCAATAAGAGAAACACAAATAGAGAAGGACATCCCCCAGCAGTCATGTTTTTTAGTTTTTGTTGTTTGCACTGACTTTCTCACCAACCCTAAGGGCTTTTGATCACAGCATTCTAAAGGGAATTTTACAGTTCTTTCAACAACAAAATGGATGTTGTGCTACTGGGGCATTCTCTGGGCCTCTCACCTCTGTGAATGTTTAGTTGTCTGGGGCCACATCTTTCTTACTTTAGTCCAGCATTTTTCTCAATCATTCCTTCTATATTTCTGAGGAAAAACTCATAGGTGATTTCCATTCATATGAATATAAATATATATTATGTATATGGTTACATGTGTGTGTGTGAGACTTTGATACACACACACATACACACACACTGGTAAAGTTAACAGATTCTGCCCAAATTTGAACACCAAATATGCCAATGCCGAAGAGAACACAGATGTTGGCTTTTGTGTTTACAGGAAAAGAAAGAAGAGTGGAATTGAATCAATGACTTTATGCATGACATATGTAAATACAGTTTACTCAACCCCTATAAAGTTAGTGAGTTATATTACTTCAGGACTGACCACTTCTATTAGATAACCAATACCTTCAAATAAGCACAATGACTTCTCTCACCTTCTCTAAGTGCTTTTGTACACGGATGCAGATACATGCACATGACCTTCCAGTTAACTGGAAGGATGTTCTATGTATTGCTCCCTCACTTTCATGATGTTCTCTTTCATATCTCAAACTCTCTTTCCAGTTCGCTCTTAGTAGTGATATACCTATTTACTCAGATTTTCTGTGATGGAATATGTAATTTAGAGACGAAAAAACCCCAAATAAATTAGGTCACAAAATAATGGACCTGTCAATGTCCAATGTCCAAGCATCAACGGACAATGGGTTCAAGGGGCCCTACTCCTCACTGTTGAACAGCTTGTGACTGATAGAGGCAGAGAGAGTAAGACTCATTGCCTTCATTTGGGTACCAACTGTGACCTCATCAGTCTCCAGTGGAATTCTGTGCACATAGGTGGCCACTGCTAAACTAACAGGTCACAAAAACAAGCAAAAAGTCATGAGTCTGGGAAAGGGGGTACTAGGGATGACAGAAAGGTCTTGGTTGTGACAAGACGATATAAGGAAAAGTAATTAGAATATATTCTGCAATGTATGAAACTGAAAACCAAAGCGAGTCAATATGATACTAAGCCAGATCAATCTCCATGAAAGTCGCTAGTGTGTGGACTGAGGGGACAGCACAGCATGTAAAAGCCCTTGCTGCAGAAGCCTGACCACGTGGGTTCATTCTCTGGAACACCTAGTATAAGGAGAGAACTGACTCCCAAAGCCGGTCTCTAACTCCACACACACACTCTGTAACATGCCTCCCCCATCATAAGATAGAAGTACATTTTTAAAAAAGAAAAATAGAATGTCTAATTTAGAAACTCTTCCATGAAATCTAACCTCTTGGAACGTGAGTAATATCTGCACTACAGATATGGTTCTTGCATTGTAATCAGGTCTTGGGAGTTAGGAACAGCTTCTTAGGACACAGAATCGTGAGTGCATTTCCCTGAACTGTTGCCTCCTATGAGTACAGAGAGATCAAGATGCAGCAGCTTCTACCATGATATGATTCCCCTTCAGAGTAGGGAAAATTGAATCTCCTACTTATTTCCCATTTACTGTTTTAGCCTAATTGTACCCTCAGGCCTTTAATGCTAGAATATGAGATTTCTTGGAGGAAATGACCTGTGAAAATGATATAAGAGTAGGGGACCTGGAGCATGGTGGGTTTTGTGAACTCTCAGGGAGGTAACAGACAGGCCATTGATCTTCAGGTAGTATGACAATCACAAGGCCAAGGATCTTCTGGGTGTATCTAGCAAGGATGCCAATGAAAGTACTTTACAACACTATTAGATTTAATGTCTTCTCTGCACTGATGAAAATATCTTGATTTTGTAGTAGCTAAAGCTTACACATTATTGAGAGTCTTCGCAATATAGTTAACATTACAAAGGCCCCTGTCAGGTCCATAGCAGGGGCAGATCCCAAGGAATTGTGCTACAGTTGGTTTATGTGTACTTGACTTTAAGGTAACATATTCCACTTACATTTCTTAACCTGTACTTGTTCTGCCTGTTTCACTCAAATAGTTAACAATACAGATCCCAGTAACACAGTAAGATCTGTTCAATTGTGTCTACTTACAATAGTATCAGAGTGAGGGAGATTTTGCAGAATTATATCATATATTCTCTCTACAATGTATCAATTGGTGTAGCTAACTTCTGCTATGATAAAATGACATACAGTGACATATTGAAATTTTCGTGGACGTTTCTTGTTTTCTGTCATTTACTGTTGTTTTACAGATTTAATCCTATTTACATTCTTGTTGGTTCCTTGCTGTTAGAGGTGGAAGCATAGCTCTGATTTTTGAAGTTTAAATCCTGACTCTTCATGTGTAACACTGGGAAAATTCCATCACTTCTTTGGGCCTCTGTTCCACACTTGTTAGAGGCAAATACCATTCCTCTTTGAATATACACGACTTGTTAATTTTGGTAAAAGACCATGTGAGATTTTTAGGACCACTATTAATAGTAGGTATAAGTTCCTATTACTCACTTTGAGCCTGTGATTCCATCACATCATATGTAGAACACACTTTATCATCCCATGCCAAATGATATTGGGTGATTCTAGTATTTGGCTTTACTAGTGCTACTAAGATCATTCTAGAAAGCGTCCCCTGTGACACAAACATTGCACAGCACACAGAGAATGCATGCAGAAGGAGAATCACTTACTTAATGATGCATGAAACCTGCTTGTAAATGATGGTGCCCCAGGTAACTTGGCCAAATTCTTCCTTCACTCATGGTGCCAATGATCTGCAAATTCACCTACATTTTCCCATTTGTTCTCATGGCCCACATGTTCGTTAACATTTTTCTTGATTCATGTATCTCTGGATGAATCCATTACTAGCTTGGGAACTGTAATTTCCATCTTAATCATTTGATTATATTTTTAGTATCATTAGTATGGATCACTTACAGTGTAAAACTTAGAACATGTAGTAGGGAAATAACATAGCATTTTATAATATCAAATGTGATAAGTGTTACAAGGAAAATAAAGCACCCCTGGGGGAAAAAGCAAAAAGGATGGCATGGCGAGCAGAAATCTATTTTCACATTGATTACACACTGCATTTCAAGGCTCAGTAATCAGATGTGACTTGTGGCTCCTGTACACGACTGCAGAACTGCAGAATGAAGTCAGAGTATATGGGCAAGGTAGATTTGAAAAATCAGATTACTGAAACAATTAAGGATCAAGCACTGCACCAGTTGGCTGGTGTGGTAGGTGATAAGTCATGTTTATGAACAGAAAGACAGGAATGAAAATTAAGAGAATTCCTACTAAGAAGGAACACCGAGGCATGACCTGACTGACATGACTACAGGAGAGTAGCAGGTAGTAAGGGTGTGATTATATAATTTTCAGGGTAGGACTTCCTTTTTGATACTGTATTTTAAGGCTTCTTTTCACCATCATATTTTATTGGGCAAATTTTTGAAAATTTAGAGCAGAAGGGGAAAAAGAAGAGAAAAATCAATGAAAACATCTTCACCAGATTAAGAAAGCCATCATCACTGGAGATGGCTAGTAGAAAACTGGTAGACTAGGGGGTGACCTGGTTTTAATTAGAGAAAGAAGGTAAAGGGGGAAAAAGGTGACATCAGGAGGAATTTTGTTAATGGTGTTCCAGGAGATTTAACAAAAGGATTTGAGGCATTTAGAAGGATAAGGTCAAATTAAAGGCTGTACAGAGCCCTATGAGATGTGATTCTAAGTATTGATTATTGACCCTGGGTTAGGGTCAGTGCTGCCTTTGGTGGTTAGAGTCAGCAGTCAACAGGGATGTGTCATGATGGATTAGCCTAGATGGTCTCTCAGGGAAGATGAGTGACTACTAATCTTCATTTAGCACATTGAGGGCATCGAACTCCTTGTCAGAGGCCAGCCTACCATCTCTTTCTGTCTCTCCTGCCTTGTTTGCCAGAGACTCCCAGTTTTCTCTTGTAAGATGACACTTGTTCTTTATGTGATATGAACCCTTCTTTGCTGGTCTTTCTTTAAAATTGGTTATTTTCTATCCTTCTTTATACCTTTTTATTCCCCTCTCTAAAGGTATATAAAACACCCCCGAAAGACATCAGATTTTTAGATTTCAACTCTGATCTCATCACCTTGTCAGTGACATTTTAAGAAAAATTTAAGAAGCAAGCAACCATCCTATTTGTTTTTTTAACTCTTAAATCTTCGACTCCAAGAAAAGGTTTGGCTACATTAGAGGAAAGCATTTTTGGAGTGGAATGCTTTGCATAATCTTGAGATTTCTTATCCAGAACTTACAATATCAAGATGCAACATTGATAGAAAGATGAAAATGGGGAGACAACATTTCATTTACTTGAAGTTCAGTACCCATCACTGACCTTCTTGCTAGGTGTTGTTTATAATGTAGCTTTCACTTGTATTTGTTTACACGTGCAGGAATTCATCGCTCTTCATGTATGATGTTGGAACAGTTCTTATCATATGTTAGACAGCAGAATACAAATCCAGAGATTGAATAGCTAGACAGCCTGGACCCTCATCCATCTTAAGTCTACCACTTATTAGATTATTGATGTGGTCCTATTTATTCTTTTTCTATATTTTTCATTCATATACAGACTAACCATAGTACCATTCTCTTGTACTTTCTGAGGAGTTCAGATGAGGTAGCACATGTTTAAGACAGTGTCTCAAACAATTATTACTATCTGTGTACTTGTCATCATTAGGATTTAAGGAGCTGATTCCCTTGTGCCATCGTTTCTAAGTAAGACGGAGGTATGAACGCAGGGATGAGAGGTTCAGGCGAGACAAGGCTCAAAGCGAGCAGAAAAGATGGGCATGTGGCTGAGACCGGCTCACCATGGCAATTGGTTGTCTGCTGTGGAACACAGTCTTATAGTCTTCGTTAATGTGACTGGCACATTCCGAACAAGGGGGAAGCATAGTTAGAATTGGACGAGTTCGGTTGTGTTTACTTCTGCAGCAGCATACTGAGTACATGGAAGGAAGAAGAGACCAGAGATCGGAAGCTAGTAAGTAGTGGTTATAACCCGAAACCATCACATCCCGGAAGCCTGTGCTCTTGCCACAGAGCCCTTCTCTACTGGTTTTCAGGTTCCAGGCCTCCTGCCTGCATCTTTTGTAAGGAGGTAGCTTCCTTTGGTTCTTGCTTGCCTTGCAGATCTGCCGTTTAGCATAGCAGTGTGTGAGAAATGACAGTGGAAGGAATTTAAAGGAAGGTCACTACCTTTCCTTACTGACCACAGGGCTGACAGCTCCAGGAGGCTCCGGCATCCAACCCGGGTTACAGGTTATCTGTGTTCTGCCTTTACCTCCTATTGGAGTCTGAGTCTGGAAGACAATTTCTGTGAATTCCTGAAAAGCAAACTTACCCTCTGGATAACATCAATTTTTGTTTAAAGCATAAAATCTGTTTTTCTTTCCTATGAAAAATCAGAAACAGATAGTTTCTTTATATGAACTGTATTTTATGAAGGTCATAATTTAACCAGTGTTTAGCAATAAACCTTTAGACTTTGGTAATATTTTGCTCTCCAAGTTTCTAAATTTAAGCTTATTTTGCTGATTTTGAGCTTAAAATTACATCACATTTTTGGATTTCTGTAGATATGACTGCCATTAGAAAATCCTATTTAGAAACACTACCCAGGATTTTCTCATTTGTTCAAGGTCAAAATGAATATTGTAGTTTAGAATTTAGTTTTTGATTCAGCAAAAGGAAAATGTTAAAATATAATTTGCATGTGAATTATAGAGGGCAATTCACATTAATGATGGCAATTAAGAAAGTTTTGTACATAAAGGGGGGGCATTTATCAGGTCATTGATGTTTGTATAATACGCAGGTTCTGTTTGAGTCCACACACTTTGGAGAATAAGCTTTTCAAGTATTAACTTTTGTGTAGAGTCTAAAAGATCATAATTCTAGCTTATAAACAGCTTGGATAATGACAGTCATTATAATTAGGTGCAAAGGCATAAACCCTAGGAGTGATAATGTGCGTGAGGTTAAGGACTGTCATTTATAAGCCATTTGGATGATTTTAATGTGTTATAGTCACATATATTTTCTTGCTTTTAATGATATTTATGGCATGCATAATTTGAGTTTATACTAATGGTTCCTATTGTACATAGATACAAAATATAGAATGTATAATCAAATTATAAAGCATTTATCCTTAGAATACTGGAAATTTGAAGATAGCACTAAATTAAGTTACAATAGGGTCATAGTCATGTGTTTATAATCTGTGGAGATAATGTGTGCTAGCTGAATTTATTTTTAAGTAGAAAGGAAATTTTTAACAGTTAAGTTATCCTATCCTAGTTAATTTGTTTCTGGCCCACAAAGTCTGAAAGTGGTAAAACAGCAAGCTGTGAAATCCTTAATAGTGGTATAATTATTAATCTCAACAGGGAGCCCAGAAAAAGCGACTTAATAATTTAATTTATATTTTGTCTTACTTTTCTCTTTTGAATGTGAAAGAGCAGTAAATGGCTGTTGATGTGCAGTGGGGTGACTGAATTATACAGAAGAAGGATTGTGATAAAATGATGTGTATTTAACCTTTTGCTTTTTGTACCTTTTTGAGTACAGAAAGTTTGGAAGCAACAGTACACCCTGTTGTTTAACTGCCTTTAAAAATGTTTGTGCAGAACAAATAACTTACTTTTATGGCTCCTTTGGATGCTAAACTGTGGAACAAATCCAAAAGACATCCTGACTGCCAAAACAAATGAAGAAAATTATTTTCCATACTACTTTGGCAGAGCATTTACACATGATTACTTTAAACATGTAGCTTTATATTTTTATGGAAGTCATTTTGTCTTATTTTGACACCCAGTTAACTTTTGGCTAAAGTCTTGAGCATGTTAAACTATTAAAACCCTCCTAACAAAACTAGAACAACAGAGCTTTGAGGAAAATTTCTCCATAGATTGGACTTTACTGTAGAGTTTATAGACCAATTTCATCAACCTCTTTCCAATTAGAATGGCTTGATCAGTTTCTTTTTGTCTGATTACACTGGCCCTACTAGTTTTTGAACACTTAGTCCATTGTCAGTATGCTATAGTATTTCTACCCTGATAAAGCTGGAAAATTTTACTTTTCATTTGGCATTTGTGGGGGCATTTTCATGTCTGTGAACTGTATTTCTTAGAGTTCACAATGAGTTCCCTAGGCGGAGTGTCTTTATAAAGAATGTGATAAAGGTGCCAATCATCAGACACTGAATAAATAGACCGTCTAAATCATGGGTTCAACTGATATTAACAGGCTTACTTCCTCGTATTTTAATAAGAGAGCTAAAATTACATATATAAATCATTGTAGTATTTGTACAAACAAGAACGCCATAGGGGATCAAAGTAGAAAAAGATAGATATCTGGAAAGGCTTTGTTGAGAATCATGTTGCAAAACATGCTTGCAAGATTAGATTTGTCATCTTCAGGTTAATTGCCCTTCTTACGTTTGTTCTAGGATCAATACATATTCTGAAAATTCTAGAAAGGGTATTTATTATCACCATTACCACATAGTACACTCTTTTTTATTTGATCCATATTGTGAAGGGCCTGAGGTTTTCGATTATATTCAAGGCAAGTTTGTTGGTATGGTTTCTGAGACTCTATCAGAAAGCATTACCCTCCTGGGCCAGAGACAAAGGAGTCTTGTTACTTAAGCAGCAGGCAGCAAGAGTCCCAGGTCAGGTTCTGCAGCCGGGATGGATAGAAGCCTCAGCAGACACTGCTAGACGGTGAATGGTGAATGTTTTACACTTGAGGAACCTCAAGCTCAGAAAACCTTCCGTCATTAGGCGGCAGGAGAGACTGTCAGCAAAAATGTCTTACCTCTGGCCAGAGAGACCTACTCTTCATTTCCCTGATCATTGAACAAATTTCCCTTTTACCCTTACATAAATTTGAATATGTGCCTTCCCTAGCTATTTGGAAAGATAGTCTGGAATAAATGGCATCAGAAGATAAGTAGAAATGCTTTGAGATTCGCCACCAAAACAGTGTGTTTGGAAATAATCACTATGAAACAATAAGAGAATTATTCACGTGGTATTGTGTTCTCAGAACACAATTTAAAAAATCGTCTTTTTATAATGAATATAAAGTGAAAAAGGAAGGATGGTAACATTTTGGAGATTTCATATCTAATATGTATGTTAAGGATAGAAGGAATTATTCTAAGTTGTTGATTATCTGTATTCTAATTTCTTTATATCAATAAATGAAGTCATGAAATTATAGACATCTGAAATGAGTTTTATTTTGTTTAATATATATCGTATATATGCATATATGCATATGAAGTCTACTTTCAGAAATGAATTTAAATAAGTTATAAATTCAGAGTAAGGTCATAATTCTCAACTTGGTAGAAAAGGTTTTACAAATGATTGTAGAAAATCTCTCAGGGAAATGAGCTTTCTTTCAAATGTAAATGCTAGATCAGGTAAAGATCATAAATACTGCAGCTTCACTTCCAGGGCACACAGCATCAGCTGTGGCTTCACTTCCAGGACACATGGCATCAGCTGTGGCTTCACTTCCAGGACACACACCATCAGCTGTGGCTTCACTTCCCGGACACATACCCTTGACACTTTTATGCAATATCTTGACTCAGGTCATAAATTATAACTGGTTTTTATTTTCACCCTTTGCTCTTTGGGGGCCTGTCAGCCAGCTTCCCAATAAACACACACATTTCTTATGAATGCCAGGCCTTAGCTTGGCTTACTTCTAGCCAGTTTTTCTTAATTTCAGTTATTCCATCTACCTTTTGTCTCTGGGCTTTCACCTTTCCCTATTCTATTGCTTTCTTTAATCCTTATTCCATGTCTGACGGTGTGGCTGGGTGGTTGGCTCCTGGTGTCCTTTTTTACCTTCTATTTATTCTCTCTGCCTAGTGGCCCCACCCATTCCTCTCTTTGTTGTGTAAGGCAGCACTGAGACAAGGCTTCCAGGACTGGTTGCAAACTCGCCGTGTAGCCGTCCAAAGCTGCAGCGTGTCTGTGACGTGTTGCTGAGTGATGCATTTACCATACTTTCATACTCTCCTTTGGCCCAAACATTACTAAGAGTCCAGAACACTGATTTTCTGTGCTTGGTGGTAAAAATAAGAGAGGAACTCAAAGAATTCGAGGAGAGGCTTGTCTTGACACCATGAGTAGTCTTGTTCACCAACAAATTGGAAATCAGAGATTCCAGCAGGTGAAATATGGAATAGAGTAGGTGCCAGAGTGGCTGGTTCTGCAGGTGAAAGCTGAACAGAACCACCAGGAAGACGAGGGATTCCTAAAAAGACAGCATCAAGTGAGAGTTTACAGAGAAGTTTCTTAATCACTCTGTTGTGCACAAATTCTGAACCCCAAAATCACCAAGAAGCCCATTTCAATGCAAAAGCAGAGTCTTTTATTGAAGTTACTTAATGAGCTAAACCCATTAGCTCGGGCCCTGCATCCATCCACCATGGTGGATGGCTGTAGAAAGACCCTGAGCTACCTGGAGGCAGGGAACTTAAAAGGCAGCATAAGGGGAGTGTCGAGGGGTATGAAATAGCTTCAGGATTGGTGCGCTTCCAGGATGACTTGCCCTGTGTTGATTGGTCAAATGGTTGTTATGGCCCATAGGCCCTCCCAGGGCAGTTGCTGTGCTCTGCACATCACTGTTATGCACTGTCCTTAAAGCATACTCAGAGTCATGAAGCACAGCCCTGCCAGCTAGCTTCTGATTGGTTCCTTACCACGAGGAGGGCATCTGACCTCCTAGTGATCAGGACAAGAGCAGCAAGGTCCTGCAAGCACATGTTGACCTGTCACGACTGCTGAAATGGGGGGGGGGGCTGGTCACTACAATACAATTATCCAAAGAAGATAAGGTTTACTTATCTTCTCAGAAAGTAGAACAAAATGGATTGCAAATAATAGACTGGATTGAAGAAGAAAACAAAATGGTTTTTAGTGAGTTTTACTTCTATACACAGTTGCCATAACAATGCCTTATCTTCAATTTCAGATACACTGGCCTAGTCCACCATCGAAAGTCGAAGAATGCATAATGAAAGGAAAAGACACAGTAAGTACTATTCATTGTAGATTAAACAAATCATAGATTTTATTCTGGGTTGCCTATAAAGTATTGAATCACTAAAGTTTTATTTATTTTCAAAGACATAGATGAAATGTTTCAAAAAGAAAGAAGGCATACAATAAATGCATTACTCTATAAGACTAATCTTAATGTAGAGTTAAAAGATAACAGGATACCATTGTTACTGTAGCATGAATTTAAAAATTGATGTGTTGTTATATTGTGTGTATGGATGTTTTGCGTACATGTTTCTAGTGGTTAGTGTCACATATATATTTAAATATTCCCCAAATTACATACATGTGAATTTATGATTTTGAGTTTATGAGCATTATTTTGTCTATCAAAACTCTGTAGTACCATTGAAGACTTCTACATCTGAGGGCATAACTTTCCAATTTTCTTTAAATAAATATTAGAAACTATATTTTAATGCTTACTTTATTAGGGCATTTAGGTATTGTGATGTAATCTTTGTCAGAATTACTTTTGCCAGTTAGGAACTTTCAAACTATTAAATATTTCTATAATTCCCTACTGTCCACATGCTATATTTTCTTAAGAATTAAGACTGTTCTGTAATTGCTGGATTTCTAATTTTATGCTGGTTCCTTGTTTATAATGTTCTTAAAAATAGCAGCAATGGGAATTCTTTAAATACGTGGGGAGGGTATTGAATGCAAGTCATTATGATTGAATACATTTGTGAACATTGGTTTTATATCCTCGACTGTGATAGAATACTGCAAAAATGATTTACAGAACGGCAACACTTGTAAAGTAGCTCACATTTCACTGCTCATTAAAAGGTGTGTCCCTCACTCTAGCTCCTTTCTTCCAGTTTCTCATCTTTATTCCAGTCTCTTTTCCTTTCCCTCCCAATTCAGACTCCCTTCCAAGGTTTAGGGACCACAAAGATCAAAGGCATGGTAACATCTGTTTCATTCTAAACCACACTTGTCCTTTGTGCTTCTGCTTTAGAATGACTGTGCCAATTACGTTCGGGTTTTGCATCACTACAACAGGACACACCTTCTGACCTGTGCTACTGGCGCCTTCGATCCACTTTGTGCCTTCATCAGAGTTGGGTACCATTCAGAGGTAAGAAGTATGTTATAAAAGACAGATTGTGCTGTCTCCCTCAAAAACAAAACAAAACAAAACCATTTGAGTTGTATTTATTTAATGTGCTTGAGGCGGAGGAATGGTCTCCCAGTGTCTTTAAAACCCTTGTCAGCTCTCAGTCTGTGAACTAATTAACTAATTAACTTCATGTGTATTTACTCAGCAAGCAATTTTGTTACCTTAATTTGTCTGCTTGAAACAGATTTGTAACATTAAAATACTTTGTCTTATATACATTTTATATGTATGTATGAAACAGATTAACAAACACTGTACTTGTGAACAAAGATAGATACAATTTATGTATATAAAATGTTGCATGCTGTACTTTATAGAAGAATGTAAAGCTATTTGGTTTTAAAATTGTATTCTTCCTAGCCAGATGATGTGAGAACACAACAGAGGGAAAGATTTCAAAGTAACGAAAGATAAATCTCAGTGTGAGAAAACCATACATCTCTTCACCTAACATACATGAGGCAATATGGTACCACATAGCAATGACTGCAAACCCCACAGCCACTTTTAACAAGATAATGTTTGCCAACAGGAGGTGAAAAGGTTAATCACCATAACCGGTTCCTGCAAGCTGAGTGAACCCTTGACTCTCCTTTATCTTGGACATATTTGTCACATGTGACATCACAATTTCATTCCGCAGTGTGCAAAACAATGTTCTGATTTCTGGAATTGCTGCCTTTCATTTAGATGTGAAGGCATAACTGAATATACATATTCCTTGATTTTATCATTGCATAAATATATATATAGAGAGAGAGAGAGGGAGGGAGGGAGGGAGGGAGGGAGGGAGAGGGAGAGGGAGAGGGAGAGAGAGAGAGAATCTGATACTTACATTCCATTTGTGAAAATGCAGCAGTGAGTATACAATGTATCCTATAACCATATAATAAGAAATACCATTCATGCCCGGCGTTGGAGGCGCTCACCTATAATCCCAGCACTCAGGAGGCAGAAGCAGGTGGATTTCCGTGAGTTTGAGGCCAGCCTGGTCTACAAGAGCTAGATCCAGGACAGCCTCCAAAACAATACAGAGAAACCCTGTCTCAAAAAAAAAGAAAAAAGAAAAAAAGAAATACCATTCATTTATACTAAGATTTCTTTCAGAGAGTACTCGCACTAGTTAATACCCAGGTGCAAACACAATTAGCAACATTAAAGTGCTTAGTAACTGTCTCTAGAGACCTCCCCAGATTGAGGTACATTAGTTGTTAACTATCCTTGCAGAGAGAATTTTTAATTAGCATGCTTTATATATTAGCTTGTCACCCTCAGTTGTATACTAAATGTAAGTATAACATACAAACATATCTCAATGAACTGCTTGAAACATTTAGAGAAGGGACACAGGGATGGCAAATCAGATTACTTCAAGGACAGATTACATAATTGCACAGCAGAAATTCTATAATCAGATTACAAGGAGACATATGCACAGCCAGAATGCATACATTTTTAGTATATATCTGCTAGTGACGTAGTCTGTCTGTTTTCATGTATTAAATGACACCTTTGTTGATCCTTTACTTTCTCTGAGCAGAAGATTCTGGATTAGGACTGTTCCCTTAACCTTTCAGTATTTTAAGATGCTTTGTTGGCTCTATTTTCCTTCTGTTCTTTTAGATTGTACTAAATTTATTAGTTCTTTGAGAATTCCACACAATGTACTTTGATCTTGCTCACCCCTACAACTCTTCAATATCCTCATCTACCTAATTTTGTGTCATTAAAACAACAGCAAAAACAATAAATGCAGAACAAAACAAAATCCATCAAGACCAGTTTGTGTTGATCTAAAACTCTTGGATGTGTGTCACTTAGATTAATTGGACTCTGCATTTCCTAGCAGATAGCTCCAAGGCGAGGGATGTGATTCCAAACCCACTTCCCCTCTCCATGCTGGGACTTGGTGTGTCTTGGGCTTGCACAGGTCTTGTAAAGGTCGTCACGGCCACAATGCTATCATAGTCACCATGAATCAATATGTGCAGATGCCCTGCTGTTTCCAAAGACTCTTTTCTTGGTGGTCATCCACAGCCTCTGGCTCTTACAATCTTTCTGTCTCCTGCAATGATTTCGGGACATTGGGAGGAAGATGTGTGGTATATGTGTTTCACTTAGGAGAGAAAATTCTACAGTCTTATTTCCAAAACCTAGGCTATTGGGGGGGTCTCTGTGTCTAATTCTTTTCTTAGTGCAAATATGGTTTCATTCCCATCCATTCTAACTTGTTTGAAGTTGCCTTTTCTTTCAAAATAGTATGTTTCTTTGTTTTCAACAGGTCATCTGAAATGTAGCTCTAAGTGCAGAGGACTTTGGCAAAAGCATAGCTATATTTCTTAGGATATCAAGACATGAATGAGGTTTATGTATCACATATGTTCATGTTTTACAAAATCTTTCTTTGAATATCATTTCTGCTCCATTCAGTCACACATGTCTTCCCTGAAGAGGTTCCAGCATGGATACATATTTGTTTACCTTCTAGGCATCACCCATCTCAAGGGTCACCAGCTCAGTTCACTTTTAGTCATATTTTTCTCTCCTTCTCCACTATGACGGTTCTAGGAATTGAGATCCACTGATCAGGCTGGTGTGGCAAATAAGTCATCTCATCCACAAGGCTTATTTTTATTCTGGAAGAAAAACACTGCACACAGTATTTCTTCGGTCAAACACTCCCCTTTGCTTGTCGTCTTAGCAAATCTGTGAAATACCCTCTGATCACTCAAGAAGACTCTTCTTGAAGTCATCACTCTGCTTCCCATCCTTTCCACTTGACTACAGGCTAAGGATTATTAATTCATGCTATAGCTGAACTTAAAGTCACGCTGTCACTGTTTTCAACTTTTCAGTCGCGGCTCAGGATCTGCTCACATATATAATTCGTTGCATCCAAATAGTTTTTGTAAAAGTTTTCCCCCTTGTTTTATTCACCATGAAAAAGTTGTTGCAATACAAATTACAGTTGTGTTGTCAAAGCAGAAGCATTGTGTAATTAAGCTGAATATGCATAGCATTGAATATCTGGTGTCACGCAGTTCACTATGAAAACTACATCTCATAAGAGGAATCTGTAACCCCATGATAATCAGAGTAGTTAGGATCTATTCCCAAAGCACCGTATGGAATCCCAGAACACTATCTGAATAAATGAAAAGCTACCAATTATCATAGTCAAGGAAAATACTTTAATGAAAAGGCTCACAGCGAGTCATTATGTGATGTGTTTGCAAATATTTGAGTTTGTGACATGGAGAATGGTAGGAAATAATGGCAGGGAAAGCTGATGAATGACCTCAATGCCACACTGTGGCACTTGAGAGTTTCTGAAGTCAGAAGTGGAGAAGATGGAATTTTAAGCAGACTACTCATGTGACATGGCATCAGTTGGAACAATTCAAGCAGGAAAAGATGAAGGGCAGAGAGGCATTTGAGGAGCCTATCAGAAGCATCCTGGGAGATCAGAGAGAGAGAACAACATTGCTACCACAGTGGAGAAGGATGTGTGGAGCTGAAGTGAGAAAGTGTTCACCAACAGACTGGGTACAACTTAGCATTTTTATTCAGATGTTGCAAATGAACAGGAATTAGAAGCAGTTCCAGTGAATTTCTTGTTAATCAGGGAGATATGCAGCCTTTAACATAGAAACACTCATCTATTCAAATGGTAGATTATTTTTGAGACCGTCACATAAATGCTCAGAATTTCTTAGCTCTATCTTTATTCTCATTTACAGTAATGAAAAATTGAGTTCAGGGCAAGATGGAGTCATTAACAAAGATGTAATCATTCAATTCCCTAGGGAAAAATGATGGTTGTTCCTGATTCTCTACTACCCATCTTGAGTTTTCCTTCATTTCTCACTTATAGACTGTCTCAGGAATATCCATGGAAACAGAGTGAGTAGAGATTTGGTATAATTAGTTTGGTATAGATTCATACTCATACAGGAGAAAGAGATCATGATTAAATTGACAGGCAAATCTCACCAATCAATACTGCTGGGAGAAGAGTTTAGGTTACGGAAAGTCAAATGTGGCTTAATAATGGAGTATTAATTTGTATTTAATGGTGGCAATACAGTTCATGCAATGAAAGAGGTAAGGGAAAAGGTATGGAGAGGTACAGAAGTGCAGAAATTACTTTTATTATTTTACCAGACACAGAACGTAACTTTTATCCAATAGGAGGATAAAACTGCCATCTTAGAGGTAAGGAAGATAGGGAAGAAGCAAGTGTGTTCAACCAATACATCTTGAATGTCTTATACTAAGGACTATTTTTCAGAATTCAGACACAAGCTGGAAGTATACTTCATTATTTATCCCCCACCTCCTCCAGTGTGTATGTATATTTGCATGCATATCAAATCTTCATACTAGGAGAGTTTGAATAACCAGCCTAAATGCAAAGCCCAGGTACGTCAGAGTTGGAAAGCTAATAAAGGATGAAAGTCCACAAAGATGAATGGGGGGAATAGGGAGGTAGGAACAAAAAATGGAGAGTGAGCTGCAAAGAATGATGGGGGTTTAAACACTGTAGTGTTTAATGCTTCACAGGGCTGCTGTTCACACAGTAGACAGGCAGCAATTTAGAGATAGGCAAAAGCAGTGCATCTCACTGTAGTATGAATGTGAACATTGGCCTTCTGGAACATGACTGAAGCCAGCCTGCTCTTGAACGTTGATCTCTTTCCTTGCCTTTTGTTTCTATTATTTTAACTTCTAATTAGTAAAATATATAAGTACAAGAAGTACAAAAATGTAAACATCAAATTATATGGGACGGAAGAGGTAGCTTACTGATTACTGATTATGATCACTGGCTGTTCTTCCAGAGGACCTGGGCTTAATTCTATACTCATGGTGATTAACAACCATCTCTAGTTCCAGGGAATCCAAGACACATATGCAGACAAAACATGTATACACATAAAATAAAATAACTGCATCCTTAAAATTTACATTACTGTCTGTTCTCTATTTTTTACAAATGGAATATTTCTGGTAACTAACACTCTAATAGTTTTTCTTATCCTCTTTCTTGGAAAGTTTAATATTTCCTCCTTGTTTATTCTCTTCATTTATTTTTCTCTTATTTATTTAAAAATATTTTTTCTTTCTCTTTCTGCATCTTTCTGTATTCTGTCATGATGTGTCTTGATGAATTTATAATTTTGGTCCACATTGTTTTCTTTGTTTTTTATTTGTTTGTCCTGGCTGTTCTGGAACTCACTCTGTAGACCAGGCCTCTGTCTCCTGAGTGCTGGGATGAAAGGCCTGCCACCATCTCTCCACTGCCCTGCCCATATTGTTCTTTTATTCTACACTTTTCTTTTCTTTTTTTCATGTTCAATGCAGCTTTATTCATAATATCCAGAAACTGGGAACAATCTAGATGTTCCTTCCCTGAAGAATGAATAAACAAAACATGGTACATTTGCACAATGGAGGCACTTTAAAAAAAGTGAAATCATGAAATTCACAGGTAAATGGATTGAACTAGAAAAAATATCCTGAGTG